>NC_140581.1:676763874-677963874 GCF_964204655.1 Triturus cristatus
TTTTGCTGAGGAAATAACATCTCTGTATTTAATAGGTGTGATGTGATTAGCCACCTGTGTTAGCCAGGAGTCGACTGATCTTACATCGACCTCTATCTCCCCCATCATAGGTAGAGAATTCTTGCTCAAGAAAAGACTAAACTCTGTAGAGGAGACAGTGGCCCACTTATGATGCGGTAAAGGAAACCGAAACCCGTGTCCGTGAGGGCAGAGGTTCAGTGACCAATGGAAGTGAATGAGTGCATGGTCAGACCATGTAGAAAAAATGGTGTCTAAGTTGTGGCCCATGAAGCGAAAGTCAAAAACTGAGAATATCCCAAGATGACATATGCTCCAAAAGAAGTTGACCATGCGGGTCAAAAGATGTGTCCACATGTATATTAAAGTCCCTTAGAACTGTGAAATTCAAGTATTTCAATATATACTTCAAAACAAACTCCTCCAGGCAAGACAGAAACTCCCCTGCCAGCCAGGATTTTATTAGCGGACAATGAAATGGAAGAGACAATAGACTCATAGATATTGCTGACTTCCCATCAATTTCACCTGCTTTTTCATCGCTCATCATATTTCACTCCTTTGTATAAACAAATCAAAAGTGGCAAACTATTACCTCAGGGTCCTGAAAAGATTAAGCCATTCAGGTCTCTTTTCTACTAAAAATGACTGTTCAGGCCTTAATACTACAACTTCAGCTATGCCGTGCATCTTGCCACTGAAAACTGTCCAACATGCCAAACTAGAAATATCTCTTTATCTCATATCTTTATCACATTACTCTAATTCTTGTTGAGTTACATTGGCCTCTTAATAAGGCAAGGGTAATGTTTACATTTGATGCCTAACCTGCAAAACCAAGGGATACCAAAGGGGATGATGGACGGAGCGGTGGAGCAAATCAAACACACCCCCAGTCAACTAATCTGGGTTTAATCCATCATCATGCTTTAGCTCACTCCACCACCCCAGTTCAGACATGGTTTAATCCATCATCATTCTTTAGCTCACTCCACCACCCCAGTTCAGACATAAACAGGTATGCTCAGACATGAGTCCCGTGCTCTCCATGCCACTGGAATCAAGCTATCCTGGCTGAAGAGGGGTGAAACCCCGAAACCAGTCCTAGGATGCTTGTTTCCAGTCCAGGGAGGACCTGGCCTGGCAATTCGGGCTGGACTGTTCCCACTGGGCACAGGGTCAAGACTGATTTGCATATGGCTGGGTCCAAACTGGAATGGCATGGAGTGCAAAAAAACGATGGATTTAGGGCCAGATCTCTGTACTGGGGTGAATGTATAACATTGTTCTGCATTCCGTCCATCTATTGTTCTTTTTGCATTTGTCACCCCAAGTGGGACGGGTATGCTCAGACATGAGTCCCGTGCTCTCCATGCCACTTGAATCAAGCTATATTAGCTGAAGAGGGGTGAAACCCCGAAACCGGTCCTAGGATGCTTGTTTCCAATCCAGGGAGGACCTGGCCTGGCAGTTCGGGCTGGACTGTTCCCAGTGGGCACAGGGTCAAGACTGATTTGCATATGGCTGGGTCCAAACTGAAATGGCATGGTGAGCACAAAAAAAACGATGGATTTAGGCCTAGATTTCTGTACTGGGGTGAATGTATGACATTGTTCTGCATTCTGTCCATCAATAGTTCTTTTTGCATTTGTCACCCCAAGTGGGGCGGGTATGCTCAGATGTGAGTACCGTGCTCTACATGCCACTGGAATCAAGCTATCCTGGCTGAAGAGGGGTGAAACCCCGAAACCGGTCCTAGGATGCTTGTTTCCAGTCCAGGGAGGACCTGGCCTGGCAGTTCGGGCTGGACTGTTCCCAGTGGGCACAGGGTCAAGACTGATTTGCATATGGCTGGGTCCAAACTGGAATGGCATGGTGAGCAACAAAACGATGGATTTAGGCCCAGATCTCTGTACTGGGGTGAATGTATGACATTGTTCAGCATTCTGTCCATCAATAGTGCTTTTTGCATTTGTCACGCCAAGTGGGACGGGTATGCTCAGACGTGCGTCCCGTGCTCTCCATGCCACTGGAATCAAGCTATCCTGGCTGAAGAGGGGTGAAACCCCAAAACCGGTCCTAGGATGCTTGTTTCCAGTCCAGGGAAGACCTGGCCTGGTAGTTCGGGCTGGACTGTTCCCATTTGGCACAGGGTCAAGACTGATTTGCATATGGCTGGGTCCAAACTGGAATGGCATGGTGAGCAAAATAACGATGGATTTAGGCCCCGATCTCTGTACTGGGGTGAATGTATGACATTGTTCTGCATTTTGTCCATCAATAGTTCTTTTTGTATTTGTCACCCCAAGTGGGATGGGTATGTTCAGACGTGAGTTCCGTGCTCTCCATGCCACTGGAATCAAGCTATCCTGGCTGAAGAGGGGTGAAACCCCGAAACCGGTCCTAGGATGCTTGTTTCCAGTCCAGGGAGGACCTGGCCTGGCAGTTCGGGCTGGACTGTTCCCATTGGGCACAGGGTCAAGACTGATTTGCATATGGCTGGGTCCAAACTGGAATGGCATGGTGAGCAAAAAAATAATGGATTTAGGCCCAGTTCTCTGTACTGGGGTGAATGTATGACATTGTTCAGCATTCTGTTCATCAATAGTTCTTTTTGTATTTGTCACCCCAAGTGGGACGCGTATGCTCAGACGTGAGTCCTGTGCTCTCCATGCCACTGGAATCAAGCTATCCTGGCTGAAGAGGGGTGAAACCCCGAAACCGGTTCTAGGATGCTTGTTTTCAGTCCAGGGAGGACCTGGCCTGGCAGTTCGGGCTGGACTGTTCCCATTGGGCATAGGGTCAAGACTGATTTGCAGATGGCTGGGTCCAAACTGGAATGGGATGGTGAGCAAAAAAACGATGGATTTAGGCCCTGATCTCTTTACTGGGGTGAATGTATGACATTGTTCTGCATTCTGTCCATCAATAGTTCTTTTTGCATTTGTCACCTCAAGTGACATCCCAACCGCAGACCTCACAGGAAGTGATATCACGAGACATGACATCAGATTCTAAGACCTCACACATATGATAAGCAGGACTATCATGAGCACATTTGAGTGCATTACAATATTTAACAAATTAGATTTTGCATCGGAGTTGTGCCAAAATTATGATGCAACCCAGGTGCAAGATCTAGGCCTCAACTTATACATTTATTTATTAAAACTCTGCCAGAAAGAAATTGGCAACAAGTAGAAATGTGGCAGAATATCTGTTCTGCTTAGGTGTTTGCAAAGTCTGCATTTTAAAATATTTTATGGGGTTAAGTAGTCTGCTGCATAGATCTTTATGTACCCAGTAAATCTCAGGAAATAATAATACTGGTAAGAACTCTGGAGGCTAATTCACTTCCTGGAGAGATAGTTGTTTGGTCTAGTCCCAGTTTTGAATCAATGTAGCATAGACGGTTAATATGTCTTCCACAATCATGGGACATGCAGATGACAGATTTTTATTTTATGTAGATGGGTAAGTGGGTTACTGCTTTTAGCACAGCTATCCTATTGTTACTTGCAGTTCATAAATTGTAACCTTTCTAAGATAGCACAATGAGCTATGAAGGAAACGACATGTGACTCCTACACCTCGTAACTCTAACTGTTTTACACACATTTGATTTACACACATGATTTATTGTCAATGTATAATGTGTATGCGTGATGTAAGGCGCTCCAACATTCTGGATTGGGATGAGTAGTGCTATAAAAGAAATAAAACAACATTGTGGTATTTATATTGTTATTTGTGTAAATATGAAGACCGACCAAAACATCTGACATTCTTACAGTGCATTCATTTGTCTTATGTACAGGGACTGAACAAAGTCAAAATCATGCCTCTTTTAAGTACCTGTGAAATAAAACCTAGCTGCGTGCCTTTGTTTCCCCTCCATTGCATCTGCAGCTAGGTGTGAGGTTCCAGAGAGCTCCCAGCCACGATACTCAATCAAAAGGTCTGAAAAGCTCCCTAACCCCCTGTACATTGCTGCTCTGAACTAAAGCAGACAACGTGCAGGCAATACTGAAAATGTCCCGGTGTCTGAAAATTACACAGGGAACAGTTTAGCATATTTCTGTGGGGCCCAACTTCTTGGCAGTGGAGACAGCATTCACCATGTGTACCCTCGACTTGTCACCTGTCTCCCACCTTTTCAAACTTTTTGGGAGTGCCTTAGCTTCAATGCTGCTGACACACCAATCATTTTTTCAGGAGCTGCCACACTGTTATGGAACTCACACTCTCTCCTTGCTAACCCCAGGACTAAATCCAAGGGGATATGTACAAGAAACTGTTGGAGCGCCATGCAACGGCAATTTTGGCAATGCTGCACTCCCACATTTTCAAAATGCAGTGATGCACTGTATTTATATAAATACGACTCACCCCTGCATTTCCCCGTACGCTGGCACTAAAAAAGCACACATAGAAACAGCAAAAGGTTAGGAGAAATTAATAATTTCTCGTCGTACCACCATCCTAAGACCAAGTTATACCTGGCCTTAGTTTTTTGACGCTGACACATCCTTGTAAATTTGCAGTAGCGTCAAAAAGCAATGGGTGTTGCAGTGGCATGCCCACTGCAACACCCATTGCCCGCCCCTTTGCCGCAGTGGACTGCTGCGCTAAGGGGCATATTTACCAGGCGACATTAAGCCACGTTAAGTGGCTTAACACAACCTTGTAAATATGGGGTATGGAGCAACGCCACCTGAGCATCAGAAAAAGTGATGCTCCGGTGGTGTTAGGGGCTTCTAGATATGCCCCCCCAGTTTGCAGTCTTTTCGCCAACATGCCAACATATAAAGAAACATTTTTTATAGTACTTCTGCTGCGCAGCAGAGCAGACCCTATAAAAAGAGGACAAAACGTAAGGCAAGATGAGTGCTTAATTGTTTTGAAGATGTGTATACTGTTTCAGATACTAATTGCTCTTATGTTCCAGTGCAAGGTTCAACTGCTCAAAATAAACCTTTCTTCAAAAAATTAGCCTTTGAGTGGCTGAATTGCAATGTGTGTGAAACAGTCAAATAAGGTAGGGTAGGGCTGAGGAGGGGCAGGGTGCGACAGCAACCAACAAACTACTTCTCTCCCTTTGTACTGGAAGTTCAGACTGCAGACAGCCTGGGCGGCAAGGTGACAAAAAATTCCCGGAGGTTTGCAACACAACAAACGGCAAGGTCACAACTCAAGTGCAGGACATTATAGGTAGTGCTTTGGCACGCCAATGGCTCTGCGACTCCCAGAAGAGAGGGGATTTTTTTTTGTCTCCTCATCCCCCCACCCTTGTTCCCATGTCCCCCCCACTACAAAATCTGGAGGAGATATATCAACCACACCTCCTACGCCCATGGGAGCAGCACATTGGATGCGTTGCAGACTACCTATTGAATTTTTAGAAGGCACAGGCTTGCCAAGCTCCTACCTTTTCCTTGGCTCTCACAGAACAGTGGCTTGTCAGAGACAACAGACCCCACTCCATGAGGGCCATCATTAAGATCCCTTATATGCATTTATAGTCATCAAAATAATGTTTTGGAGCTGTGTTCATGCTGAGTATGTTAAATGGTAGCGACAGTCGTAGTCGATAACCTTTCAAGTATTGCCCGGCGGTAATCGCCTCTTATACCATTCGATGCTAAACCAACAAAGAGGCAGGCGCCGGAGACTGGTAGGCAGGAAACAAGGTTTTATTCTCTCCGGAGGAGAACACATCAGGTCAGACAGCAAGGTATCGTCATGAGGTGCTCTAACCACATCTCTGAGGCCTGGCCTCTTATACACAGGTTTATGACTTTATTGCAGGCTTATCATACATGGCACATTCTTGAGGTCACTTTGATACATGAAAGAACATCCTCAGAATCCCCACTTCAAGCTCGTTCCCACACATACCTACAGTGGAAGCCCCCACCCCACCCACAGTGGGAGATGGCTATCACACAGCTGGACATTCCGCCAATTCCCGGGGGTGTGTGCGACCGGTCGGGTCTCAGGGGGTGGGGGGGTCTTGATCGGCTGTAAACCCTTTGATGTGGGGTGTTTCCTTTACAGTAGGGGCAATAGACTGCATCCGCAGGGCTAAGTGATGGCCTGGGATCGGTTCGGACAATGGGGCGCAGAGGAAGGGGGTTATCAAAAGAGATGCATGACCATGTATGGGATGTCGGTCAGGCGTGGGATGTGGTTCCATGGCAGGGTCGCGCAGAAGGAGAGGGTTTATGGCCCGTGTATGAGAGAGCGGGGGTGGCCGTGCGCGGGGGAATGCTTGCAGCGCCAGGGGGACGCGCTGGTGATCGGTGATGAGCGGGGAGAGAGAGTGGGGTGCCTAAAATGGCTGTCGTACGTTTCCGGTGCGTGGCGCTGGGGAGGGGCAAGATGGCGCAGATAATGTTCAGTTGCAAACTAAATTTCCACAGTCCTCCCTTTTAACATATCTCGCCAGCTTGCCTGGCCGACATTCACCTTCGTTAACCTTTTAGCAATAATATCGTAAATGTTTTCATGCATTCCTTAAAAGTACAGAGTCTTAGGACAGGCGGGAGCAATCTGACACAATTGTACATAGTTACATGTGGTTGACGTGACAGTTGATGGCGTAGCGTATACAGAATTTCATTAGAACACAAACTCGATACTTGAAAAAGGTTCGGTAAAACAAGGGATAATTACGCTCATTTACTTAAGGCCTAGGCTTCGTGTGGATCAAGCTAAACAGCATAGTCATGTGTACGGTTGATGTTATACAAATGTCATTATACAAAGTTAGAGTTTCTTAATTTATCAGTGTACAGTTGGAAGTGACTGATGCAATATCACGAAAACTCGATTGGAAGATAGTCAATATAAAAGTGGTTGGGAGAGGAATTCATCTTAACATGAGTTACAGTCAGGGAAGGGAGTTCTTCTTTCCAGTGTCCTATTATAACGAGCCATCACTGGTAAACTCTTATTGTTCTACTTCTTTTGTTGGCACTGTTGAGCACCGGCGGTGGAGCTAAGGTCCAGCTCAAATCCAAGTTTTCACGTAGCAGGGTGTGACCATTCGTGGTTCTCGGATCACAGTCCTGTTCCCTAACTCATTTTATCCTAGGTACCTTGAGACGGGGTACCCGCGTTTTGCTCTTCTGTTGTTAAGTCAAATTCAAAATCCATATAAAAGAGAGAGAGAGAAGGGGTGTGGCGTACTTTGGGATGCCGAGGGAAGAGGGGGTGGAGTGGGATCGGATCAAAAAGCAGACCAAGGAGAGCAGAATCTTTCAGCACTGGGCCCATCAATCGGGCCCGACGGGTTGGGACTTCAGGCATGCTGGTCAGCGAGCAGGGGGCCTCGAGATAGCCCTTCGTTCTATCGTTTATCATGCTGATAATGGTGCCTCGTCTCACGCCCTTTTTGCTTCGTTGCTCCCCCCTTGGTCGATGCCATAGATGTTCCATGGTCCGCAGCCAGGCTGTGCGTCACGTCCGACCCCTCTCTTCCGATGGCCGCAGGTTATCTTTGAATGAGTACAAGAAACAAAATCTTAGAGAGTTGTCAGGGAAGACATTTACACACTTCATCCTCTCTCCCAACCACCGAGTAGTTGGGGAAATGCTTTTATCGGTCGCTGTATGATTGATGTCTATTAACTCTTATGTCGGTGTGTGTTACTAATTTATTACTCATTGCTGTGGTGCAGGTTTCTGTGGGTGTTCCTGTCCATCGTCTGGCCTGCTAGGTGTCGATTCCTGTGCCCTATAATCGTTGCAGGAAGCCTGACATCTGTCAACTTTCTGGTCTATCAAAAATTCGAACCGGCTTCTCCGGTAGAGACTCGTTCATCTTAACACAAGTTCTGTTAATACACATTTTCCTCCGAGGACTGCTAAAAAAAAAAATGCGAGGTGCTACTGTCATGGATTCACAGACATCTATTTCGGGGAGGGACATAAGCTAAACATTTTTCTTGCTGGTGACAATAGGTAACCCTCATCAGCTTAGGCGATGTACCTTTAGAAAACAAAGTCATCAGCTGTTTTGCTCGAAATACTCTGGGACGGCTAGTACAGAGCTGGGGTGATTCTGGGAGGATGGGGTGCTTAGACATTCTAGTTCGGAACAATTGGGCGGGGGCAATTCTGGGCGGTGGAGATGGTGTCGTTAGAGCTCTAAAAACGAAAACCACTGACAAATAGTCCCCGTGATGAGGGCCAGATTGGGAGACATTAGTCGTCTTACCTGTCCTTTCTTTCTCAGCCAATTAAGTTCAACATTTGCAGAAAGGAGAGGTAGTAACGTGGTAAAGTACGGTCGTTTTTGTTTCTGTCAATTTGTTCGAACACCACCGTGTTTTAGGCCAATTATACACATACTGAGGAGGTATAGTGTCGTTAATTTATTCAAAAAGAAAGAGGGCAAGAGAGCCTTCAGCGAGGGAGGGAGAGAGAGTAAGAGAGAGAGAGAGAGAGAGAGAGAGAGAGAGTGAGTGAGTGAGTGAGTGAGAGAGAGAGAGAGAGAGAGAGAGAGAGAGAGAGAGAAAGAGACGTGCGCATCAAGTAGGCTATTTGGCATACGTACGACACAAAACGAGAGAGAGAGAGACATGTGTACGATAATAGGCTACTTGGTGCACACACAACATGGAGTAGCACGGGTCAGTTCTATGTAAGAAAACACAAGCGGGGGAAAGACATAAATTCAGTGATCACGTATACACAAATACCGGATAGGGCGTGACAGTACATACATCAAGCGCAGAAACTTAGGACGGAGACACAGGGCTACGTTGAGTATGGGGACCTCTCCTTTCCTGTCCTCTTTCCTATGCACGCTGCGTATTTTCAGTATTTTTGTAATTTATTTTGGGGGGGTGTCGGACCTTTTACTCCCCTCCCTTTGATCGATAGACAAGCACTTCAATTATACGATGACGTTCTCTTCAAGCGACCCAAGTATATGAAATGCATACACATCCATACCGTATAATCGTAGCACACACGCCCAGTCATACCATACAGTTTTTCACGTTCCCAATGGTGGTCTGCACTTCGCGCACTATCCCACAACGTTTGTCTATGTTTTTCCCTATATTGAGCACGGTGCGGTCCATGTCCACTCCATTCTTCAGTCGGAACTTCGTTGTGACCTATAGAGAGGGAAAAGAGAGGGGGGGGATGTGCAGTATTCAAAGTACATTAGCGCGCGCAGACACGAAAAAGTTCTACTTACCACGTACCAGGCAAACCGCAGGAGTGGGTAATACCACAGACCTATTATGCTTTTCTTCCGATATACAAAGATGCTCTATTTCATTCATCTCCAAAATTCGGGTTCCCTGGTCGTACATGTATTTCTCGATCGGTCGTATATTATGGTGCAAGATACCATACCTTGCATTCGGCATATACCTTAAGCTATAGTCGACCACTTTCTGACAACTCTTGGAAAAAGACAGGTGTGACGGGTACAAATTCCGTTAATCAAAAAGATTCAGGCAAATGGGTTCTACATTATCTACTTTCTATTGCTTGGGAGTAACAATCATTTATTCAAAAACCTTTACCAACCTAGATGATTTGTCATGACACTGATTCCGTAATTCCTTTAAGAAGCCCTTTATTTAAAACAATGTCAGTATACAAATACGGGCCTACAACCGTTACAGGTCGGCCACGGTGTGAAAGGCGTCGAGTATCATGAGTAACACTACCTTAACATGAAAAAAATAAAAATGACAACAAAAATGGAAATGCCAGCATTAATAAGGTTGTTTGTATGCTCGATCAGTACCCTCCCCGTCCCTCCGCCCATCATGTGCGAAAACATCGCGTTCATATCCTTTTAACATAAATGTCAAATAACTAAAACGCCATAAGGAGTTGTAGGCCCTTCCTACATCGGCGCCATTTTGGGGCGAGGTCGGGCGGGTCCAGCGTACAGTCTAAGTCCTTCCGCTAACTAGCTGCCAGACCAGAACCCTTTCGGCAGTTCGAGAACTTTCGTTAGAGCCAACGGAAAGAACAGACAGCATGAATCGTGGTTCGGGGGTGGGGAAGCACAGTTTATTTTTTGTTCCTACCAGGTCATGTTGAGGTTCCACCGGAACTGATCCGAGCGGCTAGGCTACAGTGTCTCTAGATAATTCAAACAGAAGCTTGCGTCAGCATGGCGTCACCATGGTCTCGCAGCAATGCCATGATCCATTTTCTGGGCGGGACAGCAGGCGGGTCTCGCTGCCGACGCCTTGAATCAGTCTCTCTCAGGGCACCAAAGGGACGCAAGATGGCTGCCGCCCGGGGCGAAGACAAGTTAATGTGGAAGGATCGAGCAATAGCGGAGGTTGCCCCCACTGGAAGTCCACGGGATTCGAATGTCAATGACTCCCGCAGAATCTGCAAAGTTGAGAGGGTGTTTTTCAAGGGTGGGGGCCACGCCCGAGCAGACAAGCTTCCGAGTCCAGGGCCGTCTTTCGGTGGGCCAGGCCTGGATCCGAAGAACCGACCGCCAGAGGCAGCAGCAGCAGCAGCTCTTCGTTACAGCCACCGGGGTGGGTCCCCCGATCACTCGGCTGCGGGGACCCACCTCTCGAGTCAAACGCTAATGGCAATCTTGGTGCAGAAAGGAACCCGCGCCTGGGTGGCAGTCCGGCAGGCAAGGCGTAAATGGTGGTCCTGCTGCAGCTGGCCGGTGAGTGCAGGGGCGCCTACTCATCTGGGCGGCGAGTGAAACGGCTGGGTGCAACTCATCTGGGTGGCGAGTGAAACGGCTGGGTGCAACTCAGCTGGCCGGCGAGTGAAACTGCAGGGTGCAACTCAGCTGGCCGGCGAATGAAACGGCAGGGGTGCCCTCTCTGCTGGCGAGCCTCCACCTGGGGAGGCGGGGGAGGCCCGTCCGCGTCGCTTCCCCCCTGCCAGGGCACCCTTCGCTGCCGGTCGAAGCGGGGAATGGGAAGGCCAGTACAACGTGGTGGACTCCACCTTGGCGCTGCCAGAGCCTCGACGCTGCGTGTAGCCTCCGGCCTATTCGCACAATCGTCCGCCACTGATGTCGATGGATTTTTGCATGGCTTTTATAGCCCAAAGCCGACTAAAAGGACCGCCCAAAGCAGGTCAATGTTGTTATTTCGAAGAAGGAGGGGCGAGGACTGTCATGTAAATAGTTGTTTAAAAACGTGTTTTAATGTGTTTATCCTGTTGGCGTGTTTGTTATACCTATAAGTTATTAAAATGTTATAACTATACTACTTTGTTGGAGTGTTGTACATATCTGCAATCTGGTAACGAGCACAAGGATGTTACTGCGTAATCGGAAAAATAACATAGCCCAATTGTGCGCGATCTAGCCCAGTTCGGGGACGTCGATAGTGGGTACCAGCAGGCTTCCGTTGGTGCAGGATTTTGTCGCGTTTACTAGGCGGGGTGGGCAGTAAGGCAGACATGTTTTAGGCAATGAGAGCGGCGGAGCCGAGCTACCTCGTGGCTACCTAGACCGTGGGCTTGGCTCCTCCTCCTAGTTTCATATTCCTCGTAAAGGGCTATTTCCTAGCGTTTCTTGCGTATGTAGGGTCAAAAAGGATCCCATCAGCGGTTCACTGGTCTCACTAGATTATTTTTGTTTCTTTATAGCGATTTTTATTCCCTAGCTTGCTGTAAGCTACAGCGACTAATCCATATTTAGTAAATATGTCCTTATTAGGGGTGTCTTCCAGTGGAGCTGGATGGTTCGTCTCTAATAAGCAGTCCGGGCAGAACCAACTACCAATCAGTGGGGAGAAGATAGGCATGACGGGTTACAACGGGGACAAAAGTCACCACTACCTATCTTTTCACTGCTTGCAAAGACTAGATAGAATATCTCTATTCCACGTTATTTGTAAGCAGAGAATACCTCCAAAGAACCAATATCGAACAACTAGTGTTCGGACAATCAATCAATCAATGGTGAGAAAGAGATAGGCACGACGGGTTACAATGGGGACAAAAGTCTGCGTTACCTACCCTTCACTATTTGCAAAGACTAGACAGAATATTTCTATTCTACGTTATTTGCAAACAGAGAATATCTCAAAGAGCACTATCCTTCAAAACAATCAATATTCGGACAATCAATCAGTGGGGAGATAAAAATAGGCACGACGGGTTACAATGGGGACAAAAGTCTGCGTTACCTATCCTTCACTATCTGCAAAGGAAGAGAGAGTATTTCTACTCCTCCCCGTTTGTAGACAGCGAATATCTCAAAGAGAACAATCAATAAGCAAATACTAGTATTTCAATCAATCAATCAATCGTTTCGCAATTTGTCGTGTTTCACGACCTTACCCGGACCGCGTGGACAGTTTCTCGTCTTCCGCCTCCAGCGCCCGATCGTCCTCTACTCTCCGTTATTGCCGCGGCACTCCTGATGGTTCCCAGTCAGGACCGTAGATCACTCGAGAGAGGTCTGCTCGGAACCAGTGAAGTTCGGATGATCGGCTGCCAGACGAGGGTCTATCGGGCAGGAGCTCTCCCGATCGTTGCAGTCGTTCACTCTGTCGTCGGGACCTCTCCCACTGGATCCACGTGTCGCTGATGGGCCCCACGCTTGGGACGCCAATTGTTAAATGGTAGCGGCAGTCGTAGTCGATAACCTTTCAAGTATTGCCCGGCGGTAATCGCCTCTTATACCATTCGATGCTAAACCAACAAAGAGGCAGGCGCCGGAGACTGGAAGGCAGGAAAAAAGGTTTTATTCTCTCCGGAGGAGAACACATCAGGTCAGACAGCAAGGTATCGTCATGAGGTGCTCTATCCACATCTCTGAGGCCTGGCCTCTTATACACAGGTTTATGACTTTATTGCAGGCTTATCATACATGGCACATTCTTGAGGTCACTTTGATACATGAAAGAACATCCTCAGAATCCCCACTTCAAGCTCGTTCCCACACATACCTACAGTGGAAGCCCCCACCCCACCCACAGTGGGAGATGGCTATCACACAGCTGGACATTCCGCCAATTCCCGGGGGTGTGTGCGACCGGTCGGGTCTCAGGGGGTGGGGGGTCTTGATCTGCTGTAAACCCTTTGATGTGGGGTGTTTCCTTTACAGTAGGGGCAATAGACTGCATCCGCAGGGCTAGGTGATGGCCTGGGATCGGTTCGGACAATGGGGCGCAGAGGAAGGGGGTTATCAAAAGAGATGCATGACCATGTATGGGATGTCGGTCAGGCGTGGGATGTGGTTCCATGGCAGGGTCGCGCAGAAGGAGAGGGTTTATGGCCCGTGTATGAGAGAGCGGGGGTGGCCGGCGCGCGGGGGAATGCTTGCAGCGCCAGGGGGACGCGCTGGTGATCGGTGATGAGCGGGGAGAGAGAGTGGGGTGCCTAAAATGGCTGTCGTACGTTTCCGGTGCGTGGCGCTGGGGAGGGGCAAGATGGCGCAGATAATGTTCAGTTGCAAACTAAATTTCCACAAGTATGCACGTAGTTACACAAAAAACGTATACTGCACATGGGTAAATAATTTATCTGCATGCACTGTGCTTTCAGCTGTGCACAGGGAAGCTATAATACGAAGGACAGACATCTCAGTTCTCTATGACCACGAGAGAACTGCTCTCACAGATTTACCCAAGATGGAAATGATGCATGTTGTTGTCTGTGCAGCTGGCAGTACAATGGTTTTTCCAGTAGTTGGGATTAGTAAAGAAGATGAGAGATTGGGTGGTAGTTTGTGCTGTGGCAGTGCATAGGTGGTGGATCTTTTAAAGAATTACGGATAGGCTCCTCTATACACATACCACCTATACCATACTTTGTTGGTCCTTTTTACAACTTGGTACAAATTGAGCATCCATCAGATCCCTTCTAGGCGTGGCCCTGCCGGTGAACACCTGCAAAGGATTCGATGGGTTCCTTAATCACTCCTAATGATCCCATTTTCACTGGAAAATAAGAAGGCTCGGGTTCATGAATTGTGTCTGAAAAGAGTCATGGAGGGATACGAGCTAAACTGGAAGATAGAACTAGTTACTACAAGGATGGCCTCTGACTCCAAGTCCTCCTTGTCCACCAACATCTTCACCACCAACATCACACCATATAATCTATCCTCAGGGTGGCTTCTTCCTTTCATTCACAGACATCAGTACATGCAGATGGACTCTTTCGAATGACCTCCACTATCTGTCGCCCGTAGAAACCCCCAGGTTTTAATTTCCAGCTCTTTTTCTTTTTATACATAGAAATGTAGAACGTAGCAACACTTGCTCCTACACCAGTGAGTCAATGAAACGCCTGTACAAGAAGGCGTGATTGGCCTCCGATCTACAATACATAGAATTCTGGAGATCCTTCAGTCATGGATGTCTACAATATGTCTTCAACTTAATACCACCAAAATGGAATTTGTTCTAAGCAATAGTGGAAATATATAGCAAGTCTGTCTTAACAAGAGTTTCCTACCTCACCCTAAGAACCAACAGCAAACCCATAGGTCCTTGTCTGATTTCAAGGTGCTCATGCAGAGATGGCTTGTTGCAAAAAAAAAAAAAAGACTTCAGTGACGGATCAATCCTATGTCCAAATCATAACCTTCTGTTTCACAATGCATGCACTCATACTCTCACACTTAAATTGAGGCTTAACAAGAAGCATGTCGAAAGAATTGTTCTCCACCTATTAGTGAACAGCAGGTCACTGGAATTGTACACAGATCCACTGTTCCCATTCAAGGAGCAATCAAATAAGGCAGCTTGTCATCAGCTAAATCCTTTGTGCCGGATTAAATAATTCTTCCCAATCAATCTTTTCGGCTCCACAGTGCCAGCCAGTTCTCTCTCAAACATTAATTGAAAAGTCACCTTGCAAAAAGAAATTCCCCAAAGTCCACATTACCTCTCTGCGGGTGGCCTTACATGTTGAGGTTTTCTCACCACTGGCCAGTGCAGGTACAGCTATATCAGGTCCACCCTTCAAGATCTCCACTAGCCTCCCCTCCTGGCATGTGTCAAGTATGCATCACCATACCACACGTACATCACACCTGAGAAGAAATATTTGCTTTTAAGAAAATTTCAACCTCTAGACTAGAATGCTCTGTTAGACCTACCTGGTAAGAGCTGTGCCTCTTGCTCCACTCAAGGTTTTACCCTAATGCACCTTTTTAAAAGACTTATGTAAACTATGGAGATGGATGACCGTTACATGCCAACCTCTTCCTTGATGTTGCATAATAGTCCATGGCTCTTCACAGCAGCCATAACAATCCCTCTCTTGAAAAAGTCATCTTTGAATCCTGCAATACCAGCAAACTAATGCCCAATCCCTCTACTTCGTAACTTATCCAAACAACTGGAGATATTAGTCTTCTACCAGCCACATAGTTTTGTGGAATCCAACAAGAGCTTCCATAATTTCCAGGTTGGTTCCAGTTCAATTAATGGTAGTTATGGCGAGAGAGAACTCAATCAATCAATCAATCAATCAATCAAACATTTGTAAAGCGCGCTGCTCACCCGTGAGGGTCTCAAGGCGCTGAAGGAGTGTGTGGGGGGGAGCAGCTATTGATCGAACAGCCAGGTCTTGAGGAGTCTCCTGAAGGTCAGCAGGTCCTGGGTCTGTCGTAGGTGGATGGGGAGGGTGTTCCATATCTTGGCGGCAAGGTGGGAGAAGGATCTGCTACCGGTTGTTGTTCGGTGGATGTGCGGGACAGTGGCGAGAGCGAGGTCAGCGGAGTGGAGCTGGCGGTTGGGGGTGTGGAAGGTGAGTCTCTTGTTGAGGTATGCTGGTCCGGCGTCGTGGAGTGCTTTGTGAGCGTGGGTGAGGAAATTGAAGGTGATCCTCTTGTTAACGGTGAGCCAGTGCAGGTCCCTCAGGTGGGCAGTGATGTGGCTGTGGCGGGGAATGTCGAGGATGAGGCGTGCGGAGTCTCTTCGGGAGCTTGGCCGTGGTTCCTGTGTAGAGGGCGTTGCCGTAGTCCAGCCTGCTGTTGACCAGGGCCTGGATGACCATTCTTCTGGTTCTGGTGGGGATCCTTGCGAAGCATACGGAAGGTGTTAAAGCAGGAGGAAGAGACGGAGTTGACTTGTTGGGTCATTGACAGCGAAGAGCCCAGGACAAACCCCAGGTTGTGTGCGTGGTCGGTGGGTGTCAGCACAGTTCCCAGCAAGGCCGGCCACCAGGAGTCATCCCAGGCGGAGGGGTGGAGCCGAGGATGAGGACCTCTGTCTTCTCCGAGTTCAGTTTCAGGCGACTGCTCTTCATCCATTCGGCGACGGCCTTCATCCCTTTGTGGAAGTTGGTTTTGAAGGTGGCGGGGTCTTTGGTGAGGGAGAGGATCAGCTGGGTGTCGTCGGCATATGAGACTATGTTGAGGTCGTGCGATCGGACAATGTTGGCGAGCGGTGTCATGTAGACATTGAAGAGGGTCGGGCTGATGGATGATCCTTGGGGTACGCCGCAGGTGATCTTTTCTGGCTTCAGATCGAAATGGAGGGAGGCAGACTCTCTGGGTTCTGTTGGTGAGGAAGGAGGTGATCCAGTCCAGGGCTTTGTCGCAGATTCCTGCTTTGTAGAGGCGTGTGCGAAGGGTGTGGTTGCAGATAGTGTCAGAGGTGGCCGAGAGGTCCAGGAGGATGAGGACCACGGTCTCGCCGTTGTCCAGCAGGGCCCTGATGTCGTCGGTGGTGGGGATGAGGGCAGTTTCGGTGCTGTGGTTGCTGCGGAATCCGGATTGGGATGAGTCCAAGGTGTTGTTCTGTTCGAGGAATTGGGTCAGTTGTCTGTTGACGATCTTCTCGATGACTGTCGCCGGGAATGGAAGCAGGGAGATGGGCCGGAAGTTCTTGAAGTCCTTTGGGTCTACCTTGGGTTTCTAGAGTAGGGCGTTGATCTCTGCGTGTTTCCAGCTTTCTGGGAAGGTGGCGGTCTCGAATGAGCTGTTGAAGGTCTTGCAGAGGTGGGGTGCGATGATGGAGCTCGCTTTGTTGAAGATGTGATGAGGCAGGGGTCTGATGGTGAGCCGCAGTGGATAGTGTTCATGGTCTTGATGGTGTCTTCATCGTTGATGTGGTTCCAGGAGGTCAGACGGCCGGTGTGACTGGGGGGCGGTGAGTCTGGGGTGTCGGCGGCTGTTGGAGAGGTCTGGGAGTTGAAGCTGTTGTGGATGTCTGTGATCTTGCGGTGGAAGAAGGTTGCTAGAGAGTCACAGAGGTCTTGTGACGGCGGGATATCGTTGAAGCTGGGGTTGGCAAGTTCCTTCACGATGTTGAAGAGCTCTTTGCTGTTGCGTGCATTGTTGTCGATGTGTTCTTTGAAGGAAGTCCTTTTGGCCGATCGAATGAGTTGGTGGTGTCTGCGGCTGGCGTTCTTGAGGGCTGCATGGTTGTCCGGTGTTTGCTCGTGGCGCCATTTCTTCTCTAGTCTTCGGCTGGTCTGCTTGGATGTCTGGAGGTCGGCGGTGAACCAGATGGCTCTTATTTCGGTGCGTCTCTTTGAGGGTTTCTTGATCGGGGCGAGAGTGTTGGCGCAGTCGTTGATCCATTGCCTGAGGTTGCGGGTGTCGGTATGGTCGGTTGGTGGGTCTCGGGTGAGGGTGGTGATTAGCTAGTCTTCGGTGACCTTGTTACAGCTGCGGTGGGGGATTCTTTGCTGATGGTTGTGTGCAGTGCTTTTCATGTAGGAGAAGTGGATGCAGTGGTGGTCGGTCCAGTGTATTTCGGTGGTGTGACTGACAGAGACGTCGCTGCTGGCAGAGAAAATGGGGTTGAGCGCGTGTCCAGCGGAGTGGGTGGGTGTCGTGACGAGCTGTTTGAGGCCGAAGTTGGCGAGGTTGTCCAGTAGTGTGGTGGAGTTGCTGTCGTTGGTGTTCTCGAGGTGGAAGTTCAGGTCTCCGAGGAGGATGTAGTCGGTGGAGGCCAGAGCGTGTGAGCTGATGGCGTCTGCGATGGAGTCGATAAACTGTGACCGGGGTCCGGGTGGTCTGTACACGAGGGTTCCTCTGAGGGTGGTGTTGGGATCGATGTGGATCTGGAAGTGCAGGTGTTCGGCGGTGCTGAGATATAGTTTAGCGCTGCTGTGCCTCTTATTTTGTAAGTTCTAGACCCTACCGATAATCCGGTCTCACCGCCCTCTTGTACCATGCTGTTTGGGAGGCAGCTGTGACAGGGTAACAGAGTTTCTCACTGATCGCCCTCAATAAAAAAAAACCTTCTTCCATTCATTTCCACAACAATGCCTTTCTTTGTAGGTCCCCCATGGTTCTACGCTTCTGCCTCTTCTTTTTAATTTGTAAGTCAGTCCCTTGGCCTACTTAAGACAATCATGTGGATTTTTCCTCCATATGTATACTGGTGAAACTCTAGGATTAAAAGTTAGGAAGGATGGTTCACTGACACAACATTGATGTAAAAAATATCGATGTTAAAAATATTGAATAAAAAATATAGACAACAAAAATATCGACTCCTATAATTAAACAGGTAAGTACAAAAATATTGACAAAAAATATCAATGTAAAAAATGTAGATGAATAAACTATCGGATTTTATATAAATATAACATAAAATAATATATTTTAAATATATTAAATATAATTTTAACAACATAAAAATGTAATATACATTTTAATAAAATATAACAAATAAACTTAATTAAAAAAACACACAAACATAATAATTTATACATATGTATTTACTTTACAACAATTAATAAACTATTATTTTTAATTTATGTTAAAAGTTTAAAATAATATAAAAATAAAAATAAATATTAATGATTTAAAATATAAAAACAAAACTCTATAATAGATTAAAACATTAAACTATCAAAAAATATTTAAACTTAAATTTCACAAAACAGTCAGAGGAACAGTAGGGAAAGTGTTGGATAGCAAAGAGGTAAAAATTACTATTCCCAATCCAGTGACTGCAACAGTACGGTAAGTGCTGGATAGCGGAGAAATTACATTTACTATTTCAACTCCAGTGAGTGCAACAGTAGGGAAAGTGTTGGATAGCGGAAAGGGAAAAATTACTATTCCCACTCCAAAGAGAGCAACAGTAGGGAACGTGTTGGCTAGCGGGGTGGCAACAATTACTATTCCCACTCCAAAGAGTGCAACAGTAGGATAAGTGTTGGATAGCGGGGGGGGTAACATTTACTATTCCCACTCCACTGAGTGCAACAGTAGGGAAAATGCTGGATAGCGAAGGGGTCAATATTACTATTCCCACTCAAGTGAGTGCAACAGTAGGGAAAGTGTTGGATAGCTGAGGGGTAAAAATAACTATTCCAACTCCAGTGAGTGCAACAGTAGAGAAAGTGTTGGGGATAGCAGAGGGGTAAAATTTACTATTCCCACTCTAGTGGGTGTAACAGTAGGGAAAGTGTTGGATAGCGAAGGGGTAAAAATTACTATTCCCACTCAAGTGAGTGCAACAGTAGGGAAAGTGTTGGATAGCGGAGCGGAAAAAATGACTATTCCCACTCCAAAGAGTGCAACAGTAGGGAAAGTGTTGGATAGCGGAGGGGTAAAAATTACTAATCCCATTCCACTGTATGCAATGCTAGGATAAGTGTTGGAAAGCGGAGGGGTAAAACATTTTATTCCCACTCCGGTGAGTGCAACAGTATGGAAAGGGTTGGACAGCAAAGGGGTTAAAATTACTATACCCACACCAATGAGTACAACAGTAGGGAAAGTGTTGGATAGCGGAGGAGTAAAACTTACTATTCCTGCTCCAGTGAGTGCAACAGTAGGGAAAGTGCTTGATAGCAGAGGGGTAAAAATTAGTATTCCCATTCCAGTGAGTGCAACAGTAGGGAAAGTGCTGGATAGCGGATAGGTAAAAATTACTATCCCCACTCCAGTGAATGCAACATTAGGGAAAGAGATGGATAGCGGAGAGACAAAATGTACTATTAACACTCAGTTATAAAAAATATATATATATATATTTTAAAAAATCATAAAAATAAACAATATTTACAAAATGAAAAATCAAATGTATTAAATATATAAAAGGAAAACATATAAAATTGATTATATATTAAAAAACTACAAATATTATATAAAAAATTAAAATATAAATATTTAAACAAGAAAATATTGACAAATAAAAAAATTGATTAATACATAAATGTATTAATTTTATTTCCTACCCTATACCACTACATGAAAAAAACACTTCAACATTTTAAATTACATTTACATCCATTATTAACATAATTAATAGTCAATTAAAAAAAATTGCTAATAAAAAAACTAATAAACATTAATTGACTGCACACAATTTAACACTATAATAACCTACAATAAACTATAAAATAATAAAACACAATTAAAACGTATTCTTAAACTAAAAACTATTACTATTAACAACTAATAATAAAGTAATTCAAATGTATTTAATACCCACCCTTTCCCCTTTTAAAGTTAAAACAACACACACAAAAAAAACATTTTTCAAATTAACAACTATATATTTTAATTAATTAAACACAAATTACTTCCCACCCTTTACTCCTATAAACACCACAACACACACCTAAAACTAATTACACAATAACATAATACATTTTTAATTAATTTAATTAATATCAATGAACAAAATATTTACAATATACAAACTATTTAACACCCTTTATCCCTATTAACCCCAAAACACACACCATAAATGAATTACACAAATACCATTATTTACCAATTAATTATTTAAAATTAACAACCAAAAAATTAATTCATCCATTAAAAATAAATTACTTTCCACCCTTACACCTATAAACACCGCAACACCCACCTAAAATGAATTACACAATTACCATAAGTAATTACCAATTAATTAATTAAAATTAATTAACAAACAATGATTCATTAATTAATAATAAACTACTTCACACATTTAAAACTATTAAATCTCAAGTAAACAAAAATTAATAAATAAAAAATAATCAATTAATTTAATATAATTACATTACTTCCCACCCTATTTCCCTATAAACCCACAACCTGCCATGGAACTAAAAATGCAAAATAAAAATAAAATAAAAATTAATAACTACTAAAAATGCTACACATATATTAAAAATACAAACAATTCTTATACAAAAAACATACATCACATACATATAAAATATATGCTAAAATACAAACATTAATTAAAAAGACAATATTTTAACAACTATATTCTTGCAAACGATATTAAACACTTCGATATTTGTAAAATCGATATTACTTACCTTAAGTCGATTTTCTTGACATCGATATTTCTGAACCACAATATTTATTACACGATATTTTTGCAACTCGATATTTTTTACTCTATATTCTGTCTGCACACCAGGAAGGGTGATAAAGTCTCAATTGGGAACCTCCACTGCGTCTTTCATGCAGTAGATGTGTATAAGTACCATCAATCAATCAATCAGGGTTCTTATAAAGCACTGCTAATCACCCATTAGGGTCTCAAGGCGCTGGGGGGGATGGGTTCTGCAGTTCCGTCGAAGAGCCAGGTCTTGAGGTCCTTCCTAAATTGAGGCAGTGAAGGTGATTGCCTGAGATCCAGAGGTAGAGTTCCAGGTCTTTGCACTACTTCGCTACTACAAGCATTTGAAGCTAAATGAAAATGAGACTGACATTTTACCCCTATTTAATGGGGATTCCTTTATGGTCTTACTAACACTAAAAGTTTACCTCAGGAAATAGTGTTGAATAATGTGATGGGGCATGTTTTACCTGCAAGTATTTAAAGATCTGTAAATCAGAAAGAGACAAAAAATACTTACAGAGGATTGAAAACTGCTTTAGGCTGAATAAACCTCACAAATCACATGGATTTGGTATTCTAATTATATCTGACTAGTGGAATGCAGTCGGTCATGTTAAACTTGACCCTTCTAAGGTCCTTCTACCTTATATTGTGCTGTCGGACATTCATTTTTCAGCGTCCTTGCTGCCAATCTGTCTGTGGGTCTTACCTGTCCCTGCACGAGTATCTTATATACCTTTCTTAAGCATGGTGCTAAACTGAGAAAGGAGGATCAAAGCTGATCTTTGACTTTTAAAAAAAAGGGAATTCAGGAATGCTTCTTGTTAACATTAAATTTATGTACAGAAGATGCTAATTCCCTCCTTCCTCCTATATAACAGAACAAACAAGGTGATCTCTCCTTGTACCCGTATTTTAGCTGCCATGATCTTGAACAGTGCTTGCATCAGGCAATGAAAATTGTCCTTCTCTCACTTACACTGACTTAGTAAAACATTGCAATCAAGTACACTTATTAGCCACACTATTCCAACAGTGTAGTCGTTTTTTAGGCCTTGCACTTACACCATTCTAGCATGTTAAATCCACAAACAGTGATAATGTTACCATACTGCCAGGCCCGCATTGTATGCTAAAAATAAAAATAAAAGCCTTGCTACTCACATCAGAGGGTTCTTGCTGCAACACAAATGCCTAGTCATCAAGGATTATCAATGGTGAGGCCCAATAATACTCTATAAAATAGGCAACCATGTACCTCTATAATCCTACCAGTTACTGCCAAGCACAGCATGATGGACCAAGCATGGCGTTCCCAGCATGGTGGTACCAGGCAGGAAACACATTCATGCAACTCACATGCTGGAAGAAAAAATCCAGCACTTCAGGAATCTTGAGTATATATTTTCTAGAGACTGTTTTGGAAAGTAAAAGAAATGCCACCAGCACACAGCCATTTTATCAGCAGTGTCAGCAAAGGCTCTATTATCAACAATTCCCCACCTGGTCAGAGACAGTCTGAATCTGGCAGGTGGGATGCAACTGAAGTAGTGGAGGAAATGGTACCACTACCGCCACAGCCACTGGGTGGCAAAAACACTTGGTTATAAATGAGGCCATTATTCTCCAATAAAATTAGTTTATTTTATATTTTTATTGATTTTCTAGTTCTTCTATAGTGCATGGCTACCCAGAGCGAGTTTCCTAGCGCTGACAGGAAACATGAGAGGATGATGTGCTACTTATCTAAACAGATGAGTCCTCAGTTGCTTTCTAAAACTAAGCAAGTTTCTGTTAGCTCTTAGATCAATTGGAAGTGAGTTCCAAAGCTTGGATGCAAAGTAGGTGAAAGTTCGCCCTCCCCTTCCAGCCCTGTTTATTCTAGGAATAGCCAGAAGGAAATGGTTATTGGATCTGAGGGCATGTACTTTATTATATGGAGCAATGAGTTGACTTATGATATGTGGCCTCTGGGCATATTTTACTATGTGAACGATACAGAGAGTTTTGAATTAAATTATTTTCCTGATAGGTAACCAGTGAAGACTGGTCAGAGCAAACGCATCAATTGTGCGTTTTGAATGTTCAGCAGAGTTCTGGCTGCAGCATTTTGAATGACCTGCAGATTTCTGGTGACAGAATGAGTTGCCGTAACCTAGACGCAACATGATGAGCCCCTGTATAACCTTTCTGCGGGTTTCCATGGGAAGCCATTTGATTGTCTTCCTGAGAGCTCTTAGGAGACCAGGTTTCCTAGTCTGTGAGGGTATGGTAAGTTTAAATACCTCTGAACTAATAAATGATGAACATATGGCATGCTTCTAATCACTGTAATCTGACATATAAATGGAATACTGGGACTCCACCTTATCAGATATCAATGAACCACCCAAAGCTTCTCAATGACAGATCTTGACTCATAAAAGATGGTATGTAGACAACTTTATAGCATCCGCAAACCCACGTATTTATTCAGTGGCTTTGAAATGATCTGCACCGGCCAGATATCAAACCCTAATATTAGAACACTCACAAATCTTATATTCCACTGCACTATCAGTCCAAAAATCACATTTGTCTAATTTTACTAAACCTGGTCTCGTCCTTTCCTGTCAAGATATACAATCTAATGACATGAGGAGACTTCAAGATTTAGGCAGACTGCACAGAAGGAGACCAACATACTGTTTATTGCTTCAAAGAGCTTCTCTAATGAAATTAAATAGGTTAAATGTATTTTTATCTGTGTCTCTACCTGAAAGCCACTAGGGTTAACACTATATTCTAAATCTGGATGCTCACTGATGACATAGCAATAGTGGGTAACGAAAGTTGTTACTCACTATTGCTATGCCATACAGGATGTTAGCCCTGTCATACTTAGGGTGGCCTTACCCCAAACTGTTTGCATACGTACCTCCTCTTTTTGCTGTATTTTCTTGTTGACCTTAGGACTCTCAGCACTTTACCACTGCTAACTCACCACGAATTGACATTTAAAAGCAATTGCCAAGCCTTAAACTGCCATTTTATTACACATAAGTCACCCCTAAAGTAAGCCGTAGGTAGCCCAAGGGTGGTGTGTAACTAAAAGGTAGGGCATGCACTTTTAGGTTTTACATGTTCTAGTAATGAGAAACAGCTAAATTCGTTTTTCACTAATGTGAGGCCTACTCCTCCCATAGGCTAGCATTGGGATCACTACACTGGGCCCCAACTGTACAAAAAGTGCACCACCTCCCACTGGAGGAAAGTCTCCCGGGTGACTAGTGTAGTTATGGATAATGAGTTTGTCCCAGTTAATGCAGGGGAGTTTAGTGGGATTACCCTAGTGTCCCTGGTGGACAGTGAGATGTTTCCTAAGATCCACATGCCATCAAATAATACTAACTATAGGCAATGGATCACCATCAGTGGGCAAGGTGTTGACACTCTGAGTTATACAGGTGCCAGCATGACTATGCTAAGGAGTCAGCTGGTGTCCCCAGAGCAGGTAATCCCCAATGCATTCCAGGTTGTGGAGGCTGAAAACAGAGAGGGTCATTATCCTATGGCCCTTGTTCCATTTAAGTGGAGGGGGGTGTCACAAGTCTTCTGAAGGTTGCTGTGGGCCCTGCCTGTGGACTGCTTACTTGGTAATGGCCTTGAGCACGCTATCTAAAAGGAAGTGGTGCTCAAGGCTCATTGGGAGATGTTGGGGTTACCTGATTGGATCTGTGCAACAAGGTCCATGGTTGCCCAGGATGGGAGTCAAAAAGGGCTGGAGCCTGGAACAATGGCCCAGCTATCTGCTAAAAAGGGGAAGGCGGGGGTGTGGGAAACCAGCCCCTGAGTGTCTTCCCAGTGAGGTGGATGGGGCACCTATGGTGGCTGCCCGGAACCAACTGAGGGGGGCACTGCTACCCTTGGTGACCTGCCTACACTTGCTGGATGGCATGCAGAAGGAGGGCCCATCAAGGAGGAGTTCTGTATGACACAGAGGGAGTGTTCAACATTTGAGGGCATGAGGCAACAGGCTGAATCCCAAGCAGCAGGTGATGTCTCTCGGAGTGATCACATTTATTGGGAGGACAACCTCCTTTACAGTGAGTCTATGGCTCCTGTGCATGGGACAACAAGGGCCCTGGTGGTCTCCCAATGCTACAGGGCCTTCCTACTGGAGATGGCTCACGAGATTCCCCTGGATGGGCATCTGGGCCAAGAAAATACCTATTCAAGGCTTTCCTGCACTTTTATTGGCCTCGGATCAACAATTCCTCAGATGCATTCTGCAGACCTTGTGTAACCTGCCTGGCCAGTGGGAAGATAAGGCAGAGGCTGAAAGCTACCCTTAGTCCCTTGCTTGTTTGCTGGTACACCCTTTGAGCGGCTAGGCCTTGACATTGTTGGACCTATGGATCCCCAGACTGCAACAGTCAACAGGTTTCTCCTGCTTCTGATGGATCATGCCACTAGGTACCCAGAGGAAATTCCTCTGAGGACCATGACTACACCTGCAGCCGCAAAGGCCCTGATGGGGATTTGTAATCAAGCGGGTTTCCCCAAGGAAGTAGTGTCTGACAGGGGCACAAACTTCATGTCTGCATACATGCAGTCAATGTGGAGTGTGGGGTAACCTACAAGTTCTCCACTCCTTACCACCCACAAACAAATGGGCTTGTTGAGAGGTTCAACAAGACCCTAAAGGGCATGATTAGAGGCCTACATGAGACCCTGAGGAATAAGTGGGACATCCTCTTGCCATGCTTGTTGTTTGCCTACAGGGAAGTACCACAAAAGGGAGTGGGCTTCAGCCCGTTTAAGCTTTTGTATATACACACTCTTAGAGGACCTCTGAGTTTGGTGAAGGAGGGGTGGGCGTAAGCTCTCAGAAAGCTTGCCTGGGATGTAGTAAGCTACATGTTGGCCTTCAGAAGCCAAATGGCTAAGTTGTGGATGCTAGCTTCTGACAACTTAGAAGCTAGGCAGGCTGTAATAAAAGAGTAGTATAACCAAAACTCTACCAGTTTAGAATTGCAGCCAGGGCAGAAAGTGTTGGTTATGGAGCCTGTGGAAAGCAGGGCCCTCCAGGACCGGTGGACTGGGCCCAATGAGAAAGGTAGGGCCAGCTACCTCTTAGACCATAAGACCCCCTGGTAACCCACAGGGTGCTTCATATCAATCGCCTCAAACCCCACTTTGAGAGGTCTGAGATCAACATGCTGTTGGTGAAAGATGGAGAAGAGGAGGAAAGTGAACCGCACTCTGATCTCCTAGACTCCAAGGAAAATAATGGGTCTGTGGAAGGACTAATCCTTTCCCCCAACTTAACTCCTGAACAGCAGAGATACTGCAACCAAGAGTTGGGACAGTACTCCTCTCTGTTCTCCCTTTTTCCTGGGACTACCCACCTGTGTACCCATGATGTAGACACAGGGGACAACCTTCCTGTTAACAATACATCTCACAGGTTGTCGGATAAGGTGAGGACTAGCATTAAGAGCGATGTCTCTAAAAGGATGGAGTTGGGGGATATAGAACCCTACAGAAGCTCCATGTCTAGTCCTGGGGTTCTGGTACCAAAAGCTTCCCTACCTGGCACCACACCCAAACTGAGGTTCTGGCAGATTAAAGAGGCCTAAACTCTGTGACAAAGACAGATGTGTATCCCATCACCTGGGCTGATGAGCTTATTGACAGGTTAGGGGCTGCCTAGTACTTAAGTACCTTTGATCTTGCATCAGAGTACTGGCAGATTGCCCTAACAGAAGGTGCCAAAGAGAGGTCAGTCTTCTCCACTCCAGAGGGTCATTACCAATTTCGTGTGGTGCCCTTTGGACTCACAAATGCCCCAGCGAACTTCCAGAGCTTGGTGAATCAGGTCTTTACTGGTATGGAGGCCTTCTCAGCTGCCTACCTGGATGACATATCTGTCTTCCGTAGCAGTGGGAAGGACCACATTTTTCACCTCCGGGAAGTGCTTCAGGCTCTGCAACAGGCAGGCCTGGCTATCAAGGCCAGTAAATGCCAGATAGGGCAGGGTCTGTGGTGTACTTGGATTACCTGATCGGCATTGGTAAGGTGCAGCCCCTCCAGGCCAAGAATGACACTATGAATCCCTGGGAGACCAAACCTTAGACTGAGGTTCTGGCATTATTGGGCCTCACTGGGTACTACAGGAGGTTTAGTTAAACAACAAAAGAGTGTATCCAAGAAAGGAATAAGAACTAGCAAAAAGGTGAATCACTGTGCTTTAAAGGAACCCTCAATCACCAACCTAGTTGGTGACATGCTTCATCATTGGGTTCCCACCAGAGAAGTTGAGTGCCTCTCCGGTGTGCTGCGACGCCTGAATCACAGCGGAGCTGGATTGAGTGAAGGCAGTGCAAGTTGTGAGTAGTGAAAGTGCAGTTTAAAATGGTGTCACAATTTTATCCAAAAATAGTTTTAATGGTGGAAAACTGGACACAGTTAAAAGGGGTGTATTGGACGTGTAGACACTGGTTATTATTAGACCAGCTACATCCTATTATATGTGTGAGTGGTCAACATGTTTCTGCTTCTAAAGGTATTGGGCGAAGCATTCCTCAGGACCTTAGTGGACTACCACGGTGGTGTGCGCTCGCTAAGGCGCACCCTAACCTGTGGTGTCTAGAAACGCTTAGACTCACAGTTCTTTCGTGGCCTTCAGGATTTCTGAAAGCTTTTGATCTCTGTTGGAACAAAAAAGGGGGACAAACAAACAAACAGTAATTCACAACATAAATATTAACAATTTGAAGTGTCCTGTTGGACAATGTGTACCTTCCGTAGCAGTGGGAAGGACCACACCTCCAGGAAGTGCTTCAGGGTCTGCAACAGGCAGGCCTGGCTATCAAGGCCAGTAAATGCCAGATAGGGCAGGATCTGTGGTGTACTTGGATCACCTGATCGGCATTGGTAAGGTGCAGCCCCTCCAGGCCAAGAATGACTCTATGAATCCCTGGGAGACGCAAACCTTAGACTGAGGTTCTGGCATTATTGGGCCTTACTAGGTACTACAGGAGGTTTGTCAAGGAATATGGCTCCATTGTGGCCCCCTTGACAGAGCTGACCTCTAAGAATGAGCTCAGAAATGATATTTGGACAGAGGCATGCCAAACTGCATTTGACTCCCTGAAGCAGTCCATGTACATAGCCTCTGTACTCAGGGCCCCTAACTTCTCCAAGGAGTTTATTATTCAGACAGATGCCTCAGAACTTGGCATAGGGGCAGTGTTATCACAGCTAAATGAAGATTGCCTGGAACAACCTGTAGCCTTCATCTCCAGGAACAGAGTTGGACTGCTAATAGAAAGAGAAACCTTTGCTGTAGTCTTGTTACTGAAGACGTTGTGGCCTTACTTGTTTGGCACTCACTTCCTGGTTCAAATTGACCACAGGCCCCTAAGGGGGCTCATGCAAATGAGGAGTGAAAATCCAAAATTGTTGAGGTGGTCCATTTCAATACAGGGTTTGAACTTCAGGGTGGAATAGAGACCTTAGGTAGACCACGCCACTGCTGATGGTCTATCCAGGTCTTTCCACCTTAGTGATGAGAACTCTCTAGAGGTTGGGTAGATCTCCCTACTTTCAGCTGGGGGACACACGTGCTAGACCTGTCATCCTAAGGGTGATTGTAGGATGGTAGGATCCTTCTGCATGTGTACCCACACTTTTGCCTGGTGCTAGCAGGTTTATGACTAGTCTGAGTGGGATCCTGCTAATCAGGGCCCCAGTCTATCTGCTTTCTCCCTAAACTGCAATGTTATGTACTTAGGTACACTCTAGATTAGATACTGGGGTACCCTTGTCAGTCCCTAGTACATGGTACCCATGTACCCAGGGTATAGGTACCCCAGAGGCCTCCCATGGGTTGAAGCATATATTATGCCACCTATGAGAGGCCATGCAAAATGGAAACTACAGGCCTGCCACTGTAACCTGTGTAAGTTGGTGCATGCACCACCTACTTAAGATATAGGTTTACTATATCTAAGGGTCACTACACTTAAAACTTATAAGTCACCCCTATAGCAGGCCTTAACAATCCTGAAGGCAGGGTGCTTGGTTGCCCCTGTGTGAGCAGGAAACCCCTGCAGCCTACGGAGTCCATTCTCCGGGGATGATAGTGCAGGAGCCATTTACGACATTTAGAGTGGCATTATGCAACCGCGTAATGACCAACTCTAAAACAGCTGAAAGCAACCCTATCGTGTTTGGTGTCAAACATTGTGGAATCATACCCCCAAACCGGTAACTAGTGTGGGAGGTATGATACCACCCCTCAGAAGCGAGCTTTGATGGGCCCCTGGTGTTCTCAGTATCAGCCTTCTAGTCCAGGGCACCAAAACATGGTTGCTGCCAACCCTTCTGCGGCTGAGCCAAGCTTGAGCAAAGGAAGATTGAACAATAGGCATCCTGTCACAGGGAGGTGTGACTACCTCCCAAACAGGATTTAGTGTATTAGGGCTGGGTGGGTGTGCTTGCCAGTGACCGAAAGTCTGCATGAGGGGCACATTTGGTGTTCCTGTGCATATTCCAGTTCAAACCAGTCCTGGGAGCCGTTGGCTCCTGCTCTGTTGCGAAACTGGACAATGGACATTGGAGTAACCTCCGCACTGTCCAGATCCTCCCCTGGGAGGGTCCCCTGAATCTGTCCAACCCTCTCCCATGGGTACAAAAGGGCTTACCTGGCTGTAGGACCCTAGATTCGACGCGGACAAGATTCTGAACAAGAAACCACTGACCTTCGACCGTCTGGACACTCTGGACTTCGCTTGGGCTCGACTTTATCTCCCTCTCAGTCTGAAGCATCGTCTGTGCCCGTGCACCATACAGGCTGTGTGCAGGATCTGAGAAGCATCAGGGACAACCAAAGATATCTCCCTTGGAGTGAAGGAGTCAAAATGTAAATGTAAATGTCAAGGTACTTATAGAGCGCACTGTCACCAGACGGCCACCTTGCGGTGTCGCCTTTGCGGTTTCCTGGCGCTGATACTCATACCGCTGTGGAACCCCTCCTGGCTTTCCCTGTGAAGTGTCCACTCCTGGGCACCCCCAGGGTGAAGCCAGGCATCCTTAGCGCTGTTGGGGCCGGTGTGGAGGCTAAGCAAGCTATTGCCCAGAGTTGCAGCATGGGGCCCGTGATTAGAATAGGCACCGAGGCGAGAATAGACAGGTCCGAGGAAATTGAGCCCGAGCCCCGCCGAGGCGGGAATCGAACCCTGGTCCCTGGTCAGAACTCTGCTTCAGGGTCTGCCGCTCTAACCATTGAGCCACACTCCTCCACTCCCCTTCATTCGCAGGCACCACATCATGACTGACTGGTCTGCTGCCCCTGAGTTCCTACAGACTCCGAAGGTTCCAGCAACACAAGAGGTAGGTTCCTACATCTCTTGAGGTCCAAGCTGCCCTCTCACAAAGTTTGAGGACAGAATCCCTCGTGGGGGCTGCAATACCCGTACCCCTGTGCACCACGTTCATTTGCAGTTGCATATGCTTGTTAGCATTTCCCGAGCAAATGCATTGGGCTCCAAGTAGCTCCAACCTCTGGCAACATTTCCTTCCACAATCTCTGGCTTCCTTACACCAAGTGCTCCATGGATGGCTGTTTCGTGAAATCGCTTGAGGTCCTCTCGCGACTCCTGTGCCTCCGGCCTGTGAGTCCTCTTGAGGGTCAATTTTGCTTTTCTTGGGCTCCTCTGGTTGCTCCAGGATTGCCCTGACTCCTCTTGCTTAGGTGAGTCTCCTGGACCTTGCTGGTCTAAACCGTTACCTTTCTTAACCTTCTGTGTGGGTTGCTTTTGCCAAGGCTTTTCGGTGCTCCCGCCGGACACTGACCCCTCAGCACTCGACATCCTTCATGGCACAGCTCGTATCTGCCTCCTGGTCACCCTCGACATCTCCTGGTCCCTGTGGTTGCAGAGTCATGAACCCCCTCAACGCATCTGAAGCACCCGACATCAGTGGACATTCGTCTACCGAGCCCCTGCTCGCTCTTGAGTGACGCAGACTCTGTACCCTCTGCTTTCAGGTACTCTTCAACCCGAATCCACCTTTGGATTCCAACGGACACTTTTCTTCCTTCAAGAAGTGGCTCTTCCTCTAAGTCCTCCATAGAGATCGACTGCGGTTTCCAGCGCGAATTCAGACCTATGTACCCGGCTCCCCTGGGATAGGTAACTCTGATACTATAGTATCCACGGGTGAGGTGGCTCTCCAACCTCCTAACTTCCACAGGATTTCTTCGAAGTCCACTGGGAAGGGTCCTTAAACTTTAAAACTTCAACCGAGACTTCCCCATAGAATTGTACGGAGCACGCAGTCATGTTCCCACACTGCACCCGTCCTCCGTGGGGTCCCTACTTACTCACCTTGGGTGGTTCCTTGGGGTCCCAGTGATTTTACGACATATAGACACTGTATTGACTCGAGTCATGGTTCTTATACCACTATTTTAGTACAACACAACAAATCTGTGCACATGTCAGACAGTATCTGTAGAGCAATTTCTCTGTCTCAAAAAATAATTATTCACAAGATGGAAATACGGCGTTTCAGAAATGCATTGAATAATGACGAACAATTTGGAGTAGTTTTTGTTCTTCATTTAATCCTGAATGGTTGCCCAGCCGTTCAGGATTAAAAGAACAACAAACACTACTCCGCTAAGAGACTGTCAGCACAACATTTGCTCTCTGCTCAGACTGTGAGCAGAGAGTATAGATTCAGAAAGGAACATAGCAGGATACCACGGAGGGTGGTAGATTTGGTGGCTGGAGGCCACCTTATTTTTACACTTGGTACAGGAACAAGAAACCAGGTTATTTGTGTCTCCCCATTACTCCTCTGCCTGTGCGCAGTAGTTGAAAGTATGTGTAGATGCTTCCAGGACCACACATAACATAAAATTATAGATTGGTTTTTAAAGTCCACAGGAGGCAATATGTACTGCAGAAAAAAAGTTTAATAGCAAGGCACAACAACCCCCGAGGCACCGAGGTCCTTCTCCCTGAGCAACTGCCTGCTCTCTGTCCCCTGGATTCCACACTCCAGAATCCAGTGGAGATGGCAACCAGATGCTGGGGTTGCTAAGATATAATTGCTAAGATACAACACATCTTCCCCCTTAATACCCAATAAGGAAAAAAAAACATATCAACAAAAAAATAAACAAGGACATTAATACAGGTTCATAATACATACAACATGCCTGTTACACAATGATCTAAGTGCAAATATAATCCTTTTGCTAAACAGGTTTGGATTTGATGCACTCCATATTCCTGAAATCCTGCACATTTGCAGAATTTGTGTGTGGAGCTGCTGAAAATTGCTCTTTCAACCACACTTCACGCTCCAACTTATTACACATAGTCACCTTCCGCGCAGTCCATCTTTTTCCATCATCTAGCCACACATTGTTGCCCACTGCCTTTGTGACTCGTTTGGGTTTGGACCATCTGGATAAACCTATTCTCTGACTTCCACTGAGATATGTCCTCACCCAGTCACCAACTCTGAACTTGCGTGCACAGCTCTTAATTCTTTCATTATGTCTGCTCTTATATTTTCCATGATAATCTTGCACTCTGCACACCAAATCATCCCTTCTTACACTTGTGAAACTTGAATTGCAAATCCATGCCGGTGTCACTTCGGTACCAGACACAGGGCCCTTAAGAAGACTCAGGTGCCGATCACGATCCGGTAAAAACCGGGTACGAACCGTCGGACGGAGCATAATCTCCATCCGACGCGTACCCGGTCGTCAATTTTTACAAACAAGGAATTACGATTCGCACGGGTACACCATCACCGTACGATTCGTAAAAAAGCCCGACCGAACAAAAAAACCCTACCAATGCCATCCGGGAAAGCGCCGACCTGACGTCGGGACGCTCGCAGCCAGCCATTCACGACCCAGGAATTACGATTCGCACCGACGTCATCCCGCACGGTGAATATTTTCCGGCACCCAAAAACTGCCGGGAAATCAGGACGACGCGAACAAGGACCACCAGTACGCGACGGACAGACAGGACGACGCGAACAAGGAGGACCAGTGCGCGACGGACACACAGGACGACGCGACCAAGGAGGACCCGTACGCGACAGGACGACGCGATCAAGGAGGACCCGTACGCGACAGGACGACGCGATCAAGGAGTACCAGTACGCGACGGACAGATATGGACCCGAACCTACGAGTCATCCCTGCCCTCATAGCAGTCCACCTCCTCTACAGGTTACGACGCAGACGCCGCAGAAGGTCAGAATAACTAAGGGAGGGGGGAAAGTGGGGTGGGGTGGGGGTTGCAGGACCAGGGCAGGCCACAAAACAACCGCATAAGTCACACACCACACATGGCCTGGACATACCTGACTCCCATGCCCTGGTCACCACGAGGGGGTGGGGGCGTGTCCTGATAAGCCAGCGACCGCCACAACGGAAGTCCGTCACCACGCGAACCGGCAACACAACCAGACAGGTACGTCCCGTACCCACGCCTGAAGAGCGTGGGTACGAGTCGTACCACGCCCACACACACGTCACCCCAACAATGGCGGGACGGATCGTACCCACGTGGCAAAGGCCTGGGTACGGCCCGCACAAGCAGCACATAGCGTGGGGACGGATATGTACGGACCCTACCCCCACCCCGTATGCAAGGAGCATACCCCCCACCCCAACAGTGAAAGTACGACCCATACCCCCACCCGCGTATGCATGGAGCGTACCCCCACCCCAACAGTGTAAGTACGACCCGTACCCTCACCCGCGTATGCATGGAGCGTACCCCCACCCCAACAGTGTAAGTACGATCCGTACCCTCACCCGCGTATGCAAGGAGCGTACCCCACACCCCAACAGTGTAAGTACGACCCGTACCCTCACCCGCGTATGCAAGGAGCGTACCCCACACCCCAACAGTGTAAGTACGACCCGTACCCCCACCCGCGTATGCAAGGAGCGTACCCCCCACCCCAACAGTGTAAGTACGACCCGTACCCTCACCCGCGTATGCAAGGAGCGTACCCCACACCCCAACAGTGTAAGTACGACTCGAACCCCCACCCGCGTATGCATGGAGCGTACCCCCCATGCCAACAGTGTAAGTACGACCCGTACCCCCACCCGCGTATGCATGGAGCGTACCCCCACCCCAACAGTGTAAGTACGACCCGTACCCTCACCCGCGTATGCAAGGAGCGTACCCCCCACCCCAACAGTGTAAGTACGACCCGTACCCCCACCCGCGTATGCAAGGAGCGTACCCCCCACCCCAACAGTGTAAGTACGACCCGTACCCTCACCCGCGTATGCAAGGAGCGTACCCCCCACCCCAACAGTGTAAGTACGACCTGTACCCCCACCCACGTATGCAAGGAGCGTACCCCCCACCCCAACAGTGTAAGTACGACCCGTACCCCCACCCGCGTATGCATGGAGCGTACCCCCCATGCCAACAATGTAAGTACGACCCGTACCCCCACCCGCGTATGCATGGAGCGTACCCCCCATGCCAACAGTGTAAGTACGATCCGTACCCTCACCCGCGTATGCAAGGAGCGTACCCCACACCCCAACAGTGTAAGTACGACCCGTACCCTCACCCGCGTATGCAAGGAGCGTACCCCACACCCCAACAGTGTAAGTACGACTCGAACCCTCACCTCCAATGCATGGAGCGTACCCCCACCGTGTATGTTCCAAGCGTACATATCCTGAAATAGGAGGTGTGTGTGCAGAGTCCACCCAGCAGTGCCCTGAGACAGGAGGGGTGGGTGTGGAGTCCTCCCAGCAGTGCTCTGAGACAGGAGGGGTGGGTGCCTATCACTAACAGCAGTGCCCTGAGCCAGGAGGGGTGGGTGTGGAGTCCTCCCAGCAGTGCCCTGAGACAGGAGGGGTGGGTGCCTATCACTCCCAGCAGTGCCCTGAGCCAGGAGGGGTGGGTGTGGAGTCCTCCCAGCAGTGCCCTGAGACAGGAGGGGTGTAACACATGTGTGTGAGGCCAGAATTATCCACATGCATACTGCCTACAAGGGAACATGTCCCCATGAACTCATGTCAACAGACTCCACACACAAGTACAGTGATCACCAAGGATGCCACGATTGTTGCAGGTGGAGACATGGCCCTGCATGCATGGCCAAAGTAGAAGGGCTCCGTCACACACACAGCTCATGTAGACACAGCTCTGCGCTAAACATTGGGAACACCCTGCAGGGAAGAAAGCTGGGTACACAGAGGAAGGAATACACCCTGGGACAAGTGCACCATGCAGTAACTGCTTACATGAACAAAGAAAGTTAGCCAACACCTTGTGATGGCACACAGATCCCAGGGTCCCCCCAATGAGCAGCACACTACTACATATCCCACACACCCAAACCCTTAAACACCACCCAAAACCATGTAGCAGCCCCACCAACACCAATACCAGCATAGCAGTAGTGTGATAATGAAAACAAAATTAAGCTTTATTCAGCATGAGCACAATGTCCGTGGATCGCAGGCAGGTCAATATTCACAAAGCCCATAGGGCAGTCAATGATTCCCAGCTGGATGGGGGACACAGTGGGATGCGTGTCCCCTACCTTGCCTGCACAGTCAAATGGCATCGTCTTCCACACTGGTGAGGGCATCAGGGGGGGGGGAAGCACCAGGCACCGCAGGGACATCAGGGCAAAGGGGCGGCGTTGTGGGTGCAGGGATGGAGGACTCCACCACAGGGGGTGGGTCAGTGCCAAAGGCGGAGGCCAGGATGGCACTACACACCTTTGCAAGGTCCTCCAGGGAGTCCCCTGCACCCGAAGGGACCTCAGGCCCCAAGGAGGGGGGGGGGTCAGAGGGATGGGTCGCAGCGCCACCGGGGGAGGGTGGAGACAGGGGGGGAGACTCAACCGCCCTGACCGAGGACTTCCTTGACCGCTTGCGTGGTGGTGTAACTGTGGGGCTCAGGGACAGAGCGGCCATGAAGGAGTCCTTGGGGGAGATGTGGCCAGGAGAGCTGAGGGGAGGGGATTTGGAGGGAGTGGACTGGGTGAAATGCGGACTCCCACTATGGCTGCGTGTCACACGTTTGCCCCCCGACCCAGTGGGTGTGCCTACCTCACCCTGTGTGTGCGTGTCAGGAGGAGTGCGGTGGACCTTCCCTGCTGGTGTGGTGCCTGTGTCTGTTGATGTGGGTGCATGCCGACGTCTGGGTGTACGTGGGACAGGCATGGGAGTGGGAAGTGTGGATGGGGCAGGGGTAGGTGGGGGGAGGTCGCGCTACAGGAGACCCACTGCTGCAGTCAGTGTGGAGTCTATGGACCTCAGCAAGTTGCGTTGGTCAGCCTGCGATGAATGAATGCCCTCCAAGAATGCCTCGATGTTGGTGAGGGTTTTGCCGTGGGCATGGAGGACATTAAGGATCGCAGCCTGACCAACCTGCAGTTGCCGCTGGATGTCCACAGACTCTGCATAGGCGGCAGCAGTGGAGACAGGGGCAGGGGGTGCGGTGCCTGGCAGGAAGGAGACATGCTGTGACCGGGCACGCTGGGAAGGGACACGAGCAAGTGGGAGGCGGCTGATGGGAACTGAGGGGGCGGTGCGAGGTGTTGTTCCGCTGTCAGCTGCTGGTGCAGCCACCGCCCACTCGGAGACATCCTCCTCGGACCTGTCAGCTTCGTATTCTGACGTGCCAGTCGACAGGTCCTCGGCCGCACTATCCTCCACCTCTGTCCCACTCGATGTGCCAGCCCCGATGTCACGGCTGGCACTGGTACTCGGTCCCTCCGCCTTGCCTGTGTCCATGTCTCCCTCTGTGTCCCCCGACGATGCTGTGGGCAGGGTGGAGAGACATAAATTAATCAGACAGCTGTACACATCAGTCACATGAGTCCAATCTACATAGGTAACATTGCATAGCCTGAAAAGGAAGATCCCTAACATCTACTAAACAAGGTACCGATGTAGGGCATGAAACACACAGTTGGTTGAGCCACAATGCCACTGAAACACCATGGAGAGCATGAGACAATAGCTCAAGACAGGAAACGTAGTCTGACATAGCACGCAGGCCCTGGGGACAATCCAGCACTGCATCTGCACCACACAGCGTCGGTGAAAATACCGATGACCAGGGACCATATCCACGAACTTGAGACACATGCTGCATAGGTAATGCTGGAAACATGCCCAACATGACTCGGTCACTGCACCTTGAGTGCGTGTCCAGACAAACATCACACACTGCCCAGACCCAGCAAGTAGAAATCAGGATTTTACATATAGGCATTGCCCGCCCCAACCAACCCCTACACGAGGCAAATTGTTGAGACACAGGTAGCACCAACATCTCATAGTCTGGGTGATAAACACAGGGGCAGGCAAAATGCAAGATTGGACGCCAAACAGCCAAGGTGCACCTGTACAAATAATGAGGTACCAGTGCCCATCCTCAGATGAGTATAACAAGACACACAGGCACTGGCAACTGTGAGTATGAAGAAGGACAATCAGGTCAGGCTGCACAGTGGACACCTGTACAAAATAGCACGTCTATATACATGGTGCCAGGGGACAATGGCACAGAGCACAACCTACGCTGTAGACACTGAGAGTGTCCACGTTTATGATGACACACACCACTGAGGAAAAGGTGCTCCAGGGGACAGTAGTGGGCACGCAACTACATGCTACTGAATGGTAATGACTGCAACACACGCCACCATCCCTGCACTATGCGTATCGCACACTCATGCACATCATGTCACAGGCCACTACATAGGACATGCGCGCTGTAAGGCATGACACATGAGAGACCAACTCCCATGTCTGGAGTCAGCATCAGTGCCAACTGACATGGAACCCACATGCAGTGAACTTGACAGGGCACAGCCAAGGTCCAAAAAGCTGTTACACACCACCCCCACACATGATGCTACAGGCATTGTTCTCGTGGACAAAGCACCAGCCTACATTACCTTGTGAAGGAGTGACCACACACAGACCAGGGAACACATTGCAAGGAGGGGAAGGGTGGCAGGGGCGCAGCGCTATACTGGGGCAAACAGGATCTGCACAGCACCTTTAAACCCTGCCAGTGAATTAATGCTACCGTGCCCTTACAAATGCCGGTGACACACAACAAACGCACATGTACCTACCCCCTTCCGGCTGCTGCATCGCCTGTAAGCGCCTCTCCAGGTCTGGAAAGACCACCGGCAGCACACGCCTGTGGAGGTGGCTCAGACGGCGGCGGCCGCGGTTCTTGTGGCTCTCAGGTGAGTCCCCCAGCAGGAGCCGTGCAATCCTCTGCGTCCAGCACCGGATATCCTGCCAGCGTTTCCTCACCTGGGGCAGGCTCCGCCTCCGACCATCCACACCCCTCACGGCACTGACGGCGGTCAGCCAGATCTGCTCCTTGGCAGTGGCGCCTACCTGTGAGGAAGAACAAGTGACACCACATCAATACACCAGCCACATGTCACAGAGAGACATATGAGAACAAATTAGCTGGTTACAACAAGGCATGTCATGCAGCCAACGCATTGCACCTTTGTCATAGGGACATCATCCCCTGGTGAGGGAAAAAGCTGTACGTGCCATAGTGGGTACACAGGTGGAATGATGGCAATGTCACAATCAGTGATCAAGGCTCACACTGTGCATCACACCCACCCCTCCTGTCTCAGGGCACTGCTGGGAGTGATAGGCACCCACCCCTCCTGTCTCAGGGCACTGCTGGGAGTGATAGGCACACACCCCTCCTGTCTCAGGGCACTGCTGGGAGGACTCCACCCCCACCCCTCCTGTCTCAGGGCACTGCTGGGAGACATCAGGCATCCCCCCCCCCTGGGACCCCCCCTACAGTACATGGCATGTGTGTCACACCAGGACACAATGCCAGAAGTCACAGTCACAACATAGGGACAGTCTGTGCCAGTGGCCTATGCACTCACCTGATACCCTGGTCGCCCATACAGCATGGAGTACTGTGGGAGGATCACATCCAGCAGAGCCATGTTCTCCTCCAGGGTGAATGGCTGTGTCCTCTCCACAGCCCTTGACATGGTTCCAGGGAATCAGTAGCAGCAGCTGGGTCGACGAATGCAAAGATGTGCAGGCAAGTACTCCCTCATGGGACCTGGCAGCCTTATATCTGCCTTTCTGCCCTGTCTCATGCACAGGAGTACAGAGTGATTGGTCACTCACATTTGCATCCTATGTTTCCACCAATCCCTTCAAACCTAGCAGTCTGTGGGTTCTCTATCGGTTTCATTCTCCTGCATGATGTCAGACCCACAAACACATTGCAACAATGTAGAAGAATTCCAACTGACTTCTGCTGTGCACCTTCCAGAACAATTTCGAAATTTAAACTTGGTCTCCATGACAACCAGCATGCATGTAGGCCTTAATACTTGTCCCCTATGTAATTTGGAGCATCACACACAGGTACGGTGCGTTTCGGGGCCCTAGGGCACCCCAAATGCGTTGCAACGGCCTGTACACGCATGCCTACGTTCACTATCAGTATGGGTGTCCTCGCGTATTCGTAGTGGTACGGCCCGTACACACGCATGTACGCTCACTATCACTACGAGTACGCATACGCGTGCAGACCCATAGTGATAGTGAGCGTAGATGCGTGTGTACGGCCCGTACCACTACGAGTACGCATACGCGAGGACACACATTGTGATAGGGCCGTACACACGCATCTACGCTCACTATCACTATGGGTCTGCACGCGTATGCGTACTCGTAGTGGTACGGACCGTACAAATGCCTGTACGCTCGTCATCACGATGGGTACACATACGGCAGCACTCCCACAGTGATTTGGGAACGTACACAGGCCCTCTTAGCAGCAGTACGGCGGTTTTTACACATCACAGTGGTGATAGGCGACACACAGGTAGGAATAGGGCGGACATACTTGTCCATGGATGGACATACTTGTCCATGGATGGACATACTTGTCCAGGAATGGACATCAAGGCATCGTCTGTGCATTACTACATGTGTGGGGCACAGGTGTGACAGGCTGTGATGTGGAACATGACTCCTGAGTGGAGAAGGCACCAGATGTATGATGAGATGTGTATAGGTGTACTGTGTGACGGTGCAATGTGTGCCAGCCATGCCCTTGACTCCTTTGACATGTGTGGATGTCGTACTGCACACTTGGGGTAAGCGTCACTGGCATGGCACGGACACCAACACACGGAAGTGTCCCATGATGCCCGGTACAGGGGTTATGACACCTGACTTGTCACTACCCACAGTGCACAATGTGACTATGTCATTTATGTGTGGGGGATTTACATCAGGTTGATGTTGTAGCACCCTCATAAGCTGCAGCCGTAGCAGCAACCAACATGTGTCTGTGTGTAGATTGTCATTGCACACTGTTCCGCACACCATGCCACATGTGGTATCGGATGTGAGGTGCACATGTATGCATGGGACACGGAGTAGCGTGACAAGGCCATGTCTGCATCCTCACAAGGAATGTGTGGTGAGTCATGACATGTGCACCTTCATGGCAAGGTGTGTGGGCTGTCCTAGTGTAATATCATGTGACCTGTGGCTCCAGTGTTCCGCTACCAGTCTCTGCAATCGGCATCCTACTTCTGCTGATGTGTGGGTGTATGTCACTCCTGTCTTGCGTCTGGCTGTTCACTTGCACTGGGACACAGCTATTCCCATGGCGTGGCATGGGGAGGTTCTCAATCTCCGTGTGTAGCTGGGTCTTGGAAGGAGTGCCACCTTGCATCCATACGTGTGCTGGCCATGTAGCACATACCTGACTCCCTATGTAGCATGTGTGTATTGCCAGATTTACATGTGCTCAGTAGACATGAGTTGTTGTCGTGGTGCACTCACTCTTCCTTGTCACTTCCAAATTACTGCAGAGCGCCGCCTCTTGCCCGAATAATTCCAGACTTGGCTGCCATGCAGGAGAATGACAGCATCCGGCTCTACCGCTTCACCCAACCGTTGATTCTGGAGTTGACGGCGAGACTGGCACCACACCTGCAACCGCTGCACAGGTATCCTACGGCACTGACACCCCAGCTGAAGGTAATGGCTGCCCTACATTTTCTTGCCACGGGTACCTTTCAAAATACCATAGCTCATGTTGGTGGCATGTCCCAGAGCATGTTCAGCGGTGTGCTGCATGATTTCTTGGAGGCCATGTTGATTCACCTGGATGACTTCATCAAGTTCCCAACCCCTGAACAGATGACTGAGGTCAAGCGTGGATTCTATGCCCTGGGAGGGATGCCCCATGTCATTGGGTCCATAGATGGGACACATGTAGCTTTGGTACCACCACACGCACGGGAGGTGGCGTACCGCAATCGGAAGCACTACCACTCCATCAATGCCCTTGTGGTGTGTCTCTCCAACATGGTGATTTCACATGTCTGTGCTCGTTTTCCAGGATCAGCACACGATGCCTACATCATGAGGCGTAGCGGGATGCCTGATATGATGATGCAGCTGCGCAACGAACGGGCATGTGTTGTAGGTGGGTACAGTCTGTCTGTCTTCTATTCTGTGTCGCCTACCAGCACGACCGCTTCACCACTTCTAACGATGACCATGTGCTTCCCATGTAGGGGACGCTGGCTATCCCAACATGCCATGGCTGATCACACCTCTCCGCAACCCCATCACGCCGGCACAGCTCCGCTACAACACCGCCCATGGCCGGACAAGGCGAGTGATAGAGAGGACGTTTGGCATGCTGAAGAGCCGATTCCGGTGCCTCCACAAGACCGGCGGTGCACTCCCTTATGCCCCGGCAAAGGTCTGCAAGATCTTCATGGTCTGCTGCATGCTGCACAACATGGCAGTTGAAAGAGCTGTGCCACTCATCCTGAATCAACATGACGAGGACCATCCACCCGTGGAGGACGAAGGGCTTGGCAATGGGGCTAGTGATGTGGAGGATGTGGAGCCGCAAGAGGACATCCGGACTCGGCTCATACGCGACTTCTTTGCTTAGTGGTGAGTACCAGTGTCTGAGTGTGCACGCATTGGTCCCCGTGTGGCATGCGTTGTGATGTGTGTCTCCACCTGCATGTATGGCACGTGACTCAGAGGTGGGTGTGGGTGTGTCACTGGAGTGATGGTGCCAGTGATGGTAGTATTTCCCCAGTCATTATAATGACCTAGCATGTTGTCATCCATACATGTGTCGAGTAAATGCACATGCAAGTGGCTGTGCTTTTTGTGGCTGACTTCTTGTGTGTCTCTCTTCCCCAGGTACCTGCACATGCCGTCTGCTGGTTGCATTGTTGTGGCACTGCTATTCATCATGGACATGACATCGTGGGCTGACTCAGCGTTACAGGCACGGACACGTTTGGAAGTCTCCATGGGGTAAGGGATGCATCTGGGGTGTATTGGGTGTGGCAGTTGTTCACGATGTATGCACACTGCCCCTGTCGATGTGTTGTTCCTCTGCAGCCATATCGCATCCCCATGGGACACGACATGCAGCTGTGTACACCTGAATAGATGGTCTGCCTGGTTGACAGGCATCAGTGATGGGATAGGGGATTGTGATGATGGCATCAATGTGTGTGACACTGCCCTCGGCCACATACGGTTAGCATTGGCTGGACATGGTGTGGGACTTCGACATCAGCGGATCTATGGTGTATGGCAGGCTCTCCGTGTGCAGCTGTGGGTATTTAGCTGTTAGCCGACGCTTGTGTGCCACTTCCATGGCAAACACGCATGTGTGCTGCAGAAGGGGGGTGCCAGTGTTGGACCCACATGTTACTCCACATGATGTGTTCATGTGTACTTCGAGTGGCCTCTGCAATCCCGAATACATGTCTAATAAAGGTGTCCCTATGCCTCCAAGGTGCCTCTTCTCAGTCAATGCTGGTGTGTTGCCACGGTGCATCCTGCATGTCTGGCATGGTATTCCCTGATTGTGGCTATGTGTCAATGTGTCGAGTTGCAAGATGCAAGCTGTGTGTGTGGGCTGAGACTGTGTATTGGGCATGATGTCCATGACTGTGTTGGTATTGTGACATGTGCCATCCCCATGCATCCAACGTTGGCCAGGCCCCCATTCTCGGCATCCACCGGACTCCGGCTTGCAGGACATGGTTCTGCCACCTGTCTACACATGCCTGGGTGCCCCCCAGGACACTGGACTGGATCCCTGACCACTGCGCATGACAGTTGCTGTACTCAATGTGTGTGTCAGCACGGTTGTTCGGCAACCCCCTCAGCTGGTTGGGCCCATCACGGGTGTGTATGGTGCTCCATGTCTGTCTTGCCTAATACACTGTGACCCATGTGTCCTGTGCTAGACTCAGGCCCCAGGGTGTGGATGGTTGAAGACAAAAGATGACTCAGGCATGTTTAGACTTTACAAGACACATGTTAGTTAATAATGCTACCAGCAGGCATCTACTCATCATAGTGTGATTTATTAGTGGGGGGGGGGGTGGGGGGGGGCAAAGTAAGGGTCTTTCCGGGATGTTTGAATCCAAAGTTCAGTAGGGGAGTTGGGGTCCTTGCCATTGGAAATCCTCAGAGTCCATGCCACAGTCTTTGTCAACATTGGTCAGCCAGTGACCAGCAGGGCCATGTGGCAGAGAATGTCTCTTGATGCTGTGATGCTGTTGCTCCAGTGGGCCAGGTGCCAGGCCAGGTGTCCTGGGAGATGGTGATGTAGCAGCCACCCTCACGGTCCTTTCCGTGGACGACCCGGCCTCCTGCGGGGAAGCTCAGCAGCAGGCCGTGACGACGTCTGGGATGCTCCGTCGGATGTTTCCTCCTCCTCCTCCTGATCCCTCCCTGTGGGTGGTTATGTTCTCCGCCTTCTGGCACAGGGAGGGTCGGCCATGGTGTCGGCCATCCGACGGAGTGTAGCGTGAATCCCCTGGAATGCCGTCACTTGCTCAGCCTGTCTGTCCTCCATCCTCCGTTGGTGTTGCAGTTGACAGGCATGTTGCTGGGCCTGCTGGGTCTTTATCTCATCGAGGCTCCCCTTGATCTCATTGAGGGTGGACACAACCTGGGCCATGCCCGTGGTGTCCTCCCGGTATGTGTCCAGGATGTTACGGACATGGGACAATGCGGGATCCCCAGCCAACTGGTCAGGCTTGCGCCTCCGCCGTCCTCCACTCCCACCACCCCTGCCCACTTGCGCCTGGCCTGCCCTTGTGGGCATATGGGGTCTCCGGGACCCCTGAGGGGTGGCATTGGCGTTGACGCCTGCCTCTTCCTGGGTGCCCGGGACACCGCGTCCCTCTTGGCCAGCCTGGCTGCATTGTGGTGTTGGGGCAGGGATCCTGGGTGTCTCCTGGGATGTGGCAGGAGTGGGGGTGGTGGTTGGCACAGTTGTACCTGACGCAGGTGCTGCAGGTGGTTGGACACCAGAGGGGCCAGGTTGGTCGGGGTCGTCCGCAGAGTGGTGAGAGTGGTCGCTGCCGGTGGGATCGGGCTCCTGCAGATCCAGGTCCTGTGAGTGTTCCCCCCCAGTGTTGGGGGGTGCACCACGACGTTGACCTGTGTGTGAGAGAGACAATGTTAATTTTTGTCCATGCAACATCCATGTTTCATCATTTTCAAAGTTGGCACATTTCCTCTTGGAATTAGGATTGGTCTTGCATTCCACTCACAGTGCACTTGTGCATGGGTGTGTCCCTTGGGCACCACTTTGGCCCCTTTAACTATGTGTGGCACAGTCTTACTTGCTGCGTCAAGTGTGACTGCAGTCAGCAGTGGAGTGGGCAGGTGTGGCGAGCCATGCACTGTACATGTGCACATGGAGTGGATCCACACACTTATATGATCCAGGTAGCTGTCCTTGTGCTCGTGAACAGGTTGTGACATGGCCATGTGTTTTGCCATGGTAAAGAGGGGGGCTTCTGGCACTGGCCACCCTTGTCTACATGCACGCAGTCTACCTGCTGACGAGCAGACATTCACACACGCAACACGGCTGATTGGCTCTCCCTGTGTCTCGCTCCCTCTGTGTCCCCCTCTCCCTCCCTCTGTGTCCCCCTCTCCCTCCCTCCCTCCGTGTGTCAGCCTCCTCCCTCTGTCCGTCTCCCTCCCTCTCTGTCCCCCTCTCCCTCCATCTCTGTCCCCCTCTCCCTCCATCTCTGTCCCCCTCTCCCTCCCTCTCAGTCCCCCTCTCCCTCCCTCCGTGTGTCAGCCTCCTCCCTCTGTCTGTCTCCCTCCCTCTCTGTCCCCCTCTCCCTCCATCTCTGTCCCCCTCTCCCTCCATCTCTGTCCCCCTCTCCCTCCATCTCTGTCCCCCTCTCCCTCCCTCTCTGTCCCCCTCTCCCTCCATCTCTGTCCCCCTCTCCCTCCATCTCTGTCCCCCTCTCCCTCCCTCTCAGTCCCCCTCTCCCTCCCTCCGTGTGTCAGCCTCCTCCCTCTGTCCGTCTCCCTCCCTCTCTGACCCCCTCTCCCTCCCTCCGTGTGTCACCCTCTGTCACCTCGGCCCAGCTTCCTGGGCACACACTGTTAGCAGATCTTTGAGTGGCCCTTGGATTGTTGATGTGAGTTTGTTTCTGATCTCCAGGCACCCATTGGGTGTAGTGTCTGTGTCTGTGCGCTGCTGCTGTGGTGGTGTGTGCTGCCACTCTTTCACAATGTTGGCTGTTCATTAGCTGCTGTCATGTGCAAAACAGTGCCTTCACCCCCATGTGTTGATGCAAGGCGTCCGCCATTTGCTGGCAAGTCATTCCTGTGTTGGGACACACTGTTTGTCTGGCTGTGACCTAGGCCATATGGGTAGAGTGAATTGTTGTCTGCTTCTGAGTTGCACTATGTGCTTTTTTGGGCCCAGCCTCCCGCCATCCGGGTTACCGTGTCATGTGTTGTTGTCTTCTGTGGCCTGTGACTTGACATTGTCCAGCTGGGTGCATGGGGCATGGTGGCAGCAGTGGCATGTGCGTGCTCATGGAGTGTGGTTGAGTCATGCGATGGCTTGTGGTGGTTGCGTGCCTGTTAGTGATTTTGGTTGTGGATGCCGTTCCCCCCATGTGAGGTGCGTTGTTTGTGTACTCACCCGGGTCTCGGAGTCCTTCTAATCCTTCGACTGCCTCCACCGGCAGTATGGCCATCACCCTCTCCTCCCAGGGATGGTACTGTACGGGTCTGCGGGAGGGCCCTCCTCCGGTGGCGTTGGCCTGGTCGTGTTCATCCTGCCTCTTGGCTCGGACCCTCCTCCGCAGATCGTACCACCTGTTCTGGCATTCCTGCTTGGTCCGTCTGGTGTCCGCAACAGCATTCACAGCATCGACGATGGTCTGCCACATGGCAGTTTTTGCTGCCAGGCTGGTGCTTCTGACCAATGTTCCAAAGATCTGTGGCTCGACTCTGAGGATTTGATCAACAAGGACCTCCAATTCTCGGTTACTGAACTTTGGATTCTTGGTGGTGGGCATGGTGAGGGGTGTGGGTGGGGATGGTGGGGGGGGTGTGTGGATGTTGGGGGGTGTGTGGATGGTTGTGTGTGTGTGTGTGTGTGAATGTGATGAGGGGGTGTTTGTGAGGGTGGTTGTGTGAAGGTGTGCAAGTGTAAGGTGTGGTGTAGCTTGTAGTGTGGTTCTGTGGTGTCTGGCAGCAGTGAGTCTGTTGCAAAGGCTCATGGTTTGTGTGTGTGGGCCCTTTTTATTGGTCCATTGGTGGGTGTGGCTGTGTTTGAATCTTGGGTGGGTTGGTTATAAGGAGTGGTGGTGTATTTGGCCTCTGTTTGTTTTTGGCAGTTGCAGGTCAGTGAATGTGTTGTTTTAGTGGTTGTTGGACATGTTTAGTGGCTTTGTGCCATTCGAATGGTGTATTCTTGTGTTGTTTTGTTTTGTCCTGGTTGTGTACGTGCGTTTTGAGCGTGTGTACGGTGTGTACATGGGCCATTTGGTTGTACGGTGCTGTCCTTGTGTGTGGGTTGGTACGACTCGTACATGCGGTGGTGATGTTGGGGCCTGGGGTGCGCTCCGTACTTAGGAGGTTGTGTTGCGGGTAGGACCGGAACGTACTGGGGTGTACATAGACGGTGGTACGACACGTACTGGGGTGGGGGTACACGGGGGTACGACACGTACTGGGGTGGGGGTACGACTGGAACGTACTGGGGTGTACATAGACGGTGGTACGACACGTACTGGGGTGGGGGTACGACTGGAACGTACTGGGGTGTACATAGACGGTGGTACGACACGTACTGGGGTGTGGGTACACGGGGGTACGACACGTACTGGGGTGGGGGTAGGACTGGAACGTACTGGGGTGTACATAGACGGTGGCACGACACGTACTGGGGTGGGGGTACGACTGGAACGTACTGGGGTGTACATAGACGGTGGTACGACACGTACTGGGGTGGGGGTACGACTGGAACGTACTGGGGTGTACATAGACGGTGGTACGACACGTACTGGGGTGTGGGTACACGGGGGTATGACACGTACAGGTGTGGGGGTAGGACTCGGACGTACTGGGGTGTACCTAGACGGGTGGGGGTGTACATACACGGGGGGTACGTGTCGGACGTACGGGGGCTGGGGGGAGTGTTGGGCGCGTATGCGGGCACATGTCTCCATGGTTGCTGTAGGAGTTCGGTGCGGACGGTGTTTTTTCCATACGGTTGTAACCTCGGACGCACGGGATGGATCGTGATTCCTCGGTCGGACTTGACTTTTCACGTTTGTACGGTAAATCGTCCGAGGACGTGTCGGACACATTTTCCGACCCGAGGACGTGTGGGGAAATATTCCAAATGCGGTTCGTATGGACTTTTTACCATGCGAATCGTGATTGCCAGTTCGTACGGCACTTGTACGATTCGTACGGTAAAAAGACCGGATACGAGTCGCACGGGGGAATTTTTTACCGGATCGTGATCGGCACCTTAATGGGGTTTCCTTTGTGGCTGTGTGGGGTTTGTTCTGATAACTCCCTAACATCTCCTTCACAGTTCTTCACCTCCTGCATCAGCCAATTGTACACATTCTTTTAACACATTGTTGAATCTTTCCACAAGACGGTTTTCTCGGGGATTATAAACTGCCGTGGTGAGATGTGTGACTCCTACCTTTACCAAATATCTCTCAAATTCACGGACAACAAATTGTGGTCCATTATCTGTTAAGATACATTCGGGATACCCTTCCCTGCAAAACACATTGTCACAAAAGTCAATCACATTAGAAGACTTTGTCTCCCTCACATATTCAACCTCGGGTCACTTGGTAAAATAATCCAATAGAACAGTGGCATATTTGTTGTTAATTCCCCTAGCATTAAAGGCACCAAAAAATATCTAGTGCTACTTTTTCCCGTTTGCCTGGCATGGTGGTGGACGATATAGCCATTTCCTGTGACTTGTGTGATTTATCACTGCACATGCATGCCACACAATTACGAACACATCCCTCAATTTCTTTGTCCATACCTGGCCACCAAAAATGGTATCCAGCTCTCCACCTCATGCCACACATGCCGCTGTGTCCCTCGTGCAACAACTCCAAAAGTCTGACGTGTAGTCCTGAAGGTACCACTAATTTGTCTACCCTTCTAATGACACCATCCAGAACAGATAATTCTGGCCACACCATTCTGTAGACAGTGAGTTCCCTTTTTACCAACGTCTGTTGTCCAGTGTTGCCAGTCAAACACAATATTATCTGTTGCATCACATCATCCTCCGCAACTGCCTGTTTCCACTCATCCTCGCTCACAGCCCCTTTACACGATTCCTCTATGTTTGCAACCAGCCATTCTTCCCTTTCCTCCTGCTCTGCACCTTTCTCTTGATGTGGTAAGGGCAGCCGAGATAAACAATCAGCATTAATCTTTTTGTGCCCTGGTACATATTTTAGTTGAAAGTCATACTGTTGCATTTGGTATAACTGTTTCGCAATTCTAGGTGTTTCTTCTCCAGCACCCTTTGTGGTAAAAATGCAGATAAGGGGCCTGTGATCAGTTCTAAGCTCGTAGGTTGTTTCCCATATGTAGGTTTTAAAGTAATCGACACCTCACCAACAGGCCAAAGGTTCCTTCTAGATTACTGTATAAGTCACTTCTGCATCTTTGAGGGTGCGTGAAGCAAAAGCTACTACACGCTCAATTCCCTCCTTATTCTGCATGAGTACAGTGCCTAATCCATATGCACTATCGCCCACTACCACTATGGAGTTGTTACGTGGGTCGTATGGTTTGAGAGCCACAGCGTTCACTATGTCTGCCTTTATTCCTTCAAATGCCTGTTGTCACTCATCAGACCATACAAACGGTGTACGCTTTTTCCTTAAAAGTCTCAAATTGTGCACCTTGTTCACGAAATGCTGAACAAATTTTGGGTGATATTCAGCTAGTCCTAGAAAGGAACGCAATTATTCCCTGACTAATGGCGAAGGGGCACTCTCAATTGCTTCAAGAAGATTCTTTTTGGGTATCACACCGTCCCCCGATAAAGTGTGCCCAAGATAATCTATTTGCTTAACCCAAACTTGCATTTCTCAGCACACACAGTCAAACCAGCATCTTGCAACCTCTCTTCGACTTTGTTCAACATGCCCTAAACCAAAATGTCATCTTGGAACACTCTTACATTTGCAACACCACTTACTGCTCATGAGTCTTTGAAAAACCGCGTATGCCAGTCCAACTGGCAGGCCCTCGAGTATGTTAAGTACTGCACATGGCCAACCATTGGTACTGCAAGTCACTCCTGTAGAAAACACTCCTGGCATTGAAGAAAATAGGACGTTATTTACTCACGTTTCGAGTGGGTGCAACACCTGTGCAACCTTCAGTGAATTAGGGTCAGAGTTTCATAACCAGTGCAATGGCACAGTTGCAGAGAAGTCTACTTTTACTTTTTGTAGAAAATATAAAGAGAAGTATAAAGCAATAGTGACATTGACTTGAAAGCATACACCTCCTCCTTCCAAACGCCCAAAAGTCTTATCACCCATGGAACCTCGCCATGGAACAATATGTATATAAGTGACATATTCTCTTCCACTATCTGCAGAGAGGACAACTAACAGCCACACTTCTCTGGAAATTGAGGACTAATTTACCCTGATGCTGGACACAATCCAATTATTTGTTACAGGGCATTGCACAAGCCCCTCTTGTACCATATATCCAATGCTACTTCGATGGTGGGGGTAGGCTAAGCTACCTAGGAAATGCTGTACATCTTAATGGACTAGTACTAAACTTCCTGACTGATAGAAACTGGGGGGAAGATTTACAATAACTGCCGCATCCCTGCATTTTACGGCAGGGATGTGCCAGTTATTTTGCGCGACTCAAAAACCCCCTTGCGCCACCATGGATGCGCCGCATTTACAATGCGGTGCACCATGGCGCACGGATAGACAGATGCGTGATGCATCTGTCGCCGTAAGGGTGATGCAGTGCTGGAATTGTGTCGCAAGTACGACGCAACTCCAGCACTGCTCAGGGGTGCCCTATACCTGCTATGCTGCGTCACTCCTTAAGCCTGCTTCAAGCAGGCATAAGGATTTGACGCAGCTGGGACGTAAAAGTGACTCAGTGAAATCTTGTAGATCTCACTGCGTCACTTTGACGGGGCTTCCTTGCGACGGAACGCCCACCCTGCATTCATTATACCTGACGCAGGTATAATGTAGCGCAGGGCTTTATAACGTGACGCATCTCACTAGATGCGTCACGTTGTAAATATGTCACATAGTGGAGCATTGTTTACGCCGCCGCTGCGTCACAAAAGTGTCACAACAGTGGCGTAAAACTGTCGCAAGGGGCTTGTAAATCTGCCCCTAAGACTTCAATTTCAGACTGAACTGAATTGTGAAATCTAACAAGGAAAAAAGACCCTGGACCGTATCAAGGAAACCCCCAATCCCAGGTCAGTTCAGTGATGATGTATCTGTGAACGCGGTCCTCAATATAAAGATTGCCTGTACTCGTGAATGCACGTCTTCAGGTAGTGCTTAAGAAATGATGGCGATATGGTCATAATTAAGTCCTCTGAGATTTCTGCGATATTTTCCTTTACCAAGACAGCCAACCCAATCCATATTATTATTTTTTTGCCTTGAGAAAGCTCTATCAAGCTCATGCTGGAGTGAAACACTGTCTGCTTTTGCCTCACCAACAAAAAATTAATTTTAAGTTTGTTTGCGTCCATCCTTGTGTTCTGGTGAGACAACATATCCACTGTGGTAACTATAAGCAGTAAGAGCGCCCTTTATGAAATTGTGCTGTCAGGCTGTATTCATGCAGAAACGTCTGCCAAAGGGCAGGGTCAAGGTGAAGTAGCATGCAGCACTCTATTTATTGCAGAGATCACCATCCATGCTGCTGCCTTTGAGTTGGTTGATTGTTTTTTTGTACATGTTGGGTCGGATTTACCAACGGTATGTGTGGGTGATCATGCAGCGCAACGCAACGCAACACAATTATACATTGCACTTATGGGCCTTTACAATGTATAGTCAATGAAAGCTATGTTTTGCATTGCTTTGCGCCACACAAGTGCTCCAGAGCTCCGTAGCTTTTGGGTTTGTGGGCATTCTATTGTATTGTAGCCGAATGCGCACTACAGAATTAGGGGTAGATGTACAAAGCATTTTTGCATTTGTAAACAGCCCCAGCACAATCAGGCCATTTGCAAATGCAAAAATGTTTTTTCTGATTACAAAGACCAAATTGCGATTCAATAACTTGTTACTGAATCGCAATTTCGGTTTTGCGATTCTGTATTTGGAAGGAGCATGTTGAGGACGTCCCTTCCTAATACCAAATCACAATGTTATGAACACGTGTTTTGCGACCAAAATACAGTTGCAAAACATTCACAATTTACGGCCAAATCAAAGTTGGTGGTAACCCTTTCGCAAATGGGACGGAGTCCCTAAGAGATCCTTTTCGCTTTGAGAATGTTTGGAAACATATTTTTGAAGACCAGGCAGTAGTCAAAGGTACCGCTGACTACTCTTAAAAAATAAGTATCTACAAAGCAATGGGTCTCACATTTACGCGAGCTTTAGTTACTGGCATTGTAAATGACAATGCCTTTTATTTCTGTTCTGGTTTTTAAAACATAAATTAAAGGCATTGTCATTTACAATGCCAATTGCTTAAACTCTCACAAATGCGAGACCTATTGCATTCCAAATGCTTGAAGGCATTGCTGAGTTGCCCCCTTCTGTCTCCCATGGCCCCTGAAGAGCTCCCTGTTTGCTATGAGTTAAATAAACAAGCCAGTAGTCACAACTGCGCATGAGAGACCCTCCTGCAGTAAGAGAAACTCATTGAAGAAAATAGTGCTTACAGACTAAAGAAGACATACCGTGTAACAACCGAAGTGAAAGGGCCAGTACTCATGGGAGGTTACAAATGAAGTCAAAGCGGTACTAAGGAGGGATTAACAAGCCTAATAACAAATCAGAAGCCAGCATTTAAGAAGGACAATGACACAAGCAAATGACAAATGTGGGTGGAGAGTGGGCGGAGCTTCAATTACATACTTCAATGCAGCATGTCTCGCAGAGAGGCACATGCGCTGCCCAGGCTCGACATAATGAAACTTCACAGTTTCATTTTGTTCTTTTTAAATGCATCCTGTTTTCATTTAAGGAAAACAGGCAACATTTAAAAATAGGATTTCTTTATTTAAAAGCAATCACAGACATAGTGGTCTGTTGACCCCAGCAGCCACTGTCCCTGTGATGGCTGTGAATCCTAGTGGGTCACAAATTGCGACCTACCTCATTATCGTTCATGAGGTAGGTCTATTTGCAACCCGCTAGGAAACTCAAAAGAGATTCATGCATTAGATATAGCGATTTCCTAATTGTGATTCACCAGAAATTGGAATTAGAAAATTGCTGTTCCTACAGAACATACATCAAGCCCTAAATGTTTAAATGGGGGACGTTTCTTCTGGGCTCGAAGGTGGTAGCAAGGAGTTGTGTCAACTGTGACAGTATGTTACTGTCTCTGACGTGGAGGACTCTGCCATCTTGGCGTTTTCTTTCTGCAGTTCAGTAAAATGAAGACCTGTTTATGGAGCCAAGGTGATTAATGAATCTATCATCTCTAAACAGTCTTTGTCAGCACAGTATTTTGAGGTTATGGTAAATTGTATCTCAGAAATAATCCTTAGCAGTTTATGAATGATGAAGGTTTGAAGTGCACCCCGAAGCTGTGAGTGCATCCATCACAACATGAGCATTGAACTATTAAGGTTAACTCATGGAAAGCATCTTTAGTACATAATAGATGTTTGGCCCTTGTAGCAACCTCCCCATACCTGCGGCATATAACAGACCACATCACAGACGGAACTCTGGTTTGCACATCTTTATTCTTCAGCATGCAATCGTTAACTGAACGCAGTGCGTCACAAACTTTATTAACCACACCCAACAGATTGCTTAACACATGTACAGAGTCTGCCGAGGACCACTAGCGGCCTCGCACTCACAAACACAGGACACAGCACCTCCCTCTTTGTTAAATAAAAAATACAAACAAATATATACACATATACACATTATAACTCTTTGATGAGGCATTGAGGTGCTTACACCAGTCTTCCAGATCTAGTTGTATGATGTAGAGGAGGAGCACCTTCATCTGGCATCTCTGGAGAAGACTTGGTTGCTTGACTAGGCACTCAGCTGGACTTGCCTCACCCATGAGGTCTGGAGTCGAAGAACTTCAGGCAAATGCTTAAAGTGTGAAGTGTCTCCGGTTATTAAGTTTGCAGGTCGTTAGGCAGTTACCCTATGTCCTTTGCTCGCCACAACTCTTAACGGTTCAGCATCAAACAGAGCATCAGTCTTGCATGTCTGTTTTTGCTTGTCAAAAGCTTGGTCTCCTATCTCAAAGACCTTGTCTTGAGAGCCTCAAAGCTTATCAGCATTATCCTTCATTATCCTTTGTGAGAGGTGTCAGTGACCCGAATCTCATCAGGGTCTATTGCCTGACTGGTGGTCTATTGTGGTATCTTTATTCCAAGAGCTCTCTTGGACAAGGTGGCAAGACTTTCTCCTGTCATGAAATGAGGAGTCGAATGGTAGGTGCGGATGGCTGGGCGTAAAGCTGACTTGCAATCGATTCCTTCAAGTACAGCATGCTGAACCACCCTTTTCAAAGTACTCATAAATCGTTCAACAACGCCATTTGCCTGTGGCCAGAAAGGTGTACTTTTCTGATGTTTGATGTTCAAATGATTAAGAAAGTCTTTGAACATTCTGCTATTGAAGTATGAAGCATTGTCAGATTTGAGAATGCAATGCACATGCTGTGAAAATGCCATCCAGCCTCTCAATGACTTTGTCATGTGTGGTTGATGATAAGTCTTTCAATAGAGGAAAATGTGAGCACTCATCAACAACTACCATGAGATGATATCCATTACTGAGGAGTCCAAGGAAGTCAACGGCAATACCCTCCCTGGCCTGCTTAGGGAGATTAGACAGATTCAGCGGATGCTGAGTCATTTTGGGAGACAGACAGTTGCACAGATGGCACGCTTTCAGTTCCCTTTCAACGCATTCATTAAGGCGCGGGAATCACACTCGATCCCTGAGGGCTCTTTTAGTCGCAGCACTGCCACGATGTCCTTCGTGTGCCAGATCAATAACTTGTTGCCTCAGGATTTCAGGAATAACTATTCTTGCCTGTCTTAGTATGGCACCATCATGTGTAACAGAAAGTTCTTTCCGAACATTCTGGAATTTCTGGTACTCCATATCATCCGTAAGAGGTCGAGTAGGTTTTCTTTATGATTGCGTTGCAATGATTTCTTTAAGTTTGAGCATATCTTTGTCAGTACTAGTAGCTGTCAGAATCTGTTCAATAGAAAGAGCTGCAGGCGGACTTGACTTTACTTTGAAATTGACAAAGGCCTCAGCCGCTTTGGACGTTGTACTATGACGCTGTAGAGGCACTCCTGAAAACTACGCTGCTGGTTTTTTATCCTTCCCCAGTTTGTGCATAATAGTGTAATCATACGCCTGCAAACAAATCCACCACCTTTTGATGCGAGGGGCCATCTTTACTTTGAGATTTCTGAAAATGGTGAGCAACACCTTATGATCCCCGTCAAGGGTGAAAAGCTTTCCGTACAGAAACAAATGAAATTGTTCACAAGCCCGTACTGCAGCTAAGCTTTCTTTCTTAGGTTAAGAATAAGCACTTTCAGTCTGGGTTAGACTCCGGCTAGCATAGGGCACAATGTGTCACTGAGCACTGGGCTGTCCATTGTGTTGGGCAAGGATCACGCCCAACTCCACTGAGCTTGCATCTACCACAAGCTCTGTATGCAATTTCGGATCAAAGTGAGCCATTTCAGTTGCATTCTCAATTGTGCATTCTATTTTCTTGAAACTTCAGTCACATTCAGATGACCATTCAAACGGAACATCTTGCTTTGTTAGTTCTCTTAGAGGTGCACTCACAGTGGAAACATCATGAATATACCTGCAGCTGTAGCTGGTCATGCCTAGGAAGGATCGCAGCATAGTCACTTCTTCTGGAGGGCAAATAGGCAACAATGCTTGTACCTTTTTGGGGTCAGGAGTCTTTCCGTTTTTTCAGAGAAAATATGCCCAAATAATTTAAGTCTGTTTTTATGAAACTCAAAATTGCCTGCATTTAGTGTGAGACCTGCAAGAAGACGGCATACTTGTGTGAGTGCTTTATCATGTTCCCTTAGGGTAGCCCCAAATACCAATATATCATCACAATAGTTAAAAGCATGTGTGACAGGCTGAATTATTCAACGAATGACCTCTTCAAAGATTTCTGCAGATGATGACACAACAAAACTGAGTGTTTTATAGCTGAACAAACCAACATGAGTTGAAAAAGTATTAATGTGCCTACAGTTTTCTTCCAATTCAAGTTGATGGTAGCCTTTGTTGAAGTCAAGGCAGGAGAAAACTCTAGCACCATTCAGCTGCATGATAATGTCTGCAATGTGTGGACCTGGATGTCTTTCGCTTTTGATAGCTTTGTGGGCCTGTCGCATATCAACACAGAGGCACACTGAACCCCCACTGTTCTTTTTTGATACCACCATAATGGGTGAAACCCACCGCGTTGGACCAGTAGAGGGCTCGATGAATCATGCTTTAACAGTGCTTCTAGTTCATTCTCAATGGCTCCATGTAAATGAAAAGATGGATCATGCTTTAGCAAAAATGTGGCAGTTTCGCTGAGCAACAGGGTGAATGTCTTCATTAATCTGAGGCTGCACCTCCATTGTCTTAAGTTTCACAAGTCCATGAAACAATGTTGGGAATTGACTCACTATTTCAGAATGGGCATTCAAGTTGTAGTTAATAGAGATCAGTTTCATCTCAGCAGTCCATTGATCAGCACATTCCTCTGCTCTTGCAGCCATGAGTACTTTCTCCAAATTGAGCGTTTCTCGCAGTATGCATCGTTGGAAAGAATCGAAGAAGCAACCATCGATAACTCTAAGACTTATGGCTTTTTCATCATTGAATTCACTGAACTTGTGCTATATGAGTGCATCAAGTCTCCTAACAAATTCATCCATTGTCTTACCAGGGTACTGTCTTGCTTGGTTGAAGATGTACCTTTCAAGCTGGCATTCGGCATTGGATTGAACTTGGCTTCCAACGTCTTCTTGATTTGATGGTATGATACTTCATCAGCTTATGATATCTTGTTGTGTAGTTCCTACTATTCCGTAGGATCTGCGCATTGTTTGGACAACATAAACTAAAGGCTTGGTGTCAAGACTGGTTCCGGACACCCCCCAGAATATGTTGGCCTACAGAGCAGCTAGCTCACAGTGCGACCATAAGCCCCCCTAACCTTACCAGGGAGCAAACAGTGTCTGGCAACTACTGATCATGACAACCCTGATCACTAGGGGATCATGGAAACAGTACAGAATCTTTCGCTCAGTCACTCATGCGTACTTTCTCTCAGAGAAGTAGACAGAATACACAGTGGGACGCTTTCAATATATTTATTAAACCAACATTATTCTTGTATAACATACATGTGCTGCAATGATTAGGAGACAGAAGCAGATGAACGTGATTACAAGCACCGAAAGAGTGAATAGAAGATACATTTCTTCCATGGTGCTGAAGCAATGAATATATTCAGGCATATATGCAAAATACAGTAATCTAATGTACTCCTATGATGCGTAGCCTACACTAAGGGGGATATTCACAAGGAGCTATCGCCGATTTAACGGCACTTTATCGCAGCCAAAGTTGTGATATATTTATCGCCTCATTCACAAGCTGGTGCTAACAGCCCACAGCACCAGTTTACCTGCGATAGCAGCCGCAAAAAACATCACCACGGATGACCCCGGCAACTATTGCTAATGAGATGCAGAGTAGGTGTTCCAGAGCAAAGAGCAGCGACATCACACATTCACAACGACCAGACAGATCTGCGATAGGAACACAAAACAGGCGAGAAGGTGCGTTAGCACCAGGAAATTAACACCTGCTCAGACCTGGTGCAAAGTCGGACCACAACCTGCACCAGGCAAGGGAGCACAGCCCATAGCCACACATGAAGAACAACAGATGCCCCCGAGCAACTGAACATGCAGCACGGACACCCAAGAGGGCCACAACACCCACCGACACCACCCCCAGGCCCGCAACACCCCCCTTCCCCCTCAACCCCGGACAAAGAAACTGCACACCAACACCACGAATCCCAAAACAAATATTTTGCCTGATGTCGCACAAGCAGGAAAATCAACATACATGTGTGGCCAGAAAATGGAGAATCAGTCATACAGCAATGCAATCACCAACACAAAACACCATTCAAACAAAAGCCAAAACAACCATTCGGATGAGTCCTAGCGGGTCCTCAGTGGATAATCTGTAGGATACAGCCTGTAAGACAAAATCCAAGAGAAGAAGGTGTGCCATGCACCCAACAAAGGAAAGAGGGAGAGAGAGGGAGGAAGAGAGACGGAGTGAGATTGCACAAGCAGCGCAAGGCCTCTTGGGCACCTGGCTCCACATGCCAACATGTGTTTGTGTATCACCATCCGTACACCATGAGCCCAAGGCCTTGTCCCATTCCCAGCGTCAAAGCCACATCACATTCCGAAAACGCAAGTAGCAGTCAGACAAACATCAGGGATGAAAGCTCCATTGTTCCAATGCAGAAGGCGGGAGGACACCTGCACCTCCGACCTTCTTCCAGAACGTGGCTGGAACACCCTGAGAGAGATGCCATGGCAGATGGGGACGACTCCCACACCACGCATTGCGCCAATTAACTATCCGACTTATCCACACCCCACACTCTGAAGCACCTGCCTGAGGTACCCCCACGTGGGATGCCCTTGACACTCACAGAAACAGCAACCCGTTCTCCCTAACGTTGCACACACATTTGAATCATTGCTCAGAGCTGTGGCATTTCCTCCACACAACTGCCACAGTTCAGAAGAGTGTCGGTTCCACGAGACGCTCCTACGCAATGGAAGGCCATCCCGGGAACATGCACAACCCCCGTCATGTGGAACAGTGCCCTGCACGTATGCTGCATTTACTGGGCACACTGCCACTGGCAGTGCTGCGGATTACTTACTGGCTAACCTTTCGCATTGCCTACGTCACCTGCGTCCAGCCCTGGTTCCACTGCCGAACATGCACTTTCGAGTGTCCCATGGATGTCTGCCTATCCAACACAACCGTCGATGAATTGGATTATGACCTGTGTCTGCGCCCCCTGTTGGATCACGAACAGGAGTGTAACTTCGACAGCCGTGCATGGGATGCCTTGACATACTGAGTATGTATTGGCAGTTGCGCATGGGAGATTGCACAATTCCTCGTGGGCAGTGACCACATCGAGGCGCTGTGTTGGGCTGTGTTGCGAATTGGTGAAACGACATGGGCTGACCACACCTGCCCGGACCAGATAATGGATTGGCTCACCCTGGTGTTCCTTGAACACGACAATGAAGTACTATTGGAACACATTGCACATGAAGCTACACGGACATTCATTGACAAGTAACTACGTCCCTGCAGCCACATCGGATTGTCACCCACAGCACAGGTCCCAACAACTTGTTGCATCGTGGGGAATGCTCACACATCCCACACAACAGAGGACATGTCTGCCTTCGTCAGGACTCTGGATGCATGTGCGTGGAACTATGCGTGTGTACACACACCTGTGCAAGGTGATGCAGGTCCATGATCGGAGTAACAATGCATCGTTTGGCAACGTTACCAAGAAGACACTCTGCTGGGGGGAAGAGTACACACATAGCAATGTAGCATGACATATGAACCTGTCGGACCCTTTCACCTAATTGGTCAGCAGAGCAGACAAGCGGCGCACTCCGGTGGCAGAGCACTATGCAGATCCCTTGGGCAGTGAGTCGTGCCCCATCACACGGGGCAATGGGCAGACGCCAAACAACACATGACTCGTCCAGCAAGGCAAGGTGGGCTGAGACCGGTGCCCTCCGTGATGATTGTTGTCCATGTTTGACTCAGCATTTTCTGAACCTCGACATGTTCCCATGCTGCATGTAAGTGTCTTAAGCATGTCCCTGCCTGTTGTGGCCGTAGCCTCGTCCGTATTGACACGCACATGCCAATAAACTCTATGCCACTCCACTGGTGTCTAACTGTGATGTGTGTTGATTAGATTGTCCACTCGTGTGCCACAATGAGCCTCGTCCCTACACAGGGAGGAACTGACTGATGCATGTGCAATGGGGGTGGCTCCCTTTTGCAAGCTCCACCTCTGTGAGCCAGACGGATCTCTGACATATTATCGACAGACACATTATCGAACTACACAAATATCGCATCAAATATATCGACATCAAAAATATCGACATTGTATACTTATTTAAAAAACAACACTAATATCGACACTACAATATCGAAATACAATTATATCGATCACACAAAAATCGCACACATAAATATCGCAATACTAAATATCGACATGAGTAAATAAATATGACACATGTCACAAATATCGATAACCAAAATAAAGACATCAATAATATCGTTTTTTTTAAATATATCGACAATTCTAACACTAATAAAACCAATATTTTAAACAACATAAAGACAATATTTTCCCAAAACATAAATTTTTCAAATGAGATTCTACTTAAACATAAACATAACATTTATAGCGATCTCAATATTTAACAACATAATAAAAAAACACTGAAATAATTATCACATTGGCATTTCGAACACATTTAAAAAACATTCACTACACATTATAAACAATCTTTTTATATATAATGATTTAAAACTCTCCTCCTTTAAAACTAAATATACTCTTACTTAGCATTTTCCATAAAAGGAAACCAATTAACTAAAAAAAATTCAAACCATCCAATAGAAAGGCCACATACAGAAAACAACCAATAACATTCAAGAAACAATTTAAAACCACTATATAAACCAATTAAAACAAGTCTTCTACTGTGCCTTAAACCAAAGCATTGAACGAAGAAGAAACTCTGCTAAACAGAAGAAACCTACATCCTACTACTATTCTAAAAACGTAAGTAAATATTATTTTCTAACTAAACTGCCAAATTAAACTAAAACACTAATTTATCTTTACTCAAATAAATAACTAACGTATATATTCCATCTCTTTATGTTTCCACTACAGATATTACTCCAAACACCTAAAGAAAATATTGTAGCTAATGTATTTCGTGTTTCTATGGGTGATGTGGTTAAGCAAAACATACGTTCTGATGATTGGGATGTTCACGCCATTGGAGCACTGTTTTCAGATTTGAAATATTATGCCGCTTTTGATGCTGAAGATTTATATGAAAATGCGGCTAATTATGCGGAACAATATTGTTTTCAACATTATGGCAATCACTTTCTGCATAAAGCAAACACTTTTCGTAATTTTGTAAATTTTACCCAATGGGAACACTGTCCCACTCCCTCTTTCGGCAGTTCACCTACATTAGTTGATAAGTATACTTATTTTACTGATTTCAGTGTTTCCAACCTGGCTTCCTTTTATTTTAAGGTTATGCCTGAGTCTGCCACAAAGGTTAGACTCACACACACCAAGTTACTTTATTCTAAGTCCTTTATGGACGAGTTGTCAATCAAAGGTTATGATCTATGGAAGGCTACTATTGATCTTAAATCGGTTTGGGGTTCCAAACCGTGGCAGGTTCAGGGAACTGAAGCTTTGCATCGTGCCTGTCTTGTACCAAATCATATGTTGTTTTTAAATTCAACCATCTTCCGAACCACCTGTTTCGGATTGGACACTTCTAAACAACTAAAGTCACCTTCTGTGCCGGATCTGGGTGCTTACCCCAATTGGGATAACCACACAGATCTGTCCCTTCCTGCTTTGCAGTCATTGATTTCTAATACATCTTTCAATATTTCGAAATTTAGTAGTGATGGATGGTTAGTTTGGCAAAGCAGTTCAGATACATGTCAACGTCGTTTTCTAGGTCTGAAACCGGGGTATACTCAGCAACGAGTGGACCCTCGGTTTGAGTCGTCACATACCGTAACTACATACTCTGTAGGAAAGTTATGTCAATCCTGGCTGCGACATTCCACCTTGGCATCTGTCAAAGTTCATTTATCAAGATTACATGACAAAATAGGTTTGAATGATTTTGTTAAAGGTCCTGTGGGTGGCAGATCCAAAAGGTGGGCGTATGCTATTTACAACGAAGTATGGAAACTGTCGCAAATAGAGGCAGCGTCACGATTGAGAGCTATTGATCAGGCTAATATGGAAAAGGTATTAGCAGTTATTGATAACAGCATTAGCACTCTTTCTTCCCGTATTTATACATTGGACAATATTGTTTCTTCAATTGTTGATATTGTGCATGATGATGTGTCTGTATTGGATCATGGTCAAAACGAGTTGCGTTCTGTTATGCAGTTTGCATGGACATTACAAACGTTAAAGGCAGGGAAGGTCCCCTGGGACTATTTTCCACCCCCGCATGGGCGGCTGGATGTTTCCATCTGGCCTTCGATTCCGACCTTGAAGGCAGAGTTCAACAAGATGAGCAGAATAAGGGCGCTATTGTCCCAAAAGGAGGTGCCATTGACTTCCTCCCGTGAAACATTTGTCCTTCACGTTGCAAATACGCGTACTGAGGTACAGGCGCTTTTGAATACTGACCTCCCCCTACATTTTGGTGCTTTGATCCAAACAATTTTCAATGCCTCGTCCACGACCAGCCTGGCTCATTTTTTTAAGCGTGTGGGCTCGGGCCTCGTGACCTCTTTCCAAACTATTTTTGGTGTGATTCCGGCATTTTTTCATTCTATTTTCTCGAGCATCTTTGGAGGTGTCCCGCTGATTCTGGCGCTTGTGGCAGGAGTGCTGCTTTTACTTTTCATACTGCGAAATGGCTGCTCTTTCTGTGCCACACGACAACCTGTCCCGTCTGCATCTTCTCCGTGACAGGATGCTTGAATATTATGGTACGCTGCCATTGGCGACTTTGAGCCTGGCGTATGGATTATCCTTCCGGTATTCCTACTTCACCTGCGTACAGCCAGTCTTTCACTGCCTAGATTGTCCCTTTGAATGGCCTTTGGATTTGTGCTTAACCAACACGGTGTCTCCGGTGCCGGATTATGATCGACTGATGAGGCCCTTAGTGTCTCACGAGTTTGCCTGTTCTGGTGTTCGGATTATGGCCTGTGGTGCGGCGCATGGTATCCTGGGTAATTGGGACAACGCAAGAGCAGCCTATGATTTCTTGAATATGAGCTATCTGGAGGAACAATTCGGTTGCCCTCTGATTGTGCTAGAGGCTCCGCTCATTGAAGAACATGTATGTTCCTTTTCTTTGATTAATTGGATGGCTGAAACTTTTCGTGGCTCTGCAAACGATTTCTTGTTGGAAGCAGTGGCCACGTATGCTGCATATACGTTCATGGATTGAGTGAACTGTGGTCCTCTAGGTTTTTTCTCCCGTGCCTTTGGACTGCTGTCCACAGCAACATTTTAAAATTTTTCCCATCACACGTTTGTGGTTTTTTGGTTTTTTCTCCCCTTTTCGGTTTTCATGTTTTCAGCTTTTGCCTGAACTATAAATTGTTTATTAATTGAATACGCCTTGTTCTGCTCTGTCGAAACTGAACTTTGCATTCTCTTTTTTCTTGCCTACTGTATAGTGCTTCGATCAAGGGGGCATGTAGTGAGGACTCCCTTAATACGTACATACATTGTTAAGTTAGCATAACCGCGTTAGATGTTAGAAAGCCATCTTGCCGCTTTTGCGCACGACACTGCGTTTACATGTTATTGCTTAAACAAACTGCTGACTCGAGCTTTGCCTCACACGGAAGCAATCTGTTGTTACCATCCCGAGCTCTGCGCAGCGACCTTGGTCTGTACATGGCGTGACAAAACAGTCTGGTTTGTTAGACAATGCATGTTTTCTACTGTAGGTTGATCGACCCACTATTTAGACATAACACACAGGCAGCTGTAAATACCTGAAAGTTGGTGCTTTTAATAACACAGACATCATGTTTATTATTCAGACCGAAGACAAGCCTTCCTGCGAGAAGACTCCTGATGCTCCTGTGATGTGATTTCACTAAGCTGATCTTTGAGGTATGGGGTCCCCTATTCAAGCCTAAGAGACCTTCTATTAGCATAATAATAATATTAGCTTCTTAGTAAAGGGAAGGTGGTATTATCCACTGTCATTATAATATGATCACCCCTTTTATATTCTATGGTATTGTAACGATGCTGATGGTTTTGATTTTAATCATTTGTCTGCTTGTATTAGCCAAAGTACTGCATCTTAGGACACGTGGTCTATAAAAATAAACTCTTTTTATTTTCACCGTGTCTCTGTTGATTCTTGTTGTGGACTGATGTGAGAATAATATACGAACAGGTATTTCCGATTCCCACCATTCCTGAGAGTATACTGAGTCGCTTGTTCTGGGTTGTCTTTTCATTGGGATCTCTGAGCCTAATCTCGGATAACGAATGGGACACTAATACTAGCCGGATACTGGGTTCTGGGTTCTGAGGTGAGTTTCTGGTACATCACAATTCACTGAGTTGGCAGTATGTGCTGGACACAGAACTTAATTAATTTACTATTCCCACTCCAATCTATATTTAATTAAGATAAGTGCTGGACACTGAACTTAATTAATTTACTATTCTCACTCCAATCTATATTTAATTAGGATAGATGCTGGACACTGAACTTAATTAATTTACTATTCCCACTCTAGTCTATATTTAATTAAGATAAGTGCTGGACACTGAACATAATTAATTTACTATTCTCACTCCAACCTATATTAAATTACAGTAGGTGCTGGACACTGAACTTAATTAATTTACTATTCCCACTCCAGTCTATATTTAATTAAGATAACTGCTGGACACTGAACTTAATTAATTTACTATTCTCACTCCAACCTATATTAAATTAGGGTAGGTGCTGGACACTGAACTAAAATAATTTACTATTCCCACTCCAGTCTATATTAAATTAAGATAAGTGCTGGACACTGAAGTGAAATAATTAACTATTCCCACTCCAGTCTATATTAAATGAAGATAAGTGCTGGACACTGAACTTAATAAATTTACTATTCTCACTCCAACCTATATTTAATTAGAGTATGTGCTGGACACTGAACTGAAATAATTTACTATTCCCACTCCAGTCTATATTTAATTAAGATAAGTGCTGGACACTGAACTTAATTAATGTACTATTCTCACTCCAACCTATATTACATTAGAGTAGGTGCTGGACACTGAACTTAATTAATTAACTATTCCCACTCCAGTCTATATTACATTAGAGTAGGTGCTGGACACTGAACTTAATTAATTAACTATTCCCACTCCAGTCCATATTTAATTAAGATAAGTGCTGGACACTGAACTTAATTAATTTACTATTCTCACTCCAACCTATATTTTCTTAGAGTATGTGCTGGACACAGAACTTAATTAATGTACTATTCCCACTCCAATCTATATTTAATTAAGATAAGTGCTGGACACTGAACTTAATTAATTTACTATTCTCACTCCAATCTATATTTAATTAGGGTAGATGCTGGACACTGAACTTAATGAATTTACTATTCCCACTCTAGTCTATATTTAATTAAGATAAGTGCTGGACACTGAACATAATTAATTTACTATTCTCACTACAACCTATATTAAATTAGAGTAGGTGCTGGACACTGAACTTAATTAATTTACTATTCCCACTCCAGTCTATATTTAATTAAGATAACTGCTGGACACTGAACTTAATTAATTTACTATTCCCACTCCAGTCTATATTAAATTAAGATAAGTGCTGGACACTGAACTAAAATAATTTACTATTCCCACTCCAGTCTATATTAAATGAAGATAAGTGCTGGACACTGAACTTAATAAATTTACTATTCTCACTCCAACCTATATTTAATTACAGTATGTGCTGGACACTGAACTTAATAAATTTACTATTCTCACTCAAACCTATATTTAATTAGAGTATGTGCTGGACACTGAACTGAATTAATTTACTATTCCCACTCCAGTCTATATTTAATTAAGATAACTGCTGGACACTGAACTTAATTAATTTACTATTCTCACTCCAACCTATATTAAATTAGCGTAGGTGCTGGACACTGAACTAAAATAATTTACTATTCCCACTCCAGTCTATATTAAATTAAGATAAGTGCTGGACACTGAACTAAAATAATTTACTATTCCCACTCCAGCCTATATTAAATGAAGATAAGTGCTGGACACTGAACTTAATAAATTTACTATTCTCACTCCAACCTATATTTAATTACAGTATGTGCTGGACACTGAACTTAATAAATTTACTATTCTCACTCAAACCTATATTTAATTAGAGTATGTGCTGGACACTGAACTGAATTAATTTACTATTCCCACTCCAGTCTATATTTAATTAAGATAAGTGCTGGACACTGAACTTAATTAATTTACTATTCTCACTCCAACCTATATTACATTAGAGTAGGTGCTGGACACTGAACTTAATTAATTAACTATTCCCACTCCAGTCTATATTACATTAGAGTAGGTGCTGGACACTGAACTTAAATAATTAACTATTCCCACTCCAGTCTATATTTAATTAAGATAAGTGCTGGACACTGAACTTAATTAATTTACTATTCTCACTCCAACCTATATTTTCTTAGAGTATGTGCTGGACACAGAACTTAATTAATTTACTATTCCCACTCCAATCTATATTTAATTAAGATAAGTGCTGGACACTGAACTTAATTAATTTACTATTCTCACTCCAATCTATATTTAATTAGGGTAGATGCTGGACACTGAACTTAATTAATTTACTATTCCCACTCTAGTCTATATTTAATTAAGATAAGTGCTGGACACTGAACATAATTTATTTACTATTCTCACTCCAACCTATATTAAATTAGAGTAGGTGCTGGACACTGAACTGAATTAATTTACTATTCCCACTCCAGTCTATATTTAATTAAGATAAGTGCTGGACACTGAACTTAATTAATTTACTATTCTGACTAAAATCTATATTTAATTATGGGATTAGTAAAATTCTAAATTATATTTAAATTTTATAAATTATTATTTTTTAAAATTTAAAAATATATAAACATTTTAAATTAACTTCCCAACCTTATCCCCTATAACCCAACATTCCGCTCCTAAAATTATTTGTAAAATTCTAAATTTAATTTACAATTTCAAAATAATTTTTATTAAAAATTAACAAATATATAAACATTTTTAAAACACTTCCCACCCTTATCCCCTATCAACCAACATCCAGCTCCTAAAATTATTTGTAAATTTAGAAATTTAATTTACAATTTCTAAATAATTTGTTTAAAAAATTAAACATTATATAAACATTTTTAAAACACTTCCCACCCTTATCCCCTATAAACCAACATCCCGCTCCTAAAAAAATTTGTAAAATTCGAAATTTAATTTTCAATGTATAAATTATTTTAATACAAAATTAACAAATATATAAAAAGTTTTAAGACACTTCCCACCCTTATCCCCTCTAAACCAACATCCCACTCCTAAAATTATTTGTAAAATTCGAAATTTAATTTACAATTTCTAAATAAATTTTTTAAAAAATTAAACAATATATAAACTTTTTTAAAACACTTCCCACCCTTATCCCCTATAAACCAACATCCCGCTCCTAAAAATATTGGTAAAATTCGAAATTTAATTTACAATTTCTAAATATTTTTTTTTTTAAATTAACAAATATATAAACATTTTTAAAACACTTCCCACCCTTATCCCCTATAAACCAACATCCCGCTCCTAAAATTATTTTTAAAATTCTAAATTTAATTTACAATTTCTAAATTTTTTTTTTTTAAATTAAACAATATATAAACATGTTTAAAACACTTCCCACCCTTATCTCCTATAAACCAACATCCCGCTCCTAAAATTAAATATACATTTCACATTTTAAATAAAATTTTTGAATTAAATTTTACAATATATTAAAAAAATTAATTAACTTTTTTAAAACACTCCCCACCCTTATCCCCTATAACCCAACATCCCGCCCCTAAAACAATATAAATATTTCTCATATTATATACATTTTAACTATTTATACAAACAACTTCAAAATATTTACTAAACATACAATGACGATATTTTCACATGTCGATATTATTACTAACGATATTACTTACATCGACATATCAGTAAAAAAAAAAAACAATATTTTTAACATCGATATTATCTATTTCGATATTTTGTGCATTCGATATTTTTGACTCGATATTTCTGTCCCTCGATATTAAAAAGTCGATATATAGACTGCTCACCGAGCCAGACATTGTTTTGGGATAGTTGCTGGCCAACCTGTGCACTTAGGTGACTTCAGCAATGTGAGTATGGTGTCCAACCTCTGACCATGTGGAGCAATGTCATATATCATAACAGAATGGTGCCGATCACGATCCGGCAAAAACCGGGTACGAACCGTCGGACGGAGCATAATCTCCGCCCGACGCGTACCCGGTCGTCAATTTTTACAAACAAGGAATTACGATTCGCACGGGTACACCATTACCGTACGATTCGTAAAAAAGCCCGACCGAACAAAAAACACCTACCAATGCGATCCGGGAAAGCGCCGACCTGACGTTGGGACGCACGCAGCCAGCCATTCACGACCCAGGAATCACGATTCGCACCGACGTCACCCCGCACGGTGAATATTTTGCGGCAGCCAAAAACTGCCGGGAAATCAGGACGACGCGAACAAGGACCACCAGTACGCGACGGACAGACGACGCCGCGAACAAGGAGGACCAGTACGCGACGGACAGACATGGACCCGAACCTACGAGTCATCCCTGCCCTCATAGCAGTACACCTCCTCTACAGGTTACGACGCAGACGCCGCAGAAGGTCAGAATAACTAAGGGAGGGGGGAAAGTGGGGTGGGTGGGGGTGGCACGACCAGGGCAGGCCACAAAACAACCACATAAGTCACACACCACACATGGCCTGGACATACCTGACTCCCATGCCCTGGTCACCACGAGGGGGTGGGGGCGTGTCCTGATAAGCCAGCGACCGCCACAACGGAAGTCCGTCACCACGCGAACCGGCAACACAACCAGACAGGTACGTCCCGTACCCACGCCTGAAGAGCGTGGGTACGAGTCGGACCACGCCCACACACGTCACCCCAACAATGGCGGGACGGATCGCACCCACGTGGCAAAGGCCTGGGTACGGGCCGCACAAACATCACATAGCGTGGGGACGGATATGTACGGACCCTACCCCCACCCCGTATGCAAGGAGCGTACCCCCCACCCCAACAGTGAAAGTACGACCCGTACCCCCACCCGCGTATGCATGGAGCGTACCCCCCATGCCAACAGTGTAAGTACGACTCGAACCCCCACCCACGAATGCAAGGAGCGTACCCCCCAGCCCAACAGTGTAAGTACGACCCGTACCCCCACCCGCAAATGCAAGGAGCGTACCCCCCAGCCCAACAGTGTAAGTACGACCCGTACCCCCACCCGCGAATGCAAGGAGCGTACCCCCCAGCCCAACAGTGTAAGTACGACCCGTACCCCCACCCGCGAATGCAAGGAGCGTACCCCCCAGCCCAACAGTGTAAGTACGACCCGTACCCCCACCCGCTAATGCAAGGAGCGTACCCCCCAGCCCAACAGTGTAAGTACGACCCGTACCCCCACCCGCAAATGCAAGGAGCGTACCCCCCAGCCCAACAGTGTAAGTACGACCCGTACCCCCACCCGCGAATGCAAGGAGCGTACCCCCCAGCCCAACAGTGTAAGTACGACCCGTACCCCCACCCGCAAATGCAAGGAGCGTACCCCCCAGCCCAACAGTGTAAGTACGACCCGTACCCCCACCCGCAAATGCAAGGAGCGTACCCCCCAGCCCAACAGTGTAAGTACGACCCGTACCCCCACCCGCGAATGCAAGGAGCGTACCCCCCAGCCCAACAGTGTAAGTACGACCCGTACCCCCACCCGCGAATGCAAGGAGCGTACCCCCCAGCCCAACAGTGCAAGTACGACCCGTACCCCCACCCGCGTATGCAAGGAGCGTACCCCCCATGCCAACAGTGTAAGAACGACCCGTACCCCCACCCGCGGACGTACGGAGCGTACCCCCACCCCAACAGTGTCAGTACGACCCGTACCCTCACCCGCGTATGCAAGGAGCGTACCCCCCATGCCAACAGTGTAAGTACGACCCGTACCCCCACCCGCGGACGTACGGAGCGTACCCCCACCCCAACAGTGTAAGTTCGACCCGTACCCTCACCCGCGTATGCATGGAGCGTACCCCCCATGCCAACAGTGTAAGTACGACTCGAACCCCCACCCACGAATGCAAGGAGCGTACCCCCAGCCCAACAGTGTATGTACGACCCGTACCCCCACCCGCGAATGCAAGGAGCGTACCCCCCAGCCCAACAGTGTAAGTACGACCCGTACCCCCACCCGCGAATGCAAGGAGCGTACCCCCCAGCCCAACAGTGCAAGTACGACCCGTACCCCCACCCGCGTATGCAAGGAGCGTACCCCCCATGCCAACAGTGTAAGAACGACCCGTACCCCCACCCGCGGACGTACGGAGCGTACCCCCACCCCAACAGTGTCAGTAAGACGTACCCTCACCCGCGTATGCAAGGAGCGTACCCCCCATGCCAACAGTGTAAGTACGACCCGTACCCCCACCCGCGGACGTACGGAGCGTACCCCCACCCCAACAGTGTAAGTTCGACCCGTACCCTCACCCGCGTATGCATGGAGCGTACCCCCCATGCCAACAGTGTAAGTACGACTCGAACCCCCACCCACGAATGCAAGGAGCGTACCCCCCAGCCCAACAGTGTATGTACGACCCGTACCCCCACCCGCGAATGCAAGGAGCGTACCCCCATGCCAACAGTGTAAGTACGACCCGTACCCACACCCGCGGACGTACGGAGCGTACCCCCACCACACCAGTGTCAGTAGACTCGTACCCTCACCTCGAATGCATTGTGCGTACCCCCACCGTGTATGTGCCAAGCGCACATATCCAGAAATCGGAGGTGTGTGTGCAGAGTCCACCCAGCAGTGCCCTGAGACAGGAGTGGTGGGTGTGGAGTCCTCCCAGCAGTGCCCTGAGACAGGAGGGGTGGGTGCAGAGTCCTCCCAGCAGTGCCCTGAGACAGGAGGGGTGGGTGCCTATCACTCCCAGCAGTGCCCTGAGACAGGAGTGGTGGGTGTGGAGTCCTCCCAGCAGTGCCCTGAGACAGGAGGGGTGGGTGCCCATCACTCCCAGCAGTGCCCTGAGACAGGAGGGGTGGGTGTGGAGTCCTCCCAGCAGTGCCCTGACACAGGAGGGGTGGGTGTGGAGTCCTCCCAGCAGTGCCCTGAGACAGGAGGGGTGGGTGCAGAGTCCTCCCAGCAGTGCCCTGAGACAGGAGGGGTGGGTGCCTATCACTCCCAGCAGTGCCCTGAGACAGGAGGGGTGGGTGTGGAGTCCTCCCAGCAGTGCCCTGACACAGGAGGGGTGGGTGCAGAGTCCTCCCAGCAGTGCCCTGAGACAGGAGGGGTGGGTGTGGAGTCCTCCCAGCAGTGCCCTGACACAGGAGGGGTGGGTGTGGAGTCCTCCCAGCAGTGCCCTGACACAGGAGGGGTGGGTGCAGAGTCCTCCCAGCAGTGCCCTGAGACAGGAGGGGTGGGTGCCTATCACTCCCAGCAGTGCCCTGAGACAGGAGTGGTGGGTGTGGAGTCCTCCCAGCAGTGCCCTGAGACAGGAGGGGTGGGTGCCCATCACTCCCAGCAGTGCCCTGAGACAGGAGGGGTGGGTGTGGAGTCCTCCCAGCAGTGCCCTGACACAGGAGGGGTGGGTGTGGAGTCCTCCCAGCAGTGCCCTGAGACAGGAGGGGTGGGTGCAGAGTCCTCCCAGCAGTGCCCTGAGACAGGAGGGGTGGGTGCCTATCACTCCCAGCAGTGCCCTGAGACAGGAGGGGTGGGTGTGGAGTCCTCCCAGCAGTGCCCTGACACAGGAGGGGTGGGTGCAGAGTCCTCCCAGCAGTGCCCTGAGACAGGAGTGGTGGGTGTGGAGTCCTCCCAGCAGTGCCCTGACACAGGAGGGGTGGGTGTGGAGTCCTCCCAGCAGTGCCCTGACACAGGAGGGGTGGGTGCAGAGTCCTCCCAGCAGTGCCCTGAGACAGGAGGGGTGGGTGCCTATCACTCCCAGCAGTGCCCTGAGACAGGAGTGGTGGGTGTGGAGTCCTCCCAGCAGTGCCCTGAGACAGGAGGGGTGGGTGCCCATCACTCCCAGCAGTGCCCTGAGACAGGAGGGGTGGGTGTGGAGTCCTCCCAGCAGTGCCCTGACACAGGAGGGGTGGGTGTGGAGTCCTCCCAGCAGTGCCCTGAGACAGGAGGGGTGGGTGCAGAGTCCTCCCAGCAGTGCCCTGAGACAGGAGGGGTGGGTGCCCATCACTCCCAGCAGTGCCCTGAGACTGGAGGGGTGTAACACATGTGTGTGAGGCCAGAATTATCCACATGCATACTGGCTACAAGGGAACATGTCCCCATGAACTCATGTCAACAGACTCCACACACAAGTACAGTGATCACCAAGGATGCCACGATTGTCGCAGGTGGAGACATGGCCCTGCATGCATGGCCAAAGTAGAAGGGCTCCGTCACACACACAGCTCATGTAGACACAGCTCTGCGCTAAACATTGGGAACACCCTGCAGGGAAGAAAGCTGGGTACACAGAGGAAGGAATACACCCTGGGACAAGTGCACCATGCAGTAACTGCTTACATGAACAAAGAAAGTTAGCCAACACCTTGTGATGGCACACAGATCACAGGGTCCCACCAATGAGCAGTACACTACTACATATCCCACACACCCAAACCCTTACACACCACCCAAAACCATGTAGCAGCCCCACCAACACCAATACCAGCATAGCAGTAGTGTGATAATGAAAACAAAATTAAGCTTTATTCAGCATGAGCACAATGTCCGTGGATCGCAGGCAGTTCAATCTTCACAAAGCCCATAGGGCAGTCAATGATTCTCAGCTGGATGGGGGACACAGTGGGATGCGTGTCCCCTACCTTGCCTGCACAGTCAAATGGCATCGTCTTCCACACTGGTGAGGGCATCAGGGGGGGGGGAAGCAACAGGCACCGCAGGGACATCAGGGCAAAGGGGCGGCGTTGTGGGTGCAGGGATGGAGGACTCCACCACAGGGGGTGGGTCAGTGCCAAAGGCGGAGGCCAGGATGGCACTACACACCTTTGCAAGGTCCTCCAGGGAGTCCCCTGCACCCGAAGGGACCTCAGGCCCCAAGGAGGGGGGGGGGGTCAGAGGGATGGGTCGCAGCACCACCGGGGGAGGGTGGAGACAGGGGGGGAGACTCAACCACCCTGACCGGGGACCTCCTTGACCGCTTGCGTGGTGGTGTAACTGTGGGGCTCAGGGACAGAGCGGCCATGAAGGAGTCCTTGGGGGAGATGTGGCCAGGAGAGCTGAGGGGAGGGGATTTGGAGGGAGTGGACTGGGTGGAATGCGGACTCCCACTATGGCTGCGTGTCACACGTTTGCCCCCCGACCCAGTGGGTGTGCCTACCTCACCCTGTGTGTGCGTGTCAGGAGGAGTGCGGTGGACCTTCCCTGCTGGTGTGGTGCCCGTGTCCGTTGATGTGGGTGCATGCCGACGTCTGGGTGTACGTGTGACAGGCATGGGAGTGGGAAGTGTGGATGGGGCAGGGGTAGGTGGGGGGAGGTCGCGCTGCAGGAGACCCACTGCTGCAGTCAGTGTGGAGTCGATGGACCTCAGCAAGTTGCGTTGGTCAGCCTGCGATGAATGAATGCCCTCCAAGAAAGCCTCGATGTTGGTGAGGGTTTTGCCGTGGGCATGGAGGACATTAAGGATCGCAGCCTGACCAACCTGCAGTTGCCGCTGGATGTCCACAGACTCTGCATTGGCGGCAGCAGTGGAGACAGGGGCAGGGGGTGCGGTGCCTGGCAGGAAGGAGACATGCTGTGACCGGGCACGCTGGGAAGGGACACGAGCAAGTGGGAGGCGGCTGGTGGAAACTGAGGGGGCGGTGCGAGGTGTTGTTCCGCTGTCAGCTGCTGGTGCAGCCTCCGCCCACTCGGAGACATCGTCCCCGGACCTGTCAGCTTCGTAGTCTGATGTGCCAGTCGACAGGTCCTCGGCCACACTCTCCTCCGCCTCTGTCCCACTCGATGTGCCAGACCCGATGTCACGGCTGGCACTGGTGCTCGGTCCCTCCGCCTGGTCTGTGTCCATGTCTCCCTCTGTGTCCCCCGACGATGCTGTGGGCAGGGTGGAGAGACAGAAATTATTCAGACACCTGTACACATCTGTCACATGAGTCCAATCTACATAGGTAACATTGCATGGCCTGAAAAGGAAGATCCCTAACATCTACTGAACAGGGTACCGATGTAGGGCATGAAACACACAGTTGGTTGAGCCACCATGCCACTGAAATACCATGGAGAGCATGAGACAATAGCTAAACACAGGAAAAGGAGTCTGACATAGCACCCAGGCCCTGGGGACAATCCAGCACTGCATCTGCACCACACAGCGTTGGCGAAAATACCGATGACCAGGGACCATATCCATGAACTTGAGACACATGCTGCATAGGTAATGCTGAAAACATGCACAACATGACTCGGTCACTGCACATTGCGTGTGTGTCCAGGCACATCACACACTGCCCAGACCCAGCAAGTGGTAATCAGGATTTAACACATAGGCATTGCCCGCCCCAACAAGACCCTACACGAGGCAAATTGTTGAGACACAGGTGGCACCAACATCTCATAGTCTGGGTGATACACACAGGGGCAGGCAAAAAGCAAGATTGGACGCCAAACAGCCAAGGTGCGCCTGTACAAATAATGAGGTACCAGTGCCCATCCTCAGATGAGTATAACAAGACACACAGGCACTGGCAACTGTGAGTATGAAGAAGGACAATCAGGTCAGGCTGCACAGTGGACACCTGTACAAATTAGCACGTCTATGTACATGGTGACAGGGGACAATGGCACAGAGCACAACTTACGCTGTAGACACTGACAGTGGCCACGTTATGATGACACATACACCACTGAGGAAAAGGTGCCCCAGGGGACAGTAGTGGGCACGCAACTACATGCTACTGAATGGTAATGACTGCAACACACGTCACCATCCCTGCACTATGTGTATCGCACACTCATGCACATCATGTCACAGGCCACTACATAGGACATGCGCGCTGTAAGGCATGACACATGAGAGACCAACTCCCATGTCTGGAGTCAGCATCAGTGCCAACTGACATGGAACCCACATGCAGTGAACTTGACAGTGCACAGGCAAGGTCCAACAACCTGTTACACACCACCCCCACACATGATGCTACAGACATTGTTCCCGTGGACAAAGCGCCAGCCTACATTACCCTGTGAAGGAGTGACTACACACAGACCAGGGAACACATTGCAAGGAGGGGAAGGGTGGCAGGGGCACAGCGCTATACTGGGGCAAACAGGATCTGCACAGCACCTTTAAACCCTGCCAGTGGATTCATGCTACTGTGCCCTTACAAATGCCGGTGACACACAACAAACACACATGTACCTACCCCCTTCCGGCTGCTGCATCGCCTGTAAGCGCCTCTCCAGGTCTGGAAAGACCACCGGCAGCACACGCCTGTGGAGGTGGCTCAGACGGCGGCGGCCGCGGTTCTTGTGGCTCTCAGGTGAGTCCCCCAGCAGGAGCCGTGCAATCCTCCGCGTCCAGCACCGGATATCCTGCCAGCGTTTCCTCACCTGGGGCAGGCTCCGCCTCCGACCATCCACACCCCTCACGGCACTGACGGCGGTCAGCCAGATCTGCTCCTTGGCAGTGGCGCCTACCTGTGAGGAGGAACAAGTGACACCACATCAATACACCAGCCACATGTCACAGAGAGACATATGGGTACAAATTAGCTGGTTACAACAAGGCATGTCATGCAGCCAACGCATTGCACCTTTGTCATAGGGACATCATCCCCTGGTGAGGGAAAAAGCACTACGTGCCACAGTGGGTACACAGGTGGAATGATGGCAATGTCACAATCAATGATCAAGGCTCACACTGTGCATCACACCCACCCCTCCTGTCTCAGGGCACTGCTGGGAGGACTCTGCACCCACCCCTCCTGTGTCAGGGCACTGCTGGGAGGACTCCACACCCACCCCTCCTGTCTCAGAGCAGTGCTGGGAGTGATGGGCACCCACCCCTCCTGTCTCAGGGCACTGCTGGGAGGACTCCACACCCACCCCTCCTGTCTCAGGGCACTGCTGGGAGTGATAGGCACCCACCCCTCCTGTGTCAGGGCACTGCTGGGAGGACTCCACACCCACCCCTCCTGTCTCAGGGCACTGCTGGGAGGACTCTGCACCCACCCCTCCTGTGTCAGGGCACTGCTGGGAGGACTCCACACCCACCCCTCCTGTCTCAGGGCACTGCTGGGAGTGATGGGCACCCACCCCTCCTGTCTCAGGGCACTGCTGGGAGGACTCCACACCCACCCCTCCTGTCTCAGGGCAATGCTGGGAGGACTCTGCACACACCCCTCCTGGCTCAGGGCACTGCTGTGAGTGATAGGCCCCCACCCCTCCTGTCTCAGGGCACTGCTGTGAGTGATAGGCCCCCACCCCTCCTGTCTCAGGGCACTGCTGGGAGACATCAGGCACCCCCCCCCTGGGACCCCCCCGACAGTACATGGCATGTGTGTTACACCTGGACGCAATGGCAGAAGTCACAGTCACCACATAGGGACAGTCTGTGGCAGTGGCCTATGCACTCACCTGATAACCTGGTCGCCCATACAGCATGGAGTACTGTGGGAGGATCACATCCAGCAGAGCCATGTTCTCCTCCAGGGTGAATGGCTGTGTCCTCTCCACAGCCCTTGACATGGTTCCAGGGAATCAGTAGCAGCAGCTGGGTCGATGAATGCAAAGATGTGCAGGCAAGTGCTCCCTCATGGGACCTGGCTGCCTTATATGTGCCCTTCTGCCCAGTCTCATGCACAGGAGTACAGAGAGATTGGTCACTCACATTTGCATCCTATGTTTCCACCAATCCCTTCAAACCTAGCAGTCTGTGGGTTCTCTATCGGTTTCATTCTCCTGCATGATGTCAGCCCCACAAACACATTGCAACAAAGTAGACAAATCCCAACTGACTTCTGCTGTGCACCTTCCAGAACAATTTCGAATTTTGAACTTGGTCTCCATGACAACCAGCATGCATGTAGGCCTTAATACTTGTCCCCTATGTAATTTGGAGCATCACACACAGGTACGGTGCGTGTGGGGGCCCTAGGGCACCCCAAATGCATGGCAACGGCCCGTACATGCATGCCTACGCTCTCCATCACTTTTGGTCTGCACGCGTATGCGTACCCGTAGTGGTACGGACCGTACACTCGCATCTACGCTCTCCATCACTATGGGTCTGCACGCGTATGCGTACTCGTAGTGATAGTGAGCGTAGATGTGAGTGTACGGTCCGTACCACTACGGGTACGCATACGCGTGCAGACCCATAGTGATAGTGAGCGTAGATGCGAGTGTACGGTCCGTACCACTACGGGTACGCATACGCGTGCAGACCCATAGTGATAGAGAGCGTAGATGCGAGTGTACGGCCCTATCACTATGGGTCTGCACGCGTATGCGTACCCGTAGTGGTACGGACCGTACACTCACATCTACGCTCACTATCACTACGAGTACGCATACGCGTATGCGTACCCGTAGTGGTACGGACCGTACACTCACATCTACGCTCACTATCACTACGAGTACGCATACGCGTGCAGACCCATAGTGATGGAGAGCGTAGATGCGAGTGTACGGTCCGTACCACTACGGGTACGCATACGCGTGCAGACCCATAGTGATGGAGAGCGTAGATGCGAGTGTACGGTCCGTACCACTACGGGTACGCATACGCGTGCAGACCCATAGTGATAGAGAGCGTAGATGTGAGTGTACGGTCCGTACCACTACGGGTACGCATACGCGTGCAGACCCATAGTGATAGAGAGCGTAGATGTGAGTGTACGGTCCGTACCACTACGGGTACGCATACGCGTGCAGACCCATAGTGATAGAGAGCGTAGATGTGAGTGTAGGGTCCGTACCACTACGGGTACGCATACGCGTGCAGACCCATAGTGATAGAGAGCGTAGATGCGAGTGTACGGCCCTATCACTATGGGTCTGCACGCGTATGCGTACCCGTAGTGGTACGGACCGAACACTCGCATCTACGCTCACCATCACTATGGGTCTGCACGCGTATGCGTACCCGTAGTGGTACGGACCATACACTCACATCTACGCTCACTATCACTATGGGTCTGCACGCGTATGCGTACCCGTAGTGGTACGGACCGTACACTCACATCTACGCTCTCTATCACTATGGGTCTGCACGCGTATGCGTACCCGTAGTGGTACGGACCATACACTCACATCTACGCTCTCTATCACTATGGGTCTGCACGCGTATGCGTACCCGTAGTGGTACGGACCGTACACTCACATCTACGCTCACTATCACTACGAGTACGCATACGCGTATGCGTACCCGTAGTGGTACGGACCGTACACTCGCATCTACGCTCACCATCACTATGGGTCTGCACGCGTATGCGTACCCGTAGTGGTACGGACCGTACACTCGCATCTACGCTCGCCATCACGATGGGTACACATACGGCAGCACTCCCACAGTGATTTGGGAACATGCACAGGCCCTCTCAGCAGCAGTACGGCGGATTTTACACATCACTGTGGTGATAGGCGACACACATGTAGGAATAGGGCGGACATACTTGTCCATGGATGGACATACTTGTCCAGGAATGGACATCAAGGCATCGTCTGTGCATTACCACATGTGTGGGGCACAGGTGTCACAGGCTGTGATGTGGAACATGCCTCCTGAGTGGAGAAGGCACCAGATGTATGATGAGATGTGTACATGTGTACTGTGTGAGGGTGCAATGTGTGCCAGGCATGCCCTTGACTCCTTTGACATGTGTGCATGTGGGACTGCGCACTTGGGGTGAGCGTCACTGGCATGGCACGGACACCAACACACGGAAGTGTCCCATGATGCCCGGTACAGGGGTCATGACACATGACTTATCACTACCCACAGTGCACAATGTGACTATGCCATATATGTGTCCGGGATTTACATCAGGTTGATGTTGTAGCACCCTCAAAAGCTGCAGCCGTTGCAGCAACCAACATGTGGCTGTGTGTAGATTGTCATTGCACACTGTTCCCAACACCATGCCACATGTGTTATCGGATGTGAGGTGCACATGTATGCAAGGGACACGGAGTAGCGTGACAAGGCCATGTCAGCAAACTCACAAGGAATGTGTGGTGAGTCATGACATGTGCACCTTCATGGCAAGGTGTGTGGGCTGGACTAGTGTAATGTCATGTGACCTGTGGCTCAGGTGTTCCGCTGCCAGTCTCTGCAATCGGCATCACACTTCTGCTGATGTGTGGGTGTATGTCACTCCTGTCTTGCGTCGGGCAGTGCACTTGCACTGGGACACAGCTATTTCCATGGCGTGGCATGGGGAGGTTCTCAATCACCGTGTGTAGCTGGGTCTTGGAAGGAGTGTCACCTTGCATCCATACGTGTCCTGGGCATGTAGCACATGCCTGACTCCCTATGTGGCATGTGTGTATTGCCAGATTTACATGTGCTCAGTAGACATGAGTTGTTCTCGTAGTGCACTCACTCTTCCTTGTCAATTCCAAATTACTGCAGAGCGCCTCCTGTTGCCCGAAGAATTCCAGACTTGGCCACCATGCAGGAGAATGACAGGATCCGGCTCTACCGCTTCACCCAACCGTTGATTCTGGAGCTGACGGCGAGACTGGCACCACACCTGCAACCGCAGCACAGGTATCCTACGGCACTGACACCCCAGCTGAAGGTAATGGCTGCCCTACATTTCCTTGCCACGGGTACCTTCCAAAATACCATAGCTCATGTTGGTGGCATGTCCCAGAGCATGTTCAGCGGTGTGCTGCATGATTTCTTGGAGGCCATGTTGATTCACCTGGATGACTTCATCAAGTTCCCAACCCCTGAACAGATGACTGAGGTCAAGCGTGGTTTCTATGCCCTGGGAGGGATGCCCCATGTCATTGGGTCCATAGATGGGACACATGTAGGTTTGGTACCACCACACGCACGGGAGGTGGCGTACCGCAATCGGAAGCACTACCACTCCATCAATGCCCTTGTGGTGTGTCTGTCCAACATGGTGATTTCACATGTCTGTGCTCGTTTCCCAGGATCAGCACACGATGCCTACATCATGAGGCGTAGCGGGATGCCTGATATGATGATGCAGCTGCGCAACGAACGGGCATGTGTTGTTGGTGGGTACAGTCTGTCTGTCCTGTATTCTGTTTGGCCGAGCAGCACTACCGCTTCGCCAGTTCTAACGATATCCATGTGCTTTCCATTTAGGGGACGCTGGCTATCCCAACATGCCTTGGCTGCTGACACCTCTCCGCAACCCCATCACGCCGGCCCAGCTCCGCTACAACACCGCCCATGGCCGGACAAGGCGAGTGATAGAGAGGACGTTTGGCATGCTGAAGAGCCGATTCAGGTGCCTCCACAAGACCGGCGGCGCACTCCCATATGCCCCGGCGAAGGTCTGCAAGATCTTCATGGTCTGCTGCATGCTGCACAACATGGCAGTTGAAAGAGCTGTGCCACTCATCCTGAATCAACATGACGAGGACCATCCACCCGTGGAGGACGAAGGGCTTGGCAATGGGGCTAGTGATGTGGAGGATGTGGAGCCGCAAGAGGACATCCGGACTCGGCTCATACGCGACTTCTTTGCTTAGTGGTGAGTACCAGTGTCTGAGTGTGCACGCCTTGGTCCCCGTGTGGCATGTGTTGTGATGCGTGTCTCCACCTGCATGTATGGCACGTGAGTCAGAGGTGTGTGTGGGTGTGTCACTGGAGTGATGGTGGCAGTGATGGTAGTATTTCCCCACTCATAATTGTGACCTAGCATGTTGTCATCCATACATGTGTCGAGTCAATGCACATGCAAGTGGCTGTGCTTTTTGTGGCTGACTTCTTGTGTGTCTCTCTTCCCCAGGTACCTGCGCATGCCGTCTTCTGGTTGCATTGTTGTGGCACTGCTATTCCTCATGGACATGGCATCGTGGGCTGACTCAGCGTTACAGGCACGGACACGTTTGGAAGTCTCCATGGGGTAAGGGATGCATCTGGGGTGTATTGGGTGTGGCAGTTGTTCACGATGTGTGCACACTGCCCCGGTCGGGGTTTGGTTCCTCTGCAGACATGTGGCATCCCCATGGGACACGACATGCAGCTGGGTACACCTGAATAGATGGGCTGCCTGGTTGTCAGTCATCAGTGATGGGATAGTGGATTGTGATGAAGGCATCAATGTGTGTGACACTGCCCTCGGACACATACGGTTAACATTGTCTTGACATGGCGTGGGACTTCCACATCAGCGGATGTATGGTGTATGGCAGTCTCTCCGTGAGCAGCTGTGGGTATTTAGCTGTTAGCCGACACTTGTGTGCCAGTTCCATGGCTATCACGCATTTGTGCTGCAGAAGGGGGGTGCCAGTGTTGGAGCCACATGTTACTCCACATGATGTGTTCATGTGTACTTCAAGTTGCCTCTGCAATCCCAAAAACATGACTATTAAAGGTGTCCCTATGCCTCCAAGGTGCCTCTTCTCAGTCAATGCTGGTGTGTTGGCACGGTGCATCCTGCATGTCTGGCATGGTATTCCCTGATTGTGGCTATGTGTCAATGTGTCGAGTGGCAAGATGCAAGCTGTGTGTGTGTGCTGAGACTGTGTATTGGGCATGATGTCCATGACTGTGTGGGTATTGTGACATGTGCCATCCCCATGCATCCAACGTTGTCCATGACCCCATTCTCTGCATCCACCGGACTCAAGCTTGCAGGACATGGTTCTGCCACCTGTCTACACGTACCTGGGTGCCCCCCAGGACACGGGCCAGGATCCCTGACCTCTGCGCATGACTGTTGCTGTACTCAATGTGTCTGTCAGCACGGTTGTTCGGCCACCCCCTCAGCTGGTTCTGACCATCACGGGTGTGTATGGTGCTCCATGTCTGTCTTGCCTAAAAAACTGTGACCCATGTGTCCTGTGCCAGACTCAGGCCCCAGGGTGTGGATGGTTGAAGTGAACAGATGACTCAGGCATGTTTAGACTGTACAAGACACATGTTAGGTAATAATGCTACCAGCAGGCATCTACTCTTAATAGTGTGATTTATTATTGGGGGGGGGGGGGCAAAGTGAGGGGCTTTCCGGGATTAGGGAATCCAAAGTTCAGTAGGGGAGTTGGTGTCCTTGCCATTGGAAATCCTCAGAGTCCATGCCACAGTCTTTGTCAACATTGGTCAGCCAGTGACCAGCAGGGCCATGTGGCAGAGAATGTCTCTTGATGCTGTGATGCTGTTGCTCCAGTGGGCCAGGTGCATGGTGATGTAGCAGCCACCCTCACGGTCCTTTCCGTGGACGACCCGGCTTCCTGCGGGGAACCTCAGCAGCAGGCCGTGACGACGTCTGGGATGCTCCGTCGGATGTTTCCTCCTCCTCCTCATGATCCCTCCCTGTGGGTGGTGATGTTCTCCGCCTTCTGGCACAGGGAGGGTCGGCCATGGTGTCGGCCATCCGACGGAGTTCAGCGTGAATCCCCTGGGACGCCGTCACTTGCTCAGCCTGTCTGTCCTCCATCCTCCGTTGGTGTAGCTGTAGACAGGCTATTAGCTCCGCATGTTGCTGGGCCTGCTGGACCTTGATCCCCTCGAGGACGGACACAACCTGGGCCATGCCCGTGGTGTCCTGCCGGTATGAGTCCAGGATGTTACGGACATGGGAAAATACCGGATCCCCAGCCAACTGGTCAGGCTCGCGCCTCCGCCGTCCTCCACTCCCACCACCCCTGCCCACTTGCGTCTGGCCTGCACTTGTGGGCACATCGTGTCTCCGGGACCCCTGAGGGGTGGCATTGGCGTTGTCGCCTGCCTCCTCCTGGGTGCCCGGGACACCGTGTCCCTCCTGGCGAGCCTGGCTGCATTGTGGTGTTGGGGCAGGGATCCTGGGTGTCTCCTGGGATGTGGCAGGAGTGGGGGTGGTGGTTGGCACGGTTGTACCTGACGCAGGTGCTGCAGGTGGTTGGACACCAGAGGGCCCAGGTCGGTCGGGGTCGTCCGCAGAGTGGTGAGAGTGGTCGCTGCCGGTGGGATCGGTCTCCTGCAGATCCGGGTCCTGTGAGTGTTCCCCCCCAGTGTTGGGGGGTGCAGCACGACGTTGACCTGTGTGTGAGAGAGACAATGTTAATTTGGATCCATGCAACATCCATGTTTCATCCGTTACAAAGTTGGCACATTTCCTCTTGGAATTAGGATCTGTCTTGCATTCCACTCACAGTGCACTTGTGCATGTGTGTGTCCCTTGGGCACCAATTTGGCCCCTTTAACTATGTGTGGCACAGTCTTACTTGCTGCGTCAAGTGTGACTGCAGTCAGCAGTGGAGTGTGCATGTGTGCCGAGCTATGCATTTGCGCCTTCCTTGTAGCACTGTACATGTGCACATGGAGTGGATCCACACACTTATATGATGCAGGTGGCTGTCCTTGTGCTCGTGTACAGGTTGTAACATGGCCCTGCGTTTTGCCATGATGAAGAGGGGGGGTTCTGGCACTGGCCACCCTTGTCTACATGCACGCAGTCCACCTGCTGACGAGCAGACATTCCCACACACCAAAGGACTGATTTGCTCTCCCTGTGTCTCCCTCCTTCTCTGTCCCCCTCTCCCTCCCTCTCTGTCCCCCTCTCCCTCCCTCTGTGTGTCAGCCTCCTCCCTCTGTCCATCTTCCTGTGTCTCCCTCCCTCTCTGTCCCCCTCTCCCTCCCTCTCTGTCCCCCTCTCCCTCCCTCTGTGTGTCAGCCTCCTCCCTCTGTCCGTCTCCCTCCCTCTCAGTCCCCCTCTCCCTCCCTCTCTGTCCCCCTCTCCCACCCTCTGTGTCCCCCTCTCCCTCCCTCCGTGTGTCAGCCTCCTCCCTCTGTCCGTCTCCCTCCCTCTCAGTCCCCCTCTCCCTCCCTCTCTGTCCCCCTCTCCCACCCTCTGTGTCCCCCTCTCCCTCCCTCCGTGTGTCAGCCTCCTCCCTCTGTCCGTCTCCCTCCCTCTCAGTCCCACTCTCCCTCCCTCTGTGTCCCCCTCTCCCTCCCTCTGTGTGTCAGCCTCCTCCCTCTGTCCGTCTCCCTCCCTCTCAGTCCCCCTCTCCCTCCCTCTGTGTCCCCCTCTCCCTCCCTCCGTGTGTCACCCTCTGTCACCTTGGCCCAGCTTCCTGGGCACACACTGTTAGCAGATCTTTGAGTGGCCCTTGGCCTGTTGATGTGAGTTTGTTTCTGATCTCCAGGCACCCATTTTGTCTGCTGGGTGTCTGTGCGCTGCTGCTGTGGTGGTGTGTGCTGCCACTCTTTCACACTGTTGGCTGTTCATTAGCTGCTGGCATGTGCAAAACAGTGCCTTCACCCCCATGTGTTGATGCAAGGCGTCCGCCATTTGCTGGCAAGTCATTCCTGTGTTGGGACACAGTGTTTGTCTGGCTGTGACCTAGGCCATATGGGCAGAGGGCATTGTTGTCTGCTTTGGAGTCGCACTATGTGATTCTTGGTGCCCAGCCTCCCGCCATCCGGGTTACCGTGTCATGTGTTGTTGTCTTCTGTGGCCTGTGACTTGACATTGTCCAGCTGGGTGCATGGGGCATGGTGGCAGCAGTGGCATGTGCCTGCTCATGGAGTGTGGTTGAGTAATGCGATGGCTTGTGGTGGTTGCGTGCCTGTTATTAATTTTGGTTGTGGTTGCAGTTCCCCCCATGTGAGGTGCGTTGTTTGTGTACTCACCCGGGTCTCGGAGTCCTTCTACTCCTTCAACTGCCTCCACCGGCAGTATGGCCATCACCCTCTCCTCCCAGGGATGGTACTGTACGGCTCTGCGGGAGGGCCCTCCTCCGGTGGCGTTGGCCTGGTCGTGTTCCTCCTGTCTCTTGGCTCTGACCCTCCTCCGCAGATCGTACCACCTGTTCTGGCAATCCTGCTTGGTCCTCCTGGTGTCCGCAACAGCATTCACAGCATCGACGATGGTCTGCCACATGGCTGTTTTGGCTGCCTGGCTGGTGCTTCTGACCAATGTTCCAAAGATCTGTGGCTCGACTCTGAGGATTTGATCAACAAGGACCTCCAACTCTCGGTGACTGAACTTTGGATTCTTGGTAGTGGGCATGGTGAGGGGTATGGGTGGGGATGGTGTGGGTGTGGGGGGGGTGTGGGTGTTGGGGGGGGTGTGGATGGTTGTGTGTGTGTGTGAATGTGATGAGAGGGTGTTTGTGAGGGTGGTCGTGTGAAGGTGTGCAAGTGTAAGATGTGGTGTCGCTTGTAGTCTGGTTCTGTGGTGTCTGGCAGCAGTGGGTCTGTTGCAAAGGCTCATGGTTTGTGTGTGTGGGCCCTTTTCATTGGTCCATGGGTGGGTGTGGCAGTGTTTGAATTTTGGGTGGGTGTGTTATAAGGAGTGGTGGTGTATTGGGCCTCTGTTTGTTTTTGACAGTTGCAGGTCAGTGATTGTGTTATTTTAGTGGTTGTTGGCCATGTTTAGTGGCTGTGTGCCTTTCGAATGGTGTATTGTTGAGTTGTTTTGTTTTGTCCTTGTTGTGTACGTGCGTTTTGAGCGTGTGTACGGTGTGTACATGGGCCATTTGGTTGTACGATTTTGTCCTTGTGTGTGGCTTTGTAAGACTCGTACATGCGGTTGTGATGTTGGGGCATGGGGTGCGCTCCGTACTTAGGAGGTTGTGTTGGGGGTGCGCCAGGAACGTACTGGGGTGGGGGTACGAATGGAACGTACTGGGGTGTGGGTAGACGGGGCTATGACACGTCCTGGGGTGGGGGTGTGGCTCGCACGTACTGGGGTGTAGGTACACGGGGGTACGACACGTACAGGGGTGGGGGGGTGTACATGGACGGTGGTACGACACGTACTGGGGTGGGGGGGTGTACATTGACGGTGGTACGGCACGTACTGGGGTGGGGGGGTGTACATTGACGGTGGTACGACACGTACTGGGGTGGGGGTACGACTGGAACGTACTGGGGTGTGGGTAGACGGGGCTATGACACGTCCTGGGGTGGGGGTGTGGCTCGCACGTACTGGGGTGTAGGTACACGGGGGGTACGACACGTACAGGGGTGGGGGGGTGTACATGGACGGTGGTACGACACGTACTGGGGTGGGGGGGTGTACATTGACGGTGGTACGGCACGTACTGGGGTGGGGGGGTGTACATTGACGGTGGTACGACACGTACTGGGGTGGGGGTACGACTGGAACGTACTGGGGTGTGGGTAGACGGGGCTATGACACGTCCTGGGGTGGGGGTGTGGCTCGCACGTACTGGGGTGTAGGTACACGGGGGGTACGACACGTACAGGGGTGGGGGGGTGTACATGGACGGTGGTACGACACGTACTGGGGTGGGGGGGTGTACATTGACGGTGGTACGGCACGTACTGGGGTGGGGGGGTGTACATTGACGGTGGTACGACACGTACTGGGGTGGGGGTACGACTGGAACGTACTGGGGTGTGGGTAGACGGGGCTATGACACGTCCTGGGGTGGGGGTGTGGCTCGCACGTACTGGGGTGTAGGTACACGGGGGGTACGACACGTACAGGGGTGGGGGGGTGTACATGGACGGTGGTACGACACGTACTGGGGTGGGGGGGTGTACATTGACGGTGGTACGACACGTACTGGGGTGGGGGTACGACTGGTACGTACTGGGGTGTGGGTAGACGGGGCTATGACACGTCCTGGGGTGGGGGTTCGACTGGAACGTACTGGGGTGTACCTAGACGGGTGGGGGTATACATATACGGGGGGTACGTGTCGGACGTACGGGGGCTGGGGGGAGTGTTGGGCGCGTATGCGGGCACATGTCTCCATGGTTGCTGTAGGAGTTCGGTGCGGACGGTGTTTTTTCCATACGGTTGTAACCTCGGACGCACGGGATGGATCGTGATTCCTAGGTCGGACTTGGTTTTTCACGTTTGTAAGGTAAATCGTCCGAGGACGTGTCGGACACATTTTCCGACCCGGGGACGTGTGGGGAATGATTCCCAGTGCGGTTCGTATGGACTTTTTACCATGCGAATCGTGATTGCCAGTTCGTACGGCACTTGTACGATTCGTACGGTAAAAAGACCCGATACGAGTCGCACGGGGGAATTTTTTACCGGATCGTGATCGGCACCAATGTGTCCACACAGATGTGTGTGAGTAGGTATGCGACGTGAAGTTCTGTTGTCACATGTGATGTAGGACACCACTCCTGGCCTGCTACCAATTTGTTCATTCCTACACACAGCCCTATTCAATACATGGGCGTGTGCCTACGTTGGGGAGTTCTCACCTTCACAGTAATCCATTTGGCCATGTGTCTCAGGGATACACATGCGCATAGATGTCAGTTACCAGGGTGTACCTTCATGTGCAATCATTATCCCTACATCCAGCCATACTTCCATACGTAATTGAAAATAGTCATGACACATTTGTGTGATTTAGAATGTTTTATTCACATTCAGGTGATTGACGGAGCTGGAGCTATACATGGCCATCCAAGCCCACATTACATGGAAGCCCAGTGGTGGGCCAACCAGAGTCCTTTGGGGATTGAGAAGTGATTAGGAAGAGGGGGAGTGCAGACCGCAGCAGGATTGCTGTGTAATTGTCCAGCAGTGAAGATATAGCAGTCCGTGTCGGGGTCCGGTGGAATGTCGCAGAGTGTTCCGGGCGTCAGTGGGAGGTATTATCTCAGGGCATGCTGCATATGGCACAACCAGGCAGGGACAGGCCATTTGTGGGTGATGGATTCTACTGCCGCCTTCCTCACACAGAAATTACCATCCCCATCTTACTCCCCTGATACGGGATCTGTGTCCGGTGTGTTTGGCGGGGTCATGGCTGCATCAGTGTGTGCCACTGACACATCAGACGGCGAAGGTGATGGGGCAGCATCACTGTGTGCCACTGACACGTCAGGGGTCAGAGATGTGTGTGTCGATGTTCCCGCTTCAGTCATCTGTGACAGGCTCAGTGGCAGCAATGGCAAGATGATGAACTGCAGGGCATTGAAGTTCCCAGCTACTACTCGCTGGTGTCCAGCCATGGCAGCCATGCTTCCAGCCAGCATCTGCTCCATGGTCTCCATGAACCTCCGCATCTAGGCCAACTCTGTGCTGTCATCGCTGGTGCCTCTCTGACCAGACAATATTTGTATTCGATAATTAATGGCCCCAGCGAGGTCAGCCAAGGTCTGTGGTTGAGCATGGTGCGTACAGGGGCTGTCCGATAGGGACTGTACGTGGTCCCTGATGGGACTCAGACACCCACGTATGGCATCGAGTTTGGCTGCCACGAGCTTGAACCCCACCCGCAGCTGTTAAGCCAACTCCACTTGGCAAGCCCACACACGCTGTTGGAACTCCATGTATTGGTCAGGGGGTCCTGGGAGACAGCTGTGGTGGTGTATGTTGCCTGCTGTTTGGTCTGTGCAGGTGGTGGGGTCACCTCGGGGCATCTGGCCTGCCCTGCTCCTGGGAATGGGGTGCGGAGGCTGTCCATTATCAGTTGGAGGGTGTCTTGACATATGTGCAGGTTGTCCTCTTCATCATCAATGATGGGAAGTGTGGTGTGCTCTGCAGGAGGTGTTATTTGTCCCTCTGCAATGTAAAGGGGAGATGCAGGCTAACAGGGTTACTCATGTATGTTGAATATTCGCAGAGGTTTACATTCAAACTGCATGCCAATGTACATTGTGACTGTTTTGGTGGAGCAGGCTATTTGATGGCAGTCAGTGTGTTTTTCGACTACATGACGGATGTGTGGTAGTACCCGTACATTGTCATCACACAGTGTCAGGCAATTCCAGATGTGAGTGGACGGTTACTATGCACATGCGGAACCTGTTGTGAGCCCTGTCCTGTGGTGTTGCACTTTGTGCCACATTGTCGTCATTGCTGATGTTCTGTGCTTGCTGTGTGTGTGCTGCATTGTGGGAGAGTTGCCCCTGCAGCTCTGATTTTGTGTACCCTTCTCCCTTTGAGGCAGGCTGACTTTGAATTGTGTGCTTTTCGGGGGCTGATTTGTTTATGACTTGGGTCATATGTGCTCTCGGACAGATTTTGTGGCCTGGTGCATTTGGACAGATTTTGTGGCCTGGTGCATTGTTCGTCTGCTGCGTGTATTGTACCAGAAAACAATCTAGGGTTTTGGCTTAAAGGCAGAAGGCCAAGCCTAATAGTATCAATTAACAAAGAAAGCGCCAATGCTGCACTTTTATTCCCAATTCATTCTCAGTGCATTGAATGAAACAATGACACAATCAACCACTTTTTCAGTTGGATTTAATCCAAAAAGCTTTTAGCAATCTACATTGATTCTTTATCCAAAATACAAGCCAACACCTTTAAACCTAAATAGGCAACCTTTTATTTCTGCATGTATTGTACAGCATGTGTTGTGGGTGCACGTGGATATATCAGTGTGTGACCTGCTCCTTTATGGATGTGATCCGCACTGGGCCACCTCCATGTTGATTCGTAGGCCATGTCATGTTTTTTGGCTGCTGCCATGCTATCGGGCATGCAGTGTCACTTGTATAGTCAGTGTAGGTCACAAAGCCGTTGCTTTGCTGGATTAAGCACATGTGCATGGGTGGGTTGTGATTTTGATGATAGGGAGGGGGGCCCCTTTGTGCACATTGTGGATGGGGGCCTACTTGGTGTTTCTATGTGTGCTGCAGTGTGCCAAGGCTATCAGGGACATGTTCCACGATCATTGTGGGTGTGCAGTGTGCTACACATAATTGTGCATGTGTGCCCTTGTGCCCATCTCCCACGTCCCCCCAGTCCCTGTTGCTGTTGGGTCAGGTTGTATCAAGCTGTGTCCAGGGCCCCAAATCCTGCCACCATCTCCACACTGCTGACTGTGGCCACCATTTCCTCCAGCTCATCCAGCTTCTCCTGTGTCGCAGGACTCCCACCTCCAGTCGCTGTTGCTGCCTTCCTGTTGGCGGCAAGTTTCTGTTTGGTTTGGCTGTGCACTTCATGCCCGCGCCTCTTGACCTCCGCCATTGACCTCCTCGACACTCCGACTGCATTGACATTGGTAACGATGGCCTGCCATATTTCCGTTTGGGTAGCCAGTGCCGCAGTGGAGGTGCCGAACAGTTGTTGATGGTGTTCTGTCACCTCCGTGACGATGATCCGGTCTTCCTGTGGACTGAACCCCGTCTTCCTCTTCCTCTTCTCGTTGCCCTTCCCTGAACACGGGGTTCCTGGCTGGCCCTCCGTGGGGCTTGTGGGGTTCGGCTTGTCCTCTGCACTCGGTCCCGGTGCATCCATGGTGCTAGGCAGTTTGAATTGGTTTTGGGTTTTTTTCCTTTCTTTTATAGTGCATTTTTCCGCCAGACGCGTGGGATTTTCAGGCCTGTGTCTGCTTTTCGCAGATTTTTGTACCGCGATTGGCCTCATCGCATGATTTTTTGCGTTCGCGTTTCACATTTTTGCAGCGTTGATTTTTACGCTGTCAATTGACGCGTTATCTGGTGACTATCGCATGCTACCGCCGCGTTGTGAATACTTGGTTGGCACAGCAAAATATTCCCGCGATAGGCTGCGATGTTGAGAGTTGTGTTAAGCTACTCTTGCGGTAGTTATCACACGTTCTTATGAATATACCCCTAAGTGTACCTAGAGTGTGTATGGCTGTGGAGCCAAGAATCCCCCCAAAGGACGATCCAAACCCATTACCTGATCAGACAGAGTGAAGGACCATGTCTTGGTCTCAAGTTGGACACCCCTCACGGAATTTCAGACCAGGGCGTGGTGAATTCTCAGCATGCACCCACCCTCAGTGTCAGCAGAAGTGCCCCCTCTACAAATCTATCGAAATGCCTATTATTTATAGTAAAAAGCAGCCTTCACGATGTGCGTGTTAGATTAATGATGTTATGGATATGTAGATGGCGCTGTCCCCCGTGGATGAAGATAGGAAGCCTTTTGTACCTAGTGCGTAGAGAGTCCTAGTACATGATGTTCAAGGCATCATGATAATGTTGTGCGAAGCTGGATGTGTAAACAAAGTAGTTTCAGAGAAACTAATCCAACATTGTCGTGCATGCAAATGTGTGCAAAAGTTCACAGCTGACATGTTATATTCTAGGACAATGTAAGGAATTAGCTGCTTCGCTACATGGGCCTAACTCAGGAATATAACAATCTTCTTTATCACTTCTTTTACTCCGTCACCTACAAGGTTCTTTAAATATTTTATGATCATTTTGTCTTCTGCTTCTTCTATAGCATATATAAAGTCATCGAATGTTTTGATCCAGGCAGTCCATCTGATGCTAATATTCAGCTTTTTGGTGGTATCGATTGGAGGTGGTGATTTTAGGAATGCAGCATCGCCGTATTTGGTGCTGTTTTCAATGGCCATTGGAGAGCTTCAAAGCTTAGAGAACTTATGAGTTGTGCTGAGTGCCATCAGCTGCTTTTGGGGGACCAACAGCTTCGTAAGCACAACCCCAGTGCTTATGCTTGGATTGTTTTGGATGCCACGTGCTACTTTGAGTACACCGGCCCCCAGCCAAGTATTGACTGGAGGTCGGGTAGTGCTTTTCCCGTTCTCCAGGGTGAGTACCTTTTGTATTTTTTTGTACCTGGTTGTCTCTGCCTCTAGCATTTTCTTTCACCTGGCAGTCGCTGCCCTGAGCGTTTCTCTGTGCCTGGTCCTCTTTGCCTTCAGCTCTTTCCTGCACCTGGCTGTCACTGCCTTTAGCCCTCCTTCGTACCTGGTTGTCACTGTCTTTAGTATTTCTGCTTTGTATTGGTGCTGGCTCTGTGTTATGCTTTAGCACAGTATCTCTTCTTTCGGCTTACCAGTAGACGTCTGGCGGGCTTTCTGACTAAACGCCACCGTAGGGCCCTCACCTTCTTTGAAGGCCTCTCGAGGCCCTCTCAAAAGATGCAGTTGCGTTTTGACTCCACATATGCCAATTGCAGACCGCTTCTTGTGGTGCACGTGGCATATCCTTGGGGCACGTATCCCATCTTCGTCACCAGTTGTAGCATTCTCCCCAGTCAAGGAGATTAAATGGACCACGCCACACATGGCGCTCTGGTTTATACGTTTAGTTTAGTTTAGCAATTTATAGAGCGCGCAAATACCCAGAGGTGTCTCGGCACTGCGGACTGGGTAGAGGTTGGGCCAGAGTTAGATAGTCTATTGATTGAAAAGCCAGGTCTTGATCTGCCTCCTAAACACAAGTAGGGATGGGCATGTTTTGATATGTTGGGGCAAGGTGTTCCACAGTTTAGCGGTAGTGACTGTGAATCTTCTGTCACCCCAGGCTACTTTCTTTGTTCGGGGGATGTGCAGGAGGTTGGCCGTAGAGGAGCGGAGGGTTCTGCTGGGGATGTAACCACATAGGGCTTTCCTCTTTATTCTTCAGCATGCAACTGTTAACTTAACGTATTATGTCACAAGCTTTATTAACCACCCCCAACAGGTTACGTAAGGAGTCTGCCAAGGACCACTAGAGGCCTTGTACACACAAACACAGGACACAACAGCCCTCTTCACTCTTCACTCGATCCAGTGCATTTCCTTGCGCCCTCCTGTGTTTACTTTTAAGTTGTAGAGGTGGGATGATGGTTGTACATGGCTAGAAGATTTTTGCCCACAGAGACATCTAATAGTTTTGGTGCCGATTTGAATAGCTGTCCTAATGTTTTGTTGAGGTGTAGGTTTGGACAGTTGTTACTTGCTCAGTCGAGATAATACTCTTGTTTGCCCACTGACCGTCCACTTTCTTTTTTTAGTACCACCACAATGGGTGAAACCCACGGCGTTGGACCAGTAGAGAGCTCGATGAATCATGCCGGGAATAATTTGGGAGGATGATGGGCATGACTAGGTGTCAATTAAAGCTGTAACGAGCCAGGGTGGATGGCGCCATATGTGCTGAACTCGTGTAGAGGAGCTGGTTTGTCTTGAAATGACCCAGCACTAGACGAGACAGATCCCCCTACACACAAATGGTGTGCTTGAAATGTGCCCATTTAATAAGTAATGAAACTAAATGTAACCATGTCTATCTCCCATCATTCTAGCTATAGCATGTATTGAGGTAACGATATGACCTATTATATAGCATACAGGACCTCAGAGCCCTTACAGGTAGCCGTGGTAATTGTAACATTGATATTATGTAAGGGATTACGTGTTTTTTTATGCTCACACCATTTTGTTTATCCTGCTTGCTTGGATCAAACTCAGAATGGGTTTTTTCAAAGATCACGCGATGGTTAGTTTATTAATATAACCTTAGTGGCTGTTATGTTAGTCAGCCTGGAGGCTGATCAATGTCCCGTTTGTTTAAATCAGGAAAACACGGCGGAGTTATCTGTGCCAGGTTAAATAATGAAAGGTGTCTGCAAGCAGCACCAGCAGCTTAAACAGCAGTGCATTTATGCTCAAAGAAAGACTCAGTACTAACATTTCTTAGAGTCTGGAGAAAGCTGTGCTTGGTTGGAGTTTGCCCTCAGTTTTTCATCTGGAATATTGATTTGTCAAATGTTAGTTTTACACACCTACATCTATCTAAGTATATTTAAATCTATATGTGATGCAATGTACATGTCTATGTTTATATCTATATTCCTTTAAAAATAGGTACAGTGAACTGATGGCAATTGAGCAAAATCACCTCCCCTCCCCCGAAATACGCCACAACGCACTCCCCGTGCAATGCTGATGACCTCACCACTGACATGAGAGATTACATCAGAAATGACATTGTAGGTATCACTGGTGACATCACCTATCAACCTAACATTGACATCAACAATAACATCACTATGATTACAGAATCTTTCTTTGCATGGATGTTATTATTGAATTGCTTTGTGTTGTTAAGTCCTGTTATTTACTTGTAGAAATATTGTGATTGTAACAAGCATTGCACTTGGGGTGAAAATTATGGTTTTCATGGCGGCTCACAACGGATGATTTACTCAGTTAACCATAACTGGCCAATTTCAGGGGGTTTTCAGTTTTGTCCAGTAAACCAAACTTCACTGTAACTGTATTTTGTAGAATTTCAGAGATTGTATTAAACATGCGTTAATGTCTTATAAGCAGAAGAAACCATGACTAGCCTATAACAAATATTTGTAATTTACTTTTTGAAGTTGATCGTTGACCTACTTAATATTTGTCCCACACCTGGGGCCCACACCAACCATGGTTGAGCCCAAAGTCTAACCTCCAGTGCATCCGACTTTGGATTCAAAAGACCTTCGGCCGGGCTCTATGGCTAGCCTTTAAAGCACCTAACTCTGACTTCACACGGTCTAGAGCTTTGCTCCATGAATGTTGTTTTCAGGCTGTATGCACAATTTCGTGTACACCCACGCCGTGCTACATCACATAACCAATGTGTATAACCAATGTGAATGAGTTCAGCCACTTGCGGCAGGCTCTGGGTGTAAGCTCTCTGTCAGCCGCCATTGTACTGGCCTAGCTGAGTATGACCTTCAGCAGCGCCCAGCATGCCCTGGGCACAGGACCTTGCCTGCAGCCAGCCTCTGTGTCACCAAACCAGATGTCCACAACCTTTCTCAATGCATAGGGACCAGTTGTGCACTGCTGGTTTTGGGCACACGGCCAGGCCACTTGCCAGGCAATGTGAGATGCCCCATGTGAGGCTTCTACTTCCAATTTTTCCCCAACATATTACCCAAGGTGGATTTGAGGTTCCAGATGAAAAGTGAATAGTATACCTTTAAAGGACGCCTGCCACTCAGAAAGGAGCATCCTGGCGCTGAATGTCAATAAACAGTGGTTTCATGACACATACGTGACCAGAAAAGGAGTAAAATCAATGAATAAGCGAGTAACACTGTGAATAGGTGGCAGCGAAACCCCACGTCTTCAGCTGCTTTCTAAAGATGGATTCAGATTCAATGAGTCTCAAGTGACTGGGTAGTTGGTAGCAGGCCTTTGTATCCATAACATTAAAGATTTGCCTCCTCTAGTTGTGAGCCTAAAAGTAGGGGGTTTCAGAAGATTGGCATGTGAGGACCTCAAGGTCCGATTGGTGGTATAATGGATAAATCTAAAAAACGATATATCTTGGCCCCAAACCTCTGTAGGCTCTAAAAGCGAACAGGAGAGTTTTAAAAAGGACCCTCTTATGTACTGGCAGCTAGTGTAGAGCTTTTAGCGCAGCTGAAGGCGATGATCGTCGAGGTAGTTGCAGTACACGCCTGGCAGCCGCGTGTTGAACCACCTGTAGTTTCTGAATCGTTTGTTTTTGGGCACCGGCATACAAACTATTACAATAGTCCAATCTAGATATTATCAATGCAAAGGCTACTATTTTTCTTGCTGCTAGTGGGAGGTGATAAAAACATTGATTATATTAAAGTAAAACAAGTTCCTGCCACTGCAAAAGCTTGTGGAAGGAAAGCTAGAGAAGCATTGAATTTCACCCAGAGGTTTGTTGCGACCTCATCTGCAGCAGGCAGCGGAGGCCTCCATAACACAGGGACAAAGGAATTGGACTTATCAAGCAGCATAATCTCCGTCTTATCGGTGTGGTATTCTAAATGATTGAATTGCATCCACGGGGTAACTTCAGTTAAGTAGTGTTTGAAGTTAAGCTTAGAGCTGATGGATTCTTTATCCAAGGCCAAGATCAGCTGCGTGTCGTCAGCATATGATGTAGTTTCAATTCCAAAGGCAATGATCAACGAAATCAAGGGAGACATATATATATACATATATGTTGAATAGTGCAGGGCTGAGTGTTGGGCCTGCGGTACCCCTGAGGTTACCGTCTTTTCGGGGATAGACATGATCCAGGAATAATGAGAGGATAAGTTGCCAAACTATACAGAAGCCCCCATCTGGTTATCTCTTAGATGCCTTCTCAGCACCTTTTTGTAATGCAAAGTTCACAACAAATACTGAACAGATTTACACCAAAGCAAGCAAAGGCCCTCCTCTGACTAATTACTATTTACGAAGCTTTGCTTTGGAGCTGCCATGGTGCAAAGTGATGCAAAGCAGAGCATGCTATTTACTGTCCATTGTAATGGGAGTTTTGCGCACAAAAGGTGAATTCTACTTAGAGTAGAATTTATGCAAATCCCAATCTTCTAAAGAATAGCCAGATCAGGATAAGTATCATAATCTAATGCCGAAGTCAAAAAGATGCATGCAAGGGGAAATGTTTGATTTCTCAAAAAGATGCTTAGGATTCTTCTGGGTTTATCTAAGCCATGAATTCGTACTGGAAGGGAAAGCCCCCCGTAGAAAACTTGTACCAGACAGAGCACACTGATCTCTGCACCACTTTACGAATCTGTATGACTCGGAAAGTAGCATGCTTGTGTGCCTGCGCTGGGGATGACACCAACAATCTTTGTAGATATGGACTTCGCTGGGTTTTCTTCTTTTTTCAATGCAGCACAGAAAATTGGATGCTGTGTTGCAGTAAAATTGTGTGAATCTGAGCCTAAATTTCCAATTTCAAGCCAAGTTTGGTGGAATTTGGTCCTGCATTGTTCTTCCTGCAGTCGAAAGTAAAGTTTTCTATTGGTGTTAAAATACAAAGGGGCTTATTTACAAGCCCCTTGTGCAGCCGGTGTGTTCTTTTTTGTGCCGCATGGGCGGCAGAACCTGCTGTCCCATTGTTACAAGAACACGAAAAGCCACTCAGCGTGGCTTTTCGTGTCCTTGTAAATATGGTCCCTTTAAACACAATGCTTTGCATGAAAAGGGCGTGCCATGGGTGTTGCTGTGGGTGTTCTCATGCAACACCCATGGCTTCTGCCAGATTTCCAGATCTACTAGAAATCGTAAACCTGGAAATGCGCCAGAAAGCTATGCCTCCCCAGGGGAGTTGTGGGGAGGCGCAACGAGGGGAAATGTTTTAATTTTTCCTTGTTTTTTACCTCTTTCTATGCGTACTACATTCTGCAGCACACATTGAATGAGGAAATCACCTCTTATGATTGTTTATGTGCAGGAAGGTGTCCCTTCCTGCACATAAACAATCATTTACAAAAAATTATGTTTTTCAACTTCTGTATGTGCTGTATCAAGCAGCACACATAGAAGTTCCAAAATGCCATTTCAGGTTGTTTACGTGCAGGAAGGGACACCTTCATGCACATAAACGATCATTTCCCTGATACAGGCACCCTTGCACCCTTCGTCGGCGCAAAGCAGCAAATTATGCCCCAGCACAGGGGAGAGCAAAGGGATCCGTCATATCAGTGTAGATATGACACATCCCCGTGCTTCCGAATTAATCCACCATTTACCCTTCCTCTGAGGGGAGGGGGCTGACCCAGAGCCCACCAGTGCAGCGGACGGATTCACTCCACTGCTCTGGTGGACATACAGTGAACTATATTTAGAGCTCTCCACCTTCCGGAAGATCTTTATGCCATCAGAGGAGCTGCCATTATGGCACCTCCTCTGACGGCACTGAAAGTTTGCTCAGTGGATGCGATGGTTCATACAGCTTTTAAATTTCACTTTGCCTGTGACATATGGGTTTTTAGAGCACTGCATTTTGTGCAATAAAAGTACACATACATAAGCGCACACATAAATATTCACAGAAAAAGCACAGTAAAAAGTGAGTTATAATTCTGTCTCAAACTCATCAAGCCACTGACATTTGCCAGTTATGATTAGAAAAACACACAACACATGCCAAAACTCATGTCACCTGCCATGGCGTCGTGTTGTTTGCTTGATCACTCGTTTGTTTATATCTGTATCTTTGCCAAATTGGTGTTTTGAGCACGGCGGGTGTTGTGAGTCATGGCACGTGTTGTGTTTGTTTTCCACACAGAAGTTGGCCACGCTTGGTTGGTTGGGCACAGGCTCTGGTCGAAGCGAATAACTTCAAAGAAGTTGAATTTGGTACATAATCAAAAATTGGAGAATGACAAAAAAGTACAGTTAGAGGAACGTTATGGCTGGATTAGTTATGTGTATAAAGAAACCCTTGAAATTCACGTAAAAGCACAGTTAAACTGAAGTTATGGTTACAAAACAAACCTGTAAACTGCTGAAATTCATTATTGTTATTGTTTGCAAAGGCTTTCTGGAAAGCCTCTGTCCAGATCCCCTGTCTGGGCTGCTTCTTCGAAGGCAGCTCTGTAGGGGGCTATCAATGGTGCTATATCCCTTAACAAACATATAGTATTCTATGAGGTCCAAGAAGGCCCTCACTTCATTCTGTGTTTTAGGGGATTGCCAGACAAAAGAAGGCCCCTGTAAAAACAAAATGAGGAGAAGGCAATACCAGGGGAAAGAGACAATGTAAAGAAACCAAATTGCTAACTCCACTGAATAAGTTGGGTAATAATATAGCCTTATAGCCTGCCGTAGTAGGCTATACCGGCTATTAGAACATTGGTATGTTGGGAGCTCCATTGAAACTGCAGTGTAGCTCTCGGAGCAAGATGGCGGCCGCACGGCCGCTTGAGTGAGCAGCTCCGTACCTCGGCGGAGAAGAGATTCAAGGATTGCCGTATTAGAGGGAGCTGTGGCTGACCGTTGGTCGGAGAATTGCGCCGTTTGCCTTTTGCCCATTTTGAGGGCTCTTGCGGTGTTCTAACCCCGCCGTGACCGAGGCCGTGATCGAGGCTTCGGAGAGACCGAGCGAGGGCGGGCTAAAGGCGCCGGAGACGCTGAAGACGCTGAAGACGCTGAAGACGCTGAAGCGGCATTCGGCTGCAGCGAATTTGAATCCTGAAGGAGAAGCGAAAATGGAGAGGAGAGGAGAGCGAGGTGAACATAGCCTCAATTGAAAATCTGAGCACAGACAGCTGGAGCTGAAGCCGGAGCTGGAACCTTAGTGAGCCACAGCAGGAGCCACAGTAGGAGCCAAGTGAAGGAGCTGATTGCTTAAGTAAAAATGAGAATGAAATGACTACACTGTGGCTTCTGCAACTGTGTCTCTGTTTTACTGGATTTGCGAGTCTGTCACAGCGCTACAGTGTTACATTGCTACAAACTACGGTGTTACAGTGCTACGGAGAGATTTCCTATAGTAAACTTGAATATTACAGCAAACTTTAATGCTTGGCTGAGCGGTTAAGAGGACAAGAGGACAAGAGATAACGATATTTTCTCCTGTGCCTAAAGTGTGTACTTTTCAATAAATACTAAGAAAGTGGATATGGCGCCGAAAGGCAGAGGCACACGAAAAGCTGCTGCTGCTGGTGTGAATAATAGGAGTACTAATAATGTTACTAATGCCAGTAATAATGTTACTATGAGCAACAGCAATGTTAATGTAACTGGGATCGCTGCACTCCCCTCCAATTTAACTGATTTGAACGCTATAGCGCCGACTGGAGCTGGGATTGGCCTGACTAGCGGTAATAGCGATAATGGTGCACAGACTGGTAGCAATACCACGCTTACTACCTCTATAATGCCTGCATTGCCCGGGAATCTGGACGCTGTAAAAGCGCCTATGTTACATGCAATCTTTATGAAAAAAAAAGGCGCTGCTACAATCGCAAGATCCATTGAAGGCGCGACAGGTGGTGATGGAGCTGACTCTAACGGCTCGGCCCCTCCTGAGCATGGTATCAGGAAAGGAGAAAGAGAAGGTGGCTCAAACGAGCAATGCATTGCCACAGTGGATCTGGGAGATACCGACTCTGCACTGTCTGACGGCAAATTTTACTCAATGCCAGACTTATCGGTGATGCTGGAAGATGATGATAACAGTCTTTCAGGTGAGGGGGGTGATGAGATGGCTCTTACAGAAGATGAAGATTTGATGGAGGAAGACGGCGATATGACACACTCACCTACACAGACGAGGGGACTAGGGGATTCACAAAACATAGTCCGGCGAAATCCTGAAATTGAAGGGTCTCCACAGGACAAGACTACTCTTACACAACCTAATGGGGAACCGGGGGAAGAAGAACCTCCGATACAGGATCTAGAGCAAGGCGCTAAAGGAGTAACTCTGGACTTAATATACAAGAGTATAATGGCCCATCGGGCTGAGACTAAGGCTGAAAGTAGTCGTACTCAGGGTGCAGTTCGGAAGCTACAGAACACTATGCGGCGGATGGTTAAGTCTGTAAATGAACTTACTAAGTGGGTGACAGATACAGAGGAACGAATATTGAGCACCGAAGACATACTTACTAAGCAACAAACTGCGATAGAGACTCTACAGGCCACTCGAGAAGATATTGACTGGAAGATGACGGACCTGGAAAATCGCGCACGGCGCAATAACCTTCGCGTCCTTGGAATTCCAGAGATGAAAGAAGGGAAAGATGCCCGAAAGTTCATTATCGAGACTTTCACTGAAGCCTTTCCAGAGTTAGCCGAATGGCAGTGGGAGAAGGAGATCACCAGAGTGCATAGATATCCATTTGTTGTGCGTAAGACCCGTGGGGAATCAAATCCCTCGACAGGCTTGAAAGTCTTTCCACGAGCGATACTAATTTGCGTAAATAACTTTGTTTTGAGAGAAGCACTATATGATTTGGCTCGCCCTGATAAGCGGCGTAAGGGTTCCGGATGTGACTTTTTTGTTAGGCCGGACTATTGTTCAGCTACTGTGACTTTAAGATGGCAATTTCGACAATTATTTCAGCCATTTCAAGCTAAGGGTGCGCAGGTATTTCTCCTGAATCCTGCTAAACTCAAGGTGATTTACAAGAATCAGGCTAAATACTTCACTTCGGAACCTCAAGCGCAAGCATATTTGAAATCTATCGCCACTAAAGTAGGTCCACCCTGAAGGTGAAAAAGGGTGAAAGGAAAAAAAATAAGGTGGGAATTAAATTGTTTGAAATGAGAAGAAGAAAGGTGTGAGGGAGGGTGGGAAAGAAATGAGAAGGGGAAAAGGGGAAGAGGGAAGGAAAAGAAAAAAGTATAATTAGCTAGTTAGCTAGTTAAAATATTTATGAGATGTATAGGGTGTACTATCTATTAGAGGTGAATCAAATATTGGAGGCAGGAGCTGTAGTATTAACCTGCATGAATAGGACTTTATGGCTTTTATGGCTTGCTAATGCTGTTTAAACATTTATGATCTGTTTTTTTTTTCTGACTTTATGTTTTGGATAGCTTTTTTTTACCAAGGTAGAAATACTGGCTTGACTAAAAGAGCAACACTGCTTAAAAAAAAGGAATGATGACTATGTAATTAATAGTATTTAAGGTATAGAGGGATAAAGTGTCGTTCTAAGAGATGTTGTTTTTTTATTTTTTTATTACCGGGCAGACAAGATGCTTAGCAATGTGCTGTTTAAGTAAAAACAGACTACTAATAAATGTCAGAAGAGGGCAATAACCTGGCAGATCCTCTGTCGAGGTGGATCTTACACACTCGCATCACCAAGGACTATGTCCTTATGCACACAAGGGGTGACTGAAGTAGGGAGGGGGAGGGGGGAAGGGAGGGAGGGCCCGGTTCGGGGCCAGAGGGTGGGTCAGAGTGGGATGGTTGAAAAGGGGAAAACAGGGATCATGGGTATAATTTTTGTTGATTGTTTGGAAACAATGCAGGACAGGGGGCAGAGTGTTTCTATTTGTTTTAGAGCTAGAGCTAGAGAAGATGGCAGTTAGAAAACTAAGAATAGGTACTCTAAATGTGAGAGGCTTGAATGCTTTAAATAAAAGGCAACGTGTTGCTCGGGAATTGCAGTGGCTTAATTGCGATATTATTGCATTGCAGGAGACACATCTTGCATGGTCTAAGCGAAAGTATTTAACCGATCTAGGGTATAGTGTGCTGGTGTGCACTAAGCAGTCCATTACAATGAGGGGGGTCGCTATATTAGCTAAGAGAAATTTAATTGAAGGCGGACGAGTCTTAGCGGATAATGCTGGAAGGTGGGCAATTACGGAATGTAGAGTAGGAACTTTTAAATGCACCGTCTGCTCCATCTATGGATCAAATTTTGATGAGGCAGTAGTCCTGGAATATTTGAATGTAAAATTGGCAACCTGGCCCGCTCCTGTAATTCTTTGTGGTGATTTGAATATTAATCTTCATCCTGGAACATTAGGTAGTGATCAATATAGTTATGTAGGCAGGAAACCAAAGGTATACAGGGCATTAAGCTCACTGGTGAAAGCACATGGACTAACCGATGCTTGGGCTCATCTCAGGAAGACCGAGCCCGGTTATACTTTTTTCTCGGCCCCTCACCAAAAATTATTTCGCCTTGATTACTTCTTAGTTACACATAAACTGCTTCACGACGCACAAATACAGGTTTATCCCCGAGCGGCGTCTGATCACGGGCCTGTAGTATTGTCTATCCGGGCTTTACTTCCACCCGGCAAACCCCGTGATTTCTCTTTTGATCGCAAGCTGTTGCTGGATGTTAAATTCCAAGAAAGTATGAGCGAGTGGATTTGTGAGTTTTTCAATTCAAACAGGGGAAGTGCAGGAGTTGGGGTAGTCTGGGATACGTTTAAAGCAGCTTTTAGGGGGGAGGTGTTAAGTTATGGATTGTATGCTCAAAAACAGATTCGAAAAAAGCTGCAGGAGCTCTATCAGGACTTAGGCAAGGCTGAGGAGCTGCTGACTCAAGACATTGCTTATAATAGGGATACCTATAATACATCAGCCGCGGTAATGCGATCCAAGGCCAAGGTTAATAACCATTGGAGTAAGGAAGCAGCAAAGACTTTCGAGGTTAAGAGACAGGTGCTGTATGAATACGGGGAGGCTAGTGGGAGGTGTCTTGCTCAGAGAATGAGGAACAGAGAAACCGCTCAACGAATTAAAAATATGAAAAATGAAGCTGGGCAATATGAAGAAACTGAGAGTGGAATCTTAGAAGTCTTTAGAAGTTTCTATGCTCGTTTATATGCAGCAGAAGAATATGACAGTAATAGAGCTTTATCCTTTCTTGGGCAAAATCTCGGACCAAAATTGGATCAAGGACTGGCAGACATATTGGAGGCCCCTATAGAGATGTTTGAACTAGAAGCGGCTATTAAAGCACTACCAGCAGGTAAGGCTTCGGGTCCTGATAAGCTCCCGCTTGAATTATATAAGACTTTTTTTCAAGCTTTAAAACGGGATATGCTAACTACATTCCGAATGGCCCAGCAAGGGGAGTATCCTATAACATGGGGCGAAGCAAGTATAGCAGTGTTTAGAAAAAAGGAAAAAACGGCGGATTTACCAGGCTCATATCGGCCTATTTCATTATTAAACACAGACGGGAAAGTATACTCTAAGATTTTAGCTACCAGACTATCAGAAGTGATAACCCCTCTGGTCTCTATTTATCAGCATGGGTTTATCCCAAAGCGTGGTACAACCGATCATGTTAATCGAGTGATCACTTTAATTGATCATGCAATTGTGTCAGGGAATCCATTGAGCCTTATATTACTGGATGCAGAGAAGGCCTTCGATCAAGTATCGTGGGCCTTCTTATGGGACTTGATGAAGCTACAGGGGTTTGGGCCTAACTTTATTAAATCAATACAGGTGCTCTATCAAAAACCTAGTGCACGGATCAATGTAATGGGACTTCAATCCGCAGTGGTATTAATTCAACGAGGGACTAGGCAGGGATGTCCATGCTCCCCACTGCTGTTTGCTCTGTATATAGATCCCTTTTTAAAAATGATTGAGATGAGTAGTAGGGTACCTCCAGTTAGGATACAATCACAGCAGTATCGTGTATTGGCGTACGCTGATGATGTCGCAGTGCTCTCACCAAGACCGTCTATGGCTATGCCCGAAATTGAAAATCTTGCAAAGATATATGGAACGGTATCGGGATATAAATTAAACACTGCTAAGACCCAAATACTTTGTATGAATATCAAGTCTTATGTTGATCCACGAGTCTTAGATGAGGTTACTTATTTGGGAGTACAGATTTGTGCTGGTGCTTCGACTACGGTAGAGGCTAACTGGCAGAAGCTGATACACGGGGTCCGTAAACAGCTGGATCAGTTAGAATGTTTACATTTGACACTGGTTGGCAGATGCAACATCTTGAAAATGATGGTATTGCCTAAGGTGCTGTATCTTTATAGATGCCTACCATTAGAAATCACTAGTGTACGTATATCACAGTTGCAAGCAATATGTATGAGGTTTATTTGGTCTCAGGGGAAAGAACGACGGGCTAAGAAATATATGATGCTGCCTAGGGCAGTGGGTGGTTGGGCAGTCCCTGACTTCCTTTTGTACTATTATGTATGTATGTTGCAGCTTATGAATGGTTTACTAACTGGTCAGGGACCTGCGGAGCCAGCACTACAACCCTCTATATATTCTTTGCTTTTAGGGACTGATGCTAGGAACCGCCTTTTTATTGACACAGATTGGAATTATTACAAGCGTACTAGATTTAAGGTGATAGCCGCTGCATATAAGGTCTGGAAGGTAATAAGGAAACAATATAATATTCGAAATGTGTCTACCTATACTCCTTTAATTGCACCGGTATTACACCCCAATATATGCTGGGATCGCATAGTAGTCAGCTGGCGTTTAAGAGGTTTAATAACAGTGGGAGATTTATATACACTAGACGGGTTAAAATCTTTCTCCCAACTGAAGAAACAATATTTGTTACCCACTTCGCACTTTTTTAAGTATCTTCAGTTGCGTGAGTATTTTGTTAAAATAAATATTTTGAATAAATCTAACCCTCTTATTGAGGCAAATAAAAAGTGCTCTCGTATAGGAGTACTATACAATATAATTCTTGAGACAATGTCCAACGATCTGGAAACTCATCGTACGAGATGGAAAGAAAGATTGGGATGCTCTGAAATATCGCTGGAGCTCTCGATTGAATTGGCTAATTGTTTATTTATGTCAGCCAATCTTAAGGCACAGCATTACAAGACTATGTTCTATCTCTATCGTACGCCCGATAAAATTGCAAAGTGGGGAGGAGATCCAGATGGAAAGTGTTTTAGATGTAATATTTTACACGCTGATGTAGCACATATCTTTGCCACCTGTGCTAAATTATCAGAATTGCTCGGACATATAAATAGATTCTTGTCTGAGATTCTTGGTGTTTCTATACAAGTGTCAATTAGTGAGATTTTATTGGGTATAGATGCAGGTGGGGCACGCACAGACTCTAGTAAGGAAGTCAGGTATTTGATATTTATGGCAGCAGCAGTGCTTAGGATGTGTACTGCCTCAGTGTGGCTACAAATTGATGCCCCCACATTTGAGATGTGGAGAACTCGTTTTTTGTTCAGGTATAATATGGAATATAACCTTTATATTGTTAAGGGGAGGTGGAAAATGGCATTGGGACAGATGATTTGGGGTGCTGTCCGTGCATATATGGATAAGTAGGATGGTCTTGAGTTATTTGGTGTACCTATTAAGTACCTGGCCTTATCTTTTTTTATTCTTTATTTTTACATTGAATGATATAATGGAATTATTTTTCCTTTTGTATCAGTTATACTGGCTGCTATACAGCCTGAAATCTGCCGAATATTATAGCAATTTAAATTTTGTGAATTGATCCTGCATTATATAACAAATTGAATCGTGTGTTATGCTTTTCTTTTGTTTGTACCCGTGATCTCTATTCAATAAAGAAATAAAAAAAAAAAAAAAGAAAACAATGGAGTGCTCCGGGCTTATAATGGCTGGTATAAGCCCGGAGCACCAACATTCCAATGTGTCTTTGTTCACAGCTCTGGCTGTGAACAAAGACTTCAGGGAGCCTGAGGGGATTTCAATCCCCTCTCGCTCCCTGAAGGCTTTGTTTTGTTAGAACATTCTGCCCTCTAGTGGCAGAATGTTCTAATAGCCTTATAGCCCTTCGTAGCAGGGCTATACCGGCTTTTAAAGTCCCTCTGCTTTGTTAAAGTCCCTCGCCTTCGACTCGGGCCTTTAACGCTGCAGCGGGCCTTTAACAGCCGGTATAGTCCGCTACGGCGGGCTATAAGGCTATATTAAAGGCCCGCTCCAGCGTTAAAGGCCCAAGCCGAAGGCGAGGGACTTTAACAAGGGAGCGAGACATTAATAGCCGGTATAGCCCAGCTACAAAGGGCTATAAGGCTATTAGAACATTCTGCCACTAGAGGGCAGAATGTTCTCACAAATTAAAGAAAGGCTTCAGGGAGCCCGAGGGGATTGAATGCCAGCATTTGTAAAGCACAAAGCTACCTCCGGAGAGGTGTCTCAGCGCTGGGGGCCATCGGGAAGATGAAGCAAGCTATTGCCCAGAGTCACATGGTGATGGGCTAACCTGCCACCAGAGCCAGGGATCGAACTTTGAACTCTCTGGTCCGAATTCAGGCACCCTGGCCGCTGCGCCACACCTCTTCCACTGCACCACGCCTCTTCCTCTCCCCTCAGGCTTCCTGAATCATTTGTTCACAGCTAGAGCTGTGAACAAAGAAGAACAAAGAAGAATTGGAATGTTGGAGCTCCGGGATTAAACTAGCCATTATAAGCCTGGAGTACTCCATTGTTTTCAATGGAGCTACCAACATTCCAATGTTCTAATACATATTAACAGTGTGAATATGTTAATTGATAACTGTTAGAACTGGGGGTCTCTAGTTGGCTGAGGTAGGTACCTTAGTCCAAATAGGAACCCTTGCTTCTAAGTTAGGGAAAGGAAGGACACCTTCTGGGATTGCCCCTGCTCACCCCCTCGGTAGCTTGGCACAAGCAGCCAGGCCTATCTCCAAGGCAAATGTGTAAAGTATTTGCAACCACGCTCTCAGTAACCCAGTGATAACACCACATATGGACTCCACTGGAGTTTCATGAAAACAATTATATGTTTATTTAGAAAAGGATATACGATGAGACCACACGAAAAAAAGCCAACATATGCGTATTTGTAATATTTCACCTTGCTGGTTATTAGGCCAGCATGTACCGGTATGTTCTTGCAGTATTAATGAGCAATTTTGAATGATCTAATGCAGTCCTAATGCAATGCTATACAGTTCGTAATGCAAGAAACAGGCAGTTCGTAATGCATCAATCAGGCAGTTCGTAATGCAAAAATAACGCAATTGGCAATGCTCAAATCAGGCAGTTAGTAATGCAAAATCAGGCAGTTCGTAATGCAAAAATAATGCACCTCATAATGCAACAATCAGGCAGTTCGTAATGCAAAAATAATGCACTTCGTATGCAACAATCAAGCAGTTCGTAATGCAAAAATAAGGCACTTCGCAATGCAACAATCAGGCAGTTCTTAATGCAAAAATAATACACTTCAGCACCAATCGTGGTGCTCTGCACAGTCTCTATGCTACTCTTATTGACTCGCGGTCAGCTACTGCCAAAATATGCCCCCAACACTGTTACGATGGAAAACCAAGTGCAACTCCACACTCTCTGGTTCCGGTACTGCCACTCCTCGGCAAGTACGGGCCCCGATTCAGACTGGAGCGGAGGCTCGTGCTACAAAGAGGGGAAAGGCCGAGAGCGTTTCTCTCGGAGCCCTCACCCCACCCCAGGTGGCGACACACGCACGCTCGCTTAGCGTTACTTGGGGGGTGCGATCTCACTCTCCTCTTCTCGCGGCTTGGGCCTCCGGTGCGATTTTGTTGATCTTGGGCAGTAAAACTCGACCCCCGAGGGTGATGGTTTAGGGTCTCTCCTTGGGAAAGGCAGGCTCAGGCCGGCGGCGGTGAATTCTCCCAGCTCCTCTGGGGATGCCGGTCCGGGCCGATGGCAATGACGATCGCAACGCTTCTGGTCACGCTGTAGATCGACGCAGAGAACAAGACTGCTCCGGGACACACAGTCACCGGGAGATTTCTTACACAGGTCTCAGGCTGCTACAGGTCACACGCACACAGCATCGCTGAGACTCACTTGGACTCCGGGTGCACACGATCAGAGGACAATCCTCACGAAGGTCTCAGGCTGCACGAAGCAAAAAACACAGCGTCGCTGATACTCACTTGGACTCCGGGTGCACACGATCACGGGGCAGTTCTTACAACGGTCTCAGGCTGCAAAAAGCACGCGCACACAGCGTTGCTGAGACACACTTGGAAACTTTTATGTTCCTGAGTTTCCACAACAGGGAGCCAGCTCTCCCTGGGCCCTGAGGACAAGTTACTTCAGGACACAGCACACAACAAAGTCCTTTCAACCAGGGGGACTCAGCACACAGCAAAGTCCCTTAGCCTCTCCTTGGTTAAATCAGCAAACTGCAGGCAAGCCCCAGAACACACAGCAAGGGTCAGTCCTTTCCTTTAGTCTCTTCAGCTGTTTCTTCCTTGGCAGAGGTTCCTCTTGACCACGAAGTAGTTTCGATCCTTTTCAGTCTTGATCAATCCAACGTTCAGGGGTTTCAGTGCTCATAGTTATACCCCTAAATGTCTTTGAAGTCTTTGTATTCAGGGGGCACTGACCCCTGTCCTTCCTTTGATAGTGGGGGTCTGGGTTCTCAATCACTCAGCAGGAGATGGAGCCCTTGTTTTATGGAAGCAGCCCAGGCCTCTTCACCTCCAGGGGCTACTCCCCCCTACACTCCAGATGCAAGTCAGCCTGTTGCTGTCTCACCTCCTCCTCCCCTGGGTCAAGACATTCTCCGGATCCTATCACAATCAAATCCAGACACTCAATCCACTACCAGGCAGAGACACACAGAATTGTTAGAACAAAATCCACACAATCCAAAAACCACCTTCACAAAAAGATGTGTTATTAAATTGTGAGTTCAGGCACACTAAACGTCACCTCTCCATCTTAAGCCTATGGGAAGATAGGCGGGAAACATATTACACAGCCTCCCCCATTCTGTCCTATGGGCAAGATGGCTTTGCAACAGTGAAAAATGAAATGGAGAGCATTTCACTGTCAGGACATGGCACACACCTTAGTAGATGTCCTACCTTTCACATACACTGCACCCTGCCCAGGGGGGTACCTTAGGGCTACCGTAGGGGTGTCTGATGTGCATAAAAAGTGAAGGGTAAGGCCAGGCAAGTGGGTGAACTTGTCAGGACAACAACGCAGTTTAACACTGCGCACAGGCACTGCAGTGGCAGGACGGAGTTCTCTCGTTAGGGCTACCGGTGTGGGTGGCACAATTAGTGCTGCAGGCCCACTAGTAGCATTTGCATTACCAGCCCTGACACACATAGTCATAGTACACTTTACTAGGGAATTTACTAGTAAGGCAAACATCCCAATTATGGACAACCAATTACCATAACACTTTATACAGGGAGCACTTGCACTATGACACTGATCAGCAGTGGCAAAGTGCCCAAAGCATCCAAGTTGGCAAACACCATGTCAGAAAAAATGGTCTAGGGGAAGGCAAAAAGTTTAGGGAACTTTAGCCAAAAAGGGCCAAGTACAACAATAACTATTTCTCCCCTTGGATTTCAATTCACAGATAGTTGGCACTCTTGGTATGAAATATTTTAATGTATGCATATAGGAACGTATAAAGTAAATATTATGTGTAAAAAATTGGATTAATAAACACACTTTTGAGAATGTCTGACTCTTGAAGTGATGCCTTTCAACAGAGTTAGTGGGATTATCCCTAGTAAAATTAGTGGAGCTATACCCAACTTATTCAGTGGAGTCAGCAATGTGGTTTCTTTACGTTAGAGGGTTGTCAGGCCAGGATAGTCTCAATATTGGCCTGGAGGGGCTGTATCTAGCCCCCATCCACCATATGGCCCAGTTAAACCATGGACCTGTGCCCTATCTGGCACTAACTGTCCTTGATAGTCAGGCTCACCTGCTTCAGGGCCTGAAGCCCCTCCTGCAGGTGGTAAAGGTGTTATTACCAGCTGGAGTTGTAGACAGCTAGGTCGTCCAGGTAGGCAGCACAGAATGCATCCTTCCCAGCTAGGACCCTGTTGACCAACCTCTGAAAGGTGGCAGGAGCATTCTTCAAACCATAGGGCATCACTCTGAAATGAAAGTGACCCTCTGGGGTTGAGAATGCAGACCTCGCTTTTGCCCTCTTAGTCAGAGCAATTGGCCAGTACCCTGATGTTAAATCAAAAGTACTGCGGATCATGGCAGTGCCCAGGCTATTGATGAGCTCATCAATTTGCGGAATGCGGTGTGCGTCACTTTTTGTGATGGAGTTGAGACCCCAGAGTCGCACCCGGTGAGGCTGCTTTGGGTACCAGCACTACAGGGCTGCACCAGGGACTGTTGATAGGCTCAATCAGCCCTAACGCTAGCATCTTAGAGATTTCTTCCTTGATACTGGACCTCACCTTATCTGACAGTCTGTAAAATTTAGTTCTTAACAGGTGGACTGTCATGATGTCATGTACGCACAGGTGTGTGAGTCCAGGGATGAGGGAGAACAAAGAAGCAGAGAAGCGAACTGTCCCAGCAACTGGTAGCAGTCCTTCTGCTGTCCAGGAGTCAGTGTAGGGGAGAGGTTGACACCTTCCACTGACCCATCATGTTCCTGGGCAGACAGTCTTCCACTCACTCACCCGTTATCAGCAGCATGCTCATTTTGGACGTTTCAAAGTGGGGTTTGAGGCGATTCATGTGGAGCACCCTTAGGGGTTTTTAAGGGTCTTGAGATCCACCAAGTAGGTGGACTCTCCCTTCCGCAGGAATCTACAAATTTTAAAAGGCTTATTACAATGAGCAATAAATAGCATGTCTGCAACAAATAACACCATGGCTAGGTGTTTTTAAAATGTTACATTCCAGTTTCCCCTGACGAAGGGATCCTTCCTGAAATGCATGCGGTTTTACGCATATGGATGTATTTTGAATATTTACATGGATGGAAGTCAACCGTAGAGGTTTTTACTATAAATTTTGAACATCAGAATTACCAAGTTGAATGAAAATGGAAATTTGGAACATTATTGTTTCAGAGTGTTCATAACTGGATAAAAGTGTATTAAATAAGTTAACTGTTTGAGTCGGAATGGCCCACGGGCTTGCGAACAGGCTGTGCACCTTGAAACTGATGAACCACTTGGTCATCAGCTTTGCTCAAGTAATTGTATGCGGCTACAGGGCAGTGCTCGCAGCAGGAGCTGCACGCCGAAATTCATGCCTTTGAGTGTTTTGTAAACATTGTTTAAAAGAATTGTTAAAGAATGAAAGAGTAGTTGTGTGCATACTATAATTTATATTTCAAAAAGTTTATTTTGCCAGGTCGAAATTTCAAGCCAAGTGCGCTGCGGGAAAGTCATAAAAAGTGACGATCCAGCGGCTCACTGGGCTTGTTAATAAGCCCCTTAGGGCCTTAAGTACAAGTCCCTTGCACCGCAGGAAAGCAATTTTTTCCCATAATAAAAGTGCAAGGGGTTTGTAAATAAGCCCCTTAGTCTTTTTGCCAGCAGTATATGTATCAAAGACCTCTTCATGTTGGGAGCTGTCCCTTCCACTGGGAGTTTTTCAACTCACCCTTGAGCTGAAGACATGTCAAATACGCTGGGAGAAAATTTGTCAAAGAGCCATAATCAATTAGTTGATTGCCTCTACATGATCAATATTTCTGATAGTCCCACGAATCTGAGTGTCGGTATAGTCACATCAAGAACAAAGGAGAGGGCATTTCAGTCCCAAGCTCAGGGCAACGCAGTTCCTGGAAAAGGAGATCCATTCTGGGGAAGCAAAAAAAAACAGTTCTATGAGCATTGTGAAGCAGGAAGCAAGAATTATCCGCTAGACAGGTCTTTGGTACCAGGGCAGATTCGGTCTCAATCCAGTTCATATCCTTATTCTGAAACGAGAGACTGATTACCTTCCTCGGGTGCGCCACCGTGTGGTACAAATAGAAACCAAGTAGAAATGTGCCACTGTAAACCTTGTACACACAAATGTAAGCACATTGTCCTGCCTATTATTCAAGAATCTTTTGATACCCATATAAAAAAGCTTTTCGTAGCATGGATAAAATCAAGAGGAACTTTAATTTTAATATAATATATACTTAAGTGTCATTGTCTTTCACCATCTATTTAAAGCTGTGTTGAAGCTGAAAAGGAGTGGGTAAATATTAATGGCATTAAGTGGGTAGGTCTAAGGGAAATGACACTCAAACATTTAAATGAGGAGTTACCCTTTTAAAAAGCACTGCTGTTGTTTTCTTCCTGCACACATTTCGGCTGGTAAAACCTACTAAAAGTGCGAGGGAAAAGGCCCAGAATAGGTGAAAAACATGTGGAAATCAACAAACAAACACTGATTCCTGCTGCCATTCCCTAATGTGAGGGAGAAAACTTGAGATGCCCTAGAATTTTTATCCCGGAAAAATAATGATTCACCCAGTATCAGAACTTCCCTGCGATGAAATGCCCAGCGCACAAGAGGGCCTTAGTCAAATGACCATGAATCCCGTAAAGACATCCTAAATCGCATCACCTGAAGCAAAGCCCAAAGAGAGGACTGGGGTGCAACAGGTATAGGAGCATGTATTGGGAATAGGGAGAACTTTTATGTGTCTTGTGACCGAGTTCCACAAGTTTCATATCTTGTTCATTATCGGTCGCGAGGGAACAGGAAACTGCCCTTCTTGTCCATCTACACAGCAATCTCTCAAGAACAGAGGGCCCAATTCACAAAAGCAATCTGAGACAAAATCCTAACTTTACGACTTTCGGTATTCACAAAGGACATTTAGGAGTAGTAAAGTTAGAAATCCTAACTTTACTACTCCTAAATGCCCTTTGTGAATACCGAAAGTCGTAAAGTTAGGATTTTGTCTCAGTTTAGGGGTAGTAAAGTTAGGAATCCTAACTTTACTACTCCTAAATGCCGTTTGTGAATACCGAAAGTCGTAAAGTTAGAATTTTGTCTCAGATTACTTTTGTGAATCGTGCCCAGAGATCTTACAATGGCTGGACAACAAAACTATCCCTGGGTCAGAGATCTTATAACAGCCGGACAACAAAACTATCCTCTGGGGTCAGAGATCTTACAGCAGCTGGACAACAAAACTATCCCCTAGGGTCAGAGATCTTACAACAGCCGGACAACCAAACTATCCCCCAGGGTCAGAGATCTTACAGTAGCTGGACAACAAAACAACCCCCCAGGGTCAGAGATCTTACAACAGCTGGACAACAAAACTATCCCTCGGGGGTTAGAGATCTTACCAGCTGGACAACAAAACTATCCCTCAGGGTCAGAGATCTTACAATAGCGGGACAACAAAACTATCCCCCAGGGTCAGAGATCTTGCAACAGCTGGACAACAAAACTGTTCCCCTAAGGTCAGAGATCTTAAAACAGCTGGACAACAAAACTATGCCTTAGGTTCAGAGATCGTGCAACCGATGGACAACATAACTATATCCCAGGGCCAGAGATCTTACAACAGCTGGACAACAAAACTATCCCCCAGGGTCAGAGATCGTACAACAGATGGACAACCAAACTATCCCCCAGGGTGAGAGCTTTTACAGCAGATGGACAGCAAAACTATCCCCCATGGTCAGAAATCTTACAGCAGCTGGACAACAAAACTATCCCTCAGGGTCAGAGATCATCTAACAGATGGACAACCAAACTACCCCCCAGGGTCAGAGATCTTACAACAGCTGGACAACAAAACTATCCCCCAAGATCAGAGATCTTACAATAGCTGGACAACAAAACAATCCCTGGGGGGTCAGAGAGCTTACAGCAGCTGGACAACAACACTATCCCTCATGGTCAGAGATCTTACAACAGCTGGACAACAAAACTATCTCCCAGGGTCAGAGATCTTACAACAGATGTGCAACAAAACTATCCCTCGGGGTCAGAAATCTTACAACAGATGTGCAACAAAACTAACCGTTATCAAAAAAAGGGGGGAATTAGAGGTTGATGGTTAGGTTCACCCTCCAGCAGTATATGTATAAAAGAACAGCCTGAACTAGTCAAGTAGAAGAACCTAACCTAGGGGGATGGGAGGTGTCAGAAAACAATTTTGATTCTGAAATACACCAAATGTAGAAAAAGGAAAAAAATGTCCTTTTCTTGAGTCCCCTCACTCACCAGGGTTTCCCCACGGTGACATGCTTCATCATTGGGGTCCTCCCAGTCCTCTACGGACTGAGGCGTGCTGCGACTTGCGAATTACGTAGGAGCACTAAAATCAGACTATGTGTAGTGCAAGTGAAAAGGTGGAGTGGAATTTAAAATTAATCAGCTAGTGGGCCAAATAAACTGTATTGATGCTCTAAGCTGAAAAAATTAAAAATGGGGTGATATGCTAAAGTCCCTAATTTGAGACAGTGCCACTCCTAGTCAACCTTAATAAGGTGCAAAATGTGAGACATGCAGAGACAGAGACTTATTATCTCTAGAGACGAGCAAGGAACCCATCAAAAGAGGCAAAAAATGTGTAGAATGAAGAGGCAGCTGCTGTTACTAGACATTTAAGCCTCGGTGCTTAGACCAGTGGGAGTGGGAAGACCTTTGTGTTCATGCAGAATGACAGCTAGTCCAATAAAGAGGTATTGAATGAATTGTACTGAATACAGTTGGTGTAAAGATCCCAGCTTCAGTTTCTGTTGGGAGCCACCAGGGTCCAGATTTATTGAAAGATTTCCTTTGGCACTAAGTGGCGTAAAGCAACGTCTTGCAAGTATTAACCTTCCAGTGCAAAAGATATTTGCCATGAAATGTGCCATTTTTTGGCACAAATAGTGTTTTGCGTTGCTTTGTGTGACTTTGCTAAAAAGAGGTGTTACTGAGGTGAAATTTGGGTGGATCAACGCAAACACCCATAGTTTTTGGCGCAAAGCCTGATATGCTAAGATAGACAGGCCAGGCTCTGCTTTGAATCAGAAAACAAAGCCTCCTTGAAGAAGGTATTAAAAAGGGGAAATGCTATCATTTCTCCAACCAACCCACACATTGCATTGTGCTGCGGTATAAATCACACAAGATAAGAGTTTGTCTAGCCATAGTAATTTTTGCTGGAAGTGCATGCTTCCAGTATAAGCCCTATGCTAGACAGCGCATACTGACCTCTGCATCTTGCTGTGAGGCTTTGCGTCATGCAACTCAGCCTTTTTCAGTGCGACAACCCTGAGGATGACAGCAGCAGTATGGCAATTTTAATAAATATGGCTGCGCGCTGTTTTCTTCCCCTTGTGCAAGGCAGAATCTTTGGTTGCTGCTCTGCCTTGCACCAAAAGACTCATGAATCTAGGCCTTATTGTCCTTCCGCGAAGTAGTACTTTTAAAAATTTACCCTCAGGAATAAGGTGGAATATGGAGCTATTGAGCACATGTCCAACAAAAAAACCTGGATTTCCAAAAGTTATTTCAGGCTGCAGTTCCCCTTTGGGATTCATTACGTTTCTGAATTACAAAGCATTTAGATCATCCTCCACCTTTCTTTGGGGCATATCAACAACAACCGGCGATAATTATCGCTAAGCGCATTTAGCGCTAGGATAATTATCGCCGGCTAGCGTGAATTTTTATCGCTGAGATAGCGTGCTATTAGCAACGCTTATCTCAATAGCGATAAAAATCCTCACGCTAACAGGCTAACGTGAGATTATCGCTGGTAACCCAGCGATAATCTCACGTTACCTTGTTGATAGGGACAGGCAAATCTAGCCATGATATCCTCCTTCCATAGGATATCATGGCTAAATCAGAAAAATACCAGACGTAAAAAAGCAGCATTAACCGCGGTTCGCGCTGCTTTTTTGTCTCTAACAGGGTTAGCGACATTCTTGATAATAGGAGAAATGTCACTTAGCGACATTTCTCCTATTATTTTACTCTGGAACGGCCCCTTTGCATCTCATTAGAGATGCAAGGGGAAGCGTAGAGTAAAAGGGTGCTAACATGCAACTTTGCATGTTAGCACCCTGTTGTTGATAGGGCGCTAGTTTTATCTCTCCTTTTTTGGCTTTTAAAGCCAAAAAAGCAGAGATAAAGCCCTTGTTGATATGCCCCTTAATTCGTAATATGTGAATGTCGTTGCATTTTAATCGTCATAGTATTTTTGGATCCGCTTTTTATGGTCTGCTTTGACAGCGCAGCTGTAGCCAGACAATTGTGGGGCATATTATCAAGACAGGCGATAAAATTATCGCCGCTTTAGCGACAGAAAACTGCTGCTAAAACGGCGATAATGGGCTTGATAATATGCTCTATGGAATTCCAATTGAAGCCCATGTTAGATGTGCAGGATATCTAACATGGGCTTCAATTGGAATTCCAAAGAGCATATTATCAAGCCCATTATCGCCGTTTTAGCGGCAATTTTCTGCCGCTAAAGCAGCGATAAATTTATCGCCTGTCTTGATATTATGCCCCTTTGTGAGCACCACTACAGAGGGGCTTTGGCTCCACGTTGGGAGGGGCTTTGGCTCCACGTTGGGAGACAGGAGTAGTGTTGACTGGGCCGAAGTTGTGTGCTTCCACAAAAAAAGTGCTTGCCCACTAGCAGCTGTGATAATTTTGTTTATGTATTCAACTGGTTCAGTTTGACCTTTCAGGGGCACACAGTAACATTCTAATGGTGTAAATTGTCTTAGATTACTAGTAATGTTTGCATTTTGTATTTCTCTGGCACTTAAAGAGATGAGAGGAGGGTGATCATTATCCTATGTGAATTTGAAGGCCTGGCTCGACAGTGCAACTGTCGCCTGTCCTTTTAACCTACGCCAATGTTATTCTGCAGTTCTTTGCTTCCTTAGAAATACATTTTTTGTTTCCATGCTATTTACTTGTAATGCTTCAGATTACCATACAACATTTATTTAAAACCGGACCTATTGACATTGCCAATGCGTGTTTCCTTTTAGATTCCACCTTTGTTTGTAAACTACAGTGCATGCTTATTAATTAGAATCATTCAAGAGCTAATGCGTTCTTAACGAATGCAAATTAACTACTAATCTTAGTGTGTAGTTTGACGTGCTATTTTTTTTTTTTTTTTTGCTTTGGTGCCGAAATAGATATTTCTTACCTTGCAGTGCCACCAAGAGGTCATTACGAAAACATATGATTGAGAACTTCCAAAGATATTTTTCACTTTAGCCCCCATCTATGGAGTAAACAGACTGGTGGAAGTTCAAATCTTATTCTATTTTTTTTTTTTTTTAAATCACTATAGCAAACAATGTACACCTAGCGATTTAATTAAATTACAAGTTTCAGTTACGACCATTAATAAATAAATATGTTAAAAAAAAAAATGAAAGACAAAGACGAGTCTTACTTACACAACTCAGTCCAATTAATCACCTTTCAGAGATATCTTCAACTGTTCTTTAGGAACTTTTTCTAGCAGCTTAGGCAGTTGCTTTATATACATATAATTTACATACAATCAGATAATCTCCATTACAGCGCTGCTGCATTGTGCAGTTAGACATTAATTCCGTCTCCTGCACTTTGCATAGCTAAATCGAAATTAGAAATAGTATGTACATTATCGGTTCAGTAGACCAGAATCATACAATTTGATTACTTCAGAAACAGAATATTATTTAATCTTACATCGTTGAACACATAGTGGCCCTAATATCGGCACGTGTGGGGCAAACACACAGAAAATAGTCCGTAGATTCGAAGTCAAATAAATATAGGTGACAAAAGTTATAAAGTAAACGTATTTCTTCCAGGGGTTTGTAGTCGTCACTGGGTCCAAATGTCTCTCTCAATAATGTAAAAACCCACATCTAACATAAGAGACGATTCGCTCTGCTAAAATAAATCCCATATCTCATATAAAGCCTTACAGGTCTTTGACTGACGCAATGAGGTCATATAATCAATATAAAGATGTTCATGAGTCTCATACTTTATATTTCCATTTTTTTGTTTCCCGATATCGCCATGCCCTTCCAAACTGCCCTCAATCTATATTTATTGAGCATTGAATTTAAGCAATGCTTCCGACCAGATATCCTTAACATTGTTGTATGCTTACCTCTATTCCAACTACTCCGTAAAAAGGCTGCAATAGTGTTTGATGAGGCATATTTAAAGCATATGGGATAAACTACCCAGTGCATACATTATAAGGATATTGCAAGTCACAGAGGAGTTCCCTGACCAAGTAGAGGAATGGAGTCTAAGGCCAATTTCCTTTATAAAGTTATGGAACTTCGAGATGACAGTATCCTTATCATGTACAGCACGGGGTACCTTTTCCTTATAATACATGGTCACATCATCAACTTTCCCATAAACCACTTAAATCCTTGGTGCGTAGCTGTTTTACATGAAAGGATGAAACTGAACTTATCATAAAAGCTGTAAGATTTTGTTGCTAAAAGATATTAAACTTAGTTTAATACAAGTCAGTTTTATAAAGCAGTAGCTGGAAATGGTAGAAGCATGCAGACATATTCTATCTTTTCTGTAATTACTGAAAGAGTCCATAAAATAAACATCCTGCCATAAATATCTACTTTCTGCCTGTCAATGTACAGCAAGAGGAAACAGAACAAAAGAAAGAAAAGCCATGTGTTGTTTATGTTCTTTAACCCCTTCGCTGCTGCGGACATTCCGCTGCAGCGCTGGGGGGGGCAGGGGGGCAGCGCGGCGGGCCTGTGCTCATGACGGAGCCGCTCCGTCATGAGCCACAGTTGAGCTGTGCTCATGACGGAACGGTTCCGTCATGACTCCGCCCATTTGCGTTGTCCCCTCGCACAGGCGGGGAAACAGCGCCGCGCAGGCGGAGCGGCCGCCAACAGGATTGTCATGACGGAACCGTTCCGTCATGAGCACACGCCAACCGTGGCTCATGACGGAACGGTTCCGTCATGAGCAGGGAAGGGGTTAAACAGCTGCTTTAGTAGTGGCCTTCCACTCGGCTGCTGGCTTCGGCAGCAGGCATTGTGACGTCAGAACTCAACCGTAATAAATGATTACAACTGAGCAGCTATGTAATTTCTTTATAATTGGCAACAGGGTGCATCACAAGTTGCCTACTAGTATAAAGAAATTATAGGCGTGTTTTTAGGCAAGGTTTGCTGAATTCTAAGTCTTATAAATAAATTAGAGCTGGTTTGTATACAGGGATTGCAGAATCCCATGTATTATAAAGGCATCCTAGCAGCCATTTTCTAACTCTATATAATGCCAAATTCAATGCAGAATAACATTTAAGAGGCAGCACTTAACTTCACAGATTAAATATGTATTATAAAGCTTCACTTTTAGTGGTATTTAACGCTTGCCTAACAAATCATTGTAAACTATGAAACAGCAGAACAACAGTGGCAGAAGTTTGCAAGGAAAAGCATTCAATAACGGAGCCAGTGATAACCCTACATATTTGGAATGAAATATTTTAACCCATTGCATGCCATATTAGATATATTGATTAGATTATGAGTCTGAAAATACCAGGATAAATTTCTTGTTAAACTAATACCCCAAGTAACACTAACGTTTTACTGCTCCACAACTTACACATTTAGTCAATATTTGAATTTGCTACCCTTACGAACCAATCTTAGTACTTTTGTTTTATTAATACTGATATTTAACTGCGTGTCAGAGTTGTGTGAAGACAAGTATTATTAGCTGGACACGGAGACTTCTTTGACAGCTTGGCCTAGGCAAATCCTAGCTAAGGCCACCTTGTTCCCTCATGAAATAGACTGAGAAAAGGATCAATGGCTCTCATTGATGGGATTTTGATGGGATTTTGGCATAGGGCAGGGCAGCAAGTCACCTTGCTGCACTGCCAGTCTAGCACCAACGTAGGCATCCTTGGGATGCCTCCGTTGCATGCAGGATAGTTTTTGTGCAGGAAGGGACACCTTCCTGCACAAAAACAATACTAAGAACCGTTTTCCTCTTTCTATGAATAGAAAGAGGAAAAAATGAGGAGAAATGAACAAATTTCCCCACGTTACATCTCACCTCAGGAGGCCTATGGATTCGGAGCTTCCACAGGTTTACATGATTTTGTCAATCTGGGCACTGTCAAATTCCATGGGTTTTGCATGGGAAAACCCACAGCAATGCTCATGAAACACCCCCCAACCCCTGGGCGCAGAATAATACAACACAGCGATTTGCTCTGTGTTGCCTTACTCAAGATTTATGAGGGCATTCAAAGCCACACAGGGTGACTTTCATTGGGTATAAATCAGATTGAGAGCCCTGCATCACACATGTACTACTTTACGTGGTGCAAACATGACGCAGGGCTCTCATAAATAAGCCCTGACCAAGTGTCTGTGATAAAGGGTCACAGTCTCAAAAGCAGGGAAGCATGCCAAAGGCATAAAAACTCCTTAGAAAATTTGCTGGAAGCAGAACCAGGAATTTAGCAGTCTCAAGAAGGATTGACACAAGAGACTTGGAAACATGACTGAAGTATAGGATCAAACTGGAGCTAGAACTGTTGTGGAAACAAAAAGACACGTGTGGCACAGTGCATAGACACCAAACTTAATGAATATTTTGAAAACTATATGGCATTGGGTTCAGGAGAAAATTACCAGTTTCTAGGGTCATACCACCAAAAACATGGCTGCTGCCTTGTCACCTGGAAGCAATGATATCTTGGAGTGTCGACCAACAGCCAACCAAAGCAGCGCCCAAAAAAACAAGACCAAGCACAGTGTTCCATGCCAGCAACTGCCAGAAACCAGAAACCACGCACCCAAAAAGCAGAGGGTGGGAAACACTTCTCCAGGCATGCAGAATGGCTAGGAATGCAGGTGACGTGTAGCCCCAAACCCGCTCCCAGACCGAGGTATAGCTGGATCACCTTGGTTAAGACCACAACAGATGTGAAGTCTTAACACCAAACTCTGCCTGGTCTGTGATGACCATATCATCAGAGTGCGTTTGTATAGATAATTATTGGTCTTTAAGAAACTTGCCTGATCACCCATGTACAAACCAAAGAGAGGCAGGGCCAGAATGCATCTTTTTTTTTTTCATTTAATTTCATGTTACATTATGTTATGATATGTTATAGGATTTGTAGAGCGCAGCCTATCACCTGTGAGGGTATCCAGGCGCTAGGAGGGTGTTATCTGAGCCTGGTTGAGGAGGATGGAGGGACTAGCATACTAGTCGAAGAGGCAGGTCTTCAGCTTCTTTCGGAATTCCGGCAGCGACGAGGCAGTCCTGAAGTGGTCCTGAACACATTTCCTGTGTTGATTTTGGTACTTGAATGAAAGGCCACTATAAGAACTAGGAGACCATGATCAATTCTCATAGTAGACAATTTAAGCCATAATCTACCCCTATGTATACAATCAAATACAGTAGAATAGTCTACGATACAGGGAAATTACTGTTTCATGCGCTTTGTTGAGCTTTCGTGCCAAAGGGAGACAAGAGTCAAGATATTATCTGTCATACTTACTCTAATTCTAAGCCTCGATTCCTCAATGGGTAAAAGTGGCTTTGCCTTGATCTAGTTATTTAGATGTTTAATCAAATGGTCGTTTTTGCATGTAGTTCACCCTTGCAATCCAGCAGAGCTATTTTGTGGCAATTTGTATGACTAACTCTTGTGCCCCTATTGTGTATTCACCTATGGTTCTCACCCTTCAAAGACTCAGAAATGCAGCAAGTTGCTGAGACAGCTGCAAAAGAGGATGAGGGGAGCGGGTGTGGCCTAACAGCCAGAGCTGCCGACTTTGGAGCTGGGGATCCAGGTTCGAATCTAAGCGTCGCTTAACATTATTTGACTTTGGGCAAAAGCACTCAATGTCCCAGTGTCTAGGAACAGTGTCTAGAGAACCTCACGGGGGATTAGCTGTGCTAAACAAATCCCAGTATTATTATTTATTATTAAAAAGTGGAAGGACTTGAGAAGCCAAGAATTTGGCATTAAATTCAGCTTTAAGATTAGGACCTGATGCTCGTTTAACAGCTGAATTTATTTTATGCTCACTTCTTGGCCATCTAAATCCTCCTTCGCTTGACGGCTGTAAATTTCTTCAAAACAAAAAGATGTACATCGTAGGGATTTGCAATATGTTATACCATCGTGGTTCTTCTGTTTGCTTTCCTATCCTTTAAATCACTATTCTTTCACATATTTACATAGTGCTCATGCATCACTAATGGGAAGGATATTACTATGCATTCCCCAGAGCAGTGATTGGCAAGGCTAGGCATCAGGATGCAAGAATTGGCTTCAGAAGTAGCGGGCTCACCAGGCAGTGTCTGAGGGATGGGAACGGGATTTGTCTATCAATGGGCATGCTGTTCCAGATCTGTGGTCCAAGCGTTCCCTTTTGGTTTATGTATTTGGTAATCTCCCTACAATCAGTAGCGGCTGCTACATGGCAGTAGTGGTGGGCAAGGAAAGAGGGCGGCGCGGGAGTTATATAAAAAAAAAAAGTCACTTACCTGCGCTGTCGGGCGACGCTTCTCGTCTGTCCTCTTCGATCCAGCAGGAACCAGACTCTCTTACCCAATCACGAAGCTGCTGTCACCATGACAGCAGCGTCGTGATTGTTCTGGGCACTGCGGTTCAGCGTTCAGACAGGCAGTGGGAGCATGTGCATGTTCTCCAGCCAGGCTGTGAATTACAGCCTGGAGGAGAACACGCTAAGTGTGCATGACTGCTTGGCTGGCCCAAGACGACTGACCAAAGCATCATGTTCACCACTCCTCCCCTTGCTCTGTGGGCAGCCCCGCCACACATCTTCAGAGCCATCGGAAACAAAAAACGATATTAAAATGAAGTTATTATCATTTTATTTTTCCAGTGCGGCGATGCTCCTCCACCTTAGCGGAGGAGACGCTGTTGCCCACGATTCCCCTAACTAGCCATCAGGGACAAATGCATAGTGAGAATGCGCAAGCTTCCAGGGAGCCAATCTCGTGCAATATTGCCCGCTCCTATCCTCGGCATGGGAGGGGTGTACAGTCCAAAAATCCCACACTGAATACTTGGCCGTTGTATGGCTCTGACTGACAGCCAAAAGTGAGATGGCCAGTTTGTAAATCTCGTTATTCACTGCTATAATTTAAGAACGAATGAAAACAAAGGTTGTTTCCCACTGTTGCTACGTCATAAATGAACTCTAGGCTGCTCTTACAGGGCTCTCAGACAGCCTATCAGCGCAGAGCTAGCTCTCTTCTCTGAAGGAGAACAGACACAACAGCTTCTGGAGGAGAGTGAAGAAAAGGCACAGAGGGTGGTGAGGGTAAATGGCAGGAAGCAAGGTATTGTTGTGTTATATTTGGGGCAGGAATGGGAGGCTTTATGTGTGTGCCCCAATTACTTCTCTACCTCTGCGTAGTAGCTGAAAGTAGGGGCAGGTGATTTTGGGGGCCATACATAACATAAAATATAGATGGATAAAAAGTGAATGCCAGGGATATTTTCCACTTCAGGGTTCTGAGAGATATCAAAGAAAACTCAAGCTTCGCTCTCATGGTCTATCTGATGTCACTCTGAACCCTTCAGTGAAAAGCATCCTTGCTATTCACTGCTACCCATATATGTACAATGCAGGAGGGTTCAATACGCGTCCACTGTTTGTACGAAGAAACAGTCTGCAAACTGATAGTTGTTTTATTCACAATATTTTGTATACTTTTACTGATTTTATAAGCAATTTGTTTATGGTGTGTATTTGATTAAGATTTTAATTAATCAATCAATAAAACCTTTCTTATGTTACCTCAATTTGAATCCTCACAGACAAACCATGTATGTTTTTTAACCCCTTGCGTGCGCATGACGGAACCACGCCGTCATGAGCCACGGGCGGCGTGTGCTCATGACGGCGTGGTTCCGTCATGCTGCGGCCGCTCCGCCCACGCGTCGCTGATTCCCCGCCTGTGCGGCGAAATAAAGAGTGGGCGGAGTCGTGACGGAACCACGCCGTCATGAGCACAGCTCGCCCATGACTCATGACGGCGTGGTTCCGTCACGAGCATGGCGGCGCCGCGCTCACCCCGCACCCCCCCAGCGCCGCGGCGGAATTTGCGCCGCGGCGAAGGGGTTAAAGACAAGCTGGAGATTATCACGTGGGAAACTGCTTTCCGCAGTCCTGGTCTGAGATCCCTCACTGTTTCATCTTCACTTACTGTGACACTGGCAACAGTTAGGGATCTCGCTGTGACGGAACATGGCGAGTAACAGGAAAAGGTAAGAAAAAGCAAATGAAGGAGACTTTGTTGATGAAGGTAAGGTACTTGGAGGTAAGGGAGGAGTCAGGATGAAAGTAGATTGCTAAAGAAACCTTACTTAGACCCAGCTGAGTTGTGGAAATATAAACTAATCACCCAACTCTGTGAGAGCTCGACTGAGTTCCTTGATGGCCTCTTGGTTGGATTGGAACTTTGCAAGACACCTTTGAAATTAGGTATTGTCTTGTTGAGATGAAGCTGGTCGCATTTGTTTGCCACCATCAGCCTCTCAGTTGCTTTTCATTTAGTAAATCCATTCCATGAGCCATCACTTGAGTCAGTGAGAGATTTTGTGAGTTCACTTTGACGTGTTTTACGTAGTTTCAAGTGATCCTAAGCACACAGTAAGAATGGAAGAACCTCTACATTGTGTTTCTTTGGTGTGTCTCTTAGTCACAGCTCACATCCAAGTGTTTGGAGCTCATCTGGGATCGTAAACTATGGTTTCGATTTTCATAGTTCCGGACTCCATTTCTTCCATGTTCTACAATCCATGTTTTGTGTTTGGCATAAATAGCTAGGACTACATCACACCCCCTTTGAATGCCTCTCCATAACACCCTCTAAAGAAAAAATCAAACTTCAAAGTCTTCTATCTCAATCATAAGTCTTTACATGGAAGATCAAAGGACTAACTATTCATGCCTTTCCATCCATCCAGGAGCTTGGGATCCAAGGACCACAGCTTGTTTTTGCTCAGACTGTTCCGCTATAAGACGTTTGGCGGCAGGTGCGGTAGTAATCCCTATCCTCATTCCCTGTATGTAGCGTCTGAAATGCTGAGAGTGAATGATGCAAAAGAATGATGGTGTGTGTTGTGGAGTAGTAGCTACATGACTGGGACAGTTAATGGAGGGTGGAGTCCTGACAGGACCTACCTGATGTTGCTGTAACCTACGGGCCTAACTTAAAATAAAGAAATTACCTTCTAACTGAATAGGTCCATAATCTTTTATGAAGACCATGCCCTCTAACTTCAACATTTTGTCAATGAGTTGTTAAAAAGACCTGTGCGGAAATGTAGGTGGAAGATCAGAGCCATTTCGGGGGGGGGGGGGGGGGGGAGGTCTGGCTTGAAAACCATGGGGGTGGGACCATGTAGGAGTAGCTTGTGCCCCCCGCCCTCCCCTCAAATCCACTGGCAAGTGGTGTCAGCGCTGGTTGCTGAGCACGAGAAGCCCAGTGGGGAGGGTGGGCAAAACAGCCAGCTGAGGGAGGAGTTAGGAACTAAGGTGTTGTGTCCCACTGAATAGTTTTAAGCTTAAGGACAGTGCTCATAAGGCCGGCACTGTGGAGACAGTGGGAAGAGGAGGGAACTCTCCTTTACAGTAAGCATAACTTTGAAATGACCCACCGAGCTTCAGGTAGTAATGCATTGGTGATTATGACATTAGAAACATTTGCGAGTGTTCAGTATGTTTTCTCAATTATGTCACAGACTAGTCCATGCCCTTGAAGGGTCCTGTGTATTAGTGTACTATGACAATTATACATTGTTCCATTTGAATTCAAGTATCAATTGTGCTGGGCATTTAAGCCATTCACAAGCTGTCCGCTTCGCTAGAGGGGCATGTGCCACACTGGAAGCAACAATCCTTGTGAGCACATGAGGCCTGACTGAGCTTGGGGAGGACAGAGTGTGGTCTCTAAGAATTCTGGTTAAAGACATTCTGCATTTATGGGGCCCAGCGAGGAGTGACCAGTGGAGATGGTGGGGCTATTGCCAGCACTGTAGTCAAGGTGATGGACAGAATGTTTCTGATAATGCGCAGCGCCAGGTAAATGGGGACTTTCCACTCTGGCGCAACTCAGTTGGTGCAGGAAGAAGAGGGTGTGGTGTTTGAGAGCATAACAGTGCAACTTGTTCATGAGAGATCCCACAAATGTTTTGGATTCCAGATCTGGGTGCTAGAGTGGAGACTTGGCCATCATGAAAGGGGAGTAGTAAACCAACGAAAAACTGTGAAAAGTCTTGAGACATTGAAGAGAGACTACCCAAGCCCTCCTGGTTAAGAGAAATAAGATTATCTCCAAAGACAATCACGATAGAAATGTGACTGTGTTGATCGAAGATCTACTGTGTCCTGAAATCATGAGAAGGTAAAACCTCACCTGTTGGGCATTCAATTGTGATGTTAAAATATGACAATTAGGTAATTAATTTGTGGGGTTGTTTGGCATTCATTGAGTTATTATTGTATGTGCTCTGTTGTGAAATGGGCCTTGTGTAGATGTGTGCTGGTTGTGTGTGTCCAATTGTCACGGATGTGGGAAAGAGTAGTACCCCATCACAATAGATACAAGTGTACTACAATTGTGCAAGTGTTGGTGCAAACTGGAGTAAGAGCAGTAACCTGTTGCTAGAGGTAGTATGTAGGGAGTACCCTGTAGTATGTGCAACTGGGGATAAGTAGTCTTCTGTTGTGAGAAGTTGCCTGGGGAAGTACCCCATGGTGTGCGAAGTTGGAGGATAGTAGTACCCTGTTGTAAGAGGCTGCATGGGGAAGTAACCTGTTGGTAAAAATGTAGAAAGTGTAGTACCCTATTGTCACAAGTTGCATGGGGGAGTTCCCTATGGTATGGGATGTGGAAGAAGAGAAGTACCATGTCACAAGAAGTTGCAGGGGGGAGTACTCAATGCAGTGAAAAAAACTGTAAGTACCCCGTGGTGTTTTGGGTGATAGCCACAATTTTTACCAATATGTTGTGAGTGATACCTGCAAATTTCTTCAGATTCGTCATTCGTACAAATGGAAAGATTTGGCAGGTGTGTGATACAGGAGGTGTAGTATGTTTGCGATTGTGTTGTGGTCCATTTCATTGATTTTACCTATAATGGAGTTGGTCAGTGGTATGTTTGAATAGTAGTTATGTTAAGTTATGTTAAATTCATTTGTATCATGCACAGATACTCAGCAGAGTGTCCCGGCGCAAACTCCAAGGAAAGAAACCACTAACTATTCAGAATAAGAAGGTTTTAAGCTTTCTTTTAAATATCAAAGGATCAGGAATACTGCGTAGAGTCAGGGGTAAGGCATTCCATGCCAGAGCAGCTTTACGCACAAAGGCACTCCCACCCAGCCTCTGGCATTTGAATCTCGGGGTCAGCCTCAGGAACAGAGAGGAAGACCGCAACTCTCTCGCTGGTTTATAAAAAACAAATCTCTTCTGGAGGTAAACAGAACCCAGCCCGTATAAGGGCCTGTGCGCAAACACCAGGGTTTTGAATTTAATTCGTACCTCCACTGGAAGCCAATGCCAGGAGCGCAAATGAACGTGCATACTACACCTGCGAGATAAACCCAGCAGAAGTCTGGCAGCGGCATTCTGAACAATCTGTAATTTGTTCAGAAGGAAGCCAGGGATGCCGACATAAAGTGCATTGGCATAGTCCAAGCAAGTAGTGTTTGATGTAGCCCTGGTGTGCTCTAGGTGAGCACTTCTTTACCTGCTGAGGTGGTCTAGTTTCAAGGGTTGTAGTGCTGGACAGTTTCTTTGTTGTGTTCTGTCACATTTTCTGCATGTGTATATCGAGACTGTCATCATTGTGTTCAAAATATATCCTAAAGTTTGTTGCTGAAGTTTCTACAGGGTGTGTTACTGGGTACAGATTAGATGTATTCTTCAGCCAGGCAATTCGTCATGTTAGTTTGACTGGATGTGAGGCACGTTAGAGTGCTGGGCTGCCCTTTTGTGTGTGGTGGAGTGTGTTGTCCTAAGGGGTCGTGTGTGTGTTGCTTGTGAAAGATGTGCGAGATTGTTGTCTGTCAGCTGTGTAATTTAGATGTGTGATGTGGAAAACTGGGGACTTTGTGTATGATTGTTGTTGTGAGGACAGGTTTTGTGTTGGAGTCGTTTCAAGGGAGTTTTGAGTTAAGGTGATGAATGGTTTAGCTTTTTTGTTTGTGTATCGAATGTGCAGACTGATGGGAAAACCTTTGTCGAAGTAAGCTGGTGGGTTCTGTACTCTGGCTGTTGCGTCACTGAGTGTTCGTGAATGCATATCCAGTATTCTTCAATCAAGTGAGTTGACTAAGGATGTGGCGTAAGCTCCATAAAATGGGTATGCATGCAGTTTTAATGAAACTGTTTCAGGCTTTGCATTCAAAGAAGCAAAGATGCACTATTACTTCTCATGTATGCTAATGATCTGGGTTAAATAGTTCAAATCCAAATAGGCCTACAAAGATTAATTAGTTCAGTGGGAGATCATAACATTGCGAACTACCTCACATTGTATCTGTTAAAAACCAAGGGGCATAGTCACAAGAAAATGTTGGAGCATGGAGTTGCGTCAAATTTTGCAGCGCCACACTGCAACATTTTCAAAATGAAGGGATGCGCCGTATTCACAAAAATGCGGCGCACCCCTGTGTTTTCCCGAGTGCTAAAATTAGCTGCCTAGCGCCAATGTAGACATCCTTACACCATAGTGAAAGGGTGCCTGTGTTACAGGAAATTATTCTTTGTGTGCAGGAAGGTGTCCCTTCCTGCACATAAACAATCACTAATGGTGATTTGTTACATCTATGTGTGCTGCATAATGAGCACACATAGAAGTAGCAAATCGTCATTATTTAATGATTGCTTATGTGCAGGACGGGACACCTGCCTGCACATAAATAATCATTAATGGCACTTTGCCCTTTCTATGTGTGCTGCAGAATGCAGCACACATAGAAGAAGCAAAAACGAGGAGAAATAAAAGTATTAATCCTCGTTTCGCCATTCTATCGCCTGCTCTTGCATGGTGTTAGTTTTTGGCTCTGCCTCAGATTTACACCTCCTTGTAAATCTGGAGCAGAGTCAAAAAATAATGGATGTTGCAGTGAAATGCTCACAGCAACACCCCTTGCACGCCCCTTTCATGCTAAGTGATGTGTGTAAAGGGGCCTTTTTTACAAGGTGGCGTTAAGCCAAAAATTGTGGCTTAACGCTGCTTTTTAAATATGGAGAAGGGCATGTTGCCACCAGAACATCGCTAAAAGTGACGTATTGGTGCCGATAGCCCCTTGTAAAAATGCACCAAATGTTCTTGTTTTAGGCAAGAGAAACAAAAAGGTTAAACACAACTATTATGTAAATGGAATTACAAGACGCACTGTATAAGTGTTTTTTAATGGTATGGGAGACTGCATGGATTTGAACTTGCTGCTGGCAATGTTTGTTTTAATATCAAGCAAATCAATTGTAAAAACCAGCTCTCCAAACCACAAAACAGGTCCACAAATAGCCCAAAAGCCAGCCCACACACTGACCTGTCTGGCCAGCCCATTGGGCATTGCCTGATAGCCCGAAAAGCTAGTCCGACCCTTTCCATCAAGGACGAACTGCAGAGCATTATGCCCATCAAAACAGAAAAGACTGAATCCTTCAGAAGGACCCAGCGCAAGAGGAGACTCACACACATGTAGCAATGTAGATGTAGAATTCCGGGCCTGCAGCTACTGCAGTGCTAGAACCACATTCTGCATCCCAGTGGCCTACATGAGGAAAGACATACTCTAATTGGGGAAAACTAAACACTACATATAGGCGTGCTGAGGGGGATGCAGAGGGTGCTGCCTGCAAAACCCATTGCCCAGAACAAAAACACTCCAAGCTGTCTCACATTAACTGGGGGAGATGAAGTCAGTCTGCCCAACCACTTCTAACCTACTACTATGGTTAAGGCGATGAAGATAACAAGATATTCCCCATCTCATTCATGATCTACTCTTGTGTGTGTTAAGCAATTCAGGCGACTACACCCCCACCCACTCCTAACCACGACCAGAACATATATTTGGAAATTCTAAGCCCATTCCATTAGTGGGAACCTTCATAGGCAGAGTAGCCCAAGGAAGGCAGGCAACCAACACAAAGTTCTTTACTACCAAGACTGGAACTGACATGCTGCGCAGCTGCGCAGCTGCGTGATAGCAGAGACACTGAAACTTGTACCATTCTCAGGTCAGGTGCATATATATTGGAATCTGGGATCTGGGACTTTCAAAAACATCTTAACAGGGCTAGATTGTCACAAGTCAAACCCCATCAAGCTACACATTAACTGTTCCGTCCATTCCACCCTCTCAGACATTGGTGGAGGAGTATGAACTGCGCAAACTAGAGGAACTTGACATGATCGAAAAAGTATCTGAGCCAACATCCTGGGTGTCCCCCATGATAATGACTATGAAACCCAAACATTCAGGCACCACTTGAATTTGTATTGACATGACACTACCTAACAAGGCCATAAATAGGAAAAGCTCCCCTTACCCCTATCGACAACACATTGAAGGACCTAAATGTAGCACAGTGGTTCTCCAAGCTAGACTTGAATGCGGGATACTACTAACTTCAATTGGAAGAAGCCAGCTGCTACATAATCACTTCTTCATGTGTGTAAGCCTGCACCAGTAAAAACGCATAAACTTTGTAATTTCCCTACGCCTGACATCTTTAAGAACACCATCAGGAGAGCAAGGGGACCTAAATGTTAGTGATGACATTCTTATCCACGCCAAATCCATGCCAGCTTTATGGCAATGCAACTGGTGATGTCACACCAGGCGCCAAGCTCTCGGGGTGCTGCAGTCCGAAATAAACTCTTGGGGGTAAAAGCACCTGATGCAGACTTCTTTGAGTGCTCAGCAATTTTCAGGCAATCACAAACATTCAAGATAATTCTGATGATCAATGTACCTATCCGAGAGATCCGAGTTTTGTCTAATAGCACTTTTGACTCAACTGAAACAGTGGTGGCAGATGAAGTTTGAGAGTGGTGGGGCTGGGCTTAGCGGGGTAGAGGCAGGACAATGGGGGTTCACGTCGGTGGGGGCACAGCATTTTTTGCGAGGTATAACTGAACTCGAGGGCGCAAAGTTATTCAACTTGGAATGATGACTGATTTGTCATTTAAACTGCTGAAGTGCAGGTTGCACATATGCTTCAGCAAAGTGCTCATTATTTTGAGCCCCTAGCACATAACACCAAATATTGTCTGCCACACCTATGGGGTAACCCAACACTCACACTTGTCTTGACTAAGCACCACTCTGCCCCTCAAATTATCCCTCACCTGCACGCACATACAACTGTCAGGGCCCATGACAAACTTTCAGCGTCAAGTTGGCACTGAAGGTTTGTGATTGGCCCTGACAGTCTCTCAGTGTTATCAATTCGAGGTGCTTTTTAGCTCCCTCTCACTGTTCCACACGCACTTATTGTGTTATATAACTGAAGGTTGTGTAAAGTGCTCCAAAACCATTGGGCCGAGTTCGCACTACATAAAAACTGCAGAAAAATACACAAAAGGTAAAAGCAAAGCCTTAACATACAGAAAGACAAATAGATACCCAATTCCTGGCTGATCTGCACAAAGTGAAACCATAAACCTAGGGAAAATCGAGGCTTCCCCGCTTAAATTGCATGATTTTAGGCAAATATTTTATTTTACCAAAACTCCTTTTTCGTCATTATGGTGTATGAAAGTACTTTCAAATATATGAGTTCAGACTATCAATTACACAAAAAGCTAATTCTTTTGATTTAATAGACTGCATTGTTGTTCAATAATAATCTGGGACACGTACAGGGTTTACATGACAACTACCTTGCCTCATAGTTCACTGATGGTTCAAGTTAAAAACCATCACCATTAATAAAAGAACTTCTCAGTGCAGCCCTTGCAGACGCCTACTATTGGCTGCAGCAGGTTCCAGGGGGTAGCTGCAGTTTTAGCCTCATGAAAAGGTGACTGCTTACTTAGCCGCTGTCAAACTGTATGCAAGCATGCTATGCCTGGCACACTCCTCGGTTTGTCTCTCTGGTACCTGTTACGATGCCGTAGTGGCATAACAAGAGCCACCGCAGCCCCCGCGGTGTGGGGGGCCCCGAGCTCCAGGGGGCCCCCACAGTAAAAGTGATAGGCAATGGGCAGGGGGTCTCCATGTACTTTGCAGGGGGGCCTCCTCAAGATTTGTTACGCCACTATGGAGGTCCTTGTCATAGCGCCCACCCTTGCCAGGCTCGAACTCTGGTACACTAGGTCGCGTAGTATTATTAATAGTACACTGCAGTCACCTTTTTAAAGAGGAGAAGCACTGGAGATTATGGAAGGCCCTGTCACTCAGCCTGAAGAAGGGAGCATGTGATCTCTTTTGCTGCAGTGGTGATGTAGGCTCCACACTTGAGCAGATCATTTTTCTTAGAGAAACTGATTGTTTTTGTCATTGGCAGTACTTTGGAAAAAGATCGGCTATGTGTTCCCCTCCAAAAAAAAGGTGGCAATTATGTTCCAGGTCCTCATCACCGATCATGAAGCCCACACCTTGCTAAAAGTGTCGCTTCAAAAGATTACCCTTTTTTTGCACTTTTATATAGCGCGAGCTTGACCCGAAGGTGAGTGAGCACTTTACACGAGTACCAGTTACATTACACAAGGACACATTCATGTTTTGTTTCAGGCATGGAGAGATTGTGCATTTCCCAGAATCATAGGATGCTGAGCCGACGCAGAGACTCCAGCGAGGTTCTCCAGTTCCAAAGTCGGCAGCTCTAGCCCTTAAGCTACATCCACATCTCGGGGTGAGCTCATTCTCTTACTTGTCAGCTGTCCACTGCCTCGACCTTTCCCTTAATCTTCACCGTGGAGTTAACCATATGTCATTTTTGAGGTCATCAGAAGCCAATTAATTTGCACTTTAGCATGCATTGGTTGACTTCAGGGTGAGTGCTAGTGTAGAAACTGGTGTGCTATACTAGCTTAGTAATCAGTCAACCAATTAACAAATGACCTTCTACCACTAACCCTGGTCTGAAATTGGCACATTTGCAATCAGAATCACAACCCAATCAATTTGGTTTCATATCCAGTTTGCAAAGCTTCTTTCATCTTTGAATGCAAGTCCACAATTGAATACCATTTAGCTATATTCTACCACTCCTATTTATTTAATTAGAAGAACACTCGGGCTAGACGGTTTGAGGATGCTTACCATGACTGCAGCCATTTGTGTGTTAGCAATCCACAGCAGCGATTGCATAGCTGCTATTTACATTAGGCCAGACCTGCAACTGCTAAATGTGTCTTTTACTTACCTCAGATGGTCGGGGCTGCAGGGCAGCTCCTTCAGCTTGGAGACGCCGATTCCTTTACAGTTTAAACAGACACACGCACCTGCAGTGAGCACCACTTTGCTCCACATCATTAGTCTACTGGTTGGCAGTGAAACACCAGAGCCTGATGGCGTCCTGCATTCACTGCAGCGTGGGAAGCAGACACAGCGAGTCTGCGCAGTGTATCTTTAAAAGTCCTGATGACAAATTGTGCAGACTCAGTTTCTAGGCTTCCCACCTGCCTGCAGCCTCTACACCACCCTTTCCCAACTCCCCCCGTGATGAGTTTGAAATGGGTGGGGTGACCATGCCCTCCCAGGGCTAATTCTATCCCTATGTCATCAGGGGGTGGAGACTGGTTCCCAGGGCTAAGTCTTTGCCGAGCTGATGACCTAACAGGCCCGAGAGTTGTGAGATCATCTGCCTGGCAAATAATCTAGACTTTGTGCCCACCCACGGGCAGCAGCTTTAGGAAGTGTGAGTGTCACTGCAGCCACAAGTGCGGTGTGTGGCACTGTGCAGCAGGCTGCACCCCCGGCACTCAGCAAGACAGATAAAAGTGCGTGTGAATTTTTTTAAAGAAGCAGTTTTTACCCTTAACAATTTGCTTCCTTTGACTTGCCCTGGGGGTTGAAAGTAAATGAGGCAGAGCCCCGACGTCCTCTACCACCAACCGCCACTGATCTGGAAGTAGCACAGATGGTTAATGTTCCTGCTGCAAAGCATATCTAAGATGCAGATAACAGAATTGTATTTCATGTAAATAGTTCAGTGAGTTACCACTTTTGGCACAGACATCCTTTTGTTAATTGCATTTCATATGTTACAATCCTTCTTATATAGCAGCGTGAGCGATAAACTAGCATTAAAGAGCTGCATGTAAACTGCAAAGCATAGGTGTAGAACCTTATGTTTTTCCCCAGTCTTTCCGTATCCTAAGGTTGCTAAAAAGGGTTTGGGTAAAAATAAATTCTTCTTAGTGAAGCCAACCCTAGCCACTGTGTTATCTATTAAATCTAGACTTTGTGCTTCTCCGGACCAAGTTCTCTTAAAATATACTTCCTGCCAGTATGGATGACATGTGACTACTACACCTTGGGCGGGACCTCACTATCTCATGTAACATTTCATATAAATTGATTTACACACTTGTATGATTCACTGTCACTGTCTACTGTGTGTGTGAAGTAAAGGTCTCTGACACCCTACACTGGTAGGAGTAATGCTTTCAAAGAAATGTAATACACATGAGAGAGGGATCGTGGAGAGATGAGGGGCATCCTTGGAGAGTGATAGTGAGGAAATAAATGGAGGAGGAGGTAATTGGGGCAACAAAGATTGCTGCACCGTGCGCCACCAGAGCTAAAACTAGCACTGCCCCACATTGATCACTGAACATCACCAGAGGCTCAAAGCAACCTAACAGAGGATATCTAACTGTGGCCTCACTCCATAATGCCAGAAAGGTGCCTTCCTCATGGACAACATCCATTTCAACGGATAAGTGTAGACTCCCAGATGGTCATAAGCATTAGAAGTATCAAAGCCCATGAAAATGGATACAAAATGAGCAGCTTCCTTCTACCTATTGCAGGAAGTTCATCCCCAACCTGGCTCTTCTCACAGACCACCAAGACAATAAACAAAGGCCAAATCTCTATGACTGTAGAAGGAAGAACACCCAGAAGAATGTGTGAGAATCAAAAAGACCTTGGTCAGTGACAGCCTTGAACTACTTCAGCTCAAAGCTGAAGACAGAACTGGCAGTGGATGCAAGTCTAGTAAGAGCTGTCAAAACAGCAAGCAAACACACGTGTGCCAGTGGCGTTTGAAATCTACACACTGTCTGACAAATAGGCTTGCTCCTCTCACATCGACAAATAGGTTCTGGCTCACAAATGAAGTTGCACTCATTTTCATCACTAACTGTAAAGAACAGGACTTCAACATTTTCACAGACCACAAACCGCTGATACATTTATTTGTGAATGACACCACACCACTCTCAACTGAGGAAAGGAAAATGGGTCCTCCAACTACAGAAGTATCAGTCCAGTGTGTTAGACCATCCTGGCTGCAGCAACGCAGCTGACCTCCTCTCTTGCTGGTCCAGAAACTGCTAGTTTCTCCAACAAGATGACACCAAGGAGCACATGAGCTTAGTAGGGTGAATGGCATGTCCAAAGGTGACATACAGGTAAAAGGTCAGTCCCTAAGAACTGTTATGTATGTAATGTAGGGAAGAATGTAGGTGAAAGTTTGCAATTTTACCTGCGCCTATATAGGGTACCTATATGGAATATAACAGGGTCTGATGTCCTCTTCCCAAATGGCTTCTAAATCTTACCTTGGATGTGCAGTGGTGGGCTCATAAAACACTCCAATATAAAGATTACCATGGACACTATCCATGGTAGTGAACTAGAGGCGGTGGGTCCTCAAGGGTGGGCTGGCCTCCAATCACAAGTGTTAAACACAACTGAGCCACCCACTAAACTATTTAAACCAGTGCTACACCTTACAACAGCCTATCTCTGGGCATACACAAAAATGTGAGGGGATGTCCTCATACTTCACCAGGTCTCATGCTTCATCATAGGACTCCCCACGCTCTTCAAAAACCCGGTTTGCTGAAGAGCAGGCATACACATGGAAATCAGGGAGGCACTTCTAACTAAGAGTGGACCTGTGACAGTAAAAACCAGAGTGATATGCTAAACTGACCTTTATATTAAATGGAATATCACTTGGTATTAAAAACCAATGTGGAGAAAAGGGGAACTAGTACCTCATCACCACTCAAACCATAAACATGTTTCTGCTTGTTGGCTCCTCTGAGTTTGTGGCATTCTTCAGGATGGAAGCACGGGATCGCTGCATAGCACACACCCTTTTGCATGCCACGATCAGTTTAGGGCTGACCTTTGTCGACCCTCTCAAATCTTAGGTCTCTAGGCACCCCAGCTTTGAGTTATCTGGGCCCCATGGAAGAAGGGCTCAGGAACCCATGTAGTCACACATTCGTCAAGGTCTATTCCGCTCCGTAAACCTACTGGCATTGGCTCCTGCCTCCCGACGAACCTACACATCACAACATTGCCTCAGGTCTCAAGTTACAGCATGGCCTTCTTCCTTGCCCCATACAGATTTATCTTTGTGTTCCCCCAAACAAGAGTCACCTCTTAGCCCAGTTACGTGCACAAAGTACCTTAGGCAGATAGAAGTCATGTTCCTTACATGTAATGTATATAATGTAATGTACATGTAATGATCTCATCAAGGCCTTAACACTCCCCATAATTGGCTCAATCAGGTAGAAGGAGGGTGGGGGCTGCATACTGGATAAACAATCACCTTACCTGCTAAGGAGACAGAGAATTACAAACACATGGTCAGCTTTTCACCAGCCGATTTGGGTGGGCATTCTGGGACTTTGCTGTAAGGTGTGGAAAATCCCAGAATGCGGTACTCTAACCCCTGATGGGTGAGACTTGGCACAGCTGCTCTTTGGCTGCTGCCTCTAGCTTGAAATCAGTCTTCAAGTTGCTTAAAGTGCAGTACATAAGACCATAAAAATTAAGTAACAAAGTGAGCCTGAATTCAAACTAGGGGTGGGCGGAACTCATAGAGTTACCTAAAACTCTGCGAGACTACACAAAGCTCCACAAGTGACGGAATATCAGTCCATCGCCCTGCTCGCACTGATTTTTAACGCCAGGAGCTTGTCCCACGTTGTAAAATCAGCGTGAACTGCACCACGCGGCATGCAAGAGGGCTCTGCTTCTTTCTGCTGCTCGAGTAGATATACTCAAGCTGCAGCTTTCGCAATGTGATCTGCAACTTTTTAATGTGAGCAGTAGCGACCTGCCGCGACTGCCCACATTGAGAAATCTTGCTGCCAGGCGATCAAGCGCTCGCTTTTCTCGCTCACGCCACCCTTTTAACATTAGCGAGCCACACACAAAAAAACTCCGCCAATACTTTGTTGCGTTTTTCTCGAATTCCGCGCTCCGCGGAAAAACTCCATGAACTCTGCTGCCAGAGCGGAGTTTACCACCCACCCCTCATTTACACATGTCTTTGCCACAAAGTTGCAAAACACTCCATACATTATTTAGTTAGGCGTCTGATTAAATGAATGGGGAATAACAATTATATTGAGAAATGTGCCACTAAGACCCCAGTAAATGCACCAACGCAAGTGATAAACTCTTGACAGTGCGCAGCCATATTTGTGCATTCATGATACAAGAGGAACACGGAGAAATGATCTGCAGAGTAAAAACCTACTGGACCGGGGAGCGTGGCTTGGATGCCGGCGGGAATGGTCGCTCGTCTGTGAGCTCCGAGGCGGGGCGGAAGGCTGTGACCTTTTCTGCAGAAAGAGCTTCTGTGAGCGGTTCGGAAAGAAACTGCTGCGAGGATGAAGCTAGCGGCATCAGTTTTCAAAACTTTATAAGGTCCTGGCAGTAAGCGGGAGACCATATTTCACAATTCTTTGAGCTGACACGAGCTCCTCAGTACTCGCGTCCGCCATTTTGATTTTACCGCGAGGTTGCTTTCTCCTCAAAATAAACACAGCATGTCTTCATTATCATTCGATATCAATGTTTTGTTGCCTTTCTGGATGTTTTAATGGAGAACTGCTCTGATATTCGTTACTTTAATGCCTCCTAAATGGTTTTGAGGTATTTCTATTATCCTCTGGCACCTCTGGCTTTTACCTGATGTTTTACTATATGGTGAAAGCTGTATTACGGCGCTCCTCACCAGACTGTCTGTTGCCTGCTCTTTTGTGATACTTATGTATGGGGAGAACAAAACCTGCTTACCGTTCTATGACAACTTCCTCTCCATCTGTGTTTGATTTCAATCCTTTCAGCGTTCTCCAAGATAACATTGCAGAGTCAGAACAAGAGGTAATAACAAGTCCACCAATAACACAAATTTTGTTACCTACCTCCAAAGTTATATCTAAATTATCTGGCACGTCGACGCTTTCATCTGGGAAAAGAGTCAAAAAAGACCCTCCTTCACCAATGACATCTCCACCCCCAATTTCAATGGAACTAATTCTTGAGGAAATTTGGGCTCCTAAGCCATACATGAAAGAGACTAATAACCGTCTTTAACAGCTGGACGATAGATGGTTGCAAATGGAATGTAGGGTTGTTCAATTGGAGAATAGAGAGGAATCTTTTCATTCTGTCGCTGTTCAGGTTCTCTCTATGCAATCTCAGATTTCACATCCTCAAAAGATTGAAAATCTGGAAAATTGCAGCAGACGCAATAATTTGTACAATAGAGGGACTTGAAGGACCTAATACTCTCTCCTTTTGTCAATCCTTTCTTCCAAAACTTTTGGATATTCTGGAATCCCCACAATTGAACATTCAGCGGCTCATTGTTTGGGTCATGTTCCACTGTTGACGACCACATCGAGTAAACCAAGAGGAGTAATATTGTATTTTTTAGAATTCACAGACTTGTTTAGAGTTTTACAAGCAGTTAAAGCCAAAGGTAGGATCTCCTGGCAAGGCTCTACTCTTTTCTTTTCACAAGGTTATGCCAAAGCAACAGCGGATATATGAAAGAAATTTTTGGATATGAGGCCCGTGCTACAGAATATCAATGCCAGATTTGGTCTTATTAATCCATGCCTTTTTAAGGTTATATATAATAACAAGACTACGTCCTATGAGGATCCTTGTCTTCTTCAACGATTTTTGGACAATTGCAGACTGGAGGATATAGAAATTACTAGATCCACTGTTTAACTTTTTTATTATTTATTATTAATCTATTATATTGTCCTGGTTATATGTTTTTTTATATTATTTCTGTTAATATTTGTGTAACTTGTTTTCTTTTTCTTTTCATTAGGTAGAATCTTTTTCATAACCATACATGTGACTTTTTGTCCTTCTGATGGTATACCATCTTCCTCCCTTACCCGTTCCAAGAGTTCCAGTCATTGTACTGTTTCCTTTTGTGGCTCCACCACCTTCGAATTTTGTGAGTTTTCTCGTATGTCATTTTTTGTATCTTATATATGGTTTGTGTCTTTTTCTTCCTTTTTTACTCTATCCCTTCTGTTTTTCTTCCTTCTACTTACTCTTCTTAGATGGTATTTATCAAAATCTTATCTTTCTCTTTTCATTCTTTTCCCCCTTCTTTTGTTTTTTGATTCTATTTCTACCTGTAAATCTGCTACTCTTTTCTCCTCTCTCTTTATTTCTATCTTAAATATTTACTTCATTTGCAATCTACTTTGTTATAGTATCACACTTTCAAGGTTATATTTTACCATATTCGTATTGTTTTCACAGAGCAAAAGTTACTATTACTTATTTTAATACTTCTGATGTATTATTGCGTTGTAGATGGCTTTAAGAATCATTTCATGGAAAGTTAAAGGTTTAGGCTCTCCTATAAAACGTCAATGGGTTTTATCTCATATCTCCAATTTAAAGGGTGATATTGTTTTGTTACAAGAAATACATATCCCACACAAAGAAGTCTCGAAGCTTAAAAGACAATGGGTTGGTCATGTTTTTGCTTCTCTGGGCTCAGGAAAACACAACGGGGTAGCGATTTTATGTCATAAACGTCTTAACATACAAACTCTTGCCCAAGATGTTGACTGTGATGGCAGATGGGTCTCAGTTGCCTTACTTGTCAATAAAATTCCTGTAACTATTGTTAACTTTTATGCATCTACTCATCCAGATTGCTTTTTTGGGCCGGGAGTATTATCTAAATTGATGACTTATACTGACCATTATTTGATCGTTGGTGGTGATTGTAACATGGTTTTTGATCATATTTTAGACAGACACTCCAAAACTAGATTCATACCTTCACAAATGCATTCTCAATTTAAAGCGACTCTATCCCAATGATTTCTTGTTGATGCATGGAGATTGTGCAATCCAAAGCTTTAAGAGTACACTTTCTTTTCCCCTATCCATTTTCTCAGTCTCAGATAGATTATATTTTTATTTCTGATGCTCTTGATCAATGGGTTATCAACTTGGACATAGGATCAATACTGATGTCTGATCACGCTCCTGTAACTCTGGACTTGGAACTCCTTCCATCTTTTCAGGGAACTCGACGGTGGAGGTTTAATAACTCTCTTCTGTCAGATTTGCATTTACACGCAATTTTGAACAACTTGCCCACACATTCTTTAAAGAAAATAAATCTCCTGAACTATCTCCTCAGGTGGTTTGGGATGCTTTCAAAGCCACCTCTAGAGACTTTAGTATCATTTATGTTTATCAGAAACTGAAATCAGTGGCCAACAAGTTAAAGACACTTAACTCACGTAGCAAACAACTAGAACATTCCTTTTACACTTCCCACTCCAAAAACATTTTGAATGATCTAATGACTGCTAAATTTGAATTTAATACGCTCTCTACAGAAAATGGCAACTCATATTTTCTTAAGTCCGGTGAAAAATATTATGGGGGTCAAAATAGAGCGGGGAAACTTCTTGCCAATTATCTGAAAATCAAAAAAGAACGCACTAAAATTGATTCTATATTGACTTCCACTAATCAGAATTTACATAAAAATGAGGATATACTTTTGGAATTTACAAAGTTTTATCAGACCCTTTATTCCCGGGAATCCCAATCTGGTTCCCAAGCACCTTATCATTATTTATCATCCATTTTCTCGCCTACACACCCTGAGATTGATTTTTCTATGTTAGAAAAAGATATTCTAATACAGGATATTTCTAATGCTATTTGCTTTATTAAACATGGAAAAGCTCCGGGACCAGATGGTTTCACAATTGAATTCTATTTGTATTTTCTTCATTTCTTATACCTAAACTACACCAGCTTTATCTTTATTTCATATCCTCTGAGGCATCAGGTGGCTCTTTTCAAGAGGCACTGATATGTCTTCTTCCCAAGGATAATAAAGACCATAGACTATGTAAGAATTATCGCCCAATTTCTTTAATTAATTTAGATTATAAAATGTTTGCAAAAACGTTAGCTCTCCGTCTGGATAAACTATTACCCCAATTAATTGGGAGAGAACAGTGTGGGTTTATTAAAGGTAGGCATCTTTCAGATAATATTAGTTTATTTTTTAATGTTATCAGCAAATCCAAATCTTATAATTCTTCTTTGGCAGCTGTTTCTTTAGAAGCGGAAAAGGTGTTTTATAGAGTTAACTGGTCTTTTATTTTTGATACACTTTCCTAATTTGTGTTTGGTACTCAGTTTATTAAATATATCTCTTTGGTATACTCTTCTCCCAAGTCCTCTATTTTAGTTAATGGCCTTATGTCTCCATTTTTTCCTCTTGATAGAGGCATACGACAAAGTTGTCCACTCTCTCCTCTATTATTTATACTCGCCTTAAAACACTTTTTAGTAAAGATTTTCTCTAATCCACAAATTACAGGCTTCACTTATGGAATTAATCAACTTTAATTTTCCGCTTATACTGATATCTTGTTGTTTATCTATCATCCACAGACATCTTTACCGGCGTTTTTATTTAAAGTTGATAACTTTGCATATGTCTCAGGCTATAAATTAAATGGGGATAAATGTGAAATCCTTCCATTAAATAATTGATGCTTTCATGCTGATTTTAGTGAGTCTCCTTTTCATTGGAATCCAGATAAAATTAAATATCTTGGTTTGTGGTTCTCGGACAGTGTTAAGAACTCCATTGCCCTAAACTTGAAATCATTATACACAGTCTTACTTGAACTTACATCAGGTTGGAACCATTTATTATTATCTCCGTGGGGTCATCTTGATACTATAAAAATAATGCTTGTTCCTGTTATATTTATTTTTATTTATTTTATTTTGAAGGTTTTATATAGCGCGAACAAGACCCTTGCGGGTATCAGAGCGCAATCAGCTAATATAGGAAATAGACATATACATAAAAAATACTATTAGTTATATTAGTCCAACAGTGGTAACTATTAAAGTATAAAAAATATCTACAAGACGGCATCTAATTGTTCAAGTGAATTTGGCCAGGAGAATCGATTTCACTTATTTTTTGAAGGATGCCGTGTGAGGGTTCTGTCTTGTTTTTGGGGGCAAGGCATGTGATCAGTCTGGCGGCTGCGTTAATTGACGCTCTTAGAGGGGCTGTCGTTGATCTGGGTAGGCCTCAGAGAGAGACACTCCCATACTTCACTTTGGGGATTACTAGCTTTTGAACTGCCTGTTTAAATTCATTTGCGGGTATGAAGGGTTTCAGTCTTCTCAAGGTGTTCATCTGAAAATTTGCTCCTTTAGTTTCTGCGCTGATGTGCTTCTGCATATTTAGTTTATTATCCAGAGTTATTCCTAGCGATTTGGCAGAGTTGATAATGAGCGGTTAGCTGTTGAGTGCTGTTAATTGCTTCATCCATTCTTGGATGATGGTTGTTTGGCCGGGGGCACTATAAGGAGGAATTCTGTTTTTAGGGTGTTTAATTTTAGGTGGTTATTTGCCAGCCAGGTCTGCGTTTTTTGGAGCGTTGAGTTGAGGGACTTGATGTCCTCAAGTGAGTGGACCTTAATGTAGAGTTGTGTGTCGTCTGCGTACATATGGTATTGGACATTTGAAGAGTTGAGAAGCTCGGTGAGTGGTTACATAAACAAATTGAAGAGTGTCGGGGAGAGGGAAGATCCTTGGGGTACTCCTAAAGTGACTGGAGTGGTCTTGGATAAAGATTGATTGGTCTTGAATCTTTGTGTTCTGTTTTGAAGGAAGGAAGTGACCAGTTGAGAACCGGTCCAGATAGTCCCATTCTATATTTCAGGAGGTCTAGTAAATTGTCGTGTTTGACGTTGTCGAAGGCGGAGGATAGGTCCAGCAGGATTAGTAAACAGGCTTTGTTTTGGTCCAATATTTTTAATGTGTCGTCTATTATGTGGGTCATGGCAGATTCGGTACTGTGCACTGTTCAAAAGCCTGATTGGAATTTATCGAGCAGGTTGAAGTGGTCAACGTGGTTGATAAGCTGCATGTGAACACATTTTTCTAATAATTTGGCCAGGGTAGGGATGTTGGATAAAGGGCTATAGTTATTTAGGTCTGCTGAGGGTTTCTTTAAGATGGGTGATACCTGCCCAGCTTTGAGGATGTCTGGGATGGTTCCTTGCAGCAGAGAGGTGTTTATAATCCGGGTCCATTGAGGCACTAACATCGGTATGAAGTCTTTTAGGTGGGTTGCTGGGAGTGGGTCTGAGAAGTGATTGGTTGCTGGGAGTGATTGGAGGGATTCAAGGCCGTGAGCATTTTTCGAATAGTTTCTTCGCGGTAGAAGTTGAAGGAGGCCCAGTCGGCGTTGTTTCTATTATTCTATATTTCAAATATACCTATTAACATCCCCCAATCTCACTATAAAAAGGTATATTCAATTCTATCTACATTTTTATGGAATGGCAAAAAATCTAGGATGTCTCTCTGTAAACTTAAAAGATCAAAGCATATGGGGGAAGTCAATTTTCCGGACTTCTATAAATATCATTTAGCATTTTGTCTTAAACAAACTTCTTTTTTGCTACAAGACAATGATTCTGTGCTCTCCCCCTTATGGACAGATCTTGAGAAATCCTTTTTGTATCCCTTTTCCCTAAGGGAGTGTTTGTCTTTCACTTCTAGACCTACATCCTTATCTCTTCCGATTTTTAAGAACACATGCAAGATACTTTCCCCCATCTTTATTTCTTATAAATCTCCCAAGGATCAATTTTTAAACTCATCAAATGCTTCGATCAAAATAAATAATAGAATAATTTTTTGGAAGGATTGGTATTCTAAAGGTTTTAAATGGGCTCTTCAGTTGTTTCACAACGGTACTTGCCTGCCCTTTTTGGTAGTACAGTCACTCTTCTGCTTCCCAGACTCGTCTAAGGACAAATATAGATTACTTGTCTCTGCAACTCAAACAGATTATCACAAATTCTCCCCTGAACAGATATCTTCTTCCCCCCTCCTCCTATTTACAAGTTACTAGATGCATTACCATCCGCATTTCAAGTATATGAACATTTAACACTAATCCCTGAAGAAAGAGATAAAACAGAGTTAGAACATCTTTGGGAACTTGACTTGCAAACTACTTTCCCCATTTCTTTTTGGAATACAATTTGGACCAAAATAAGAAAGTCTTCTAGAGCGGCTAATACAACTCTAACCTTATTTTTTGTTTATAATCGGCTTTTGATTACACCTGTTCAATTACATAACTTAGATGCTGTCATCCCTTTCAATTGCTGGTCTTGTTCTCAGCCTTCTGCAGATCTTAAACACATGTTATTTGAATGTCCCCTTACATATGATTTCTGGCTGAAGGTTTGGCAACAGATATACTCTATTTTTAATACACAAATCCCTTTTAATGTTATTAATCTTGTCCTGGGTAGTACTTCCGACCACTGGTCATCTCAATGCAAAGATTTTTATATAGTAGATTTACTTCTTGTGGTTGCCTTTCAACAAATTACTAAATCTTGGAAAGATACATCTCAAGTATCTTTTCAAGCATGGTGGTATGGAGTGTGTTACCACCACAGACTCGATAGAGCATATGTGTCTCCTGTTACATTACCTATTAAAAGAGACCTTTTATGGCTCCCAGTAACCTCTTTTTAAGACAAGTCTGCTCGTGAAGCACAATTACACAAGCTACATGACTTGTTCTTTATTAATAAGATTAACCTATTTGTTTTATGCCCTTAAATCTTTTTATAGAATGTTCTATTATGGTTACATAATTAATATTATTCTTCCTGATGGTGTTACGCTTTTCAAACCTGTGATTGTATGCTCAATGAATATGTTGCTTCTTTTTGTATTATAATTGCAACTTTTTCTCAATAAAACTTTATTTTCAAACTAACATTTTTTTTTTTTAAACCACTGGACCCACCACAAAGATATTACAAAAAAAACCAAGAAGCAAGCTTAGGTAAATTATCAGCATTGTTGGATTTAATGTCGTTTTAAATACTTCGTTGCATTGAACGTATAATACTGCAAAATAAAAATATAAAAGTAGCACGATAAACCATATAAAATATATTCCAGTTCGTGGGGTAACGTTTCACTTAATGCACAGGAAATGGAAACTACCAACCTGATGACCTAATAAAACTACTTAGTAGAAATTCCAGTTAAGCGTGATAGCGGGATCCCGCTTCTTTAAATTGTGAACAATGAATCTGTCTGTCAACACGAGTGCTCTTTTCAACCAGTGCAGGAGTCAACAATTGGCCTACGTCACATGCATACACCTGTTAGTCCGTCCAGCAGTTTTGAAGGTAGTGTTTGTGCACTCAAGAGTCTTCAATTCTTCTGAATTGAGCAAACGCCTTGCAGGGGAGGCGGGGGTCGAACCTCCCCGACGCCAGGGATGTGCCTGACCTGTCAAGCAGGCGGGTTTGTGTTCAAAACAAAGGTGAGTGGTCACAGTGCACCGTTTCCGCCCAGGCTCAAGGAGCGCGTCTCGAGCATCCGTGACTGTTCTCGCGCCACGTTGTGCGGACGCTAACATCCTATCTCTGTTTTCAGCCGCATCACCTGTACAGTTTTTATTGTCTTCACATTGTGCTTTCCGTCTAGGCTGCTTGTGGACACCGGGGACTTTCCGTCCGACAGACTGTCTTTGGATCCATTTCTCCTCTGAAAAGAAAAGGACAAGTGAAAAATCTAGATTCTGAATATGTGGAACAGGTCGACACTAACCACCAGGTGGAGCAATTGCACACTGTATGAAAAGGCTACTGCTGGTTAAACATTCACTACTAACATAGAAATCTGTAGATTATAATGCGTGCATTAATGCGGAGCTTCAGTTGCCTGATGCAGAAAGGGAAGGAGAGGCGAGTCGCATGCACTGTGAAGGGAGAGAAGAAATAGGGCAGGAAATCCTCAGCAGGGGGCATGCTTCTGAAAGAAATACAAATGGGTACAATGAGCGAATCAGCACATCTCAAGCTACGAGGGAGCGTGTAGGGTTTTAATTCATAGAGACATCTGAAGGTTTGTGCAGGGTCCTAATGCAGGCCCAGCCCTTTGTAGAGGCAGGGAGCATTTTGCCGAAGATCAATCAATATCTGCGAGAAATGGGAGACTAATATGCCCCTATTCACATTCGATTTCTCAAAGTGGACCTAGCCCATTTCAGTGGTGCGTTGCATTTCAGCCCCAGAGTAATGGCTTAGGTATTCTGTGTATATATTCACAGAAAAAACATATATATATATATAGACGCACATTCTTGTTCTGCTCACAAATAGTGTTGGCCCCCATCTGGTGAATTTCTACAAATCTATAGATGTACCTCACATTTGTGCACCTTTCTAAACTCAGGTATACATTATAGATTAGATCTCATAAACTGCATTTCGACTTAAAACTCTCCAAGGATTGTTTTTCTTAAGCACACATGAACTGCTGGGTGGATTTACAGCAACCTTGAACAAGAAGACAGCTTTGGTTAAGCTCAGATTCTGGACGCATACTGTAGCAGCTGGTGACTTTTGAAAGTGGTGTGGCGTAAAAGTTGCTGACGAGTGTGATGGAGCGAAGAATATATATATGAGTCCACCTGCCAAATGAGGGGGGGAAAGGAGCTCTCTTCTTAGGAAAGTATTTGAAAAATAGGACAAAATAATGCAGTTTTTTTGCACATTTTCATAAGGAATTTGTTTATAAAACCCAACCAGATGTGGAGTATTTTTCCATGAAAATTAATTTCTTAAATCAGGCATCAGGTATAAAGAAGCGCGTGTACAGGCCTTTACTCCCCGTCCAAAGCATGATGAGAGATCAGATACACTAAATAAATTAACATTATTTTTATAGAGAAGGGTACATGGTAAATTGTCTCTGGAGATATGAAAGGGTGTATTTTTATTTTTGGAATAATTTGAATGAGAGGAGGGCTTTAGCCATGTTGTAAGACCTTGGAAAACAAAGTCAAAGAACAGGAAGGAAATGCCATCTGTCAGATTCACTTCAACTAATTAAACTACTGCCGCAGTTCAACTAAAAAAAGACAACCGGTCACTAAAATTGAGTACACAGGAGGTTACACTTTACAGAACTAATTCAGAAAAGGGTTGCATGCACCCTAGCACCTTGGAAACCGTCAATCTGCAGTACGCTGTTTTTATTTTGATTTTGACATAGCTTTTGCAATCCTAGTTTTTGTATTCTTGCATCCAGTCTTCACAATCTATCTAGTTACTGGTTTTTTGTTATCATGCTCCCTAATAGTTGTGCAGCTTTGAAGCACTGTGAATGCTGCCAAGGCGCACTTCATCAATAGTCTTCAAACTAAACGACTGCGTGCTCATTTTTGATCGCACCTTATTAAAGATTGAATAAAACTGGAGGGGCAGCCCCACCTCAGTTACAGTCTGCAGTTTAATAAGAGCTGTTAGATGTGAAATTTGCCTCACCCTAATAGATCCATGAGTTCTGAACCTATGCTCACAAACTGAAATACAACTTTGGTATATTTATAAACACTGTATTTCTAGACCGTGTTAGCCATTTCAACAATTCTATGTCAGGACTGGAGGCGAGGATTTTGCCTTCTACCTTCACTTTATTTCCATAGCAGCATGAAGGTAAACAAAGACTACGTTTCCCATGAACCATAGGGAAAAAGGTAGTCAAAAAAGGACAACATGGTAACAACCAATCAACAAACAGCATCAACGTCCAATCCAAAGCGAGAGCGTCCCACATAGTCCTTTGCTAGTGTCCTCTCTTCCTCTTTCTTCGCTGCTCCGCAGCAAGATAAGTACTCTTCAGTTTCTTTTACTGTGTAGTGCTTAATCGAGGTTATTGTGCTATTTAGATGTTCTAGCGTTTAGGCTATGATTGTATTTTCGTATATGCTAATTTGATTTCTTGTGGGGGGTTTTACCTCATGTGTATTGCTGTCGCGCTTCTCGGCGCTGCTACCCCCTTTTTATAGGCTTCACATTTGTTGGTATAGTGGTTGTGCAACACGCGTTGTTGTTTCCGCGCTCCGGCGCATTTGTTTATTCAAGGGCGCCGCGGGGTCGAGGATCTCCTCGTCCCTACGCGGCGCGTTGCTGGCTTTGCTCTTAGACCTCCCGCCACTAGAGGGCGCAGGAGGTCGCGGAAGGCGCGTCGCGGGGTTTGATTCTCTTCAGGGAATTCAAACACCGCGCGCGCCATTCCCAAAGAGCCCGGTCTGAGGAAAACGCCCGCTTGGGGGTTTGTAACGGCGATCGACAGTAAAGTTAACCCGCGATCGGCCGTACCTGCACATTACGCTCTGTTTTTCGCCCATAGTTGTTAAGAGCATTTAAAAACAGAGTCTTGTATCCTTTTATTGAACGCCTCGCTAGAGGTCTTGTACTTTCCCTGTCCAGGGATTCCTAAAGGGACCCAGCCCAGCCTGGTGAGCCCCCCTCTCCTGGCATTGGGGTTGTGGTGGCTACGTGTATTTCTTTCTGCCAGCAGTGGTCCCTGGGGGCTTGATTCCCTGCAATTGCGGCACTTCAGTTGCGCAAGTGAGTTGGCTGACACCCAGCCTATTGTTGAAGGCCTGTATAAGGGCTGTTTAAGTTGCCACTCCATTGTCTCTGGTCATGGAGTATTACGACCAATTCCCGGAGGAGGAAGATCCTCTAGCTGAGATGCCCTGGGGGATGCCTTTTATGAGGCGGTGGATTCCTCAATTTCCCAAGCCGTGGGTCAGGCTATATCCCCCCTTGAGAACAGGCTTTCGCGCCAGATAAATGAGGCGTTTTCTCGCCTGAAACAGCGCATGGGTTACCCGGCCGCTCTGCCTACTCCCTCTGTTACCCTTCCCACGGGTTCCCCACCGAACAAGCACCCTCGTGTGCCTGGAGTGGATTCTGACGATTTTGAGCGTTTTCGGCAGGCTTTCCTGGACAATCAGGCGGTACAGCCGAGTGTCGTCCCCCCCCTTCACCCTCCTGCCCCTAGAGATGCTGACCAGGATGCATCAGGCGATCCAGACTCAGATCCCGGCCCTTAGAGGCCGTGGCTTCCTCCTCGCCCTACTGTTCCCCCTTCGGTTACCTCGGATATGTTGGATCCAAATGATATTGTTCATCCCCGCTCTTTGGAGTGGGTACCCGGGGAGAAGGTGGTGGCATATGTTGCAGAACACATCCGTCGGCCCTTAGAAAACGAGGCCCGTAATTGCCTGCGGGTGGAGTGCCCTCGCCCCTCATTGGAGGGTAAAGTAGCTCTCACCCCCGAAATTGACCCCAGGATGTCCACTTTCTTACAAAAGTTCATACGGGACCCCAAAAAAGGCCAAGGAGTCAGGCTCCATTATTTCCCCGGAAACCCTCTCCAACTGGGCTCAAAGGGTGGTTATATTTCTGGGCAATGCAAATTGCGCCCTTTCTACTGAGCGCCGTAGGTCTCTCCTTATAAAGATAGATCCCAAGTTGGGAGACCTGGCGGATTCCGAGGCTGGCGCTGTGGCTCAAGGGGGCCTGTCTGGCGAGCCTTTTGTGAAGGAACTGGACAAGTTCGGGAATACCTTCACATCCCTCGATAGGGCACAGTCCACCATCAAGAAAGTCTTTCTCCGTGTTTTTCGCGGGGCCGGCCGAGGCAGGGGCCGCTCGGCCGGTCGAGGTCACCAGCAGGGTAACCAGAGAGGCTCCGGTCAGTCGCAGGACCAGTCCCGATTCGGGAATTTCTACCCTACAAGAGGCCGCAGAGGCAAAGGAAGAGGATTCCGCGGAGGATCCACCGCCTCAAACTCCGGTGAGTCTTCACATTTTTTCCCCGTCAAAAATAGGGGGGCGGTTGGCAAGTTGCTTCCAGGCTTGGTTGTCTCTCACGCACGATGCTTGGGTTCTCCAAATGGTGCAGGGGTTCCATATAGACTTCACGGGGTTCCCAGTCCAGTGGGCAAGTCCCCGTCCCATTCAGTTTTCGGCTACAGATGCAGCCCTGGTGGACGAGGAAGTTGCATCCCTCCTGCAGAAGGGCGCCATTCTTCCCGCATTCCGCCATTCAAGGGGATTTTTGAGCAATATCTTCTTAGTAGACAAAACAGACGGCAGCAAGAGACCCGTCATCAATTTAAGCGAGTTCAACGAATGGCTTGTTTACCGCCATATCAAAATGGAGGGGATTCACCTCCTGCGGGATGTCTTGCGACCCCACGATTGGATGGTTCGCCTGGATCTCAAAGACGCCTACTTGGTGATTCAGATTTTCCCTTCACACAGGCGGTTTCTTCAGTACACCTGGCGCAACCGTGTTTACGAGTTTGCTTCCCTCCCGTTCGGTCTCTCGTCGGCTCCGTGGTGTTTCCCCAAGGTTCTCAAACCGGTGGTGGAATTTTTGAGAGCAAGAGGGGTCAGGATGATCGTGTACTTGGATGACCTCCTTTTGATGGCCTCTTGCCCGCGCCAACTGGAAGTCCAACTGCAGATGGCGGTGGGTCTCCTTCAAGATCTCGGGTTCGTCATCAACCAGAGCAAATCTCTCTTACATCCAACCCTGTCGCTTACCTTTTTGGGATTCGTGATCGACTCAACGTCATCCACTCTCAGCCTTCCGGCCAAGAAAATCTCCAAGATCAGACACGAATTGCGTCGTGTCCTGGCCAGGCAGAAGATCTCCCTCCGTCAGCTCGCCCGAGTGGTTGGACTCCTGTCAGCCTCCATTCAGGCCATATTTCCAGGCCCACTTCATTACCGGGCTTTACAGCGCCTAAAAGCTACTTTCTCAGGAAAGGTTTCCCATATTCTCACACAATGTCACTCACTCCAGAGGTGAATGCCGAGATCCAATGGTGGCTGGACCATATGGAGGCCTGGAACGGCCGAGCAATTTTCAGGTCAGCCCCGGATCTGGTAATCGAATCAGACGCCAGCCGAATCGGCTGGGGTGCACGCTGCGGGGAGTTGTCCACAGGAGGTTTGTGGTCTCCAGACGAACAGAAGTTACACATAAATTGTCTGGAACTTTTGGCAGGCTCGTTTGCCGTACGTTGCTGGACGAAAGACTTGGTGCGGTCGTGTGTTCTGCTGAAAATGGACAACATTTCCGCAGTCAGATATGTAAACCATCTGGGGGGCACCAGGTCCAAAGCCCTCTCGGATCTAGCGGCAAGTTTCTGGCAGTATTGCCTGGACAGCCAGATCTCAGTCACGGCAGAGTATCTCTGTCTCTGAGTACAGGGGAAGTTCCCTTAGATTGGAAACGGGCGCTGGTAAGACCTCTCAGGAAAAATAATGCCATACCCTGGACAGAACTATCTAACCCGAGACCAATCTCTCTTCTTCCCTTTTTGGCCAAATTAACAGAGAAGTTCGTTAATTGCCATCTATTGACGTACATCGAAAAAGCTGGGATTCTGGACTCCTCCCAGTCAGGGTTCAGCCTAGACACAGCACGGAGACCACCTTGCTGTCCGTCGCAGACGATCTACACATGCTCCAGGATGGGGGTTATTCCGTTATACTGGTGCTGTTGGATCTGTCTGCGGCGTTTGACACTGTGTCACATAACATCTTGACTTCCAGGCTAGTTGACAGTGGCCTGAGAGGTAAGGCACTGGCCTGGCTGAGGAGTTTCCTAACAGATCGTACCCAAAGTGTTACCTTGGGTACATTTCAATCAGAGGAGTTAAAGATCTCTAAATGGGTGCCGCAGGTCTCTTGCTTGAGCCCTACGCTTTTTAATATCTACGTGGCCCCCTTGGCTAACATCATGAGATCCCATGGGTTCATCCCGGTGTCTTATGCCGATGACACCCAACTCCTCTTCCCATTCAAAACTCTTACTACAGAAACTAGGAACTCTTTTGCCCAGGGTATGAAAGCAGTGGCACATTGGATGGCGTCCAATTACTTACAATGCAATGTGGCTAAAACGGAGGTGATGCTATTTGGCGAGGCTGAACGCCTGTGGGCTCCGGATTGGTGGCCTCTAGATCTTGGGTCGGTCCCTGAGCCCAAATTGGTAGTGAAAGACTTGGGGGTTAGGCTGGACCATGAGCTTTCCTTAAAACTACATGGGAACCAAGTGGCGGGCTCATGTTTCCACATCATTGGGCTGCTCCGGAAGGTGTTTCCTTTACTCCCAGACGCCACACGAAAGACCTTGGTGCAAGCGTTGGTGTTGAGCAGATTAGATTATTGTAACGGCTTGCTTCTATCTGCCAACGAAGGAGTCAGTTCAAGATTGCAGGTGGTTCAGAACACTGCTGCCCGCCTTGTATTAAATGCACCTCCTCGAACAACCTCCAAACCTTTGTTGACTAAACTTCACTGGTTAACTGTGAAACAGAGGGTGAAGTTTAAAATATGTTGCATTATACATAAATGCCTGATGGGGACTGGCCCGGCCTATTTGGCCAACAAGTTCACTCCATATGTCCCCACACGCTCCCTTAGATCTGGTGATCAGGCGCTGTTATGTGTCCCCAGAGCTAGGAAAGCAAGACAAGGGTCCAGAGCTTTATCTGTGGCAGGTCCCATGCTGTGAAACAGTCTCCCTATAGCCATCAGATTACATAGGGAACATCTGTCTTTTAGGAAACTTTAAAAAAAATTCCTCTTTCAAGACTAAGATATCATCTCATGTTACAATTTATAGGGCTGTTATTTGTTCTTGAGCTTGAGGCTGATGACGCTAAAGGGCGCGGAGATACTCCTCAGGGAGTTGATTCTAGCGCGATACAAACATGCAAATAAATAAATAAATAAATCTCCCCGGTCGGGACAATTTGGAGGCGGACTTCCAATCCCGCCATTTCTGAGACTCCAGCATGTGGATGTTGGACACAGTCATTTTTGTGGCTCTGAACGAGCTGTGGGGCCCGTTTTCAGCAGATCTGTTTGCATCCAGACTGGACCACCAGACACCTCGGTTTTTCAGTTGGAGACTGGACCCGTTGGCGGCGGCCACGGACGCGTTCATCCAGGATTGGAGCTTGGAGCAGGGGTACGCGTTTCCCCGGTTTGCAATGATCACGCGCTCTTCGGCGCAGGTTCGCAGGCAGAGGGCGGACCTGGTGATAGTCACTCCCTTATGCAGGTCGCAAGTTTGGTTTCCAGTTCTTCTGGAACTTTCCTGGGAGTTTCCAATCCTACTCCCCCAATCTCCCACTCTTCTCACGAATCCCGACGGGGTTCCTCACCCGCTAGTGTCAGCGGGTTCGCTGTTTCTCATGGTGTGGCGGATTTCCGGGGTAGATGGGAAACCCCAGGCCTTTCGCGAGCGGCTGAGAGCCTCATCTCAAAGGCTTGGGCGGACAGCACAGTTAAAAGATACAAGTCCGCGTGGAACCGATGGGCCAGTTGGTGTGTGCGACGGGGTTACGATCCCTTGGTCGCAGACGTGGTTGAGGTAGTGAATTTTTTGGCCCAGCTAGCTTCTGAAGGTTTGGCCTATCGGTCCGTTAATACCTTTAGGTCGGCTATTTCATCGGGCCACACCCCGGTTGATGGCGCACCTATAGGGGAGCACCTCTTGGTTTGCAAACTGCTTCGGGGGGTGAGGCTTTCGTTACCTCTGGAACCTCGTTACTCCGCCTTGTGGGACGTGAATCGGGTTCTTAATCTTTTTCTCTCATGGCAGCCTAACCGGTTTCTTTCTCGGAAGGAGGTTTCAGCGAAACTGGCGATGCTCCTTTGTTTGATCTCTTGCAGGAGAGTCTCGGATGTGCGGGCCTTGGATATTTCTGGAAGGATGTTCACCCCTGACGGGGTAACCTTCACTCTTCTACGGCGTACTAAATGCCATACTAGGGTAATCTCGTACCCGGCGTTCCCGGACTCACCAAAGTTATGTGTGGTTAAATGTCTAAAGGCTTACGAGGAAATGACGGAAGAGTTCCGTCCCCCAGGAGAACGGCAGTTGCCCATTGCGCTACGGAAACCCTTTAAAGCGGTTTCCTCACCCACCATCGCCAGATGGGTCCGGTGGGTGATGCAAGAGACTGGTATAAGCCTTCGAGACTTTGGAGCACATTCTGCTCGTGGAGCAATGGCATCAAAGGCGTTTGGCCTAGGCGCGCGCATTGAGGATATCCTCAATGCTGCAGATTGGTCTTCGGACTCTACTTTTAAGAGGTTCTATTTGAAGCCAGTCCTGAATATGGCTCAGCTGGTTGTGGGCAAGCTATGAACAAGCATAATCCTCACCTCCAGTCCTGATATAGAATGAAAAATTTCCTAGCTAACGTAACGGAAAGTTTCAATTCTATTAAGGACCCGGAGGCGAGGATTATCCCTCCCTTCGCTCCTGGAGGAGATCCCTCCCCGTATGACAGTAAGTAGATGTTTTCCAGTGCTGATTGACACTTTACTGATGTGTGTAACCTGTCTTGCTCTGTAACAGGGTTCCATTGTGTTTCCTGGTGTAATGCGTCTCTATTGTTTGCAGGTTCAGACGCTCAAAAACAGGATATTTGAAGAGTGCGGACCAGCTGTCGTCGCGCTCCGAAAGAGGAAGAGAGGACACTAGCAAAGGACTATGTGGGACGCTCTCGCTTTGGATTGGACGTTGATGCTGTTTGTTGATTGGTTGTTACCATGTTGTCCTTTTTTGACTACCTTTTTCCCTATGGTTCATGGGAAACGTAGTCTTTGTTTACCTTCATGCTGCTATGGAAATAAAGTGAAGGAAGAAGGCATAATCCTCGCCTCCGAGTCCTTAATAGAATTGAAACTTTCCGTTACGTTAGCTAGGACATTTTTCATTAATCAACAGAGGATGTAAGAGAAGTTTATGGCAGAAATTAGCAGAAAAATAAAAATTAGAAGGAATATATTTTAGTAAAGAGTACATTCGTAATACTACTGCCCCTTCATCTACCGGGCACATGGAAAGTCAAAGGCTAGCATTTACAGCATTAAATGGAAATATTAAGCTTTAACGAAAACTGGACTACTCTATCTTACGGGCAAAATTTTGGAGCCACAGAAAGTTGCATAAGATGAAAACGACAGATGTCACGCAATCATATGATATCACAAAATGAAAATCAGCTATATTAGTAAATATGTATACTGCCTGGCACTTTTAGGATTTTGTAAATAATGTGAATAGCTGTGTTTAAGCATCAAATTTAGGCTCTGCCTATAGGCGCCTTGTGTAATCATGTGCCTCAAGTCCCTACTCGGCTGAAAGCGCTTAGCAAACTGATTTACTGGTGTGGATTATGGTATGATCATATACAGACCGCCGGGGCCGGCAGGTGGTTTTTTAGAGTCTATCGGCCAGGCTACAGCATCTATTGCCACAAGATATAACCATTGCATGGTCCTTGGTGATTTGAACCTACATTTTGACCAAAAAGAAGACCCCGAGGTCAAGAAGCTATGTGACTCTTGAAACATTTTTAGTATGGCCTCATACGTGTCTACTTCAACCCATGACAAAGGTCATATTTTAGATCAGATCTTTTCCACACATAATATTGAAGTTGAGAACCCCCGACCGATTGCCTGGTCAGACCATTTTCTGCTCACCTTTTGGCTGAACAAAGAGTGCAACAAGTCTTGGGCTCAGAGCACTAATCAAAAGAAGGAAGCTAGATCTTTTAAGGCTATTACTTCTGACTCTCTAGCAGAAATAATAAGTCATCATCTGATCCTTGTGGAAGGGCTTTTAGAGGATGCAGCATCTGCGCTAGAAAGCTGGCTTCACAAATGGACACTTTTCTCTCTAGCCACCGGTAATGTTCCAGTAAGGTGGAAACAGGGTAAAATCATCCCCCTTCTGAAGAAACCTTCTGCTGATCCAGCTGTTGTTAGCAACTATAGGCCCATAACACTGCTTCCTTTTTTTGCTAAGGCACTTGAAAAATATGTGAACTCTGTCATCACCAACTATATTGAAGCTACTGAGGCCCTTCATCCCAGTCAATCGGGCTTTAGAGCTAACTACAGCACCAAAACAGCCCTACTGGAAATTACAGAAAGCATTAAAGGCACCCTTGATAGAGGAGGAAAAGCAGTTTTAATACTGCTCGATCTCCCGGCTGCTTTTGATACCGTGCCCCACGACCGTCTCCTTCAGAGACTTAGGATTTGTGGTCTTGGGGGCACGGTTCTCAGCTGGTTTGCCTCCTTCCTGCATGATCGTAAACAATCTGTCTGGTCCCCACCGTTTTCAGCAGATATTCCCTTACTGAACGTTGGAGTGCCTCAGGGCTCAGTATTGAACCCGACTCTTTTTAATATCTATATGGCTCCTCTGGCTTCACTCGCCGAAAAATTTGGCGCTCAGCTCATCACCTACGCAGACGACTCCTGTTCACATACGGAAAGGATTAATCTTTTAATGATAGCAAAATTAACCTGTGTTTGTCCAACATCTTTGACTGGTTTCGCCGGAATCAACTTTCGTGTAATTCGGCTTAAACCGAAATCATCTTTTTTGGACCCACACCGGGTGATGAATGGAGGAATTGGTGGCCTCAGGACCAACCTTCCCCTTCCTCCCCCAGCCCTGTCACCACTGTAAAAAATCTTGGAGTCCTATTAGATTCTGATCTTTCTATGAAATCACAGGTTAAATTGGTGACTGGCATGTGTTTTCGGCTTCTAAAAATGTTAAGAAATTTTCTCTCACTTTTACCTTTGCCTCACAGGCAGACGGTAGTTCAAGCCCTGATTACCTCAAGGCTGGACTATGCTAATGTCCTGTACTTGGGCATTCCGAATTACTTAATAAACCGCCTCCAGTTGGTGCAGAATGCGGCGGCTAGGGCTATCTTGATGGTCGGGCCTAGGACCCATCTGCCAAGTCACCTAAAAACCTTACACCGGTTACAACTGAAAAACAGAATTAACTTCAAGGCGCTGGTACTAGCTTTCAAGGCCTTGCATGATAGCGGGGCATTGTATCTCAGAAAAAGAATCACCCCCTATTGTCCGGGTAGGACACTAAGGTCTTCGACCCAACATCTGTTAGTGGTGCCAAAATTTCTTTTAGTGCGGAAGGGAGGACGCTCCTTCCAGGTGGCCGTAAGCAGAATATGGATTTCTCTCCCTCCCTCCCTTAGAAGCGAACGTGAACTCCTTAGCTTTAGACACCATCTTAAGACCTGGATGTTCCATCAATAATTTTCGCTGTGTAGAAATGGAAGTGTGCAGGACTTCTCCCTTATCGAGGTGCGACTTGAGCGCCGGGACACTCTTTTTGAGTAGCCGTGCACTCTTTACAAATCCCCATAACATAACATAACATTAAGTGCTCCTTAAACATGTGAATATTAGTAACTCACATCCTTCCCTGACTCAAAGGCAGCTCGTCACAGGGCTATTCCCCCACAGTGGGAAAACTTTAATACCATGTCCACATTGTTTAGTTTCAATAACGTAAAATATAGGAACCCAATAATTATTTCCAATTTTTAAATACCCATTATGTATACAACTCTTTAATTCAAATGCGTTATTTCTCTCTGTCAGAAACAGATAAATAATGCCTTTTGAAAAAAGCTAACTGAAGTCGTAGTTTGGACGGTTGGATGAGGAACTGCCTCTTGATAAACAGGCATGGCTGGAACTTGCGTGCTTGAGTCATGATTTTTCAGGACAAAATATGCTCTCACTCGCTCACTCACCCGGACGGATTAGATTGTCTGTCTTCTTAATATCCCTGCAAGATCAATGCTTTTTCTCCCCCCTCCCACCAGCACTGACACGGGCTCCGCACCTCACCTCGTCTTCACATTAGCGCTGAATCGATCCATGAGCCTGCCCTGCCCTGCCCTGCCCTGTGCATACCGAGACAGAGGACAAACAGGCACAGTGGCGTAGCTAGGGGGGGCAGGTGGGGGCAGTCCGCCCCAGGCGGCACTAGCTTCTGGGTGGCAGCCGCGCGGCACTTGTGGCCCGTGGCGGCGGCCTTTATGATTTATTTGGGGACACTCACTGACACTACTGTCAGTCATTACGCGCCCCCCGTGTGAAGTGCAAGGCAAGCGCACCTGCTTGTAAAGGCTGTAGAGTAGTGGTGGGGGTGCGGTGCGCGACGTACCGCGTTTGTGGTTGTGGGTCCCGTGAGGTCCAATGCCACACTCACCCCCCGATCTGTGTTAATGCTCCCTCGAGCCTCCAGGTCTGCCTTGTCTTGCTTACTTTTCAATCCAGGGTTCTCCTGCTACTGCTGATGGATAGTGGGGCCATGTTTCTGTAGGCGCAGTGCAGGTTTACTCCAAACTGTGTGCCAATGTGTTCAAAATGGACTTTACAACCAATTCATCTATTATCAATGATTATTAGTAGTGGGGGGGGGGGCAGGGGTGGCGGTCTGCCCCGGGCGGCACGAGTTTTGGGGGCAGTGGCCTTCCCCTCGCCTCCCCCCCCTTACCTGCGGCTGCACAGGGCAGCAACTGCAGGATTCGATTGGCAGCACACACACCCTCTTAAGGCTGCCGCGGGGTGGCAAAGGCTGGGAACGCCATGGGCGGCAAAAGATCTAGCTACGCCTATCCACCCCCGTGCTCGCCTGTCCTTTCTCCCCACTACCTGCCATGGGCGGCAATCTGGGGGATAGCCCCGGGCGCCAGAAGCTCTAGCTACGTCACTGAACAGGCAGCTCTCTCAAGGGCAGTGCTTTCGTTTAGTTCCCTCACGCACAGTGTTGTCAGTTGTGCACGAACGGAAGGAGCACGCGACATGACCAGAGAGACTGTTACAGACACTGCTGTCTTGCTGTTCATTTCAGCAAACAACATGAGCGCAGTATCCTGACTGGTTGGGGCAGGCAAATCCTCCGCTCTATAGGAGACTGGGGGCTGAGTCTTCACTCTCTCTGGCTCCTACTACAGCAAGTATTAGGGAGGCTTTGAGGGCACATGTCAGGCTGGACAAAGCAAGGTAACTGTCCAGACTGGCATGCACACTACATATACCCTCACAAAGTTCATTGCTCTTGCTTCTGCCAGGATAGGCCCCGCCCTCAAAAACACTAGACTGGAAGCAATAGAAAGAGCGCTACAGTCAGGCAAGACAGAATGGGGACAAAACAGTGTAGATTCGTAAAATGCTATCAAATTAAAACTATGTGATGTGCAGCACACAGAAGGGGTGGGGCAACGCCCTCACGCCCCAATGAAGGAACCGCCCTGGACACCTGTAAAATGATTCAGAACCAAAATTTGCATGAAAAATCTGATTTGATTTTCTGGGTATGCACCCTGAATATTGAACGCACAATATCAGTCAGAGAGAATATTGTGGGCAAAATATCAAAAAAATATATTTACAGGTATGTAAGTCTAGATCTTCTATACCTAACTCCACATATATGTACCTACGCAGCACATATATCTTCAAGGTACATAGATGTGGAATTAGGAATAGTAAATCTATACTTCCCTATATGTACTTACCTTTCAATATTTTTCCCTCAATATTCTGTCTCTCGATATTGTTGGTGTCCATATTCAGTAGTACAACTGATATTCTGAGCAGCTTTTTTCTCGTCAGCGTCAGCGATAAGCAAATTACTAGTCTCCGTTCGTAGATCTTGTAGAGTATGCACTCTTACTTTTTCCTTCTCACTTAAGTTCATCCAAGAGTCAGGTGAACAGATTTACGATTCGAAAAGAGGGCCCTGAGGCCACAGCTTCCTTGTTACTCCTGCAGGAAATATTCATGGAAAATAGAGGCAGTGGTAGACTTTGATGACGATTGCATCAGGTAGCCCATAGGACAGGCAAATATAGTTTCCTAATAAATGTATTGAATTTGGTCCAAAATGCATGAAACATTAAGAAACTATTTTTTGATAACTGTTCAGTCCTCGGATATTTTGTATGGAATGGTTAAGGCAGTGGGAAAGCATTAGGGGGAACCTACAAGTTTTGTGAGGAACTACAGAAAAAACCCTGGGCCATATGTATGACGAAGCGGCGGAGCGTGTTGATAGCCTCCTGGGCTTAACAACATGCTCCGCCACTTCGGAAACGCAAGGCTGCACCATATTTACAAGAATGTGGTGCAGCTTTGCGTTTCCCCAGAGTGCAAGGGTGTCTGTGTGTAGGGGAGGATTGGTTATGTGTAGGAAGGTGTCCCTTCCTGCACATAAACAATCCTAAAATGCCATTTTGTAACTTTCATGTGTGCTGCTTCATGCACGCATGAAGCAGCACACATGAAAGTTGCAAAATGGCATTTTTAAAAAGGTTTGTTTATGTACAGGAAGGGACACCTTCCAGTACATGAACAAACCATGGCATTTTGCTTTTTCCATGTGTGCTACACAAGGCAGCACACATGGAAAAAGCAAAAACGAGGAGAAATAATGCATTTCTCCTCGTTTCGCCACCTTAAGACCAGGGATTTCCTAATCTTAATTTTGGCGCTGCCTCCTATGTACGCCACCCTTGTACATAGAGGGCAGCGTCAAATACAATGGGTGTTGCGGTGGAACGCCCACCACAACACCCACTGCATGCCCATTTCACACTAAACATAGCATGAAGAGGTGCCTTATGTACAAGGCAGCGTTAAGCCACGTTAAGTGGCTTAACGCTGCCTTGTACATAAGACAAGGCCCCTATCACCACAGGAACGTTAAAAAAGTGACATTCTCGTGGCGATAGGGGCTTGTACATATGCCCATCTGTTTTTATGAAAAGATATGGGATCTGATTGGATGTTAAGTGATGGACATTTTCAATCTTTTCGCTGTTTTGTGATGACACACAATGTCTGTGGATTGCTATGAATTCTGCTTATGCCATTCTGGACAAAATGGGCCTTGGGACTCTGGAGAAAGGGGGGGGGGGGCAGGGGCGAGTCACATCCACTGTCAGGGAACAGGAGCAATCCCCAGGGGTTTGGAAAATATCCTCCCCCACATTTACGGATAAAATGTGACAGGACTCAGCAAACAATATAGATTGTTTTTCAAAGAACGTTTAGGGTGAGATAGCATTAGAGTTTCTTTGCCAAATAACAGTATAAGTAGACCTATTCGTAGCATGAGCTCTACACTGGTGCCAACATGAACTGTGTGCAGGACGTTTTCAGTACCAATTGATACTGGTACAGACAGTTATTGTTTATAGTTACAGAAAAATTAATTTTGGATTGCTCATGTTTTTGCCTTTGTGATACAAATCTGCATGAGATGTTCCAAAAACAGAATGTGTTCACCTGAGTTTGATCTTGGGGAGCTGTGTGCAGGTTTGTAATGGGAGGGGATAGTTAGAAAGATTGTAAAGTTACATTTTCAACACACATTCTCGGACACAAAAAATTGATATGGAGGAATTAAAACATTTTTGCCTACGGGTCAAGGTCAGTCAGTACTGCTAGGGGGACATTGCACAGTTCATGCTTTGAGGCCAGTGCCTTCTGGGCATGGCCGTGTGTTGTGGCATTTAGGGTGGAGCTCCTGGTGCAGTGCCAAGTCAAAGGGCACATCTGCTGGGCAAAACCAAATTCTGTTGACACTAGGGGCGAAGGCACAGGTTGTAGTGTTGGTTCTTGACACAGCAGTTGGGCACAGCCGAAGAAGCAGGTGCCCACCACCCCTCTAGCTATGGCCGCAAGCAACATTCTACAACACAATATCGTGCAATGCAACTGCAAGAATTACAATGGCTTCAGGATCAGGAGGCAGTCTGTGTTTCAGCTTGAAGAAATTCAACCACACCTCAGTAGCTCTAAAACCCAGCTTCTGGTTTTCGTAAAGTTCAAGGTCAAACTGTTTGCTGTGTGACTTGCACAACTCTTTTTCAATAATGTATCCTTAAGTAACACATGTGCAGCATATCCCTTCTGGATCCATTTTCTCAATTTTTGGCCAGGTGCACAATCATTCTGTCATATCAGCTGGTGCAATATCTGTTTGCTCCTCTTCGGATCACACACACAGCAAACGGATGTAGCTGCTTCATTGCACCATTGTAAAGTTTTGTGACAAGGCCCATCGACAGTAGTACTGGTATGAAAGTTGCCTTATGACAACAAAACTGTGCTCAACAATACAAATTAATACGTAGGTATATGGGAAGTGCAGGTTTTATGTTCCCTACTCATACTGACCTGCTGCGAAGCGGGACCACCAGAACACTGTCCATCGGAGGCACGCGTCACAGGTAATGGAGGCACCAGATCATTCTTCGCACTGAAGAAGAAAATTACAGTTTTAACTCACACAGAACAAAAATGCTATAAAAAGAAAAAAACTGTATGGTTGCATTTTTCATTCCAGCTCGCAGCCTGTCTACTTTTAGGAAAGGCGGTCCTATTATTATCTTGGTAAAAGTTCACGGGATCTCAAAGCAAAGTACATTTTTATCTCTTGTTAATTATCATGAGAGAACACTACTGTTTTTTGTGTTTTTTTGGTAAGGATATGTTTTTAACATTATTATATAGCTTATTAGTTATTTTGGAACTTGATATGGAGAGAGGATGTAGCTTAACGGTTAAGGTGGCGGCCTTCAAATCTGGGGAACCGGGTTCGAGTCTCGGCAACGACGCTCAACATCCTGTGATTCTGGGCAAATCACTTAATATCCCCGTGACAAACAATAATGTGTCCTAAAGTAATGCAACTGGTGCTCGTGTAAAGAGCTCTGATACCTGATTTCGGGTCAAGTTCGCGCTATATAAAACTTTGAGAAAAGGAAAAAAAAACGAATAGCCATATGTACCCTATATTATGAGTAATGTGGATTTATATGGAGGGATACTTTGTGGCAGGAAATATTTCCGGCCACAATCTCCACACATCAATCTGGCTACTATGAATTAATCCCACGGAATGGAGGAATGCTTGGGCACATCTGTTTTTTCAAGGTCATATTCTGCATGGAATTCATAATTCCAAGTAGATTACCTAGCAAATTTACCACCTGCTTTGAGAAAGTGGTAAATGGTTGGGGTGGGGTGGGAGGAGCAGTGGGCAGGAGTAGGTACAGCTTGGCACCGACAGCGCTGACATTCGCCCCACTGCAACGTACAAAATCCAACAAGATCCCTAATCACGGCAGTGGGTACACCCCAGAACTCAGAACCACCAAGCGCAACTGCCACCAACTAGAGAAACGATGGCGCGCCACCAAGAACCTCGCCGACAGAGCAGCTCACAAAAGAGCCCTCAGCATCTATCTATGTACCACTTACTTGACTTCAGATAGGACTGATCTCTCCCCATCCGAACCTTGGGAGCGTCTATTCTGACGGAAGCTCCGAGGTGAATGGGAATGCCTGATGCGAACAGGGTCCCCCTGAGTCCTGAAGATATAATAATTTAAAATATTTATTTGCACATGTACTGTTCCAGCACTTCAAAAAAATACCACAAGTTTCACCAGGCTGTATGACAGAACACTATGGCAGAGAGACATGCTTTGCAAACCATTTTAGGGTACTTCACAATTAAATGTACTTAGAAAAAAAATAGTTCATGTTAACTGAAAACATTCCTATGTCTCCAATTTTAAAAGCAAGGGATTCCAACAAGAGGAAGTCTGTACAGATTTTTTTTATTGAGTAGACAGAGCACCTCACTCAGTAATTTATGCAGGATATGTATGCTCATTGTATAAGGGTAGGAATGATAAAAGGGCCACCTTAAGTATGCCTAAAGTAGGCTTTATTTCCAATAAAATATTTCCCAAAAATGACAAAGCGAGATCAATCTGACTCCTGTTTTCATTTGGAAGGCCTGGTGAGGAGGCCTCTATGACAAATGCCACATCGTGACATTTCAGGAAGTGTGATGGCCAGGAAATTTCCCTTTCAAAATGAAATAAATAATGAAATACCAGCATTTGTAAAGCGCACAGCTACCGCCGAAGTGGTGTCCCGTCATTGGGGGCCGTCGGGAAGATTAAGGGAGCTATTGCCCAGAGTCACGTGGTTCTGGGCTAACCTGCCACTGGTGCCAGGGATTGAACCGTGAACCCCGTAGTCCAGAGTCAGGGACCCTGGCCACTGCGCCACACCTCTTGCACTTCTAAAATGTATCTTAAAACTTGACCGGGATCAAAATAAGTATTAATTAACCCATCAGACCACTAACAGGTTTTTTGACTGAAAAATTAAAATGTGTCTGGAGTTCCCCTTTAACATATTTTGATATGTTCATATCTAAATGACTAGTGTTCATTATTTCCTGCTTTAGAGACGGTCTTCATCATAGATGAGGAACAATATCCTGGAAAAGATCAAAATAGTTCAACCATATGTAGTACATTTGGCACAGAACCTTGTGGTGAAGACAGTATTGCTATCATATCAGCAAACACTAAATGTCCATGGACCCGACGTACCAAACATTAGTCGCATTATACGATCAATGTGGAATTCTGCCAACCAACCTATGTGCTAATAGGTCAGCTTGCAAAATTCCCATATGGAGTGTGTTGCAATTCGAGGCAAGTCGCAAATTGTGGCTTACTCTGACTAAATGCCACGACAGGGATGGTGGCCTACTGGGGTCAGCAGACCACCATGTCTGCGATTACATTCAAATAAATGTACTGCATTTACAAAAATAAAACAGATTCTTTTAAAAAGTTTGTTTGAGAGTTGGCAGTGGTCCCCTGGGCGACTATTTACTCCCCAACAACCTTTTTTTAATTCACAAAGGGGGAGGGATTCAATGGGGACCCCTTCTGTTTTGTGCATGGCTTACCACCCTAATTCCAGCATCTTGTGACTACATTTCGGTCTGAAAACACTGACTTATCTACTACAGAATTGTTATTTGGAAGGGACGTCAACAATACACCCCTTTCAAATAGAGATTCCTAAAGGAGTTCCAGACGTGTTTTAGGAGTCGATAAGACAATTAAAAAAATAGTATTTTAAAATGTTTCTTACAGGCACAAACAGTCCGAGTCTGAAAAACATTTAGTACATCAAGCCCTATTTTCTTTATTTGCTACATAAAACCTTTAATACATGCTTGCATTCTAAAACAAGTGCATGGGGTTCAGAGTTCGGGGTTAAATTAAACTGCAGAAACAGTAGAGGACAGTCCTGTCTGGTTCCTTTGGTAAGACTCACATCTCCAGAAAGCAGTGCATTTGTTTGTGAATCTTACCAGAGAAACTTTATGTAAACTTTATATAATTAAAAATGTACTATTATAGAAACACTTCCCAAAGTTCATTCTTCTAAGGGGCCGATTCTGACCTGGGTCGGAAAGCTCTCCAACCGTGCCGGATCCGGAGTGTTTTCCGACCAAGCCGGACTCCTGCAGTCCGCCCGAGCGAGTACAATGAGGCCTCATGCTGCTGGACTCGGTTCGGTCGGACTCCCATAGAAGTCAACGGGAGCCGGTTGTACGACGCGTACATGGGCTCCCATTGACTGAATGGGTACGTCTCGCACAAGGGCGCCCCCTACAGTGGGTACGTGTCGGTGCCATCCGCACCGTACATGCCTGTGTTGGGGAGACCCTTGGGTCTCCCCCTGTGTCCGAGTCGTAAGGCTGCGGTTGACGGGGGGTCCGATGCGGACCCCCAAAGGCAGCTTCCAGGACGTTTTGCGAGCTGGAAACTTTGGCTCAATCCGGCTGTCCAACGCGTGCATCGTACTGGCTCGGTCGGAAATCGCATCCATTACACGGCGCGGTTTGCTTACGTACGAGACGTACGGAGTGGTTCGGACCCGGAAATGATTCAGTCGGCGAATTTCGCGTTGCTCGCATTGTACTTGCTCGCTCGTACAGCTTTACGAGTCTGGCAGAGAACACGCGTACGGCTCGTACTTTTTCCGGCCGGATCGCGTTCGGAGCCCTTACGAGCGAGATCGAAATCGGCCCCTTAATGGTAGATTTAATCAGAGCACATTTTCAAATGCATCAAGACTTAATAAAACATGGTGATTAGGCCTATTTTAATGAATGCATACTATTTCTCTTCCTGGTCTTATCAGAATCCTTTCTTCATTTAATACATCTAGACTGATTGGTGTCAATTAAGCCTTTTTGCCCACATTTTGGGTAGGATGTTGAATAAAGATAGGATGATAGATAACATTCACACGTTTGGTGATCTTTCCCTGCTTTTGGGGCTAAAGTGAAGTAAGATAGTTTAATATATTTTGGGAAGTTTTTATGTTTGATAAACACATTTACAATAAGCCAATCCGATCGAGTGATTTACCTTTTTAAATATTGTTAATTATCTCAGAGAAATAAATATTTTATTGAAGAATATTTTACTGGGCACATTAGAATGAGAAACAAAGTTATCATTATTGTTTTTGTTAGCTGTAATAATTGACCCCTCTATGTGATTATTAGTGGATCTCCTTCTTATAATCCAGCTGTTTAGCTGTAGATGTGATGATCTCTGCTTCTTCTCTACCTTCCCAGGATTTTCGTTGACATTTTATGTATTTTATTTTTGTTCTCAATAAATTAAATTTCACTTTGTTTGTGTACACTTTGGTTATTTGGTGTTTAAGAGTTTCAAGTTGCCTTTTCAGATCAGTAGATGCATTATTAATCTAAATGTCTTTGTCAGGTTTCCTGAGAACTCTTTTGTCTCCAGCTCCTGTGGTTCTGTCCTATCACATTTCGATCATTTGATTCACAAATAAAATTCTCTGATGAAGCATTTGAAGCTTTCACACACTGTGACTATGCTACTTCGAATGAAAGCAGAAATAATATATTTGAGGATAAATATTACCATAGATACTAATCTATAGAAGTGAAATTTCTACCAAGAATTGTATACATCTTCTAGAACCTAAATGCAGTAGCTCAGTATAGGGTATGGCAGATACCATGATAATGAGCGTTATTTGATCCCTCAAGATCTTTTATGAGACTTTCTCTCTATCATCGTCACAGAGACTCCAAAATTGAGCATAATTTGAAATATGGCAAGGAATATTGAATCTTTTTCAGTACCTTTATTTTTCTGAAACTTAAATACATGCTGTTTTACCCAAGATATTACGATTTCATATTGAGTGGGTTGCTATCTGAAACTATACTAAAGTGACTATTCAAAGCAAAAAACTGTTTTGGAAAATTGGGAGCCGACAGAAAGTATTTATTTCTATACAGTGTTAAGAGACAATGAAAGGGTTTTCTTTGGATCACTGAAGAAAAATTACTGTTTACGTAAACATTACTTATTTCATGGAGGAACAGACTATTAAATGTTGCGATATTGTTAGAATTTATTTTGCACTCCTACACATAACACACTCAATAGAAAAGCTGGACCATTTCACCAGTGAGAATAATAATAGACTAACAAGGAATCTTGTTAGCATGGAAAAAGTACTTACTTCGCTTCCTTCAGTTACCAAGAGAAGGGGGATGTCTGTGAAGGATTTGCAGTTTAGGGACCTAGGATTATACCTATAGGTTTCTCCCTACGAGTGTGTGTGAGTTAATGATGGATGCAGGATCTTTTGGCATCCTCCCTGCCAGAGTGTTGTACGCAGTGAAAACAAGTTTTAATTTTCTCTTAAAATATACGGAGGATAAATTGAGTAGTAACCAACAGTTTCGGGCATTGCTTCTTACTTTTCTGTTTTATTAGATAGCCTTCAGGGAGGTGTATTAACCTGCAGGTACACTCACTTAGTTGCTGACTGCCTATGGCCGACATTCTTGTGCGGCAGTACATTGGGCTGGAATGCACTGAAATGCTCTTGCACTGCTCCCAACGTAATGAAACGGATCATTACCATACTTCCCATCGAAGCGCATTAGGCACAATGTAGGGTAAAGTTCGTTGCTTGGCGCACACCATTAAGGGTCAGATGTACGACCATTGGCAATTGCGAATCGCAAATTGCGAGTCGCAATTGCCAATGTATGACAATGTCTGAGACACTGTTTGTGATTCCCAATAGGGTTGCAAATTGCATGCCTCATGCATGTTCATGAGTCTGTCGCAATTTGCGACCCCATTGGGAATGGCTGGCACTCCCAGGGATGGTGGCATGCTGGGGTCAGCAGACCTCCATGTCTGGGACTACTTTTAAATAAAGTAGTTTATCTTTATTTAAATGCAGCCCGTTTTCCTAAAAAGGAAAACGGGCTGCATTTAAAATAAAATTTAAAAAAATGTTTTTTCAGGGCAGGTAGTGGTCCCTGGGACCACTGTCTGCTCTGAAAAAATGTTTGCGCACCCATTCACAAAGGGGAAGTGGTCCCCTGGGGACCCGTTCCTGTATGGTTTACCACCCTTTTGAAGAGGGTGGTGAACGAGTGTTTTGCGACCGTAATTGCGGTTGCAAAACATTCTTAAATAGGGTTCAGACACGCTATTAGGAAGGGACATCCTTGGAACACCCCTTCGTAATAGCGAGTCGCTAACCCTATTTTGCAAGTCGCTATTCAAGAGAACTGTAAATGGCTCATCATTTTGTACAGCTTTAATGCTTAGCTCTCAGTAAAGAACGATCAAGGCAATAATTCCTCTAGCCATGTTAGGTTAGTCATGTATTGTGGCTGACTTTAAAGAGTACCTTATGAAACTCAGCTCAAGAGAGGTTGGGCAGTGGCAGAGTTTGCGGTTTGATATCGGCCAGTGTCGCTATAGCCGATGCAGTTGGCAGTGCCAGGTTCTGCTGTTTCAATGGGAAAGTCCCATGCAGTGCCAGGGTGTGCAATCAGAGCGTGCATTGCCATCAAGTGCTCCGTCAGGTTGAACAGGCTCTACTGGTTTCAGTGAATGCAGTGCCAGCCTGTACTGTATCAAGGTAAATAATGTCGGAGTGTGTAATACGTTTCGGAGCCTTGCCCAGATGACTTGGTTGCTGCTGAGGTTTTCTCAAATTAGTCGGACAGTTTGTCTTACTTTCTGGTTGTTCATGAGATACCTCACAAAAGTCTAAGGGCTTCTGCGTAGGATACCTAATTTAAAAGTGATATCCACTGAATGAAAGATCATTGCCCTGTGCTGAACACTCAAGCACAAATATGTGATGGTTTCCTCAGCTATGTTCTAAAACTTTCAGATGGCTTCTGTCATTGACATTACTAAGTAGATTTTGCTCTAATTTACTTTCCAAGCCCTTTGATGCAGGCTTCCTAACCCTCAAACTGAGGTAAATAATTAAAAACAGCTAGTCATTCACGCAAAAAGTTACCATAAAACTGATTAGCTGCTGTGCCACCAGAAAGCGGGAGCAATCATTAGTCTAACATTTTGCCCAATCTTAATGGCAATTACTGAGCGCAAACAAAGGTGCTGCAATTAGGCTGTGCATTATTTTTCCTGTACTAAGAGTTTTAATTCATAAACTGGGAGACAAGGTTTGGAAAAAAGGCATTTTATTATTTTACTACATTTATGGGTGCAAAGGAACTGTCAATATTAGCTGGTAGTAATTATCATCGCGATATAGCATATTACTGCAGTAATTACAATCAGCGGATAGGGCAGAATAAATAGTTTTGCCACATTTTTACCATTCCCTCATCTCACTGCTCTCTGCTCACATAGGCAACTCAGTGTAATCTATTTTTTTTCTGCTGACTTCCGGGATCATTTAAATAGAGCAATTTCTCTTTTTAACAAAACGCGAAGTGTCTGTTGCACACACTGCAGCACTCTATGGTATTTATGATTCCTTTTCGACCATGTAGTCAGGAAAACTAGTAAGGTCAAGTTATTTGAAAAATAGAATTAAAAACAGTGGTGCAAAGCAATACAAAAAGTGTGTAACAAGAACAAATATGTATTTAATCGCCTGTAGGTAATTAGAGATCCTTGCATGATAAATGCATTTATTTTTCCAGTTGTCCTTAATGAAATAGGGAACATGGACCTTCCACTTCATTTTACTTTGTAAATAAATAGCCCCCCAAATCAGACAAAGTGATCCAGAGAACTCAAAAAGATGTATTCGTGTAGCTGTCCATTTGTAAGTTCCACCTGCCTACTCTAGGAGGACTATGCAACTTACACAAGATTTACAAAGCTGCTGCACCTCAAGTGCACCGTACAAACGGGCAACTATTTCAATATATCTGTTTGGGATCTACAGATCACTTTGTCTGATACGGAGGACTACTACTTTCTAAATTAAAATAACGCAAATTATCAATGTATTCTACTGCTGCATTAGAAGTAACTGGGAAAAAATACATGGGTTTCAATTTAAGGTTTCTCTGATGGTCTACAGTCGATTAAATAAAGTTTTATTCTCTTTGAACAATTTATGTATTGCTGTGTATCAATGTTTTGGGTTTTGCGCAGCCTCGTCATGCACTTCTGTGTGTTGCACACCCCAACCACTGTCACAACCAACCCTTTAGGTGACAAGGGTTGTCACAGGATTCAACACCCTTTGTGGGAAAATTATTCTCATCCAAGCTGGTAGCAAATTTTACTCTGAGAATTTTTATGAATAAGGCTAGGCATACTTTTGTCACCCTGTTATAATGGGTTATAATGACATATGTAACAAGACAAAGAAGAGTGCGAACAGACCACGTGTGAGTTTGCGACAAGGAGGTTAACCTGGATTCGGCACTACTCAACTACCAAGCATGATCAGCAAAAAAAATCTAGGCTTAACTGAAGCCATACTGCACTGCCATGCACCACTCGTTATATGGAGATGTTGTAATAGTTAGCAGAAAAGGAAAGACCTGTGTTTTGTGTGCTCTTTTTCAGCCGCGGCCCATGCAGATAAGAGGGGTGGGGCATGGTGGGGGGCCCCACCGGGGGAGTGGGAGACGACGAGGAGGGAAAATTAAATAAATAATTAATTTTCCCTCGTTGTCGTCTTTCGAAATCCCCCACCCACCCAATCCAGCCCCACCGCTCTTACCTGCACGGCCCACGGCTGCTCTTTTTAATCAGGAGGTCCAGAAGCTAAGGTCTGTGAGCTAAACATATTGCGCTCTGAAGGTTGCAGTTCAAACTGGTCAGAAGAGTATGAGCAATTCAACCGCGTACATATAAATAGCTTTCAAAAGGGAATTCAAGCAGTTGAACATAGGTACAGGTGTGTGTAGTAATTTCTGCTGTACACTGGATTTTGATGCATTTGTCTTCCCATCACACAGTGAGGGTAGTCAGTAGCTAAAAGTAGAATATCTATCTATCTATCTATCTATCTATCTATCTATCTATCTATCTATCTATCTATCTATCTATCTATCTATCTGTCTATCTATCTATCTATCTATCTATCTATCTATCTATCTATCTATCTATCTATCTATCTATCTATCCATCTATCTATCCATCTATCTGTCTATCTATCTTCCTTTTAGATGCTGACTGCCCTCACTTTCCTCTGTTTATCTGAGGTTTAGCTTTAGAGTGCCCTTTCACTTTTTCACCTGATACACCTAACTTCCTTCTTGAAGATGCATGACATTTTACTGCTTCTATTTTGGACTATCAATAATTTGCTTAAACTTTTTCTCCTGGTGCACTTCTGCTGCGTCAGGTACCAACCTGCTGCCTGATACTAAATTCCAGGGACGTTTGTGCCACTTTTCCGGAAGACCCTAAGAGTTGCTAGGAGGTCGCACTCACATACACATGTATACAATATCCCGTTCATCAACGTATGTGTGAACCTATCCAGGAATTATCCACAAAAAGTAGAGAAATACTGAAAATGTATCCACTCACGCTATCTTCGTGTATGGAATCTCCTTTAATTGGTCGACTGACAAACCAGATGGGTCAACGAGTTCCTTCCTGAAAAACATTAACAAGGAAATTGCACATATTTATCTGAATGAAAAAGGAAGGCAAAAATGCTCTGGTTAAACAATAGGGCCAGATGGCCCTGCCATGTACATAAAGAATCATGACATGAAGAGGGCTCCTGGCATTAATTAATGCTTCCTTCCAGCACTGCTGCTGGGCTTCAAGGGAGAGCTCAGCTCCCTGTGAAGACGCTCCCTCCTCCCCAGCGTCAAGGCTCGTGTTTTTATTGTTGTACATTCTAAGGTTATGTTATAATACTCACTGTATATATTTCCACAGCTCTTCCTTCGCTTGCACATCTGGACTTCTCCTACAAGAATGCAGAAAAGAAGAGGCACCTTAGAAATCTGAAACACCCTGAGATGCTTCCTCCTGGACCTGCCTGTTCTCAAGGCAACAACGAATAGTCAGTTCATTTCCTAGGTCTCAAGACTCTAATGTGATTGTAAGAAGTTAGGTTATTAGTTGAAAAAGGTGGGAGCCCCGTCATCACCCAAAAAGAAATCGCAATCCTTGAACCACACACATCACTAAATAAACTTGTGATTATTCCTCAGGTAGCTTGGTACAAAACACTCAGGCTTAACTTAGAGGCAATGTGAAAAGTATTTAGGCAGCACTCAAATAGTGATAAAGTGAAGACACAAAACAAGAACGATCCAAAACAACTTATAGAAAATAGAGAATTTGTTAATAAATAAAATGAGTGACACAGAAAAAACAAAAATCAAATCAGAAGAAATGGAGTTATGAGTTGTTAAAGTTTAAGGTGAAAAGATATCCAAAAAGGTGCATAGAGCCAACTGTGGGTATTTCGTAGTGCCGACCGGGACAAAGTAAAATTTTCAGGCCAACCATGACGAAGCACCGGTTGGGTATGGGACCAAGTGCGGCCCGCTGGGAGTTGCACCTTTTGTTATCGATGCAGGACTGAGTAACGCTGCATCCCATCCATCGAGCCACTGATCAGGAGCTGTGCAGTGCTACGATGTGAGTCTCTGCATCACTCTTCATCATATTCAGTGAAGCCATTGATCGGGAGCTGCACCGTGGTGCAACGAGAGGACCTGTGTCATTCTGCATCGAATCTGGTAAGGCTGCGGACCAAGAGCTGCAAGGCTCTGTTATGCGAGGCCCTACATCGCTCGGTGCTGCACTGCATCGGATCTGGAGAACCCTTCATTTAAGCAGGGAGTCGTACACTCTGACCCCAACCAAGGATCCAGGAACGTGAAGGCAGCACTTGGGGAGTCAGGAATCCCTCCCACAGAGGCCAGAAGAGGGGACCAAGTCACGTTCAGTTGGGTGTGGTCAGCTGGAAAGCAGGAGAGGCCTCTGGAAGCTTGTTGTGTCCCTGTAACTCAAACAGGAGGTCCTGTGTTCAAGGCAAGCAGGTCCAGTTTACCTCCTTCAGACAGCAGGCCAGTCCTTCTGAATATTCTTGGGTCTAGGAGTGTTATGATTTTTGGCTCTGAGGGTGGCACATTTATACCTAGTTTCAGCCTATTGCGGGGAACACCCCTTTCTAATGCTAAAACTGGGTCTGGTCAGTTTCCCCCTTTCCACTTTGTTTGGCTGCAGTCTGTCTATTGAAACAATGGCAAGGCAGACCCAGTATGAACTGCCTTTGCCAGTGACAGGATAGGTATCTTCTGAAGTCAGGAAGGGGTTGGATACAGTCCTCAGACTACCATCTGAGGCTCAGAAAGGGGCTGGGTACAACCCTGCAGGCCATCCTGCTCAGGAAAGGAACACCCTTACCCCACACCCAGGTCCTTTGTCCTCTTTCAGGTAGGAATACACATCAACCCATGGAGAGCCATTAACAGTCATGTGACCCTGAACAACACAGAAAGACTCATTTGATTTAGGCAGGAAAATGCAGCTTTCTAATAGTGGCATTTTTGAAAATATTAATTTAAAATCTGACCTTACCATTAAAGAGGATTTAAAATTACAAATCAGTGAGTGGAAGAAGTATTTTTCTATGTCATCTCATACTGAACATATCATGTATTAAATGTAATAAGATAAACCATTGCTAGCCTATGGATGCCAGCCGTGCCACAGCTAAAAACAACTTTGTTTTTTTTTCACTGCCGGGACATGTAAAACTTAATTGCACATGTCCTACTTTTTAAATACAATGCACCCTGCCCTACAAGCCTTTAGGGCCTACCTTAGGGGTGACATTTAAATATTAAGAACGAAGATTTGGGCTGGCAAAAGGTTTATTTTGTAGCCACAAAATGAGAAAAAGGAGGGAGAGATGGTGGACCAAAGGTATCAACTGTCTCTTTAGAACATTTTGAGAAAAACATGAGGTTTGATAAAAACTACCATCATCCACTAGATCGTGGCATGCTTCATCATAGGGCTGCTACATCATCCCAGAGCAGGCCAATGCCTGGGAAGGAGCAAAGAGAGGGGAGGACAAAACAAATATTAATGTGTTGGGATCCGTGCAGTAAACAAAAGGACAGTGAAAGAAATAGTCTAAAACTTACTCAGAGATACCGTAAATCAAACTTTATTCTTAGGTTTACTGGGTCGAATTAAAAGATAAAGAGGAGGAGATGGTTTAGGGGAAATTAGGGCCCTCTTCTTCTCCTGTACTGCTTCTATGCCGGCATGTTTCGTCCTTTACCATTGCCCATAAAGAGTAATTTCGGCCTTCTTCAGGACTAGCGATCCATGATCTGAGTCACTCCCTTTCCTGGTCAATAACCAAATCTTCAAGGGAATGTGTGTGTTTGACGTGATAAGTGTTACTACATATAATGAATGACCTGGCTCGTCAATTTCTGTGTAGACACTTTCATGTGTGTTACTGAAATGATAAACACACCACATAAATATAGGTACAAACCAATACAAAACCATACAAGACCTCACGGTTTTCAAATGCCATTCAAAAACACATGTGTATGTATATGCACATATCTTTTGATTAAGGTTTATAGGGAATACGCCCTCTGTATGTTATACCTTAATCCCATGTGTTCATAGGTATAATCAAGGAAATCCCTTGATTACCACCAGCCACAGTTGTAATCACTTTTCACTCAAAACTCCCATCCCATTAGTGATTGGGAAAACAATGGTTTAGATAAATTCATCAAAGAGAGAGAAATGTCATATGATTTCTTACCTAGTTTTATAGGTACGTTCCTCAAAATAGAGTGCAAGGCGGAGCATCCCCCTGTAGTCACACTCTGTGTAAATAACTTCATGCTATTACTCCAGACTCTAATCTGATGCAATATAGAAAGGACCATAGAAGCGGTTTCCCAGGTTGGTTTTAGCACGCTTCTTGTGTTGGTTTTCATATACATAATTATGTCAAATGAAAACAAACCAGGTTCAAAACAACTGATTGCCAAATGAATGATATTGCACAGTGACTCTACCAATCGGCTAAGATGACACGCACTGAAATGATGAAAGAAGGTTGCGCATCGGATGAATACTAAGCATCCGAGAATGTGATTTTATGACCCCTTCTGAGAGGCCCAGCAGCCCGAGCCAGCCAGCCTCCGAAGGGTTTCAGTGAACCTCCATGCCCCCGCCTCTTGTTTTCTTTTAGACTGGCGTCACCAAGGTGATATCTTTGCCTGACGGCAGGGATTTCACCTAAGCACTTCATGTGTTGTGAGCATGGGGTGGGAGTGGGAAGATGTGCACAGCAGGGTGAAAGGGATGGCCAGTGCAGGTGACGCTTTTCCTTTGTAAAGGAATTTCTGCTGGCATCATAGGCAGTCTGTGCACTTGTAAGGATGTGTATTCCATACAAGTGCACAGACAGCAAACCCTGGGCTATGACGCCGGCAGGAATTACTTTAGAAAGGAAAAGCGTCACCTGCACTGCCATCCCTTTCCCCCTGCTGTCTGTGCACTTGTATGGAATTCACATCCACGGCGATGCTCACCAGATAAATGGTGAACAGGGCCATGGATCTGTCTCTTTTTGCATCCAAGGGCACCAACGAAGAAGCAGAGGAGGCCCAGGCAAGGACAAACCAGGAGACATTTGACCCACATCTATCTACACAATGAGCCCTTCGGGAGGGGCTGGATGCCAGGACGACAGTGCTGCTGATCAGCCCGACTCCACAGAATAGTATCAGAAGAGCAGGTAGCACTTTTTGTGTAAGTTCCAGTAACTTTAATGCATTCTAGAGCATCAGCATTACAATCTGCCTGTTTATCTAGGTTACTCTAAGTGAACAGTGTTCTTGACTTACATTCAAGGAAACATCAAGGAGGACAGTCCCCTCCGAATATGCAAATGTAGTGTAAGCATGTAGTGTTCAGCTTTTGGGGTGCTAGGGGGTACCTTTAGGGTTCAGGGTGGGTGTGGGTTTTAGGGTGCCAGGGAGTAATTTTAGGGTTCAGGGGGGGTTAGGGATTGGGGTGCGAGGGGGTAATTTTAGGGTTCCTGGTGGGTATGGGTTTTGGGGTGCCAGGGGGTAATTTTAGGGTTCAGGGTGGTAATGGATTTTGAGGGGTAAGGGTGAAATTTTAGGAATCAGTGCAGGTATGGGTTTTAGGGTTCCAGGGGGGGTTATTTTAGGGATCAGGGCGGGTATGGGTTTTGGGGTGCCAGGGGTAATTTTAGGGCTCAAGGCGGGTATGGGTTTTGGGTTGCCAGGGTTAATTTTAGGGTTCAGGGTGGTTATGGGATTTGGGGTGCCAGGGGGTAATTTTAGGGTTGAGGGCAGTAATGGGTTTTGGGGTGCCAGGGAGTAATTGTAGGGTTCGGGGTGGGTATGGGTTTTGGGGTGCCAGGGGTAAATTTAGGGTTCAGGGTGGGTATGGGTTTTGGGTTAATTTTAGGGTTCAGGGTAAGTATGGGTTTTGGGGTGCCAGGGAGGTAATTGTAGGGTTGGAATGGGTTGAAGGGTTTTAAGGAAGTGTGTGTGTGCGTGTGTGTGTGTGTATATATATATATATATATATATGCTTTACTAAAAAAATAAGCCATTTACAGGGAAATATAAACCTATAAACATGTATATATATATATACATCCTTCAAAGTGAGTCCCGAGCTCGAGGACGCACTCCATCACAGGCTAACTGTCAAAATTATTTTCATTTAGGGGAACTGGCAGTTGCATTACTGAGTTTATTCACGGCCTAACATGTTTCAGAGCCCCCAGCTCCTTTCTCACAGGCAGTCCTCAGCCTCGCGCAGAAAATCAATGTGCACTCGTTTTTTCTCTCATTTAAATACCTTTAATAGGTTGCAGATGAGACAGTTTACTAAGGATTCTGGTATCCGTAGTCCACAATGAATTAATTTCAACCCTCCAGTGGGTGTTGCACGACTGAGGAAATTGTCAAAAGTATTTCAACCCTCCAGAGGGCCCCAGTTACTCAATTGTACGGTTCTAATACATGTCATAGTCTGGTAACTTCTTATCTAGTACTACAGACCTGCACATTACGTCATATTCTAAAATTAAATTTAGTTCTGGAATACCTTTCTAAAAAAAATAGTTGGACGATTATAGATTCAAATTGCTTGCCCAGTTTGTGATTAATTTTTCAGCCCTTAATAGATGCAGACACCTCTCAGTAACTTTAATTTCGGGTGTCAAGAAGTTTCAGCTAGCAGGTGCTCTTCGGTTTCAATAAGTTTCAGATTATTGATGAGGCCCAAAACACACACTTTTTTAAAGCACGTCCAAAGTATGTTGATTGGCTCTTCGAATGTGAGATTTTCCTGCAGGTAATCCAGTGTATCAAAAATGTATGTCAAGCAGGCGGGGTGTAGATTGGGGGTATTTTGAAAACACCATCTTGGTTACTCAGACGTTACTAGGGCTGGACTTTTACATGAGAGCGCAGAGCTCAGACATTTAAGGGCTCCATTGGTGAGCCTCTATCCTGACTTGAAACATGCAATCATATTGGGGTACTGAGCCATTTAGAGTGTATTTACGTTGCTTGCTGATGTGCACCACTCCCTAATATCGCAATTATGAGAGCATAATATCCACATTTGGTAAACGCACTTTGCAATGAACTCTGTAACCTGCTGGTAAATCGGGTACGCATGTGTTATCCTATCTGCTATCCTTTCATCCGTCAATCCAACCATCCAGCCTTTCTGATTTCAATTTTCTCTGCCAACCTTACACCAACCCATTTAGCCATCATCTCAGATATCTATTTACTCTACCATCCCTTTACCAACGCATCCATCCACTCACATTTATTCTGCTATACTTTCACCCTTGTATCCATCCATTCTGATTTTCTTTTACATTACCATCATTTTACCCATTTAATTGGGATTTACCTAAACCACACAAAGCCACTTTGTGTGGTTTTGTAAATCCAGAGTAATGAGAGGCAGAGCATTGAGCTGCCTTGAGTTACCTTGCGTTGGGAAGTCGTTCCATGGGTGGAGCTAGGGCATTTCCACACATCCGTCTATGGATTTTGACACAATCCCACAGTTACTTTGGTCAGTAAACCTGGGAATGCTTCCAAATGGTGCGCCTCCCAGACCCAGGCGTTATGAGGAGCATTATCTTTATTTATCCTTGTTGATTCCTTTTTCAATGTGAGCTGCTGTTCCTTCACAGAAAGAATCCTGCTCATAACGCAGGCACCATTGCACCATGATGTCTGCATTGGCACTATGAGGCACCAGTTGAGGGAGACAGCGGAAATGTGTCATATTTTTGTAAATATGGCACATTTCTGTTCTCTGCCTTTCATGCAACACAGAGCAGCATGTTCCCTTGCCAAGTTGTGGTGCATGAAAGTTTAGTAAATCTGGGCCTAAGTAATTTTTAGGCCTGTTCTTTCTGTAGGTAAGCGTACATTGAATGCATAGATGGCAGAAGTCTTTGCGTCAAACATTAGAAACTGTAAAATTCTAATTATATACCCAGATGGTTTTGCACAATTGTTTGGGGCTGATTTGCATTGGACATTTTCATATTATAAGAAATTCCAGCCATTTCATTGAAGTTTAGACATTTGGTAAGTGTGTGATATAATTGTACAGAAAATCAGGCTACTTCTAGCTTGCTTCTTTAAAGAGTTTAGGGTAATTTAGAGAGGTACTGGATGTTTAACTTGTATTTCTTGGCTTTTTAATGTTGGTTTATTGTACAAAATGACAGTATTCTTTCCCCCCGCAGTTTTGTAATAATGAAGTAATTGACCTGAGGGCCTTTTTTATATTTCACTAGACATCGCTATCTGCATACAGCAGGATGCCGAACACCAGAGGCTTTGGACCACAAAATGTTAAGCGGCGAAAGATAGAGGATTTTTTCACTCGTCAGCCAGCCACTCAAGACCCTTTGACACCATGTTCTGATTTAGGTGTAGAACCTGCCCTGCCAGCTTCCGGCTATACTCCAGAAGAACATTTAGCATTACTTCATTCTGACTCTCCTGCAAATACAACCACTGGTATGCCAGCGACTAGGAGTCCATGTTTGAAAAAGTCAAGGAGTTCATACATCTTAGATATAGGAGTATATATAGATATCTCAAAACTCAGCACAGTTTCATCATCAATCCCAGATGATTTACGCTACCAACTTTTGCACACTTCATGGACGCCAGAGACATCATACAAGTTTCCAGTAGCTCAGCAGGGAATTCAAGCACGTCGCTTTCAACATGAATGGTTATTATTATTAACACAGTTTTATATAGCGCGAACTTGACCCAAATCGGGTATCTGAGCACTTTACATAGCACCAGTTGCATTACATGAGGACACATTCATTTTTGTTAGGTGCAGGGAGATTAAGTGATTTGCCCAGAATCACAGGATGTTCAGCGTCATTGCCGAGACTCGACCCCAGTTCCCCAGATTCAAAGTCGCCCGCACTAGTCGTTAGGCCAGCTCCTCTCCCCTAAAGAGGTTGAAAACCTATCGCCCATGGCTTGCCTAAAGTGCTAAACTTGAGCGGGCCTTATGCAAGATGTGTGTACTCTTTGCCTGTAAAGAAGTTGGAAGAGTTTCTCATCAAGCTGTGAGGAAATTAGTACTTTGGCCCATAACAAAATGGAAACATGCACAAAGTGATTTTCGTTTCCATGCTTCTTCCTTGTATCACAAAGAGAGTATGACAGCGGCAGCTAACTTCTCATATGTTTTTGAAGGGAAGTCTTATGCTGTTACAACTATGATCGAGAGCAACTGGAAGAAAACTATTTTGGAAAACAGAAAACGACTTGTGCCAATAGTGGAATCAGTACTCCATTGTGCCAAACAAGGTATAGCTCTTCGAGGACACAGAGACAGTGGACAACCTATTGCTTGAAAGGAACCCGAAGAGAATGATGGGAATTTCCGTGCTGCTCTGCGCCTACGACTTCAAGCTGGTGATGAAGTTCTGGCATGGCATCTGGCAACGTGTCCCTCTAATGCACCTTACCCAAGTTGGAAGATTCAGAATGATACTATCTCTGCTTGTAACATTCTAATGAGAAATAGAGTTGTGGAGCACGCAAACAATGCAAGATATTTTGTGCCATTTTAGCAGATGGGACAACTGACAGTGCCACTATCGAGCAACTTGTTCTAGTAATTCGTTTTATACAAGGTACATCTGTGTATGGAGAATTCCTTGGCTTCGAAGAGCTTCAGGATGGAACAGGGGTTGAAATTGGAAAGAAAATTCTCACTTCTTAGAAACATATGGCCTGAATGTAGATTGTATACGTGGGCAAACATACGATGGTTGTGCTGCAATGAAAAGTTCTGTTAAAGATGCATAGGCGCTAGTTTCAGTGCGTGTGCCAAATGCATTTTATGCACATTGTGGAAGTCATACACTGAACCTTGTGATTGGACATTCATGTGATATACGTCAAATCCGTAATTGTCTTTCAACACTTAAAGAAGTGTCTAATTTTGTAAGAGGCTCTGCAAAAAGGATGGCTGTCCTAAAGGCGAAATTTGCTACTTTGCCAGACACAAAAAAGAAGCTGATAAGTGGTTTATGTGAGACACGGTGGGATGAAAGGAATGCATCGGTTGTTCGTTTTGTTGATATGTACCCAGCTGTGGTTGACTCTATGCTTGAGATCTCGGACTGGCAAGATCACAATGCCTCTTCCAAGGCTGAGCAATTTCTTGCAGCTGTTCAGTCCCAATAACTTAATTGTTGCATTACACATCCTGGCACGATTTTCTGGGCTAGTACTTCCTGTTTCAGCTGCACTCCAAAATCCTAATACAGATATGTTGGAGAGCATAGGACAGACTGAAAATGTCAAGAAAGTAGAGACAAAGCTGAAGAAGCATTTAATGAGATTTTTGTTAAAGCCCAAACCACAGCAGGGGATCCTCTGACCATGCCACACCTTACTGGCAATTGCAAAAACAACAATTGATGGACAGAATGCAGAACAATGTCATACATTCACCCCAGTACAGAGGTCTGGGCTTAAATCCATCGTTTTTTTGCTCACCATGCCGTTCCAGTTTGAACCCAGCCATTTGCAAATCAGTCTTGACCCTGTGCCTCATGGGAACAGTCCAGCCCGAACTGCCAAGCCAGGTCCTCCCTGAACTGGAAACAAGCATCCTAGGACCGGTTTCGGGGTTTCACCCCTCTTCAGCCAGGATAGCTTGATTACAGTGGCATGGAGAGCAAGGGACCCACGTCTTGGCATACCTTTCCCACTCGGGGTGACAATTGCAAAAACAACAATTGATGGACAGAATGCAGAACAATGTCATACATTCCCCCCAGTATAGAGATCTGGGCCTAAATCCATTGTTTTTTTGCTCACCATGCCGTTCCAGTTTGAACCCAGCCATATGCAAATCAGTCTTGACCCTGTGCCTCATGGGAACAGTCTAGCCCGAACTGCCAGGCCAGGTCCTCCCTGAACTGGAAACAAGCATCCTAAGACCGGTTTCGGGGTTTCACCCCTCTTCAGCCAGGATAGCTTGATTCCAGTGGCATGGAGAGCAAGGGACCCACGTCTGGGCATACCCTTCCCACTCAAGGTGACAATTGCAAAAACAACAATTGATGGACAGAATGCAGAACAATGTCATACATTCACCCCAGTACAGAGGTCTGGGCCTAAATCCATCGTTTTTTTGCTCACCATGCCATTCCAGTTTGAACCCAGCCATTTGCAAATCAGTCTTGACCCTGTGCCTCATGGGAACAGTCCAGCCCGAACTGCCAAGCCAGGTCCTCCCTGAACTGGAAACAAGCATCCTAGGACCGGTTTCGGGGTTTCACCCCTCTTCAGCCAGGATAGCTTGATTACAGTGGCATGGAGAGCAAGGGACCCACGTCTTGGCATACCCTTCCCACTCGGGGTGACAATTGCAAAAACAACAATTGATGGACAGAATGCAGAACAATGTCATACATTCCCCCCAGTATAGAGATCTGGGCCTAAATCCATTGTTTTTTTGCTCACCATGCCGTTCCAGTTTGAACCCAGCCATATGCAAATCAGTCTTGACCCTGTGCCTCATGGGAACAGTCCAGCCCGAACTGCCAAGCCAGGTCCTCCCTGAACTGGAAACAAGCATCCTAGGACCGGTTTCGGGGTTTCACCCCTCTTCAGCCAGGATAGCTTGATTCCAGTGGCATGGAGAGCAAGGGACCCACGTCTAGGCATACCCTTCCCACTCAAGGTGACAATTGCAAAAACAACAATTGATGGACAGAATGCAGAACAATGTCATACATTCACCCCAGTACAGAGGTCTGGGCCTAAATCCATCGTTTTTTTGCTCACCATGCCATTCCAGTTTGAACCCAGCCATTTGCAAATCAGTCTTGACCCTGTGCCTCATGGGAACAGTCCAGCCCGAACTGCCAAGCCAGGTCCTCCCTGAACTGGAAACAAGCATCCTAGGACCGGTTTCGGGGTTTCACCCCTCTTCAGCCAGGATAGCTTGATTACAGTGGCATGGAGAGCAAGGGACCCACGTCTTGGCATACCCTTCCCACTCGGGGTGACAATTGCAAAAACAACAATTGATGGACAGAATGCAGAACAATGTCATACATTCCCCCCAGTACAGAGATCTGGGCCTAAATCCATTGTTTTTTTGCTCACCATGCCATTCCAGTTTGAACCCAGCCATATGCAAATCAGTCTTGACCCTGTGCCTCATGGGAACAGTCCAGCCCGAACTGCCAAGCCAGGTCCTCACTGGACTGGAACCAAGCATCCTAGGACCGGTTTCGGGGTTTCACCCCTCTTCATCCAGGATAGCTTGATTCCAGTGGCATGGAGAGCAAGGGACCCACGTCTAGGCATACCCTTCCCACTCGGGGTGACAATTGCAAAAACAACAATTGATGGACAGAATGCAGAAAAATGTCATACATTCCCCACAGTACAGAGATCTGGGCCTAAATCCATTGTTTTTTGCTCACCATGCTGTTCCAGTTTGAACCCAGCCATATGCAAATCAGTCTTGACCCTGTGCCTCATGGGAACAGTCCAGCCCGAACTGCCAAGCCAGGTCCTCCCTGAACTGGAAACAAGCATCCTAGGACCGGTTTCGGGGTTTCACCCCTCTTCAGCCAGGATAGCTTGATTCCAGTGGCATGGAGAGCAAGGGACCCACGTCTGGGCATACCCTTCCCACTCGGGGTGACAATTGCAAAAACAACAATTGATGGACAGAATGCAGAACAATGTCATACATTCACCCCAGTACAGAGATCTGGGCCTAAATCCATTGTTTTTTTGCTCACCATGCCGTTCCAGTTTGAACCCAGCCATATGCAAATCAGTCTTGACCCTGTGCCTCATGGGAACAGTCCAGCCCGAACTGCCAAGCCAGGTCCTCCTGAACTGGAAACAAGCATCCTAGGACCGGTTTCTGGCTATCAGCCGTCATCAGCCAGGATAGCGTGACTCCAGTGGCGTAGTGAGCACGGGTCCCACGTCTGGGAATACCCATCCCACTTAGGGCGAAAAGCGTTACAACAAACAAATGATGGACGGAATGCTGACAATGCAGACATTCTCCCCCAGTCAAGAGATCTGGGTTAAATCCATCGTTCTTTTGCCCACTACGCCACCCCAGTTCAGACATGGCCATATGCAAATCAGTCTTGACCCTGTACCTCTGTACTGGGGTGAATGTATGACATTTAGTAGTTGGACTCCTAAACTGAGAAAAATCCTAATTTTAAGGCTTTCGGTATTCACAGAAGGCATTTAGGAGTCCTAAAGTTAGGAGTCCTAAACTTAGGACTACTAAATTGAGAAAAATTCTAATTTTAAGACTTTCGGTATTCACAGAAGGCATTTAGGAGTCCTAAAGTTAGGAGTCCTAACTATACTACTACTAAACTGAGAAAAATCCTAATTTTAAGACTTTCGGTATTCACAGAAGGCATTTAGGAGTCCTAAAGTTAGGACTCCTAACTTCTGTGAATACCGAAATGAGTAAGTGCCTTCTGTGAATACCAAAATGAGTAAGTACCTTCTGTGAATACCAAAATGGTAGTAAGTTTAGGATTTTGTCTTAAGTTAGTTCTGTGAATCGGGCCCTACTCCTGTAGGTTCCCTTGCGCGTTCAGAATAGATTTCATAATGTTTAGACAGTCGTAAATATCTGCAGCAGTACTCCTGAAAATATACAAAAATAAAAGATGTCCAGGGTTATTCACACTGGCAAGCATTTACACATATGGGTTTTCACTGGGTAGAAAATTAACATGAGCTAGTCAGGGAGAACTGTGCATTTGTATAGTTAAGGTTTAACTTTTTTGCTCAACAAGCATAAAATCCTTTTTAATATAAAAAGATATTACTGGGCGGCACAACTCACTGACATAAATGAATGTATGTATAGGCCGCAGGGAGAGCCAGGATTTAATATGGCTAGATGGCTGCTCCCAGGGAGAGGCTTTATGGGTGCGCTCTATGCTAACCCCTCTAAATTGAAATTGTCGGGATTAACTGGACATGCGGTCCGGGTGTGGCGGACTGCCACGACAAGTTTGGTCTGGAAGGATAGGATTACACTGGCTACCCCACTTTGGGATGTTGACTTGCTAGGCAATCTACAATACACTAAAGGCTTCGACCGGTGGGACTTAATAGGCATCTCCACGGTTGGTGACCTATGGAGGAGGGGGGGACAGTTGCCTTCACCCAACTGCAGGAGGAATACGACCTGGTCAACACAGAACAATTCAGGTACCTACAGATTAGACATGCACTGCAAGCAGTAATACCAAAGGGGGAAACGCCACCAGAGTCCTCTCCGCTAGAGGATAGGATACTAGATGGGAATCTCCTTGAGAAGTCAATTTCGTTGATATACAAAAAGCTTTCAACAATATGCCTGATCCCCTACTTTGGCTCAGAACTAAATGGGATCATGACGTAGCGGGACTGGATGATGAGGAATTGCTTGAAGCCCTCGCTTCTCCTAGGGAAACAGCCATTTCCTCCAGGCTCAGGCTCGTACAGCTCAAGATACTCCACGGAATATATCTCGCAGGGCCGACGCTGGTGAAAATGAGCTATAGGACTGACACAGACTGCACAAGGAGATGTGGGCAAGAGGGCCCTTTCGTACATATGCTTTGGGAATGTCAGGTTATCCAAGGGTATTGGGCTGGATTGGCTAAAAGCATGGAGGAAGTAATGGGCGTTAAGATTGATTGTAACATAAAGCTGTGCCTCTTGAATATTTGGGGTCCTACTGACTTAAATACCAAGGAGAGAATATGGGTGACACTACTGGGAATGATGATTGCCCAAAGGAATATCGCAAGGTTGTGGGAGGCGCAGGAAACGCCGTCATTGAGAATATGGGAAAATGATATGGACCATTGCATGTTTACTGAGAAGACAGTGTATGAGTCTAGAGGTTGCCCCAACAAATGGACACAAATTTAGAGCAAATGGAATGGTTATAGGGGAGAGATCTGTGAACCGCCGATGTCTAGACGAAGGCAGGAGTCAGGGTAGATTAGTCCCACTTTGATTGACCGTGCAATGTTTGTAATTGGATATTTACTTATGTTTTTGGGGGACCGGTACCAGCAGACGAATCCTTGGCAATCATGTTTGTACACTGTTTTACCTGTGCGACCTTGTCTTTAATAAAAAGAAAAGTTGGGAAAAAAATCCTTTTTTAAGAGACCACTTCACCTACAGAACTATGAAATTCATTTTTTTTTTTTACTTATTACCAAAAAGGAAACATAACTACTCTATTCTGTTGTTTATGAGTAGCTTTGCAGGGTGCGATGCGCACATAAAATATGTGTGAATAACCATAAGATTCTGGGTGATACTCACAATTTGTATGGCTTCCTCCTCTCCGCTGACATGCCCTCTTTTAAGACTCTGATCCTAAACTTATGAATCTCAAATTCCATGTACCCTAATTCTGTGAACCAGGACGTGGAATTGACAGTGGCAAAGTTTTGTCTGCACCAAATTCAAACTAAGTTGAGCAAAAATGTTTGTGTATCTTGTTCTACGAAAGATAATTGCCCTGCTGCTTGTTTTCATTGACAATAAAGATACTGGTGGCCTGGACTTGGATGGACAGGCTTGAAAGGATTCAGTTGGAAAGAAAGGTTGGACAAACGTGTCTACCTACATACAGATGATATTCTGGGATGGTCTCAGGACCCAGCCTCGTGGGTTCCCACCGAATTTGATTGACAAACCTGTTGAGTTGGAAGCACTCTGTAGTAAAATAAATGCGAGGAAAACTGTGATTCCATTCAGTGGTACGAGCATTGCTTCATTTGTGAGAGAATGAGTGCCAGTGTCCAGAGCTCTGTTCAGAAGATTGCGGCCATTGCTATTTAATGTCTATGACGGAAAGTTTTTAATCAAATGCTAGATTAATCTAGTTAAAGTCACATGTGCAACGTTAACATGCAATTTATATTGAACTGACATGACATTAAAATGTGCAAACTGCAATATGTAGCTTGTTAACACTAGGCCACAAAATATTTGAGCAAGCTTCATTTTTATAAGTAACTAAACCAAATGTAGTGAGACGTGCACAAAATGCTTAAAAAGTTGACCTTGGGGAGCGTGGCTTGCCAGCAGCCAGGATGGCCGCCTTCGGGTAGAGCTCCGACAGTCACCACAGCTATAATCCCCCGTATCCGCTGCAAATATCCGTTTTAGGCTCAAGTGTCAGTGTTTTAGATCACGAAGGCAGCCGATCTCCCCTGGTGTTGGTCCGAGACTGATCAGTGGTCGAATGCCGCAGATATTGGCCCGGCGTCCCGCAATGCAATGGAGGCATAACATTGACTGTGACGCCGCACGGATCTCCACGACGAGCAACGACCCGGGACTCAAAGTCGCCCTACTCATCGATGTTCACTGAAGTTGGTGTTGGGCCCCGCTGGGGAAATTACCGACGACAAGTTCACTGTCTTCGAAGGGACGATGACAATTCCCTTTGACACAGGCGTCCATAGCAGCCTGATCCGGCAGACATGGCCACTGTGAAGGGCACCAAACAGACCCCTGCTGCACGTCTTGCTAGGTTTGGAAACATTAAGATGCACGGAGCGGATGGTCAGAGAGGCTCCCCGGAGGTGAAGCAGCGATCCGGAGATGAGGCTCTTACCCTGGCTGATGTCATGGCGGTGATCCAGGGAGTCCGAACTGCTCTTGAGGGGAAAATCGATACAGTGACCACTGAGATCACTTTGATCCGAGCTGATCTACGGAAGATGAGTGATAGGGTCAAAACAAACAACGGTTCTATCGCCAACCTTTAACAATCCACGAAGGCAAAGGAAGGTGCGATGAAACGCCTTCAGACACAGACCACGGATTTGGCTGCGAATCTGGAGGACTAAGAAAGAAGGGCGCAGCGGAACAACGTTTGCATTTTGGGGGTTCCGGAGCGGGTGGAGGGGCAGGCGGCAGATCTCTTTGTGGAAGATCTCATACAGAAATCTTTAAAGACAAGATCCCTGTCGCAATTCTTCTCCGGTGAGCGGGCCCATAGAGTCACTGAGAGGCCACCGAAGCCCAGGGCCCCGCCATCTCCTCTCCTGGCTAGAATTTTCAACTTTAGGGATAGGAATGTGATCCTTCAGACAGCAAGGGCTGCTCCACCGCTTAAGTGGGACAACTCAACTATCACCTTTTTCCCGGATTTCAAGCATAAAGTTCAGTTGCAGCGTCGTTCCTTCTTGGAGGTCAAGCGGGTTCTAAGGGGCCATAACTTAAAGTATGCCATGCTGTTCCCAACGAAACTCCGAGTACAAGATGCTGGAAAAATGTGGTTTTTCCAAACCCCGGAGGACACCTGGGATTGGCTTGAGAGTTGGAGGTCAGCAGAATCACGACAACATTCCTCCCCGTTGACGATCCCTAGTACCGAAGAGTGACAAAACTTTTTCTGTCCCTCTGGGGTGACTACGGACTTGTTTCAGGTGCAATTGTATTCAGGAGGGGAATGTGCCGCGTGGAACTGGGATGGTCTATGGCACGGGGTTGCATTGCCAAGCACTACAGTGTTCTTAGTGGGCTGCTTGATTCTGTCAATAACTAATGGCCTTAGTCCTTATTCATGGCGGTTGGTTTGGTTTCGAAGGAATTGGGTTCCGAGGGTGGGGAGGCTCCAACACTGTGGGAGTAATGGTTCTAGTAGACTGAGGAGCCGAAAGAGTCACCCGACATGGAGCACACCTATGGTGTTGACTGGGGGGGGGGGAATTGCAAAATTTCTGATAAGCTGTGTTCCTGGTTTGTCTAGGCTGAGTAGTGTTTCCCTAAATATAGTCTTGTTGTTTTTAGGTATACAGGCACTCTGCATGGTTGGGGGGTGGGCAGTTCTAAGTCCACGTTGTAAGGAGGCAGGGAGGGGGGTAGGATGTAGTAGTTTTGGGGATTTCGTTTGTAGACTTTTTTGTGTTTTGTCACCTTATTTTAGCAGTCTTTTCTCAGTGGCCTACTTTCATGACGACAACTGGAGAATATTGAATCCGAGATTGCGGAACTTGAGCATGACTTAGTGGTGGGGAGGCCCTCGGAGACCTCGCATAAATTGGCGATCAAGCGAAAGGAATACAGAGACATATCGAGCGAGGCAGCCAAGGCGTACTATAGGGCCTCTCAGCATAGGATCTATGATATCGGCGATAAAGCGAGCAAGCTGCTGCCGTGGCTTGATAAAAGAGAACTGGTGAATAGGTGGGTGGCCGGAATTGTTGACGACGATGAGACCATGTGTCACGATAAGAGTTGGTATTGCAAACGCCTTCGCTACTTACTACAGCCGGCTATATTCTCCGACGGCTACCTCCACTCAGGAGGAGGCGGCGGAACTGTTAGCGACGTTGCCCCTCCCAAGCTTGGACCCACAAGAGATAGCAGATCTTGAAGGAGCGATCACGGTGAAGCAAATCTCTAAGGCCATTTCCTCTTTACAATCGGGCAAGGCTATGGGACCCAGCGGGCTCCCGATCGAATTATGCAAAGCAGTAGATTCACAAATTGCCCCTTTCCTCCTACGTATGTATAATGAGAGTGTGAGCGAGGGCTTTCTTCCGGCCACGCAGCGTTTGGCGCATATAGTGGTTATCCATAAGCAAGGGCAACCCCCTGAGCGCTGCTCTTCCTATCGACCTATTTCATAATTGGACTCGGAGGTAAAGATTTTGGCAAAAATCCTAGCTCGTCGGATTTCTCCTCATATTCAAAAGCTGATTCATCCGGATCAAAACGGCTTTATGCCAACCAAAAATACGGCACTTAACCTGCGTTGCCTGTTCGGGGTGATGGGGCGGAACGCCACAATACCAGGAGGATGCAGTTATTATGTCCTTGGATGCCAAAAAGGCATTTGACATAATCAAGTGGCCCTTTCTCTTTGCGGCCCTCGAGAGATAAGGCTTTGGGAGTCAGTCTATATCTTGGGTGCGACTTCTATATTCCGCACCACTGGCGCGAGTCGCCGGGGAACGGGGGTAGGTCGGCTGCTTTTGGGTTGGGGCGAGTTACGAGACAGGGGTGTCCTTTGTCCCCCTTGCTCTTTGCTCTCACGCTTGAACCTCTCGCGATATGGTTCAGAGGTGATTCTGCTATTCGAGGTCTTAATTGAGCACCGGATTGGAGAGATTTGATATCCCGCTACACGGATGATATTCTCCTGTATTTGGCGAGACCCAGGTTTTCCATTGGAGAGGTCCGCCACGTGTTCACCCTTTTTCAAAAGTACTCCGGGTATACCATCAATTGGAATAAGTCCCTTATATATGTTCTAAGCGGCCATCCACCTATGCTCCCCTCCGGTTGCGAGGCTAAAATTGTAACCGAGGGATTTCGATATCTCTGTATATATACCACGACAGACGCAGAAGTCTTTTATCAACGTTATTTGCAGCCCCCCCCCAGAGCGTCTCAAAGCCGACGTTCAACATTGGAAGTCGCTCCCTCTTACACTCCTGGGATGGGCAGCGCTTTATAAAATGATGACTTTACCCCGCTTCTTATATGCCCTTCAGAACACACCGCACCCTGTCCCACCTCATAATTTTACGTCTATTTAGTCAGAGGTGCGTAGTCTATTGTGGAACGATGGTCCGCCCCGTATTGCACTGGCCAAATTAACCAAGAGTTGGTATGATGGCGGGATTGCGTTGCCGGCCATTCAGTATTATTATTGGGGTTCACAGCTGGTGGTTCTCAACCATTGGATGCACCGGCCCATTACGGATCCATCATACAGAATGGATAGGCACAATATGTTGCCCGGCACCTATCTCAGAGCGCTATATGGTGGATCAAAGCTAGAGCCTAGGTTCACTCCGACTTCGACAACTGTCTCCATTTGGTATACGGTGAGCTCAGCCCCCGGCTGGAGGGGTAAACTTACGCAGGCAACCCCTTTGTTGGATTCCGGCTGTCTGGGTCGGCTTTGGCGTCAGCCCGGTTTCGACAAATGGGATCTGATTGGAATATCGAGATTGGGAGACATTTGGGTGGATGGTGCCGTTATTCCATTTGGTGACCTGCGGCTAAAATACAATTTGCATGAAAACGAAACCTTCCGCTATCTCCCAGTGCGTAGTGCTGTATCCAAAGTTCTCTCCAGGGGTGAAGTTTTACCGGTGTCTTCTCCTCTCGAAGAAAGGCTCCTGGATGATTATCCCCCTGAGATGGCCATCTCCCTAACGTATCGTAAGCTCCAAAATAGCGCACCCGACCTTATGGTTAAAGTTCGGGCACAGTGGTGTTCAGATGTGGGTGATATTGACAATGAGGACTGGAGAGAGGCCCTCGCTTCACCTCGGGAAACGGCAATCCGGTCCCGGTTTAAATTAGTCCAATTTAAATTACTTCATAGGATCTATTATACAAGTACTGTCCTGGTAAAAATGGGTCTCATTAGTTTTCCCGTCTGCCCGCGGGCTTGTGGCCAGCTGAGCATATATCTACATCAATGGTGGGACTGCTCTGTCCTCCAGAAATACCGGGGAGAGATTACCGCAGCTGTGTCCCAGATTTGTGGGAAAGAAATTGCCAGCTCCCCGAGACTTTGCCTTTTGAATATTTGGGAGGCCACGGACCTAACGAGGCCGGAGAGACTGTGGGCCTCCATGGGATGCATGGTAGCCAAGCACAATATTGCCAGGACGTGGAAAGGTGGAATTGAATTGAAATGCTCAGATTGTGAATCTGATATGGACTGGTGTATGCAGGCTGAGAGAGCGGTGTATGAGAGTAGAGGCTGCCCAGGGAAGTGGACCAAAATTTGGGCCCCATGGAATGAAAGCAGAGGTTGGCTGTGCATCCCCTTTAGAGATACTTCCCCATTCGCGATGGAGACGGAAACAATGTAATCTAGTGCCCTATGACTGCAGCTCCACTGACTATGCCTTAAAATTATGCATGTGTAAGAAGAGCTCCCCCACCCTTCTGTATGGTTTCTTATTGAATTTGTGCCACATTTTCTTTATCCTGGTTTCGTAATATCATGACTGTTTTTGTTTATGTGTTTATGTTGGTGTTAATATTTGATTTGTTGCCTTAAATAAAAAGATCTATTAAAAAAAAAAAAAGTTGAACTTACCTTGACAAGCCTTTAATAAAAGCTTCACATCATATTGCAGAATGTTCCTGAATAATAATAACGTTTTGAAATCTTTGCTAGAAACACTTTATTGTTAAATAAAATGAATCCTTATTTCACACAATAAATACAATGCAAAAATAGAAAATGTTGATCTTTTAACATATTTTTCCTCGTTTTATAATAAAAGATGTGGTGCTGAATAGTATTAGTTGTAGCTGATGTTTCCATTTAACATAGCCTATTGTTTAGTAAACATACAATTTATTTTACTAGAAGGTTAAGACTATGATCATACCCCCCGTGTCCGAGGTATTAGGACAGGAAATCTCCCTGGAGGCTAGATAGGACATTTTGTGTGTGACGGGCGAGTAGGCATGGAAAAAATTTCAATAGCTGTGGCTAATGGTGGCAGCAATGGTGGGTAAGAGAAACATTGCCAGGGCCTAGGGGTTGAGTCCCCCCCCCGAGGGTAGAGTAGTGGAAGTCCAACCTATACTGGTGCAGTGCAACAAAAAAGGTGGTCTATGAAAGCAGAAGCTGCCCCTGGAAATGGGGGAAAATATGTGGCTGGAATATAGGGGAATTTGAAGAATAGGTGGCGGGGAAGGGAGGGGAGTACACACAAGACACTATTAAGTGAATTAATGCTGATGTAAAGCATATGGATGGGACAGGATCCATAGTAAATGTTGTAATAACAAACTGCAAATGTAAAATGTAAGGATTCTATGTATTACCAACACTCATGCACACGTGATAATGTATACTGCAACTGACAGAAGTTTGATAAAAAGACAGCTTTAAAAAAAAATATATGATCATATCCATGGGGAAGGAGCTTTAAGAATCGAAAGGTCTCATACGTAGACAAATATGCCCCTAAGTGCTTTGAGGGGTAGATGGTGTGATCCAGTAGGGTGAGAGGACTGGGAGGAAATGGGGCATATTTACAAAGAAATGACACAGCGCGGCACTGCAAGCGATTTAGCAGCACCGCACTGCATCATTTAAAAAACGCAGAGATGCGCCGCATTCACAATAAAATAGTGAACCCCTGTGTTTTCCCTTGCGCCAGCACTAAAAAAGCTGCCTAGCGCCAATGCAGACACCCTTGCGCCATGGTGCAAGGGTGCCTGAGTTGCAGGGATGATTGTTTAGGACGCCTTCCTGAACATAAACAATCAATAAAGGTGATTTGCTCCATCTATGTGTGCTGCAGAATGCAGCGCACATAGAAAGTGCAAAAACCAAGGAGAAATAATAATATTTCTCCTCGAAGCACCACTGTAACGCCTGCTTTTCAATGGCATTAGTTTTTGACGCTGCCTCTGATTTACAGAGCCTTGTAAATCTGGGTCAGTGTCAAAAAGCAATGAGTGTTGCGGTGGAACGCACACAGCAACACCCATTGCATGCCCCTTTGATGCAGAAAACTGAGCGAAACGGTACAATATTTACAATGCAGCGTTACGCCACGCAAAGTGGTTTAGCACCGCATTGTAAATATGGAGCAGGGCATTGTGCCACCGGAGAGTCGTAAAACGGGACGCTCCGGTGGCGGAATGTCCTTGTAAACATGGCCCAATGTGTATCTACTGATGGTCTTCTTGCATTGTAAAAAGTGTCAACGTTATTCTATAATACGCCACTAGATGGCAGGAGCCGCTTCGTTGCTGAATTGTACCCGATTGCTGCCACTGGGAGAGGACTTCAGTACCCAGAAGGCCCTGAACCCGCGCCTGTAGGCGCCGACGCTGCTGCTGTGCGCCCGGGGGCTTTAAAAACAACTCGCGGCACCCGCTTGGCGGGATCCGCTGCGTTGCTGAATTGTACCTGATTGCTGCCACTGGGAGAGAACTTCAGTACCCAGAAGGCCCTGAACCCGCGCCTGGAGGCGCCGACGCTGCTGCTGTGCGCCCAAGGGCTTTAAAAACAACTCGCGGCACCCGCTTGGCGGGAGCCGCTTCGTTGCTGAATTATACCTGATTGCTGCCACTGGAAATCCTTCTTTTAAGAAGATTGTTATCAGTACCAACCTCTACTGCCACTATTATATTGCATAGGGAGACTGATACACCATATGTAAATGACTTGATCAGTACAGCCGCTCTAACCTTGTGGCATCATATTTGGACTAGGGAGGAAACACATTTTACGAGGGATATTATCTTGGATTGTCTCACTCAGGATCATAGTAAGAAAATAACATGGTTAAATCATATTTGTGGTCTTTTAAATGAATGAAAGGTAGCTGCGAATCTCAAGCCCCTGAGGACATCCAAAATTCTAGTAAAAAAGAACTAAAAAAGAGGCTTCTAACGTTAGGGCTTCATCAAGGGGGGTTGCCTTGAGCACAAAATCAAGTATAACCTTCTATCTTGAAGGACCCTTAGCAGTGGGCATCCAGCCGTATCTCATTTTTATAACTAACATACAACACAGATTTTATTTAACTAGCCTACGGCTGAATACGCTCCACTGCCAGGTTGCATTCCCAAAGATGAGTAAGTGGAGTGCAAACTTACCAAATTGCCCGTGTGATGGTAGATCTCTTCAGACTACCCTCCATTTTTTACTTTTCTGTAATTTTTATAGAGACATTAGAAAAGCCTTTTTACGCCCCCTTTTTATTGCTAACAATCTGTACTCTTTTAAAACTGCTTTTAATCAAATCTGAAACTTGGACAATGTATTAACTTGTAATGCGGTAATTTGCTTTATAGTGTCGGCCATTAAACAAATAAAGGTCCTTACCTACTTGGAAAATTTAAATGATGAAACTTGATTAAATCACATTTTGTTAAGCTGCCACCTTTTATGCAAAAATATTAGGTTATAAAATGCCTTTTTTTAACTTTTTGGAATAATTGTATATAAATGTATCTTGGTGTTTGATGTATTACTTTTTACATTATAGTATGCTTTTATGGACATTTTTAATGTACCGAATAAAGCTTGATTAGATTTGATTTGTATCCACTGATGGTCTTCTTGCATTGCAAAAAGTGTCGACGTTATTCTATAATACACCACTAGATGGCAGGAGCACGCAAGAAGTCACCATTTATAATTCCAAACCAACCAATTACAATGTCACCTTAAGGCTTAACCTGAAAGCATGAAACTTGATCTAGATAGGTAGATCACAGAGTTCAATCACTGTGGACAGTAGTAATGCTTTCACCTCTATTCAAGAGTCAGGAGAAAGGTGGGCGGTTGTGCTCCCACCACAGTACACACGGCGATACTCGATGGTGACGCCATAACATTTTGTGTGCTCCTTCAGCAAGACTAGGAGAAGGATCCGTGTAAGGGGGGTTGTCTAATTACCTTACTTACAATAAAAATAAAGTCCACGCACAAAATATGAAATGCAAGGTAGGTAGTGAAAACATCCAGAATGTTCACTATATGAAGGGATGCCCTCTGCGGTGCACAAGAGATGGCTGACTGGTGGATGCTGCTCAAGAGAGCCAGCTCTGGAACTACACACGCGCTATCCTGGAATGTGTGTTACCTGGTATAGCGACTGCGTGTAAACTCCTACGATAGAGGGCTACTTTAGCCCGAAACACTTCCTTCCACTCAAAAAGGGTTGCAGTGGTTTAATGTATTCCTTCGTCACGGCACCCAATAGCTCACACGTTGAATCCCAAGTGACAGCACCGCCCTACTCTTCCCTAAGGAGTAATCAGCGCCTTTTCGATGACCTCACAGACGGAGACGTCCCTTCATTCTTCCAGCCAGGGCAGCCTTTAGTCTAACCTTTCAGGAAGTTCCCATATCCAAGACCATTACAATCAGTTCGGGCCTAAAAACGGTGCTTTAAAGAATGTCCTCTCACAACATCAAGAGACCCACTGTACTTGTTTGAGGAAAATTGGGAAATTACAGCAGGTGAGCAGCCCTCCCAAATGGCCCCTCTTACATTTACCATTCTGTCTTTCAACTTCAGGCTCACATGAAAAACAAACTTGATAGCTAGAGTGAATAAGATGTTAGGTGTGCTGCTGCACAAGAATGGGAGTCTACTTACGACCGGGATCTGTGCCTGGATCTCCTGAAGTTGGGATCCGCCTGGTTCTTCTCTTTTTGTCGTCTCAAAACAGCTTCCCACTGAGGCGCAGAATCCACCATGTCATTCTCCTGCCGCAACCTGCAAGGGAGGCACGCACAGAGATGAGCATTTCACAAATAACATACTGATCCCTTGTTGTACATACATCACAGTAAAGTACATTAAACAATAGTAATAGCAGTTATTTACAACCCTTAGAAGCGACAGAAGTGCTGTGAGACGCACCATCTAAATACAAGTTATGATGCATGTTCTGTGGCCTCCTAAGCATAGAATGACACCTGCTTGGCTGGGTCTCTTTCCAGAGGGGCGAAGACCACTTTAAACGGACCCTTGACACCCCGGCTGTGTCGCCCCGGTCTACAGGGTGCGCAGATTCCTGACCTGGGAAGGCTGCGTATGTCACGAGGCCAACGCTTTCTCCAAAAGGCTGATACATTTCCTCAACCCAAAATACCTTTTCGCCTACTGAAAGATGAAGCACTTTTTAGGTCACTGCCTTCCCTGATAAGTACTTGCATGCTGGCCATTGCTGGCAGCCGCCTCATTTAAAATGCAGCAGAACCTTCAAAGCTCAGTGGAGATGAGAGGGACACCTACATTTGTGGTTTAGAGCAGCTAGAAACTCAGAAATAAAGAATCCAGACACAGATCACCTCTGACTAAAGCAATGAAGACTCGTGATATCTTGGTTTATAAAACTCTTCTTTTACACGAGCAAATTCATAAAACGCACACACTCCTCTGATGCTGAAACTGCTTCACTCTGGATGGAACACTCTGCCTAAAGCCTTCATCGTCAACGTGATCTCATCTCCAACGGCAGACTTGTCCGTCCATCCATCCATCCATCCATCCATCCATCCATCCATCCATCCATCCATCCATCCATCCATCCATCCATCCATCCATCCATCCATCCATCCATCCATCCATCTATCCATCCATCCATCCATCCATCCATCCATCCACACACACCTCCCACCCCAGAGCACTGTTAGACAGTGCTTGATAGGGTGACTGGTAAAAGGGAGCGGTCTGCGAAATCCTGATAGGATCCAGACAAGTGGAAATACAGGTGAATCTCTGGGCTTCAGACTTACGCAGTACAGAATGGCCAAAGCCGCCGAGGTGCCAACATCTGCTCCAGGGTATTACAAAAATGAAGGCTTTAAGGGGCATATTATCAAGGACGGCGTTAAAATTATCGCCCTGGAGAATTCCAATAGAAGTCCAGGTTCACACGAGAACATAGACTTCTATGGGAATTCTCAAGGGCATATTATAAAGCCCATTATCGCCGCTTTAGCGGCAGTTTTCTGCCGCTAAACCGGCGATAATTTTTAACGCCGTCCTTGATAATATGCCCCTTAAGGTTCAACTTTTCTTGTGTGGTAAAAAACAGAAGGAGACCTATTGCAAATAATTGTGTTTATTGTGGAGGATGGATTTTGTAGTGATTGTTGTATTCAGGTAGGGAACATCCGTTAAATTACAAAACCTCAAAGAACAAAAATGCACAAGAAGACAGACATCACACCCTCATGAGGTACAGCCGGCAGGCTGCTATGACGCACTCAGCTACGGAAGTGACGTACCACATAGAGCACATGATTCCTTGGGACCGAATCTACATAAGGTGAAAGTCAACAAGTAAGTAATAATCAAGTGCCTACTACTGGATAGTAGCAATCTCTTTCTCTCACGCATACATTTATTGCCGCGCCAGTCAAAGTAAAGGTTTGTAAAGTATTTGGAACAAGGGCATTAATAAACACAGATTCACACATGTATTACTATTGTGGTAAGCTATTATTACCACAATAGTAACTCACTTGAAAAAGTATCCAAATGCATCATATATTCTATTCAGTTTACCAAAGAAAACAATTGGGGCCATGCTCATCAGACCTAGGTATTGTGATTTGTATCTCACTGCACCCATTTAACCCTGTGTTCTTGTTTTGGTTATTACACTCTATGCATCGGCTTGCATATCTCGCTCCCTCTCCCTCGTTCCCTCTCTCTCTCTCTATATATTTTTCTCTACTAATAAACAAAGGTCGAAGTGAAGTATAATTAGCGTTGATCATAACTCCATAACATATATTTAGAAAAGCTTGTGAAATACACTCAAAAAGCACAGTTACCATGCAGTTACGGTTACAAATTCAAACCAAAAAACCACTGAGATTCACAAGTTATGGTTAGGAGCACGATCCGTTCTTGCACAACAGCCATGCAAACCCTACCTTGCACATCAAAATGTGGCCATGCGCAGAGGGAGGTTGGCCACAGACCCTGGCCTCTAGTCAGTCTATACTCAACTCATTGCAGACTGCCACCACCTGCAGCCCATTGCCTTTGGATGTGTGTAACCAGGGCCTGCTTTAGGGCAGTGCAACTGGTGCAGCCGCACCTGGTACTGACTTTGGTGGGCGGTTGGGGGGCTGTGTCTAAAAATAACTTTTGGTTTAAAAGCAGTGAACTTCCTTGTGTATCCAGTTTTCAGGCAACAATAAAAGTGTCAAGGTAACTCTGGTGATTAATGTTCCTACTGGTGAGAGATCGGAATGTTGTCTTGTTATAATGAATGTTGAAAATGAAGAAGGCCTACTCATGTCAATGAAAGCACCAGCAACGAGACGTGGTCAGTGTTACCAGTGCTTTAAATGGGCCGGTACTCACCGGTACTGAGTACCGGCACTTCTCAGTTTTCTCCCCTAGAGTACCGGAACTTCTCCTTGTGTCAAGAGAGTACCGGTACTCCGAGAGGCATGTTGGGGTCAGGCTCTGGGGTATGGGTACATGCAGCGCAGGTGCTGCTCAATACATTCAGAGGGAGCGTGTCTGTGAGGTGCTCTGATAGTCAATAGTGAATGTATTCCTGTTCTAGGTTGCTGCTACCTTACACTCCTAACTGACAGCGTGACAGGAGTAAGGAAATGTGGCCTGACGGACAGAGCTCCTCACTTTGGAACTTTTGCGCTGTCAGTTAGAGTGTAAGGCTGCAGCGCTGGAATACACTCGCCACTGACTCTCAGAGCGACCAATGCCTTTGGCTAAGTTCGGCTCGTGTGTACAATTTGTACTTTTTTTGCAGTTATATATAGCGCACACTTGGCAGGTGGTATTAAAGCACTTTAAATGAGAAGTGCAAGTTGTACACAAAAGCATTCTTTATTTTGTTTTTTTGGCACGGGGAGTTAAAATCAAATCCTATTATTCTGGGCAATCTCCCCTTGCCATAAAAACAAAAAAGGTATGTTTTCATGTAAAACTTCTGCTTCTCAAGTAAAACGCTTTAATGCCCTTTTGCCAAGTTCACACTATATAAACTGCAAAAAACACCAATTACGCCCTGCACATATGAAGGAACTTAGCCGAAGGACACTAGTGGGCTTTTGCATTGAATAAGAAAATGACACTATTGTTACAAATACATGCCTAGAGGCCACGCCCCCAGGCACGCCCCCACCAGCTCCTCAATCAATTTGGTGAGTACCGGCACTTTTCGTTTTTCATTTAAAGCACTGAGTGTTACGTATTATAGGAGGAGTACAGGCCTAAGCTGTCATCGGTAGCAGAATAAAAACTAGCACAGATGGAGACCGGACACTGGGGCGTGGGAAGTGGATAAGAACTTCAGTAGGATAAAGAATTATAATTAGGCCCAGAACAAATGGAAGGTCACAGGCCCAGGTGCGTAGGGAGTAGAGCACTGCTATTATGAGACACAACAAGGCAACTATTAGTGAAGCGGTGATGTGGAAGCGCTACTTATGATAACGCACACACCTGAGACGCATTTTCGTAACCACGTGACTAGCTGTTTTTACAGAAAGTATAACTTTTGAGAGAATGTGGCCTTATGGCTAGGACGGTCTACCTTGGAGCTGGGGAACCGGGTTCGCGTCACGGCAGTGACGCTCAATATTCTGTGATTCTGGGCAAATCACTTAATCTCCCCGTGCCTAACAAAAAAATAAAACTGTACAAAAAAAAGAATATTTTTTTTAAATGTTGTGCTTAGCAGATGTTCATTGATTATGCAGATGTATGACATATTCATGACTATAAGACTATAAAAGTAGCTGTCCGTTGCATTGCAAATTAAAGCTCAGATTTCAGTTCTTCAGAGCTGACTGGCCTTCTGCTTGCGCACTTGCAGTTTTTTATTTTAAAGTCTGTACTACTTTGCCAGCAGAAGTTGTGTCATCTTTTTCTTCATTTGGCAACATTCTAGTGGCAGTTTTGGCTGAGCAGAAAGTAGCGAAGAGGGTTAATGTGCCTGCTGCAAAGAACGTCTACCATGCAGATCAAAGAACGGAGTGTGAATGAACTATGAGTAGCACTATATAAAAAATGAAATGTTTGTCAGAGAGAGACTATGGAGAGATGCGGTGCATTGTTGGAGAGGTGTAGTGAGCGAATTCATGTAGGAGGTCAGGAAGAGGTGCCAAAAAGATTGTCGCACGGGACTCCTCCAGTGCTAAAGCCAGCCCTGTGCGCAACAGAGGTTTGATGCAGGCCTGGGCCTCCAACCAGGCTCTATGTCCATCCCACCACAGCCTGCCAGGTTGTGATTGAACAATACTCGCAGCATACAGCTTTAGGCCAACTATAGTGGGGTTGACCACAGGGCCTTGCATCCAATTAGCCCTTCCTTCTATACCTCTGTGGGTAGCCAACTCCTGCTGTGCATTCCCTCTGGCCGTGCACAGCAAGGGTTGGTGCAGGACCTGGCTTCTGACCAGGCCTTGTGCCCAACTATCCTTGGGAAACCAAAATACCTGTTGTGCACAGATTTTAGCCTCCTCTCTGTAGAGATAATGAGATACAGAATGGAATTTTTCCTGTGTAAGGAGGATGCACAGAGTTGGGGGAATTATTATTGAGTACGAATGTACATAACTGGGAGACACAGGGAACTTTCCTGTCATCCGAGTGCAAGTTAAAATCTCCAGGGAAATTATTGCTCAGGGAGGAGATAGATATTCCAGTGGGCAGCTAAAAATATTCATCTTTGTGGGTTATATAATCTCCTGAGAGTGACAGATGATATGCCACATTGTAGACTAAGCGCCCATCATTTTATGTCCACAGACAAACATTGAACAGTGAGGACTTTGTCAGGTTTCAGGGTCTTGCAGACTAGGAACTCATCTATGGAAGGCAGATAATAGACTATGTTGGAGGAATGAGTATGGCCATCAGTGGCTGAGACGTCTTGCTTTGCCCAGGCCCCGTCAGGCATAAAAGGTCAAGATTATGAGACGTGATCAGATCAGGAATTTCAAGGCTATGAACAGCGGTCAATCTACACCACAGATGAGTCGGATGAAGGAGGACTGATTGGTGCAGGATAAAAGGATAGGCAAAGTAATGGCACAGATGACCAAAGAACAATTGTCACAGTCATTCAAGGAAATTCCTTACCAGCAAATTTGTGATATTTCATAGTTACGTTTTAAGGCAAAATTGATACTCTTAGAGCAATCGTCTCTAGCACCATTATTTTCTGGCATGAATTCATCGGGGGGAGCTTCAGACCACATTCCATGAGTTTGTCTGAGATGCAACAGTAACTAAGATTATAAACCCGCTGACACCGACTGTCTCTCAATTCAAAATCTGCAGCACAAAATACATCAAAACATCCAACCAGAGTTCACACCTCTCACCACAAGACCCTCATGACATCTGGATGTGGCTCTCAGCAGGTCAAACACCCTGTGATGCATCCACTTTGGAAACAGCTTCATGTAAAACCTGAGACCTTATCCAATCACAGACCAATCACCAGAGTCTACTAAGTGAAGATGGTTGAGACAGCAGTGATTGCTAAGCTCTACGCATATCTAAAAAAAAAACCTCTCATAAACGTATAATCTTGATTTTGATTCCAGAATTGCAGAAAGACCTTCTTAATGAAGGATAAGGAAGAAACATCATGCTTGCAAATGACCCCAAATGAAGGTTTCTGGGATTCATCACTGTTGACTATGAAAAAAAGGCAAAAGTAGATCAGAAAAAAATCGGAAATACTTCAGAAATAAGAACATTTCCACTAATAGTACACACAGTTGCCCTTTGCTGAAAACCCAGATCCTTCTCAATGTCATGAGCTATGTTGATGACACCTTTAGAGCTCGGCTCCCTGGGAAACACTGTGATAAAATAGGAGCCCCTGTGAAGAATGACTCGCTTTTAGAGAACATCGGATTTCTCCTTCAGTCCCTCCCAGGACCCGAGGAGTCATTGCTTTGTGTGATTTATTGTCTCCTTTGTCTTAAAACTTGTGATTTTTTTTACCTTTGATGGTGCCGCCAGGCTGATCCATATCATCTCTGGCTGTTATATGTTGACACTGAATCTAGCCACCCTACAGTAAATCTTACCCTTAATACAGTCCCTGACTTTTGTTTTCACTAGATAAAAACCACAGAAGTCAACAATGATGTACAATGAGCAGTACTGACATTTCAGGAAGTGCAAGCTTTGCGTATCCTGGCTGCACAGCAGCAGCAATACCTAATCTATTACCTAAAGAAATGGCACTACTTACTGATTTACATGTGTTACCAGGTAATATATAAACCATCCCATTTATCTGGGGGCAGAACTTTCATTTTAAAACCTATTTCTTAAAATTACTTTCTTTGATTTCCATATAAAGTCAACAAGAAAACAGTCTGCAGATCGATTGTTCAACCAGCGTGTGCAAGAAGCAAGAGGCACGATTTGCTCAAACCGCCAAAGTTTAAGAAACCATTCCAACTGGCGAATGCGCCAGTCCGACTGTGAGACGCTTCCTCCTGATTGTGCTCAGGACTTGGCTGTGCCCAAAACCAACTCATGCAAGAACTTGACAGTAACATGGAGCCCTCTCCACCTAGTGATCCATTGCCAAGAATGGTTCATTTCCAAACAAAATATTCCTATCTACAGTTCTGTTCGCTGATGCACTGTTCTGAAAAGATGGAAACAGCTGCTTGAAATGGACATATGTGGGATCTACAGATTTTAGTTTTCATGTTGGCACTCAAAATTTGGTTTAACTAACCCTAATCCAGTGTGTGCCAACGGGTTACTGTACATTAACTCTTGACACCTTGATTCTACTGTAATCGGCTTGTAGACACGATACAGTGAAGATATCTGAAAACACGCACCTGCTAAATTAGCAAAGGTGTCCTCTATTAGGTTATCTCAACTGATTTTGAGCAGCATGTCAATGCTTCAATGATGTTTGCACCACATGAAAGGTAGCACCATTAACTTGGACTGAAGCCAATGGAGCTCAGGGTCAATCCTTTGATTAGAAATAGGCCTGCTTGTTACAGGAATACCTGCAAGTACTTGGTCCTGCATATTAAACCCACCTATTGCAGCCATATAAGCTTGAGAAGTGTGCTGGATTCTTCATCTATGAGATGCTACAGGGTTACAGAATGTAGTGTGTGAGTAGTGTGTGTGTGTGTGTGAGTGAGTGTGTGAGTGTGTGTGAGTGAGTGAGTGAGTGAGTGTGTGTGAGTGTGTGAGTGAGTGAGTGTGTGTGAGTGTGTGAGTGAGTGTGTGTGTGTGTGTGAGTGTGTGAGTAAGTGAGTGTGTGTGAGTGAGTGTGTGTGTGTGTGAGAGAGAGAGAAAGAGACAGATATTGTGTGTGTGTATGAGTGTGTGTGTCTGTGCGTCTATGTCTGTGTCCGTCTGAGTGACTGACTGTAGAAAAACTAAGAAGGGACACTTAGTGTATGGGACATCCAGATGGCCAGAACAAGTGTCAGATGGGCAAGGGAGTGGGTCTAAGGATATGCGACTGGATCTCTATTTTGCGCATATGACCAAATAAAATAAAACAAACATGACAAAAGAATAGGCAGGTTTTCAACAACTGCAGTTGAAGGTCCAAAAAACATCAGGTATGGTAGCACTGACAAAATACCAAATTGTATTTGCTGGTAACATTTTTACAAAATACAACTGATGAATTATATGGAAAAATAAAAAAAGCCGTAGAACAGTGTGCATGCTGGTATGAATATCAAAAATGAGAACGAAGTCATAGATAATTAAGTAAAAGTCGCACCGTATACAGGAGAGTTATGTTACCCCAGGGGTACAAAGGGCATTGTGCTGATCAATGGGCATGTGAGTCAGGCACCTTCCATACTACATGTCAGTTCCTTTTCGTCATACGTTCCGACACAAACAATGGTGGTGTGAAAGAGAAAAGAAAGCATCTCACCTCGTCCAGGAAAGTATGTTTTTACAGCTGATAGCCCTGAGAGAGAGAGAGCTAAAACAAAGAGGAGAAGAGAGCTCACAAAGACAGCATTGTCAGGTTACAAGGAGAATCAGGGGGAGAAACATGAACACACAACGCCCTCAGCTGGTTGCCTGGCTTTCCCTTGACTCAGGGCTGCGTCTCAATGTACCCTGGAGCTTTTGAGATCAAACAGTGATTTACAACATGGCATACAAAGGTCACCGCATGCAGACAGCCCTTTTCTACAGAGTTGCCCTGAAAAAGGCAAACATCTCCCTTTATTCCAAGAGTGGGCACCTTGCTTTCGTCAGTAGAGGCTCAATCAAATATGTTCAGTTCTATCTCTAACTCACCCACCTCCACCCCCAGGAAGTGACATGCACTGAAATAAGGGTGACTTGTATCAACCAGTCACATAACGTAAATGGAGGGGTCACCCTGCAGAATGCATAAGGGGCTCCAGGGGCTCCCATAACACACACACACACGCATTGCCCTTGGGCGGAATGGAGCCCCTCAGATGGGTTTTGGGCCCCGCCCTCCTGCGCCACAGGTGCTGCAGGGACCTGTGTTACGCCCCTGGTTTCAACTAGAAGGAACCCATCGGAATATGCCACCAGACAAGCCAGGCTGTCATTTCACTAGTGTAACATGCTAAAAGCTTGCAGAATATCGAATACTGCATTCATACAGAGGGAGTCTGTCCTGCTTACAGACTGACAAACAAGACGAGAGCATTTGCAAGACCAGAGAGTCATTAGAAGAGTACACATTTCAAAGCAGTGATGAGCAAGAACACACTAGCACGTTAAACGTCTATTTTTTCAAAGAAGCACAATTAAAAGTGGTGAAAAAGAAAAATGTGGTACATGTGAAAAATGAGAGCTATTGTTTTTGTTTTTTCAGCTTACTTTTCAAATTTGTAAACTTTTCTACATCATTTGTTCATTGAAAAAGGAGAGAAGGAAGACTTGGATGTAGCCAAATAAGTCATTGCCTCGCCATCACGCTAACACTCCTGACAAATCACGGAGTCGAGGGTGAAAATAGCATCTTGAAACAAATGAGCGAACAAAACACGGCTAGAAGATGGCCGACCATGTATGATCATGGATAACGTTGCCCTAAAATAGAAGATAGCTACCAACTATACTGGCACTCCTGAGTCAAAATAAGCAGCACATATTTAACTGACCTCAGTAGTTGGTAAGAGAACATGATTAGCTTATGAAGCGCAAACAGAATTATCCCCCGGTCTGTATTAAGAACCCAGCTCCACTCATGCAACAATGGGCGCTCCTGGCAGCCATCTTGCCCTTTCGAACCTTCATCATAAGAACTGGGCCTGCTATAGGCAGGATTAAGTAAGTCTTCAAAATGGCGTGTCCAACTCTGTTCAGCAGTATGAATAGGCTCTGGCTTTTCTGGACATATTACAGTCACGTCTTAAACGTCTGTCATCAAAAGCATATTTTCCACAAGTCAACATCTCGTGCTAGATTTTAGAATTCACTGGTGGACTTTCCCTTTTCTTAGCTAGGAGAGTGAACATTTTTTTTTATTTTGGAGTGAGCCTCCCAAATCAGAAAAATATTAAACGACTTGTGTAAAGTCTTTGTATTTGTTTTTATATATTAATTTTGCATAGCACACAGAAGTATCAAGAGCTTCACTGCGCTTTACAAAAATTAGTCATAGATCAAGAGTTACAACAGAGCAGCAACGAAGAACAAGTAATGTAAAATCCAATATGACTGGCATTGGACACCAGCCTTTTGGCTTTGTCAATAAATGTTTTTGTTTTGTCATGATGTGTGCAAAACGTTACTATTGGGAAATCTAAAAAAAACACACAATGGTTAAAAGCAAAACACCATTTTCGGTCACAGAAAGCACTCATTGCCATTGAAGTGGCTAGCACTTAAGGGAAGTACCTGGAGTGCAGATGTGCTCCTTGTCAAGGACAGAATACCGTCACTCACAGTGAGGTTAGCCAATGGCCAAAGTGAGCTAAGCCACTGCCCTGTGGGGCATTCTTGAGCATTTTCACATACAGCAATACAAACTCTATTACCAACCATGACTAAGCCTGCTACATCCCGATCTTGTAGCAAAGACTTCTTCCAACCATTAAACAACCTTTTAAAAATATTTGAGGGGAGTGGATCACTTAGTATCAAAGCATGCCGCACTATTCTCAGAAAAGTACCTTGCTGAGCAAGTTCCCAGACACAGAGAGATCGCTAAGAGCAGCCAGAATGTAATGTCCTGATTGAGACTTAAATGGCGTTGACATATTTGCCAGAGTAGCGGTGTCTCACGCAGAGAATTCTGCGTTCCTCCATAATTATAGGGCATTTTCCTCCAGTAAATTTCAGCAGGTTAAACCTGCCGAAATTAGCCTCGAGCAAATTGCGCCTGGTATTTACATCATGCCGAGAACTCCCCTGGGCTCAGAACTCAGAAACCTGTGCAAACTGGCGTTTATGCAGGGATAGGCGTCCTGCCCCATATTCACAATCCGGCCTATGTTGTGGACATTGGCATGGGGTTAGAAAGTGCGTGGCCGAAGAGCACATGGTGAATCATCAGCAAATCTGGACTCTTAATACAAAACTCCCGCATCCAATGGCCCTTCGGCCACAATCAGGCAATACCTCATCATCTTGAATTACAGATGCCGTTGAGAGTAACAAAATGTCAATCACTCAGAAACCTATCCGGAGATGCCACATGTAAATGTTCCCAGCAGAAAAGTGAGGAGGTAATACCCATCACAAGAATTCATAAACGATAAGTGGTGGAACTCAGCATTGCAAAACAACAAGCCTGCCCCTTAGCAACAAGACCCCCTCTGGGCTCACGAACGGTATGGAGCTGTGCAGTCCCATCATGCACTTCGAACCATGCAATATCTTCACCTGTTTCTCTTTTTTCGATGCTCTCTGTTGCAATTTTCGGATTCACTGCCACTGCTGGTATTACAACGAGACCGTGATCTTCAGTGAGTAGAGACAATAAGGAGAAACAGAAAATATAACAACAAAAATTAGTAAAAGGATCGACTTCTTGCAGATGTCTTTGAAAATAATATATAGATCAGGCATTTAAAATGTTCAACAAGAACATATACTTTGAATATGTATGCCATTAATATAGCCTTTGCAAAACCTACACCTGCAGCACCAATACGGGGATGAGACTTGAACAGCGTACTAACGTACAGGTGCAGCACGGCTTCACCGACAGCGGCAGGCAAACAACTAAATATTGATTGGATGTTTTTTTTTTAAAAACATTCTTTTTATTAAACAATTGCTTGGTACACCATTGCAATAATATAGAGACCGGATGCCGTCCGGCGGTAGTGAGCAGGAGCAAGCTATACAGGACTCAATCCCCTTCCATTCCAGCACCTCCCCTGTCTCACACAATTAGTTTCTAATTTCTCCTATGGGGTCCAGATCTTTTCCCAATTTGTAGGGGATCCCTCTACTCTGGTAGACCACTTTCTTCGCCTGTTGGCACCAATCTAGTTTGCGTTCCCAGTCTCCAATCTTTGGGGGAGTGGCAATCCCCACATTCTCGCAATGCATTGAATGTTTAAGGCTTCTTCCAAGGACCAGAGCAAGAATAAAGTGAAGATGACAAAGGTAATAGATGGATGAACAGACCACAAGACACCGGTTAAGAAGGCAGCACCGAGTCGTTTTGACAGGTAGAGCGTTTGAAGAAATGAGCAGGCATCATTTTATTTTGTGTATCAATATATCTGACAAAATAAAAAAAGATTGGAGGACTCTTCATATGGCTTCACTTGAAATGTTATCATTAAAACATAATCATAATCCAGTTGAAGCGTATGTAAATGCTTTATGCGAAGAAAAAGTAGCAGTCGACGTGTTTTGCTCCAGAGTATCACCCAAAGAGCTTTTTCAAGGCTGAGAAATATGTTTATCTCGTTAGTACGGGTTAAATGTGTGATAATTACTACACCCTGTGAGGTTAATGTTCGAATGGTGTCCAAAATTGTGTGAGATTTAACTGAAACCAGAATTGAGTACAGATCCTATATTATTAGGCAAGTGTGGGAAACATCAAAGATAAGGGCAATACCGCGACCCAATGTGCAAGAGAATGTGTGAAACATGCACAGCGGTTCCACCACAGTAAAATATGAGCAATAGGCTTGTGGACGGCAACATGAAAGGTCCTTAATTTAATAGCAGCAAACTTAAGGAAAGCAGTTGAAATAGAACATCAAGTTTGCTATTCTTTTGTTGGAGGGCGTACATAAACTCCATTGGGGAAAAGATAAATCCCACCCGATTAGTTACCCACAGGTATTGGGGTACAGATGAGACCAAGGATCCATTACAAAGGACAATGTATGGGTGTACGTGAGCGGTGTTCAAGCTTCCCACCGCACATCAATAATCAACATTTAAATGTATGTGCTTTGCACAGGACAGAGGTGTGCCTGCTTGTTAATGTTGTTGGTACCCATATATGCTGAAGATTCTTCGAATATAGTCAGAGTCAAACTTAGGATGCAAACACATGTAGTCAATAGCGTGGAATAGTCAATTTGTATATAGCAGACAAAGGTATGCAAAATGGTAATAGATGACAACATAACGGTAGATTCCAAAGTATAGTAACCTTTCAGTTCATCTTGTTGTAAGTGAAATAGCTCATCACTGTCTTATCTGGAAGTACAATAAAACTGAGGTTCAGTCATGGACTTAACCAGATTAATATAATCATGTTGGTACAGCATCACAAGTCAGACAAAAGCTCTTATGGTCACCGTTTATGTCATGTAGGCTCCATGTTCACACGCAAATGTTTGAGCATTATCAAACACTGGAAGCCATCCTGAATGTTGCCAAGTATGTTTGAGGTTGGCATTCATAAGGTAAGAAAGTGAAACGTTGGTTGCCATCTTGGGTGCAAGGGCACCCTGATAGTGAAACCCGAGTATAATGTAACACGTGTCATGATGGAGTATAAAACAGTAGGCAACAGCCCTTTAGAGGCAATGGTCTGGAGACATCAAGAGGTTTACTCTGATCGAGTGCTAGTGATAGGGAACAAATGTATATGGGAAATATCATGTAAAATGGTAGACAAATCAAACCTGCATTGAGAACCATAATAAGGATGATTAAGCCCAGCATGATCACGCCTTGAGGATGCCTTAGTCCAGTGTGGAGCAAAAAAGTAGGGTGGCTTGAATGGCTTAATTACAAAGATCATAAACTGTGGTCGGAAGCAACAACTATGGCTCGGTCTACCTTATCCTTTATTGTGGTCTACAGACGGCTGAACGGGAGAGGTCACTGGTTGGTGAGTTAGAAGCAATACGTGTGCTACTGTATTACTGTTGACCAGTTGCAATACAAGCGAATTGTCTTAGCTTAGCTGATGGCCTCAGGTCAAGTTATTTAATATCGATTCTTATGTAAATAAGTGAGTAAAAGGAACCTCATGTTTCACAATAACTGTTAGTCCATCCAAGCTATTCAGTCTTGGGACAGTCAATATGCAAAGTCAATTAAAAGGGAGAGTATAGTGCATGAGGAAACAGCTCATATGTTAATTAAGCGGAGTGTTGTTGAAGTTTGATGGGACCAGGCTTGTGCAATGTCCAAACAAGTTCAATATTTAAAGAGTCATTTTATGATACTAGTTCAGACTTGATTACAATATCTACAAAAATGGTCAAAGTAATCATGTATACATATCGGCAGCTTTGTTGAGGCCAAACGCGACGATCTCTTTTTGGATCATTCGATGGCGCTCACATTTCTATAAAGGAAGTGCTCTATTAGTTCTGGGTCTTAATATCTTTACTTGCGCTGTTTCAAGAAAGAAAAGTTTATATTTATGTATACGTTTATAATATGTGGTATTTGATTACAGTAGGATGGCTAGAGGAAAAGAACTGTATATCTTCCAGGTCTCACAACAATTGTCAGCCACTTACAAAATGCAACATCAGTTGACAGAGTGAAGCAGATGATCGACATGGGAAAATAGATTATAAATCCGAACAATACAGAACAGAAACTAAAAGTACTGACTGGTGTTTTCCAAGTAAAGCTTGCAGCAGACTTCAAAGTGTCTCTAAAGATGCTAGAGATGGCATCTGTGGCGTATGATACGGTGTAATACAAAAACACAATGGCTAGGTTCCCTCCAAGTCTTCACTCATACAAAAAGAAACAATATAGCATACCCTTGCCAGAATTGTACCTCACACTCACTAGAGTCATTCAATTTAACCGATTTTTCCAACCCCCTACTGAAGTCCTTACGCCTGCGTTTTATGCCGTTGGAAGTCAATTTGTTTGAAAAAACTGATTACTTAAGTTATCTTTGCAGTGGTTTCAGCGAAGCTCCATAAAGTGAAAATCTATGAAGACTACACATATATCAATTACTACCCTTAACAAGTACTGTCAATAAAAGTAGAAGGGTGGGACCCAGTATAATAGTCTCTCCTCTCCTTCTCCTCGTCCCCTCCTGGTTCAGTCTTACCTGGGGCTTGCCTACCCATTATTCTAACTAACTCATGTGGAACTGATGAGCAGATTTGCATTTCGTTTGTACGGGTGCATTATAATCATGAGTAGTCTGCACCTGCATATAATCTTTTATTGTGTGAACATCTGTGCCATTAGCTCATGTATTGTGCTAACGTGCAAAGTTAAGTGATAGGCATATTTTCGTATAACGTGGAGAAATCAACATTGCAATTTATGATTAGATCTATCATTAGATGAAAACCCTAGCGTGAAGAATTGTGACTGTGACTAACGAATGGTATAATTCATATGTATTTATTTCATTTCTTCATTTATTTGCGAAGTTTTATATAGCACTGGCTAGACCCGGAGGCATCAGAGCGCTTTACATGAGAATCAGAACGTTACAAGTTACATAATTACATCAAGTTACAGGCTTCAAGTAAAGACATAGGAGAAAACAAAAACATGAGCTGCGGGAGAGGGAAGGAAACACAATGGGGCAACGAGGAAAACAATGTCAGATGTCCGGCTGGGGAGGTGTCGGCCGAGGGGGTGAACCAGAGCCAAAACTCCTCTATAGCTGCATAGGACAGCGCCACCGGGCATCGGCCAAGGTTGCTCGGGCTCCGAGGTAAAACATATGCTTATGCAACACATTCATCTAAATGTGCTCGGTAAAAATGATATGTATACGTGTGTTTTATGAGTTACTTGCTGTTTCTTATGTTGGCCGATTCTGTAGACCTAATGTGTATTTCTCCCTGCTGCTCTCACGATAGGTGTGCTAGTAGTGTTCTTGCATAGGCAGAATTTGTTCTTTCTAACGTTTCCCATTGCAGGTGGAGAAATGCATCTTTGTTAGGGAGAGGAAGATACATTGAACAGCGATGCTGATAAGGTGGGATGGTGTTCTTTCTCACCAGAGAGAACTTGGGAATCAAGGTCATCGAGCCAAGGCCTAGGAGCATCGCTGCCGAATGAAAAGTTGCCTACGAGGAGGTGTCTTGCGTGGGTGGGGTGATGTTGCACAGAATTATGGGAAGTCTCACACCCATTCTTGATTGGAGCTAGGGACAGAGTCTGGGGACTTCAGCCTTGCCTTGAGAAGAGAGAGCATCTGAGAACGAGCTCTGTAGCACCACGCTACTTGACCCATTCACCGTGAATGGTCTTCTTAGGAAGCCCTCACGCGCTGACACCTTTTTCGGAACTTGCCTTTGGGAATGCTAAATAGGAATGTCACTTTAACGATAGTGTAGGGACAGACTAATGGTTTTTACCTACGAACCTCCAATGAAGGAGACTCTTGCCATCGGAGCTGTTATATTCTGCGTACAGTATTTCTAATCCATTGTCTTGAAGTGTTTGTATGTCCAGTTGTTCTTGGCTTTGTAATAAACTAACTACATTTTGAATCGAGAGTCTGTGATTTTTTGGAGTCATGGTTCATTGGAACTGTAATGTATAATTGGCTAAAGATATTTTTGCTCCACTCCCCACTTTCAAGCAGACAAAAAGAGATATCTGCCAGGGGTTCCAGAGTAAGTCTAGAAAATGGAACCCGGCTCCTTCAAAACCAAAAATTATCAGGGCATCTTAAAATTTAGAATACATATTTAATAGTAATTCAAGTTGGTGTTTCCATCCCACATAATTTCGTAACCTATTTCCTTGTAAAAGAATATTTTGTAATTCAATACATTATATCTTCTGTAGGTAAATCGTAGAAACCGAATATACACATTATGCCTCGTGCAAAATATACCTGAATTATAATTGGGAGGTCATCCTTCTCGATAGAAGGAGCATGCTCAGCTATTACTTAAAATATGCAGCTATGTCAACGGAGCATTGTTATCCTCAGTAGAGCGTTTTAACAGACGTAAATTACCCAACCCACAATTATGGATCCCTGCCAAATGGAAGGACAGATAATCAATAAGGAGAGTAAACAGCAACTGGTAATGCCCATCAATCTCAGCATTCCACAGACTGTAAAATCAATCAAGTTACTTACCTTCAGTAACATTCTTTCTGGCGAATGCTCGATTTTACCGCCGATTCCCCTGCTTTTGAATATCACACAGGCACCAGACTGCCTCGCACACTGGTAGAGGGCATTGTGCAGCTCTGCGCTGACTCCATACCACCCAGAAAGTGACGGAGAGGAACCACATCTAAGTGAAACCCCTGTGTGCTGATGTCGGTTTTGTGTCTTTTCCCTTTCCCCACCCGCAGACATGGAGTGCAAAAGAAATGCAAGGCAACAGTGTTCTGATATCTAACTTGGGACCTTTGCCAATGTCGAATAGAGACCATTTGACAGAACAGGGCCGCAGGAAGGCAGTGAGGAATCTGCAGTTGAAAACATATCCCAAAGCAAAATGACACGTACTGCTGATGGATACTTCTGCTGCAGATTTATCACATTTTGAACAGATACCAAAGCACTACCTTCCGAAGGTGAAGGGTTTGTGGAATTAACTCAAATAAAAAAATCCTGTAGGACAGACCAAGCAAAGTGACCTTCTTGTCGGAACTGGCAGTCAATGTAGTAGTGCTTTGGAACATAGGTGCCGATGTCCACGTCGCTGCCTGGCAAATATCGAGAATAGGCACCCCTCATGCCATTTCTGTTGTAGCAGCCTTGGCACTGGGAATGCGCTCTCAGTACCTCAGGATGCTGTTTTTTGGCCAGTATCGCATATTGATGCAGAGGACTTTGCACCTCAACAAGAACAAGGTCCTCCGCTGCACAGCCTTCCCTTTCTTTGCTCCAGAAAACCCCATAAAGAGCTGACTGTCCACTTGATGGGCCTCAGTACTATCAATATGAGAAATGCAAAACCCTGTTTGGGTGCCTCAAATGAGGCCACTTTGCTTTCTAGGGGTGAGGGCTAGCAAAAAACACAATTAGAGTGACTGACTGCCTAATGAGGAAGGGATTTGTAACCTTAGGTAAAAAGGCAGCCTAAATCCACAGCACCAATTTGTCTGGGAAAAAGCTGGTATAGGGTGGTTGCACTCAAACCTTTCATAATGTGCCTGGGTACCACACCAGGTTATAAGATTGTCCAACCATCCACCATAAATGGATTTAGAGGAAGGGCGTGTGGCAGCCAGAATCACATCCACCACATCAGATGGCAAGTCAAACGCAGTCAGTTCCGGCTGCTTACTATCCATGCATCGAGGTGTAATTTGTGTAGGTTTAGATGAAGGATTCCGTTGCTTTTTCTGAGACAGACAGTCCTCCTGAAGTGGTAGCCTCATCAGAGGACAGAAACTCGTGTTCAGGCATTCTAGGTACCATGATTTCCTGGTCCATTCCCAACAATTAGGATGAACTTGTGCCCAATCATTCTTGATCTACAGAACCAGAGGCAGAAGAAGTAGCAGCAGAAAGGCATACAGGCATTCCTTTACCCATTCCAGCTGGAATTAGTCTACTAATGAGTGTTCTTGCAGAAGCTCCAATGCACAAAACTGTTGACACTGCATTTCTCAGAATGGCAAATAGATCTAGTCAGAGCTCTTCCCACCTATGCCCTGCACCACCACAGAAGATAGAGGCCACTGGTGATCTGCCAGACAACATCTGCTTAATTCTTCTGCATTGGCATTCTGGCCCCTGTCAGGTGGTTTGCGACTATAAAAATGTTCTACTACTCCAGCCTCCGGCAGACACACAAGGCCTCTTGACATAGGCCCAAGGATCCCACTTCACCATGTTTGTTGGAGTACACATGGCAGTGGTGCTGTCCATGAGAAATTGCACCAGCTACCCCTTGATGGATGGCAGGATAGCCTTCCGGGCCAAACGAATGGTTCATAGCTTCAGTAACTTCATGTGGAGCTGCCTCTACACTGGAGACAAGAGGCCTCTACATCTCCACAAATGACCCCCATTCCCAGTAGCGATGTGTCCATGATTTCTGTCAGCTCCTGTGTGGGGAATGGAGAGTGGTCTGCAGCAGGACAAATTGTTATTGTCTGCCACTACTACTGATATTTGTTTATCTCCATTGAGACCTGGATGGAACTTAAAAAGCAATCTTAATGTTGGGCTCACTGGAATTTCAGGTTCCACTGCAGGGCCAGTGTGCGCAGCTGACAAGGAAGAGGCCACCCTCACCAAGATCCAGGATCGAACATGAAATATTGGCATCATAGCTCAAATGAATGTCTCTGACTCACTGTGGTGAGGAAAAAGCCTTGAACCTCACCCAATCCAGGATCAATCCAAGGAATGGAAGCATTTGTGAGGGAAGCAGGCGGGATTCCGGCTCGTATATGATGAAGCCCATTAATGTTTGGCTTTCTGCCATCATCTGAAGATGGTCTATGACTGACTGCGGTGAGCCCAGTTTCAGCAGCCAGTCATCAAGGTATGGGCATACAGGAACTCCTGACCTCAAATGAAGGGCAGTGACCACCACCATCACTTTTGTGAACACCCGTGGGGTGGGGGTGAGGCTGAAGAGGAGTATGGAAAATTGAAAATGTTTCTTGATCACCATGAAATGCAAGTAACGTCTGTGAGACTGCAGAATGGGTATATGAAAACACAAGTCAAGTAATACAAGACACCACGCAATCCCAGGTCCACAGCAGATAAAATATGAGCTAACGTAAGCATTTTTAATTTGTCCTTCCTCAGGAAGGTCTTCAGGAGTCGAAGGTCAAGGATAGGCCTGATGCCTCCATCATTTTTTGGGACGAGAAAGTAGTATGAATAGCTCCCATTCTGAGCCTGGCCCCCTCTTGCACGCACCTTTAAATAGTAAGAATTGTACCTCCTGCAGCAGGATAAATAGATGCTCCTCCAAAATCTGTAATGGTGCAGGAGGAATGTTAGCTGGTGAGAAATGAAAGGCAGGGCATAGCCCCTTTGGATAATCTGTAAGATCCATGTGTCGGATATGATGAATTACCAACCCCAGAACAAATATAGATTCCTGCCTCCCACCAGTCAGTCGAGAAACACTGAGGGGAAACTAAAGTGTCTAGGTTGCTGGTGTAGTTGGGGATGTGGAGATGGAGGACTGATGCACCTGCAGGCCTGTGCGATGTCTGCCAAAGTTGCGCCCCCTGACCCCGAGTGGGAATAGTAATTTTTACCTCTCCACTATCCAACACTTTCCCTACTGTTGCATTCACTGGAGTGGGAATAAAAAATGTTATCCCTCCGCTATCCAACACTTTCCCTACTGTTGCACTCTTTGGAGTGGGAATAGTTATTATTTCCCCTCAGCTATCCAACACTTTCCCTACTGTTGCTCTCACGGGAGTGGGAATAGTAACTTTTACCCGTCCGCTATCCAACACTTTCCCTACTGTTGCACTGCTTGGAGTGGGAATAGTAATTTTTACTCCTCCACTATCCAATACTTTTCCTACTGATGCATTCTTTGGAGTGGGAATAGTGATTTATTTCCCCTCCTCTGTCCAACACTTTCCCTACTGTTGCTCTCACTGGAGTGGGAATAGCAATTTTTACCCCTCCCTATCTAACACTTTCGCTAATGTTGCACTCACTGGAGTGGGAATAGTAATTTTTACCTATCCCCTAGCCAACACTTTCCCTACTGTTGATTCACTGACATGGGAATAGTACTTTTTACCCCTCCGCTACCCAACACTCTCCCTACTGTTGCACTCTTTGGAGTAGGAAAAGTAATTTTTTCCCCTCCGCTATCCAACACTCTCCCTACTGTTGCTCGCACTGGAGTGGGAATAGTGATTTTTAGCCCTATGCTTTCCAACACTTTCCCTACTGTTTCACTCGCTGGAGTTGGAATAGTAAATTCAATTATTTTGCTATCCAACACTTTCCCTACTGTTGCACTGATTGTATTGGGAAATGTAAGTTTATATATTTTGTAACAGTTTAATCTTTTAAATTATTGTAGAATGTTTTTTATATTTTAAATTATTGATATATATATATATAATTTTAAATAACTTTAAAATTTTAGAATAAATTAAAGATAATAGTTTATTAAATTATTTTAAAATAAAAATATATATGTGTATACATTATTGTTTTTGTGTTTATTTTTTTATTGAGTTTATTTGTTATATTTTGGTAAAATGTATATTCAAATTTAATGTATTTTGTTAAAATTAATATTAATATTTAATATATTTAATATATATTATTTTATTTTATATATATATTTAAATCGATATTTTTTACCTCTATATTTGTTACATCGATATTTTTGATTCAATATTTTTATACTTACCTGTGTAGGTATGTGAGTCGATATTTTTGTATTGTTTTTTTTCTTTTGATATTTTTAACATCGATGTTTTTGTCATCGATATTCTATCAGTAAACCGTCTACAGCATTACTGGCTGGGAAGATCGCACTGCTTATAGACTAAGCTCCTGGAATAACTCCTAAATCTTCAGAACTGATGGGGGATTGTTTTGCAGGAGTCAAAAGCTCCAGGAAACATGCTGTGGCCATACTATCTTTAGACAGTTCCATATCTATCAATGATGCCTGCACATCACCAGAACGAGCAGAACAGTGGTACTAACTGCTCTACCAATGTAATCTGTGGTGCCAGCCTCTGTGGATGACATATTTTACAGCATCCTGCCCATCATGGATTGTCGTAGCAAGATCACTCTGACCAAGTCATATAAGGCTTGTATATATCAGTTTAATAGGTTATGTTTATGGACCACAGTGCCGAACTGGCAGAAGAAAATATTGCACAACAACAGCATCCGTTCTGTTGGATTCTCAATCCGAGGGATTAGTCAGAAAAGTATTAGGGCTAAGCTTTTTGGTCAAAACCTGTACAATGAAACTGTCCAGGGTAGGGTGCCTGGTGAGGAAATTTAGATCTCAAGGCACAGGCCTGTATCGTAGGGCTGCCTGCCCCCTAACGCTCATGACACAGCTTGAATCCTGTTGTCTTTGGTGGGGAAATCGTGCCCTTGCACACTGAAAAGTTTTTGGAGTTGATGGAAGACTAACAAAGTTTGGGAGTGTAGCACAATTAAGGCCCAGGAAGAGGCTGAAAGAGAAGAGCTGATGTCAGAGTGCATGGTGGTGCTCCTCAGCGTCACTCTGGGGCGGTATGAAGCCAGTGTAGAGTCACACAATGCCACATAGTGGCACGAGAGAGCACTGATGAATAATTCTCTGTGTTCAGTCTGGGCCTGAGGGATATTTTAAAGGTGATGAATCTGCAGTTAGAAGTATCCATCAGAAGTGCCTGATTTCTTGCCCACATTCACTACAAAAAGGGAACTTTTTTAGTCATTGCTAGGTGTGACATATAAATCAAGCTGCGAACTAGAACAGATATGACCAGTGGTACATGTAATCTAAATATGTATGAATATTCTAAAAGTATGGTAATTACTTTCTTAGCAATGGCTTAAGTAGCTACTTAAATACTGCTTCTCGAATCACCATACAAATTATTTTACTAAATCTATATATGGTTCTTCTAAACAATATAAGCATTATAATCTCAACAGATCACTTAACCTACAGCCTCTTCCATGTTCTATCACTAAATTACATACCTCCTTCTTTGTTTTAGATCGGAGGACTCTCCACTGTTTTGACCTTTCCTGAAAAAAGACCAAGAAAATCATTTTAGTGTAAAATCCAACTTACCAGCGGCAAATGACAAGCTCATAAAACCATATCACACTCCAATTCCTCTAAAGAGGAAATAATATTATTCTGCGCATGCACATATTTTGAAATAAGGATTACAGCTCAATACGGGTCTGATGTTTAAAAAACACAAAAACGTTTTGTGGTTGCAAAGAATTATATTTGCAACATCACAGACTTTGGCTTTGCCACCACAAACAGTTACGTCACAGTGTATTAAGTTACTTGAGTTGGAAAAGTATGCCTGGATCACAAAACAACTTTAGAAACTCATTCATAATTGCACATAAGAGAGGATGTGAAAGGAGTGCCCCCCCCCCCCCTCTGTTTGCACGTCACAATGTAAGACGTCAATCACAGAGAACACAGGTAAAGTGGCAAACCATTTATCAGCTGCTGACCCCCGACTTGGGGTGGTAACCAATGCACAAAGGTGAAGCTGTGTCCATGAGACGCCCCCCCCCCACTTTAAGAAAAACATATGAAAACGCTTTGGGGGAGCTGACACTGGCCCAGGGGGGCACTGCACGCTCACTCTGTTGTCATTCATTCCAAGTGAATATTTTAAGAGGGCATGGGCTTTTTAATGTTCACTTTGAAGGAATGCTAACGCTGCAATAAAGGTCTTCTGTCCCTCACAGGCCTCCATCCCCACATGCACAGGCATTCACAGGGGATCACAAAAGGCCCCATCTTCATCAATATTCATCGGCAGGAGGCTTTGTGACCTCCTGCAAATATACATTTTGCATAGCGACAGATCAGAATAACAGTTGGAGCGCAGGATGAGGCCCGGTCGGTGTACAATTTACACGTACTTGTTTGCGAACAGGGATTAGTAAAACAACCCTCATATTCTCTGGACTCTAGACAGCTGGGACATTAGTATGCGCGGTTTTCACATTGAAATATAATATTTTCAAAATCTATTCAGTTATTTATATTTGTATCAGTGCATCGCGCCTACAAACTTCGTGCAGCAGATTCTAGGCACTTGGTACTCAGAACTTGAAACAACATGAAATAAACGCAGTAGCCATAATGTTGACATTTTTATAAGCACCTCCGTGGCACTGGCAGTGCATGCCACCCTCTCCATGCAACCCCTTCCAGAAAGGTATGGGACCCGCCAATAGATAGGATTCGAATGCAAAAGAGCATTGTTAGGAATAACCCTGTAACATGTCATGGGAAGTGTTGAATGGCGCTGCTTTGTATTTGTTTCACTATTCACAACGAAGGGTGGCTTTTTTGGTTGTCTTTGGGAATTGTTTTTTTGTTGGTTGTCTTTGGGATTTGTTTTTTGTAGCGTCCAAGCTTTGTGGCCCACGTCTTTATTCTTCGACATGCCACTGTTAACTGAACGTTCTATGTCATAAACTTTATTGATCACACCCAGAGACACCGAAACACCGCCCAACGGGTTACGTAACTTTGTAAGAAGTTCACCGAGGACCACAAGGGTCCAGCAGCACATGATCAGATGACACTACACGTTTCATAGCATGTGAGAGCTTGTGATGTCTCAAACATTTTAAAGAGTTGTTCCTACAGACATCCTTTGTGAAGATACACTTGCATGCATGATGATAAGGAATGAATATTGAAGAAACCTTGTAGGTGGGTGCCTACTGAAGAATATATTGAATTATGAGAGAAACACCATCTACTTGAAATAAAACTATTATTTATTTTTAACATGCGTATTAAGCACAAACAATCCACAGAGGCACCTCAACAGGCATGCTGGTTTTCAAAGGAAATGTGTCATGTGGACTAGGGCAGCCTCAACATAAATCAGAGTGGATCTGGGACTGTAACACTGCTGAAAAAGGGGGGACAGGTCTGATCATGGAATGGCCTGGATTAGTGTCCCAAAGGCTTGAAAAACACACCGCTCACCTTATATTAAAGATGCGCTGACAGTGGCACGTCTGGAAAAGAAGGAACCTCTGTCTGTATAAGAAGCAGAACAACTGTGCTCTATTGCCAAAGATTTAGCCTCGATTACAATGTGCCTACCAAAACTGAGACCGCCAACATCCTGCTTTATCACCGGCCTAAGCGGTCACTTGCAGGCTGGCATTGCTACTCCCTGTCAGCTGCTTGTAGACCCAAGAGTCATGAAGCTAGTGTGCTGTTGCCTTTGGAGTTCAGGAGAGCGGAAGCCAGAAGGATAATGGAAGTAGCTCTTCTGAGACGACCAAGCTCTTCACCCCGCCACAAAGTCCAGTAGCAGCACTTAGTATGTCTTCGGAATGTTCTACCATTTCCCATTGGTTTAAGTGACTTCTATGCAAACAGTTTACTCTAGTGACTTCCATCCATTGTTACTATTTTAATTCTTTTATGATATTGGTTTACTGATTCTCTTAAATGAACTGCTTTTGAATATTTCATCCTACAGTACTTCTCAGAGAATCAGAGGGAGTTATGTCCATGCTACGAAAGCTAACAAATTACAGAATTTTAAGGTGACCGTTGACTTGTATCTTAGAGTGTTGTAGGAGTTCAGGCAAAGCTAACATAAAGGTATCTAACCTCTACCCCATTCCTGCCCCGTCTGCTATATTTTGTACAGGTTACCAATGATTAAAATGTCTTTGTTTTGCTTGCAGTTTAATTATGATTCAGAACTTTAAAAAAATATTAAGAATATTCATGCTCACATCAATTACGGGTAAACGACATTTGTTAATGTGTGCAGACTAGGCAGATGACTTCTAAACCGATGCCATGGTGCCCTACACACACACCTCACTGCAGGACCAACTCCAATGACGAGGTTCCTCTCTGCCACAGCTTGTTTAGAGGTTGCACTGTCCCTGGGGCTTCAGAATGAAGGTCACATTCTTCACTTTGAAAACCCACAGTACTGTTGGGGACCTAGATGATATATTGGCTTAGTTTATGGATTTTACCTCCAACCACCCTTATTGTTAGAATATTATCCACAGAAGAGCAAGCATCATAAGAAGGGGGCTATGTCCAAATACAGCTCTTTGAGATTGATTTTCTTCAAAGTCAAGCTATTCAACTAATGTGTGATCCATGTATTAATTAAACATATTTGTATAGCACGGACCTACTCAGATCGTCAGCAGAGTGCTTCACCATGAATATGAATACAATATAGATAAGGAGTCAGATGAACACTAAAGATGGTAACGTCAAACGTCAGATGTGAGTCAATGTGGGTGGGGAGCACACAGTGACAAAACTGAGTTTCACTCTAAACGGCAGGTATAATGAGAAAGTTATGTCTCATACTTAAGCTTTGAATAGGGGGGTCTTCAGGGTTCTTCCGAATGACAACAGAATATCATGAAGCCTGAGATCCTCTGGCAGGTTGTTCCAGAGTCTTGGCGCTTGATACGTGAAGACTTGGTTCAGGATTTTGGTTTTCCTTACTTTTGTGATGTCTAGTATAAGTTGCGATTTGCTTCTGGGCTTCTCTTTTCTCTGGTGATCTTATGTTTTTCACCTAAGTAGGAGAGTACATCTGGATGAAAAGTTCTGTGTGCTATGCATGACTTTTAATTGGATTTAAGTGGATTGGGACATTCAGGGGCAATCCCTCATTGTGAGGTTGACATGGTCAGGTTTCTTGACGCCCTTGACAAGATGTCATGCGGCATGTAGGTCATGATGTGAGTCTAGTTTTAGGAAAACAGGTAAGTCTTGCATTACTGCGACGGAGGTGAAAGAGGACCAGGGCATTAATAATGGTTCTTGAGGTCTTCGGTTGGGGTGAAGGGCTTTTGTTTTCAGAGGAGGTGGAGCTAAAATTGAGCTATTTTAGCTATCTGGAAAATGTTTATACTCAGAAAAACATTTTGTAAAGTGGTAAATTCCAGGGACTGTGCACCAAGGACCAAGGTGTCAGCGATGCCCAGGTCAGTTAGACACATTATCCAAATATGGACCAGGAGTGAACGGTGTTGGAAGGATTCAATTTTGGAGGAGTTGAGTTTGAGAGGCAATGTGTTCATGTATTTCAAAAGATTCTACAATAATATTTATTGGGTAGCAATAGGTTTGATAGCTTAAGGTACATTTGGGTGTCATGTGAGCACAGATATATTCTTTTCCATTCAGTGTGCAACATTGGTCCTAAGATTGCATTTAAAGGCAGTCACGGCCGGCATGGCTCACAGGTAGGAGGGGGTGGGTGCGGGGGGGGGGAGGGGTACGGGCGAGTGATCATGCGGGGAGGGGGGTTTTAACAATAAAAAAGTACCTTTCCTGGGTCCCGCCTATTCCAGGCTCTGGCACCTGCTCTTGCTTTCCTACCTCCGCAGCAACAGAAAGCAGGTAGTCTCCCTTCCTCTCCGAAGCCAATCATAATGCTGCACTGGCAGCGTTGTGATTGGCTGGGACGCCGACCGCACAGGCGTCTATGAGGAGGCCAATTTCTCCAAGTAGGCTGCATGCAGCCTACATGGAGAAAATGGAGAGTGCACATAACTGGTTTGGTAGGTCCCAGAGGGCCAACCAAACAGTCATGGCCCACAACATTGGGCTAGCCACTCCTCCCCTGCCCTGTTGCAGTACCGGCCACCCCCAACAAAACCCTTTTCCTGCTTTCTTGCAGTGCGAGAAGAAGAAACATACAATGGTATTTATAATACCATTTTATGTTTCTGCTTCTCGCACTACGAGAAAACAGTGGGGCGACGATCCTCCGCCCACATGGAGAAGCCGCCCCTGTTTAAAGTCTGAATAGAAGAGAGAGTTCAATCACCTGTCATTATGCGCAGACAACTAGAGCTGAGTCAGTGAGCATCACAGTACTAGCCATTAGCATGCCTATCGCAATGAAAAGGATTTAATAGCCTTTCTGATACTCCTCAGGGAGGTGAGTCATTGAAGCTCCAGGGACACGATGTTCAACAGAGCCTGAAAATTATAAAATAATAATAAACATTGAGTTTTCTGAGTGAGCCAGAGAATGCTGATGAGAGAAGAAAGTGCTATGAAGTCAAATCTGAAACTTGCAGGAAGCCAGCTAGGCTATTTATTTTAAGGGCTTGCTGACCACCAATTGACACTTGAAATTTACAAACTAGGAAAAGAGAGCCACAAAATGGAATCATAGGTTTGGGGGTTTAAGCTAAACAGAATGATTAGTAAAATGTCAAAAATTCTAAAGTTGTGTCTGAAGATCAACCACTATTTATCTCCCTATTTCAAATGCATTGGGCCCAACATAACTTTCTTCACCCAAGAAACCCAGAACTATCAAGTAGAATCTGCCATGGAGGGACAGATGATAAGGTTCTTCTAGGCCACACAGCTCGCTGAGGATGCCATCTTATGGATTTTTGGGTTCCAACAAGACATATGTTGGAGACCGCCGTTTAGAACAACTTTGAATGTATTGCACATTTTCAGCTAATCCAAGCCCTTGTGATGCCAAAGAATGTTGAGCTATGTTAAACTTTCAGAAAGGACTGCACACAAAACAGCTGAAGGAGTTCAAACTGCCCAGAGAACACCAGCTAATTTGAAAAAAGGAAAGTTTAAACGTGCATTGATAAAGCCTTGTTTGCGCTTGGATCTAGGTACTTTCGCCTTCCAACATCAATATTTTACATCTAATTCGATGTCTAATCAGTCTGTCTGTCCCATTGTAGGAAGGAAATGGTAATGGTGGCTTCGTGGATTTTCAGCAAACTAGTGCATATTGCTAAATAAAAGGTATAAATATAGTGCTTTAAATTGTGGCTTTAATTACCTGATATTCGTAATAACAAATAAACCACCCTTCCGACCTGCAACAGTGAAAATCATAACACTGCTCTGATGATTTTAACAGTCCATCAGATCAAATTTGACCATTTTCTCCTTAATCCTCTTCCTCTGCTTGTCACTCCTCTCCTCTATGTGTACACCTGTCTAGCTAAACAGTGACCTCTGATGGTTGAGTAAGAGAAATGTGAGGGAGTGGAACACCACAGAAAGACATGGAGGTTAAGAGAACAGTTTAGTAAGAGTGCTGAAGTAGAGGAAGGAGCAAGATAGAGATAAAAAGAGGTAGCGCAATAGATTATCTAGAGAGAGACAAAAGGTAAACCGAAATGTGAAGGAGGCATAAAAATACAGAGGTAGAATGAGGAAGAGGTGGGGAAGAAAAAGAGAGGATGAGAAGGTTTTAAGGGAGGAAGAAAGATCTAAAGCTGGGGAGAAGAAGATTTAGAGAGTGGGGTGTGATGAGGTAGGCAGTGAGGTATGATAGAATGAGAACTGAGTTCGAGAGAGGTAAAGGATAGTAGTGGTAGACCAGTAAGGAATTGTGGGGCATAAATAATGAGAAAGGCCGGTCTTCTTTAAGCAGGAAACTTCTTTATGTCCAACCCTGTGTACACCTGTCAGCTCTCTACTCAAACCCCCTAGCAACTGCCAACACATACAAATATGAACGACATTCGAATATCAGGTTCCATGACATCACAAACCATGATGTAACTTGGAATCCTGAACTACAATACTACACAAATGTCCCTCTTTAGCAAAATTAAAAATAATAGTAATTTACAATAAGGAACAAGAACAATTTGATTAAATACATTTGAAAGAATACAAAAAGCAAACAAAAAAGCGTGGGTCTCATTTGAAAATATAATACCCAGTCCAAAATATAATCCTTGAATTTGGTGGGTAACTGGAGGTGAATGTTTGCATAGTTCAGCATTCCGTCCATCATCTGTTCTTTTTGCTTTTGTCACCCAAAGTGGGAAGGGAATGCCCAGACGTGGCTCCCGTGCTCAATGTGCCATTGAATTCAAGCTAGCCTGACTGATGAGAGGTGATACCCCAAACCTGGTCCCAGGATGATTGTTTACGGTCCAGGGAGGACTTGCACCAGTACAATTCGACTCTTATGGTAGTAGGTTTAAGACAATCTTTTAAAGAAAGCTATCCTAGTGGTAGCTGTGGAGAGCAGCCTTCAGGCTAAGTCTTTAGAGGAATGTAAAGCAGCTTGTTTTACCTTATAATCTCTTAAATTACTAAATGAAAGGACACCACACAGGTATATATATCAAATATATATGTATTTATTACTAACAACTCTCTGCTAATCTCTTTATGAGATTAGAAGTCAGGAACATATGCGCAAATCAACATTTCACAACAAGTTAAGCACAAATATGGCTGGGGCCCTAGGGGCGTACCAGACCATATACTAAAAAAGAGCCTTAGAGATAACGACTTGCAAGGGGACAAGGCCTTGGGCCTTCAGAAGTACTGGGGCCTCACTAATCCACCCAAGGCAGATAAGTAAAGGACCCACGGGAGACCTATGCAGTGTGAGAACACAGCCGCGGATCACAATTGACTTTAATGGAGCAAGTCGCGATTGGAAATTTAGAGTTTAAGGATACTTTGGGAGAGTCTACAAGCAAGTCACTTACAGGATAAGTAGTTCTAGAGCCAACACCCACAGGAGCACCGTAGTGCTGGAGTTACTTCACCCAGGGAAGCCGGGTGCATAGGTGTCTTTTGGTGTCGGGTCGCAGCGTTGTTTTCAATGGGAGCCAAAGAAGACTTGCTGCTTGTGAAGACAGGAGAAGTGTCCGGTGGAATCCAAGGCTGGATTCAGAAGAAGAAAGACCTGAAAGCAGAGGGGACAGTGTTCAAAGTCACTTGGCAGTGACCCGGGGCAAGGAAGATGGATGCCCACAGTCGTCGGGGGATTTCAGGTGATCCACGGGTGTCTTGACTCTTCAACCACGAGGTCCAGAAGGCGTCGACGACGACCAGGAGCTGGGTTCGGCGTGTGCCACGAAGTCTGCAGCTTACTGCGGTGTCGGCGACCAGATTGGAGCCAACAAGCCTTGGCACCAGCAAGTCTCGTGGAAAGTCTAAAAAGTCAGCGGTGCAGACCAGCAAGGTCTGAGGGACTCACCCAGCGAGGGTAAGTCAGGGCAGGCCTGGAGCAACCAGGGGAGCCCTTTGGAACTGTAGAAAAGTCTTCTGGGGACCCACAAGTCAACCGGCAAGAGATCGCGAAGACGCCTCGGAAGGATTCACTTAACAGGGGCCCACGGTCACTCGGGATGGGGTAGGCCTCTGATCCTTGGTGGAAATCCTGCTGGAGACTTGGACCACACGTGGTCCAATGCACAAGTTCGTAGAACGTCGTGAAGGGGTTGCACGGTACCCAGGGATTTTGGTTCCTCGTCACTCGTGGGGTCCACTTGCCTCAGCGTCGCTGGGGACTCACAATAGCCTTGGAGAAGTCAGGAAACCCTCTTCCTAGGATGCAGGGACTTCGGACTCCAGCAGGAGCGGGAAAGTTTGCGACCGTTGATTGCGAGATTGGGTGCCTGTCAAGCAGAGGAGTCACTCCTTGACTCCAAGGGAGATTCTTCAGTCTTCCAGAGGTAGTGGAACGTCGAAGGTCCAGGATTCTTCTTCAGAGCGTCGTCCAGGGATATCTAGTTTGCAATGGCAAGGGTTCCCTAACTTATACTGAAAGGAAGGGAGGGACTAGCTCTATGACCCCACCTATGGGAGGGTCAGGGGAGTGGGTGGCTACACCCACTTTCCTTTGTCCAGTTTCGCGCCAGAGAGGGGCAGGTAGCCCCTGAGCCGGTTTGAACTGGTGTATGCACAGAGGAGCCTACTGCTCTCCCGGTGCAGGACTTCAAAGCACTCTAGGAGTGCACCCACCCAGCCCCAATACACTAAACCCTGTCTGGGAGGTGGTTACACCTCCCTGTGACAGGATGCCTATTGTTGGGCCTCCTCCATTGTGAGTTCCGGTCATCAGCAGGAGGACAGCCCAGTGTCTGTGACTGGTGGTATCCATTTTGTGATGCCAGGGCTCTTCAGGATTCTATGATGTATCCAAAGTAGGTACATGTCTATCCCTCCAGAAGGGTGGGATCATAGTCCCACACCAGTTACTGGTGTGGGGGTATGATTCCAAAGCTTTGACACCAAACACGACATGTTTGATGCAGCCATCCCACAGTTAGCATTTACCGCAAGGTTATAATGCACTTAAGAGTATATGGTTTGACCGCATTCACAAACAGCCCCAGAGAATGGACTCTGAGAGCTGCAGAGGGGCCCTGCTCAGGCAGAGGCACCCCCTCACATGGAAACCAAGCACCCTGCCCTCAGGATTGATAGGGCCTGCCTTAGGGGTGACTGATAGGATTAAATGTGTGTGCAGGGAGAGATATAGTGAACCTATATCTCAGTGATGAGTGCTAACACTACCTCACCCAGGCTGCAGTAGCAGGACTGTGGTGTCAGATTTAGTCTGCTTCCCAGGGGTGGCATAATACATGCTTCAGCCCCTGGTAGGCCTGTGAAGTACCTATGCCCTTGGTACCTAAGGTACCATATACTAGGGGCTCATAAGGTACCACAGTATCCAATCACTAGTGCACCTAATATGCACTCCAAGTTGTTTAGAGAGAACAGAGAGGCTGGGGCCCTGATTAGCAGGGTCCCAGCCAGACTATAGCCAGAAACCAGTGTAAACATAAAAAAAAAAAGTGGGGGCAACATAAGAGGCAGATCCTACTCCCCTACAGCAATGTTCAGCATTCCGTCCATCTGTTTGTTTTGCTTTTGTCACTAAAAGTGGGAAGGGTATGCCCAGATGTGGGTCCTGTGCACTACCATTGAATTCAAGCTAGCCTGGCTGATATGAGGTGATACTCCAAAACCGGTCCAAGGATGCTTGTTTTCTAGCTAGGCAGTTCGGGCTGGACTATTCTCTTGAGGCACAGGGTCGAGACTGATTTGCATTTGGCTGGGTCCAAACTGGGGTGGCGTGGTGAGCAAAAAAACAATGGATTCAACCCAGAAGACTGGGGATGAATGTATGCATTGTTCAGCATTCCGTCCATCATCTGTTCTTTTTGCTTTTGTCGCCCTAAGTGGGAAGGGTATGCCAGGACGTGGCACTGCTCACTCTACAAAAATAAAATTCCCTTTTTTAATAGGTTTGTCAGGGGTCTAGTTTTGTCTGCAAAATGGGGAACACATTTTGAATAATACTTGGCTAACCCCAGGAAGGATCTCAACTGTTCTTTATTACTTGCAATGGGAGCTTCCTCAATAGCCTTAAGCAGCTTTAATTTGGGGTTGATTCCATCCTAAGATATGCGGTGTTCTAAGTAGTCCACCCCAGACTGTTCAAATTTCCATTTGTCTCCCCTCAAAGTTGCTCCTTGGTCCTGCAAAATTTGCAAAACCGTGTACAAGCGTATGTTAGGCTGTTAGAGATCTTGGCCAAAAATCAGTATATCGTCCTGGAAACATGGATACCCTCACAATCATTGAATATTTCCTTCATAAGCTTTTGGAATACTGATGAGGCATATGCAAGTCTGAAGAGCATTCACTTAAAATGGAATTCTCCTTCTAGAGTCACAAGTGAGGTCAAGTGTCTCGACTCCTCACACGCATTTTTTGCTGAAGCCACATAATTGGGAATTCCACACCTAAAGCACACAGTAAAGACACCAATTTTATTTCATTTGCCTTCTAAAAGGATGTGTAACTTCCTGTCTTTACATCCTTCCTTTGCCTGCAGGGCTTTCACACCTTTAAAAATACTAGTATTACTATAGCCTGACAATTCCTTCAAGTATGCATCCAAATTCTCTACTGCCCTAGCTATGGTGATCGCCATTTCTGAACTAGGATCTTCAGTAGAAAGCAGTCTTTCTTGGGTTTTTTCGCTGTGAGTTTTTTTGATTAACAGGTCACAAATTATTTCATTCCTGTACTCCCTACAAGGGACCACTAGTTGACATAGGGCTGGCACAAAATCATCAATAGATTTGCCTTGCTGTTGGTCCCTTTGTAAGAATGTATGTCTCTCCAACACAACGTTCCTTGAGGGAGAGACTCTCTTGTCCAAAGTTTTCATAACAGAAGCATACTTGTCCAACACGTCTACTGCTACTAACTAGCAGGATGCCCCTTCCTGGTGTAACTGCACCTTTACTTTTATTTTAAAATGTATCTACCTTCTGGGACCAAATTGTGTATGTGTAACTTTTATTTTAAAATGTATCTCCCTTGTATCTACCTTTTGGGACCAAATGGTGTATGTGTAACTTCTTTTCTTTTTGTTGATGAATGTTTCACTAACAATGGAGTCCAATTATGCCTCAATAAAGGGGGTGTATCAGGTGTAGATAAAAATGCAGGAGGTGCTCCAATACTTTTCATTTTAAAATAGTAAGTTAGGTGAAAAGAGCGCAAAATGAACTATATAAATATGCAGCTCAGCTATGAGCCCAATTCAAAATGGCTGCTCCAGAATAGTAAAAGTGAAACCAATCCAAAATGACCACTACAGTTACAGTAATGTTGATCCAATTCAAAATGGTTGCTCTGTAACAATAACCTTGAGCCCATTCCAAGATGGCAGATCAAACAAGGCCGTACCGGGTGACTTCTACTGACACAGCTACAGCTTTGCCCACAGACAAAATGGCAGATAGGCACACGCACTGAGGAAGGAGGCGTGGTTTGCTAACATTGGCAATATCTGTATAGGTTTACTGCCTACAGTTAAGATGGCAACAAGTGATGCGCTAAGGAAGGTAGGCGTGGTTGCTGGGCCTACCTTTACGCTGGCGAACTTCGAGTGCGGCAGAGGTGGGCTGCACTGAAGAATTGTATAGTCTGGGAGATGGTAGCCACTAGTGTCAGTGCCAAAATCACATGCGTCAGAGGTGGGTGTGCCGGAGACAGTCAAAAATGCAGCTGTGGTGAGCGTGTCGAGCACCAGTGGCCAATGTGGGATGGTGGCAAGCGATGGATTCAGCACCTGTTCATCGCCAATGAAAGATGATGCCACACACCTGAAGGTAGGACTGGAGGCTTTATTTTCAAGCAGTTACTGATATAACGCCATCAGTAGGTCACACAACCTTACAACCACCGTTTTTCCCTGTTCTCCAACCGCCGTCCTGGAATATTCAACCCAAAACATTCCACGTTCTTTTTCAGGTTCCATCCAGGTGCCGATCCAACACAGTACCACCCCATTGCCAATTCAGACTCTACGATGCGAAAATAGACAAGGTAATTCTTGTTCTATTACCAAAGTGTAGAAATACATTGGTCAGTTCTCTACTAAAAATCCTTGCAACAGCCAAAACATACACACATTTAATGACATCCCAAACCCTGAGGTAACATGAAATCCTGAACTACACACTATAACAGGTGAGGTAGTGTAACACAATGTAGAGAAACCAGTAATGCAAAGCAAGATTTGAGAGGTAGAGAAAGAGAGGTGAGGTAGTGAGAGAAAGGCGATGTAGAGAAGTAGCGAACAGATGGCAAGATCAATTAAGAGACTAGGCTTTAAGAGCAAACAAAAGGTGGGGTAGAGAGAGATGAGGAACTGAGAGATGCGAAGTAAAGAGAGGAGAGCTAAGGAAGATAGTGGTGAGGTAGAGAGAGGGATGACAGAGGAAGCGAGAGTTGATTTATAAACAGATGGAGAGAGATAAAAAGATAAGGTAGAGAGAGATTGGTTTGAGAGAGAGGAGAAGTAAATGGAATTAAGATACAGAAAGTGAGGGGGAAACAGCAGTGAGGCACAGAGGAATGAATGAGGTAGAGAGGGTGGAGACAGACAGATAAGTAGCAGCAGGCACAGAGTGGTAGAGGTCATGAGAGAGGGAGAGAGAAGTGGATTAGAGGGAGGTCTATTGAGCTAGAGGTAAGGTAGACATAAATGAGGTAAACAGAGATGAGATAAAGCAAGAGGAGTGGTACACAGAGATACTAGATGTAGGTAGAGGGAGAGAGAGTTAAAGAGGGAGGGGATGAGGCAGAAGAGGTGAGTTGAAATAATGAGCAAGAGAGAGAGAGAATGATTTGTTTCATTTAATTGCCACTAACTCTCTGAGAGCTCAAGTGTTAAGGCTTGACATGCAGGTAATGCTGAGATGTCATGAAATGAATCTGTTTTTATGCACACCCTTACAAGAGTGGGACATCTTACTGGCCCCATCATTTTACAAGGTGGCTGCAGGAAAGATGTGGGCATTCGGCCATTACACATTTTGGCCAGGCATTACAACAGCTCTGTAGGGATGGTGTTTACAACCACCTCCACTATTCTCACTATAGTTATCCAAACCACTTTTGATTAAATGCTATCGAAAATTATTTAGGGGTAACTGTTTATGTTTTAGTAGTACATGTGTGAATAGGACTGCAATTGTGTAGACATCTGCAGTGGTTTAACTGCAAATGTCCTCTGAGCACGTTTAGTTATTTCTTCGTGTGTGATCGCAAGTCTTCCAAGGAGTAAATCAATATTCTCATGGATATATCTATATTGTGTTAGAGGGTCTCGATTCACAACAGATTGCATGCACCTACGTTGGCCGCTGTGTAGGCAAATGGCAGATACAGGTCAGTATTTGGAATATCTGCCAGGAAGGTTGATTTTCCACAGTGACAAATATAAGGTTATTGGTGGGAACATGATTCAAGGGAAATGGAAGAGAGTTCTGTTATGCTTTATCTATTCTTAGAATGTTATGTTGAATGCCATTGTTTAGAACCTTGGAGGGACAGTTGATAGGAGGATTTGTGTTGGCTGTCTGTGCTGCAATTGCCGGTGTTTCGGGTTCAAATAGACTTGAAATTCTTCAACTGAAGGGTGGATCTACTTTACAGGTGGACACTGAGAAGGTGGTGAACATCCACGATGTAGTAGCTCTCAGGTAGCCACTAACCTTCTCAATAGTATTCCACAACCAATTATTGCTCCTAAACCTGTTGCCATAAAGGCTAGTTTACATGTGCAAAGTAACTGTGAAAAATACTCCCACGCAGCCCATTTTCACGGAAGAGATTACTAGGGCAGCAGATTCGTTTTTGGCAGAGAAAAAAGTTTAATGTGCTAATGCACATTCCAACCTTATTAAATAATCTTGGTCGTCTTCCCTGTGGATAACTGATAGGAGCAAATATGCAACAGAAGGCATAATCATGGAAATCTACTACACCTTCTTTTGAGGATTTTGCGTGCTTCTCCAAAAAGTCAGAAATCTACTCAAAAGTTGACGGGAAATTTATGATAAACAGATTTCCAACTTTCAAAGAAAGCATCAAGTAGAAACGTAGCTGATGTGTACTTAATTTTAATATGCACAATGATAAATGTTCTACATTTTAGAATGCAGAATATTTGGTTTTTAACAGGGTTTTAACAGAGCAGCTCTCAAACAGATCTATTAATAACAGTATAAATAGAATGGGTGGGGGTCTGCTCCTTTATACCTGCTGGCTTCGACCAGCCTCCTTTATCCATCAGCTTTAGACTTTGTCAATCATGTGTTTGCTCAGTTCTGAAGAGTAATCTCTCACCTAATGCTTTTGGTTGTTTGAGTGTATCCTTCTACCTCCACTTGACTGCCTGCATTAAACTGTATGATGGACGCCTTTACAACTATAGCCCTCTCTGTCCCTTGCTACTTGCTCTATGCTGTGTGTCTTGTTCCAATGTGGTAAGTATGCATGTGTTAATTCATTAAACCCAGACCTATTGGTTTTACCAATGCTTATCGTTTTCTCAATCAAAGAAAGGGACCAAGTATTCTATAGAAAGCAGCAATGAAAAGCAGCACATACAATGCATAACAGTCCACTACTCCATGCAGTGATCTCAATCCATCCCACTCCTTGGTCAAGATCAGTTAATCAGGATGTTTAGAGATCATACACCATGATCGATAGCATCTATCCATAAATGTGGGACCATACTAAAAGCCTTCCTTCATGCTACTTATTTCCATAATCTTGATCTATACCTAAGGAGGTACACACACTAGAGATTAATATTGAGTATCTGTGTATTATTCCCCAATAATGCATTGGTCAATTCAGTCCATTTCAGAATCATGTATGTGCCCCACTTGTGTATACTGAGCTGAATATTAGGAAATATACAGTTTTGGTAATATGAACCTCTGTTCACATTATTTATATAATCGTGTACGTTTTTCTGCAAAACCTTCTGCTACATAGAATTGCATTCAGGAATGAATTTTTAAAGGCTACCTACTCTATTCTGTGCCTCCCCCAACCAAGAAGAGCTGAGGTAGTGTTACCCCTATTGAAAATTTATAAAACTCAGTGTGTACCTACAGCAACATATGGAGCAGAAATTTGGGGCCACGCGAACTGCAACAGCATCCAGGTAGAAGAAAATAGATTCTGTCGGAGAGTTTTGGGGGCACCGATTTGTTCTTCTTTTATCTGTCACCATGAGTGAAAATTACCTTTTATTGAGGATTACATCAGGACACGTCCAGTTATTTTCTGGATAAAAGTATGGCAAAACTCGGCAGCCACGTTAACTAGAGACATTATAGCTGATTGCCTTAATTGCAGCAAGGGTGGCGATATACCATGGTTGGCGGCTGTCAAGGATAGCCTGACCATTGTAAATCTGTCACACATTTTACAGACCCAGGCATTATGGCAGGCATTAATAAAAAGATTATCCAGGGGGCTCTGTACGAATACTATGGCGACCTGAGGTGTAAACAAGAAACCCTGAAATCCTCAGTCGCCTGGTACATAACCATGGTGGATGCCGACGGCCCGCCGACAAAACTTCCAGCTAGTTATCTTTTAAAGGTGACAAACCGCTGAGAACACAGCCTGCTTTTCGCCTTAGGGCTGGCACCCTAAAATATTTACTTTGCTTTTACTTAGACTTTAACATAAATTTAGAGCAAATGCCCTGCCCTTGTGGAAATTGGGGGAGCCAATCCATGCTTCATTTTTTATTCTTTTGTAATTTTTATCAAATATATAGCAAGCAGCTGCTGATCCCTTTCTTTAAGGCTTCAGCCATTACTGATTTTAAGGTGGCATATAGGGATATTGTTATGCTCAACGGGGAAAATGTAATCCTCTGTCAGTACCTTCTTAAGACTGGCTGTTCCCTGCCGCGCCTCTATGAGCATAGCATAAACAGTTTTGACTGCAGGCCCGATATCTGAATCTTTTACGGGCCGCACAATTTTATTAGATGGATTTTATCGCATATAAAAAATATTCTATATGCTATATTCAAGTTCATACTGTTACTACCCCTGATTTAATGATCTAAATTACAGGCCCATGATGAATTTGTTGCATTGACCTTCTTTTTGCACTATGTATACATTTTTATGTATTTATAGTCATGCGTCTATCGTACTAATTGTTTTTAACTTTGTATTTATGCATGCATCAATTTAATGTTGTGCTGGTATTCTTAATCTGTACTTTTATGGATATTTTTTATAGCCGAATAAAGAATGAATTGAATTGAATATGCATTACCCTTTCCTTTATCCAGGTTGGTAAGGTTAGGTGCTTTACTTTCTGAGTTACTTAAAGGAGGTTGTGTATTGAGTATCAAATGCATTAACATACGCCCATTCCTTCACCTTACCAGTGGTCAGACACAAAACGTCAACCAGATTAATCCTTTTTAACCCCTTGCATGCGTCAGACAGAAGCATAAGGGCTAATGTGACAGAAATGTGAGGAAAATGTGTTTTTTTTTTTAAAGAAATGTTTAGGTTTGCAAGGGATTCTGGGTAATAGAAACTGGTGAGAGCCAGTCAAGTCACCCCATCCTGGATTCCCCTGGGTGTCTATTTTTCAAAAATGTATAGGTTTGCTAGGTTTCCCTAGGTGCCGGCAGAGCTAGGGTTCAAAATCTACAGCTAGGCACTTTGCAAAAAAAGGGTCAGTTTTCACTGTAAAAACAAAATGTGTCCACGTTGCATTTTGAGCCGTTTCCTGTCGCGGGCACGAGGCCTACCCACACAAGTGAGGTACCATTTTTATCGGGAGACTTAGAGTAACACAGAATTGTAGAGCAACAGTTATTACCTATTGACTTTCGATGCATTTATGCCTTCCAAATGAAAGACAATATGTAAAAAAGAAGTCATTTTGAAAAATGACCTATAATTCTCATGCTAGTATGGGTACTCACAATTTCGGAAATGTGAAAATATCTACTGTTTCTAAACTCTATATTTTGTTCCAATTTCAGAAATACATATAGGTGTCTTTCATACCGATTTTTCCATGTATATATTTTCCCAAATTAATTGCTATAAACCCAGTACATAATAAAAAACCATTGCAAGACACTGCTCAGTTATTGGCTCTGGGTTCGTCGGGTTCTTGCTGGACCTACAAGTCCTATATATCCCCACAACCAGAAAGGTCCAGCGGATGTAACGATATATTGCTTTCAAACAGCTATCATAATTAGAAGTTACAGGTGAACACGATGACACAAATGGCTGTTTTTTCAACTAATTTTCAATTTTTCCTATATTCAACTGTTAGTTTCTATAAAGAAGCCTTGGAGGATCTACATAAATGACCCCTTGCTGAATTCAGAATTTTGTCAAATTTTCTAAAATGTATGGCGTCCCAGGATCCACAAAAGTCTGCTTGTCCCTGAAAGCTGGGAATATGGTGATTTCAGAACCACAGCCTCTTTGTTGATACCATTTACAGGGAAAAAAACAGATGCTTTCATCTGTAGCCCTTTTTTCCCATTTTTCCCCAAAACCCCAAAATTTTGCTGTATTTTGGCAAATTTCTGGGTCCCCTCCAGGGGAATCCACAAACCCTGGGTACCTTTAGAATCCCCATGATGTTGGAAGAAAAGGACCTTATGTGGTCAAAACGTTACAGGGGCCTAAGCGCGAACTACCCCAAATAGCCAAAAAAAGGCTTAGCACAGGGGCGGGAAATGCCTAGCAGCGAAAGGGTTAAAATATAAGGAACCCTCTGGTGGGCTTTGTTCATAACATGATCCTTCATCTTAGCTAAGAGAATTCCTTCCTTCCACTCACTACAAGGGGGAAACATGTAACAGGATGGAGGCCATTTCATATGTTGATGCACACTCCCAGTTTCATGAGAAAATGTGTATCAGCATCATGACTTTTTCCACACTTAACACTGTCCTGCTTCATTCACGAAAGAACTAAAGTCTACCCACCCATGTTAGCCACGTACTAGAGGCGCCATATTTCAGCCTTCAATTCAAAAAGATAGAGGGCCAGTCTACCAAATCTCTATTTGGAAAAGAACAGGGTTTAGCAGGATTCATATTGCTCATTATAATATTCATCACATCCACAATAGGAGATCACTTAAAGTACATCTATTAAAGGAGACATGCATATATTTGCATGCAGTCTAGGTAATGTAGTAGAACACCCTGCATTCTGAGGACCCATGTTAAGTAAACCTTTAATAAGCTCTGTACATGGTAATTGGCATATTGCATGGACTGGAGTAGGCATATCTATATTTGTTTTTATTAGTCACACTAGAAGGGGCATTTCTCATGAGAATTATGCCAACCGCTGTAGAGTTTTGTGGAAAAAAGAAAGCACAATCTAGGACTATCTCTATGACCAGTGAGGTAGCTCCAAGTCTGAGTATAGTAAACTTCACATTTTATGGCAATGTGTTGATTCTATGGTATGCTTATGACCTTCCTTTGTGAGCTAGCACCACCACTCCACTTCTTTTGTGATTGTCATGGCAAATGCATGTCCTTGTAACGAGTGAAACAAAACAAAAGAGCTGGAGACTTCCAAAGCTCTGGTACAACAATGGCTTTATCACAAAGTAAATTCTCAAGCAATAAACGTAAGTTTGAACACATAATAAAGTAGAACATGATTCTCAAAGATGCATCGTTGTCATATTTGAAGAGTTTAAGCAAAAATGAGATGAGAGAAAAAGGCATATGGGATGTTCAATGCGGAGATAATTTGTTTGTTTGTACCTTCTTCGCCCAGGCTGGCCAGAATCATTGTCACTTCCACCTGAAGGGTTTCGTCGTCGAGGGGTGGGAAACTTGGGTGACTTGTTGCGGTCAGTGGGAGAATTGTACAGTCCACTGTAGTGAAACAGCAAAAGTCAGCAATCACCCTCAGAAATATAGCCAGCCAAAAACAAATAATCCTGATAATGCTGACGTTTTTAATAAGCATGTTAATCATTCCTAGGAGGAATACTGGCAGACCGTGTAATACAAAGACTTTCTGTGACACAACAATCATTTTTAGCAATACTCTATGGTCAAATACACTATCTACATTGCTATTTTTGAACCACTTTCTAAGAAGAATGATAATGACAAACCGATATCAAGAGATAGTAGTAGTTTTAATTATTTATTATAAAGTGATTAACAACAAAGGTATTTACAGAAAATGATATATAATCAGGATTGTAAAAAGAAACTGGAGCTCTTAGGTAAACAGTTGTAACCGTTTTTTTAAAAAGACTGAAATTCATAATGAAAAGACTATACTTATAGGCTTGTAAAAGTTTGAATTGTTAAATAACCAAGATTTAACAGTTAACTCCAAGTTTAATCAATTTTAAAGAAAGCTGGCTTTGAAAGTAGAAATTTAAAGAGGTTTTCAGAAGTTTTAACATCTTCGTATTATGAATAAAAAAACTGTAAAAGTCTTTTAAAAGTTAACAGAATTTTACATTGTTAAAAAGGATGGCATTGTGGTTACAACACTATACATGCTAATATGAGCTAAACATTGGGACTGACTGAGGTATATAAAACTGGAGTTCTAATTAAAATGGAAATATATTCTTGGTGAAAATGTTGGATTTGTAAAGCAAGTAGGGTTATATAGAAGACATGTTCACTTGTTTTTCTTGCCAGAATTCCTAAAGTCACAGAAAATAAAAAAAGTTTTCCTGCTGGAATTTCAGAGGGAAGAATAGTAAGAACCTTTTTTAACTCCCTTAGATGCCTGGGTGGTTTAACGCTATGTTAATGGTAAATTTAGGTTACTGCAAAGCACACCGAAAAGGCAGATATATGCCTTTGACAGCCTCAATGGAGTCAAATTGGCAACTGTCTTCCTCTGTTGATTTCACAGGCAGACATGCCTGGGTGGAGAGATCTTATTTCATTCTTTCTGACCACACTTCACTCATATATGGTACATTAGAGTGTTCAAACCCTCAGAAATCTAAAAACAATTATAAATCAAAAATGTAAACAATCACCAGATAGACTAGAATGGATTAGGAAAGGGACAGGAATAAATTATAGTTGAGGGCATATGGATTAGCTACAATAATGTAGCGCTCTTCATGAAAGAAAAGGGATCTGATTGCGGCCTTGAAATTAGAGTGTAGTTTTAGGATGTACTTTTTTGTCAACAGTTTCTTACCAGTGATCTAAGGAATGGTGTCTCTAATTTATCTTATTTTATTTATTTGAAAAGTTTTATAAAGCGCAAACATGACCCTTGCGGGTATCAGAGCACTGTACAAAGAGGCGAAAGCATGAATAAACTCAACAATGGAGGTCAACACTGTCAAAACAAGAAGGAGTAGACAAATAAGGTCAGGGACTGGGTAGTGGGAACCGCTAGTTACGTTTCCGACGAGCCATAGAGTGCAAAGGAATTCCTGTAATATTCAGCAAAACAATCATAAAGTGACTCGGAACAACATAGTAAAACATAGTAAAATAAATTACAAATCTGTAGTCCGCCTAGCTAGTATAGTTTCAGAGGGGCCCTAGCATAAAATAACAACTAAACAAACTAGCATAAATAAAATCAAGACCAACATGTTAGAAAAATTGTCAAATCGGTAACAGGGTGACTTGAGAAAGGGAACAAGTTGATGCAGTTAATGTACACATCGGAAAAGCCATTTGGCCTATTTCTTGAAAGAGGCAGTGGAAGGATTGAATCTGATCTCGGGAGGAAGAGCGTTCCAAATTCTAGGAGCAAGACCGGAGAAGGCACGTTTGTACGTACTTTTCTTTTTGAATCTGGGAGGTTTCAAGAGTAGGGGGGACGTACTACTTAAGTTCTGACCCGAGCCAGAAAGAACAAGCTTGTTGGCCAGATAGGCTGGAGTATTGTAATGCAAAGTTTTATGCATTAGGCACGCTACTTTAAAACGTATCTTCGCATCAATAGACAGCCAGTTAAGTTGCAAAAGGTTAGGTGTAATGTGATTGTTTTTTTTTTTAGCCTGTGATGAGCCTGGCCAATGTGTTGAGAGTGGCTCTGAGAGTGGCCAAGCTCACTTTAGGATGCCCCGCATGGGTCACCAGACCATATTCCAGTCACGATATCACCAGAGATTGTACTGCAGGCCGAATGTCTTAAGGCGGAAGGAAAGGCTTGATCTTAAGGGTGTTAAGATGAAAGTTGGCACCCCTAATAGTAGCACTGATGTAAGCTTGCATTTTAAGGTATTTGTCCAGGGTAATGCCTAACGATTTAGCGGAGTCAAACACGTGAGGGGTGCAGTTTAAGGGTGTGAGTTATTTTAGCCAGTCCAGAGTAGGTGCAGAGTGGTTGTGGGGGTCAATCAGCAGGAATTCAGTTTTGAGAGTATTCAACAAACGATGGTTCTGGGCTAACCATTGTAGAGTTTGTGAGAGAGCCTCATTTAAAGTTTTAATGTCATCCGGAGAGGAGATTTTCAAGTAAAGTTGCGTGTCATCCGCGTACATGTGGTAATGAATGTTAGAATGGTTCAAAATGACAGTACGTAGTTCCATAAAAAGGTTGAAGAGCGTGGGCGAGAGTGCAGATCCTTGCGGCACTCCAATCCTGACCGGTGTACTGGATGCAAGGGAATGGTTGAGTTTAATCCTTTGTGTGGGGTTATGTAAGAAAGCAGCAAGCAACTTTAGGACCGGGCCCGAGAGACCCATCCTATGTTGAAGAAGATTAATCAAGTGTTCATGTTTGATGGTGTCGAAAGCACAGGATAGGTCAAGAAGGATCAAAAGACAAGGGACATTTTGATCTAGGGATTTCAGGGCGTCGTCCACAATGTGAGTTAGTGCAGTTTTAGTACTATGCCCTGCTCTGAAGCCGGATTGATAGAGGTCAAGTAGTTGAAATTTCTCTATATAGTTGCAGAGCTGCTTGTGGATGCATTTCTCGAGCAGTTTGACTAGAGTCATGATGCTGGTGATAGGCAGGAAGTTGTTATGATCAGATAAATCAGTGTTGGGCTTCTTAGGGAAGGGAGTCACTTGTCCAATTTTGAGGCAATCAGGGAGTCTCCCCTGCAGGAGAGATTCATGAATGACCCTCGACCAAAGAGGTAGAATGGCCGAATTGAGGGCTTTAAAAATTTTAGCAGGCAATGGATCGCTAAAGTGATTGGCTGGTTTTAGAGTTGCCATATCGTGGAGTAGCTCTGTGAAGTCTGGCAGGATAAAGGAATTCCAAGAGGAATCATTTTGGGAGAACAACCAGAACATAAGGAGACTGCTGAGGGAACCACAAGCTCCGCTGATGATGTGGTGTATATTAGAGGCAGCACCATGGGAGTGACAGGTTGCAGCTCCAGTTCAATTTTCCTAGTTTTTTCAAAGAAGTGCACTGAGAAGTCCTCCCCACTAGGAAGCGGACTCAAGGGAGACAAGGTGGGGTTGGAAGTGTGGTTAGTTTGCTGCTTGATGATTTCAAATAGCATCCTGGGTCTGTTTTTAGCGCCGTCCAACTGCGTCCTGAAATAGTCAGTTTTAGCAATGCAGATTTTTTTTTTGTAAGTACTTCTCATTTTCCTTAGCTGATAGAGGCTAGTGGTGGATGGCTCGTTTCTCCAGAGCCTCTCTGAAAGCCTAAGTTTACGTCGTTCGTCATTTCCGGAACCATTAAACCAAGGTTTGGATTGTTTGAGAGGAATCCTTTTGAGTTGTTTCGGCACAATGGTGTCAAAAATATTAGCCACGGTGCTAATGTAATGATTAGAAAGATCGTCAAGGTTGGTCATGTTAGGAGAAGGCCGAAGTCTGTTCATAGTGATGGAAGTAAGAGCATTGATGTTGAAGTCTCTCATGTTGCGAGTCAGTTGTTTAGCTTTAAGCTGTTGTCCCTTTCTGCGAGTGATCTTTTCCAGTATGTAGAAGGAAATTTGATGATGATCCGACCAGTCACATGGTAGGATGTCACGCAGTTGAATGATATTGTCTTCAGCAATAATGAGGTCGAGGATGGCTCCTTTGTTGTGGGTAGGTCTCTTACAAACCTGAGAGAAGTTGAGATCGGAGAGGAAAGACTTAACGGAGCTGACTAAAAGATCATTGGTGTCATTCCAATGTAGGTTAAAGTCTGCAAGGAAGATATGGTATAGGTAATCCGAACACAAGCTAATTACCGCCATGATTTGCTCTATGAAGAACAAACTTTCACCTGGTTGATGATAAATCGTGTGAAGCACACAGACAATCTTGCCCTTATTCCAAATTTCTGTCACTAGTTGCTCAGAGGAAGATAGCAAAGCATTCTGAGAATGTTTTATAGTTAGGCTGGAACGATGAATGTATGCAATACCCCCCCCCCCATTTTAACCAGACCATCACATCTGATAGTGACATAATCAGGTGGGATTAAGATGTCGAGAACAGGGGAGGAGGCATCTTTGAGACAGGTTTCAGTGAGAATCAATAAGTCCAAATCTTGCGCAATGATGAGTGCAGAAATGCCAGCAGCATGTTTCGCAGTTGAGCAGTATCTAATTAATGTGAGGGGAGGTTTTAGTCTCCTCATGATGATATCTGGAGTAGGTTTTCCTTATTAACTGATCTTAATCGGTTAATAGTGTGGCAAAGCAGACAGGGAGTAAAGCACAATCTTAAAGATCAACTCGTTTGCCATCAGTTATAGGCAAATGCCCTTCATCCCTCCTATATTTGAAAGTCTGTGATTCTGCCACTCCTCAGGCTCTTCAGGTTGCTTAGTTTGACAATTATTGGGCTGACAATTTGCTCAGCCAGTGCAAGTTAAAAGTACAAGAAGCTACCCAGATCTTGTGTTATATGTATATTGGGACATTAGTTATGAGGTCTTGCATGCCCTTTGTCAGCACAGACTTTTCTTTATTATTGAGGGCAACAAGTTCAGAAAAAAAAGTTTAGGGTACACTTGTTAAGTGGGTTGCTGTTACAGTCCAAAATCTGTTGACAGAGGCTGAGCTTTGCTCTGATGTAGGGGCTTTGGGAATTTGACCACTGTAAGGCTTTGGGGAAGACCTCATGCGTGGTATTGGAGGCACTGCCCTCAGTCCAGTTTTTGATTCTGTGACCTTGACAAGTTTGTTTCCTATTTCAGGGTGCAGACTGAGAAAGATTAGTCTAACGGCTTGAGGTTGTACTAACAGGGTTGCTTTTCCCGTCTGTAGACTTCTTTGGTTCCTCTTGAAGGCTCTGTATTTTTCTCTCTGCGCTTGCAGGGAGTCCCTGAAATATTTGTAGGACACAAATAGAGTGGCAGGCAGAGTGATGTCTTTGAAGAACTCGGAAATAAGCACCGTGTCAGGCTCTTTGTCATCAGGCGGCTATTGTGGTAAATCTAATCTTGGATTTATGCGTTAAATGATTTAGTGCAGCAGGGAACAGGTTGAGCTGGAAGTTGGCAGAATCACACGCCCTTCTTGAGACTCTCCATACTCAGATCTCTTGGACCCTTGTACAGAAGAGGCCCATTACTTTGATCACTTTTCTCAAACATTACAGACAGTTAGCGATAGCCGTAGCCTCAGTTCCTCTATCAACCCCACCTGCTTTGGTTGCTGAAATAAATTCCTCACCATCTTTAAGCACTCCCTCTGTCACAGTTGTGGGATTCTTCTTAGAACAAAATGTCATCCTTGTTCCCTCTGCTCCTTCACCAGAGCTTCCTGGGTCAGTGGGTGGAGCAGGAGAATTAATTCATGGTGGCTGGCAGCCTCCGTTTGTGACCTACTTGCACAGTCCTCTGGTCAGCATATTACTAATATTTATTTGGCTCTCTTCTTTTGAAACCAAAAGCTTGTTTTTTGGGTACAAGAGTAGTATAGGGAGTCTGTGTGGCACCATGCACCTTAAAACTCATTGTGCTTCCTAGAGTTGAAAGGATAGATGGATTCGTTGATCAGCTTATCAACCTAAGGGGCTGGGTGACACTCTTGACAGAACCTTGCGTTAATGCTCTACTGTGTGATAATAGTGATGGGTGGAATGCTTGAATCAATCTGAAGCACTGGTCATTACTCTTGATGCATTTCAAGCTCTATTCTTTTAGCTTGTCTTGTCACTATGTGCCCAAAGAGATTACTCATTTGGTTGTGACATCACTGGGAGTTCCCCGAATTTCCGATGCGCTATTAAAATAGCTACAGACCAAAAATGGAATCCTTAATTACTTCGCTTCTCCTCACCTTGATGGAGTTCCTCTTTAATGCACCCCATCATCCCTGGCTACTTGCCCTAATTGCTGCACTGCAATAGTTTCAATTTTTAAGCGTCATAAAGAATCGGTCTCCGTGAAGACTATTTTCTTAATTTGCTTTTTTGCACAGATTTCCATCCCAAAGCATGCACCCAAGGATTGCTATATCAGAAGTTTAGCTACACCTTCTCACTGCTACACCAACAAGTTATTCTGTTAATGTCCTAAAATTGTGGGGTCACTAATTTTGTGTGGCTCAATCACACAATTATAGGATGGGCCAATACTCATTTGCTTATGGTTTGCCCCTGCCTTTAATAGCACAGATAAGCTAACAAACAACTGACTAGAAGAATACGAGGGATTTCCTTGTTGTTAAAACTGATACAAGCATTTTGTTGTACCAAGTCTTGCTGTTAAAAGGAATCTCCACGTGGCCAGACGTTCTTCCCATACTCGCTGCACGACGTCAGTAAAGCAATACAAATGTGAAACGTGTTTGCGGCGTCTTGTGTTCCTTTTGAGAGTGTGCGAAGTATGGTAGTTCATGTTGGCATGCTCATTCGGCTGCAGGGCCTCAATTCATAGGCAGGCAAGTTGCCCATGTTGCAATGGCATAGGTGAGCAACAAATAAACAGAACAGAAAGCTAGCCAGAGAAACTGATTGATGAAATTCAATTTATCAGCTTTTGCTTTACATTTCTATAACGCTCAACTTCTTCGCATCCTTTAACATGAAAGCATTTGTCCAGCTAGACCTTTCCATTCAATGCCTTGGACTTGAAGAATGCTTCAGAATATGGGATCAGGAAACTGCATGAATTTTAGCACGAAAACGAGAATTATGACCTTGGAATCAGAGTATCTTGAGGGCTATGCAACAGTAGCATGTTAAGGGTTTCTATAAAAAGTAAAAACCATTGTTTTTAAACAACAAACATTGGCAAATTTGATACGTCTGGCGTTGGCCAGTTTCTGTAAAACTTCATCGTTCAAGATGCAGCCAGGTCCTCATTAATCTAACAAAAACATTGGCTAAAGGCAAAAATGTTTCTGGTCTCGAAAAGGCACCCATAATCATAGCACTCCCTGGAACTGAAGGTTACTACTTTTTCTGTGGATGGGCTCCTTTTGAAAGGGCAGCATGCCACAAGTCACAGAGAAGTCAGCCAATGGCTGAAATGGGCTGATGCATTGCCCCATAATGCTTGCTGGACTGGATGGAAGAAAAATGAGAATGGCACGACAAGAGAGTAATGGATGAAACCTGCCTGAAAATCCCTATAAATAAGTATATTATATACATAATTATATTAAAATCAAAAAGTCTTGGCTAACACTGCTCTAAAAAAACAACTGGTCTGGCATTGGCTGCTAGCTTCGTATCTTTGAGAAATAAGGCAATTAAGGAAAATGGCAAACAAGAAAATCCAGAGGAAAGAAAGACATGGTTGCAAAGAAAGAGTAATTAGCTTATATTCAGAGGTCATGTGCACTGAAGGTAAGCAAAGAAAGGGGGGAGGAAAGAAGAGAATAAACAAAAAGAAGTAAAAAAGAAGTAAAGTAAGAAACAAGGAAGGAGGGAAAGAAGGAAAAGGGGAAGAAGGAAAGAAAGAAGGGGGTATAGAAGGAAAAAAGTTGAAATCAAAGAAAGGAGGAAAGATATAGATGTAAAAGGAAAGAATGAAAGAAAGAGAAAGAAAGAAAGAAAGACAAAAAAGAGGATGGCAGAGGACGAAGGCAAGAAAGAAGGAAGGCAGGAAAGAAAAAGAAAAAAGAAGGAAAGAATTAAACAGAGAAGTTAACAGAAACAAGTATGGCACGCTGATTAGTTTATGTTCAGATTTCTTGTGAACTGATCAGAAAGAACAGCAGTCGGGTAAAAGTCTGCTTCAAAGGAGTTTACAACAGCTTTAGAAGCAGATGGGGTCTGATAAAGCTGCAATGTGCCTTGTGATCACATCAAAAGGGCCCTGCTATCTCATTAGGCTCTGAACACAAAGGCAACACTAAATACATTATAAACTAAAAACAAAAATACTGGCACTGAAGGGAACTGACATATGTAGGTGTGCTCTTTGTGAAAGAGCAAAATGCAGTCATTCAAACTGAAGTTAGCCAGTAGCTTAAGCAGGCTGACCCACTGCACCATGTTATATGCTGTAGTGGGCGGAAGTAAAATGTGAAGGACACAACAACAGACCAATGCATGAAGAGAGGTGGCGGAAAACCACTGGAAGTATATTACACATAATTTCAGTAAAATCAAAAGGACTTGGCTAATGCCAGACCTAAACATGTCATTATCACTTATCTCTAAAGCATACTTGTATTACTTAGAATTGCATGGTCGGTGGGTTGCTATGTAAGCTTTTTTCATTGGCCACCATCCATGAGCAAAACACGGAATATGACTGACCTGCGGTTGGCAACATAACAGACACAGGCACTTGGTGCAAGCCGTACGACAGCTCTTAATACAAAATCAGTTAAAACTCCAGTTAAAAGGTTTCTAAAACCATGTTAAGCCAGTACATTAAAGGTGCAGACACAACAGCTGCTCTAATAAAACATGCATTAACTTTTAATTCAGATCGAAAATACTGAAGATTTGTGCATTTTGAAATAGTTGCAAAAGTTCACTTTATATGTTACTAAAAATCATGGATTCCTTTCTGTAAACTTATTCGTGTAGGAAAATTCAAATATGAGAGCGGAACGGGTATGTCTGCATTTCAGGGCTCACAGATGCCTTCTTCTGGAACAATATGAACACAACAGAATGATATCAGCACAAGAACACCAGCATCTGTTGGTGCTTTATGGTGAACATATTTGACTTCATTTCAGGTGTATCTTCTAAAAATACCTTTAATGAGACCATATTACAACTTTACATTAGTTTGCTGATACAGTATTATGTCTTGCGGGAAACTATAGCCCACCTATGCTTCTTACCGGCTTCTCGTGCCAATGAGCTGTAATGATTTAGATTTGCAAGATGAAGTTCAGAGTACTAGGTTTTGCACCTACTACTAATAAAGTGCCAAATCCAGTGTTTTGATATGTGAGTTTATAATACTCATTACTGGAACATATGTTGGCATTGTTTGGCTAGCCCACCTCCTCTCATTCAAAGCAATTGGATGGTAGTGTCAGCAAGATGACTGAAACATCATTGCTAAAGCGCAGACACCCCACACCCCAAAGTACCGCCCAATTAGTTTACATACATTAAGTCTGTGTGGGAGGATTAACTGTGCCATAAGCCCCCTACTCCATTGCACCCCTCGCTGCCACCAAGGCGTTTCAGGAGACAGGAGGGGTGTGGGCGCGTTTCAGGAGACCTTTTATGGCAAAGGTCAACTGCTTTCTGTAATTCCAACCTTCCTCACCCCAGGACGCATTTTTCTAAGAAAAAATCTGCAGGGGTTGAAAGGGGCAAGGGATGGGTTGAGTAAGTGATTTTAGGCCTTTAAATACTAGGCTTTGAATATCAAACAGGTTAGCACTGCTCGGGCAATCTTTGCTCCTTGTCATACTGTACCTCTGCGGTCCATTCCCTTCCCATGGTGCACTTGTTTTTCTTTGTTGCGAGTCTGGGCTGTTATCACATTTTACTTTCTTTGAGCTGTAACAAGATTAAAAGGTGAACATCAAAATAAGATTTGCACTGTTGGATAACAGAGCAGCAAGCTGGAAAATACAAAAACAATCTTTAACATGTGATGTAGGAATGTATTTGCTTTACCAGTCAGACTCCAACACAAGGTTTGTTTAGGAGTTACGACGGTGACCGTGGCCAAGCTGCCAAAGGTATAATAATGTTCTGACCGCAGTTCAGAGATACTAGAAGGCTGGACAGGGAAATGTGAACGGTGGGTGGTGGTTTAAGTGTGTGTCTACTAACTCACCTGCAGTCTCTTACATACACCCAAAGGCAATCAAACAATGTTTCAGGCTACAAAAAGGCAAGGTGCGCACAAGGGAGATACCTCTTCTAGAGTCAGTGAGTCACGAACCGTGCACAGATGATAGATGTATCTGGTAATGTTCCTCTGTGTCCCTTATACAGACACTCCGGCCATACTGTTCCACTTCTACTAACTACAGAGACACACTGCACTCATGAACTCCCTCATCTACTGTCCCCTTGCAGTCCAACCATATGAAAATCTAGAGCAAAACAGGCGGCGATCTGCACTTTACATACTTCTATGTGTCCCAGGTAACACAAAGAAGAGTCCATGCTAGCTCTGTCCAGCGAAGAGAACAGGGGGCTTTACTAGAGCAAACACCTAGACAAAAAGGGTTATTTCTTGATTCTAGTGGGCTAGAGAAATGCCAGGCATGGCCTTCAGCGCCCTAATGCCCCCTTCGACTGCCCTCCCAGAAATCAGCCACCAGTAGGGAATTATTCTTCTCCTGTTCTTGCTTGCAGTGACGCTCCAATGGGCTCAGCACACATTGTTAAAGGATTAACATGCAAGCCATTAGTAGGCACCTCAAAACCAATGAGAAACGAATTCTTAAAGTACCCGCTCACATGTTCCCATCAGTGTGATGGAGTTGGTATATTCACACCTTCCTGAGAAGCGGGCTCAGGATAGGAAATGTTCACCCGCTAATCTGTTATACAGTCTATTCATCCAGTTAGCTCAGTGCTGATTATTTGGAACTCATACCTCCATATGGCTTATTTGCACAACCACTGTACTTGGGTTCTCAAAAATAAACCTTGAAAATTGGTTCTGGCAGAAGAGGGGCTTAGAGAGACATCCCAAAACGTTGCCTCTTGTACCAGAAAGGTGTCCCCGTCTATTCTGAGAGTAGAGGTAAGTCATTCCATCCAGCTGAATTTTGCAAGTGACATTTATAGACAGGCTCTAATGGAGATACATGGAGGTGACACACGCCTTTAACTTCTTGAAATTCTAAATCCAGGGTCGACTTACAAATGCAGAAGTGGATCAAACATCCTAAACATTGACTGTGATGCATATAACTAGTTAATTTAATGGTCTGAAAGTATAAAGGACAACTTTACAACATTACAACATAAGGACAACTTGAATTACATTTCACTTGATGTCTCCCAGAAGCGCAATTGATATCATGGAAGTAGTTAGTGTCCCTTGGTGAAGAATGGAAACTCAGACATATTCTCACAGACCTGGTTCTCTCTGTAGAAATGTGACCTTTGACACTGCTCTTGCTTGTCCACGTGTCTTGTGTTCCCTAACCTAACGCACATAGATATACAGCAGCTACGAGTACACTTTGAAAGGCTTGTTCACTTACACGAATATACCCTCCCACCAACACGCATATATTTGGAATAGTTCCACATTTCTAAATCTACATTTCAGTTGCAGCCAGAGCTGGGAGCGATATATAGTCAAAATACCGCAGATTCTTTTGCTTTTAGTAAAGCTCTTCGGCATCACCAACCTTTGGGGGTCATTATGATGGCGGACGGACTGAAGTCCGTCTGCCATCACCCCGGTGATGGCGACCATCGGCCTATAAGGCGGCAGTCCCACATATCAAATCACAATGCGTCCGCCACCACGGCAGCCAAAAAAGGCATTTTTCACACTGCGGCAAGAGCTGCTGGCGGCAGCACCCCCTTCAATGTAAAAAAGGCAGGTTTTGCTTTCCACTGCACTACAGGGAAATGTAGGTGACAAACTGACCCTGCACAGGGGGGGCCCGCAATGTGCCCCCAAAGTCAATCCCTACCAGCCTTTCCATGGCTGGTGAACCGCCATGGAAAGGCTGGCGGAGAACCTGCATCCTAATCTGGCGGACGGTGTCTGATAGGCAACACCACTATTCTGTAGATGTGGGGCGGTCCGACAGGCAATCATAACGATTGCTACAGTCAGACCAGTGGCGGTTGGGCCCACCAGCCCACTACCCACCAGCACAGTCTTGTGGGCAGTAATTGGCCTTTCGATACAGCCACCGACAGCCTGTCAGTGGTGGGTCCACCGCCATCGTAATCAGGCCAATCAATCAATCAGGGGTTTATAAAGCGCGCTACTCACCCGTAAGGGTCTCAAGGCCCTTTGTTTTCTTTTTGTAACAACCTTTTTTTTTTGCCGATGCGGTTAGCCTCAGCAATAAGAAAAGGCCAACACTTGTAATGACTGAAGTCCACTTTGTGATACCGTTCATTTTACTAGTAAGACGCAGGGTTTACTTATGAAAACAGTGAGGCTGACTTAAAAAAGCTGTCACACAGCCTCATTTCTTTCTGTTCCGTACTCTGGCCTTTCACTGCATTCCAGTGGTAATATGCAAGGCAAACACCCCAAGGCTCAGGAATGAGGGCGCCTTAAAGGTGTGTTTAGTACTATTCATTCGAGCAGAGGCCTAATCCCCAATGTGACAGAGAACGGTGTTCAGTTTCATGCACTGAAACAGATGAAAGAGAACCAGCTACCGTACTGGTAAGTGATGTGTTGTATGAACTGGAAGGAATGTCTCTACATCACACAGCATGAAGATCTGACTTTGGCTACTGATGGTTTTCATTTTGTACATGGGATAAGATGCCTCGGGTTGTACTTTATAAGATCATTGCAAGGTATCAATGATTTCCCTGATCATTTAGAGGCACCAGCCCACGGCGTAGTCTAAAATTTTACTAAATCCAGGATTTCACAGGTTAGGATCTACATTTGTGTGTGTGGAAAAGTAGACACAAAATGTCATAAAAGATCACACTGGATATGCATTTGGTTGCATTTTATTTAATGGCAGCTTGCCAAAACCTCTGAAAGGCCCCAAAGTTACCCTGATGCCTATGCCTGGTGGGTACAGTGTGGGTTTGTAGACTGGTCAATACATGAAGCTGTTGTGTTATGCATGTCGTCCACTCTACATACATATATCTATCATGCTGGGGCAAAGCTTCCTGCCACACTGTCTATTGGGTGGTCTCTTCACAATAACAATGCAGCCTTACTCTGCTTCATTCAGGGTCATCCATGAGGATCGGGGAGTCCTCCCATCATCATGCTGCAATGCTGAGGCTGCACTCACACATGGAGTGTGACAGAGAAAAGTGACGCACATTAGAGAGCCTTTGACCTGTAATCGGACACTAGAGGGCAGAATGTTATAACAAATAAAACAAAGGCCTCACAGAGGCTCAAATCCCCTCGGTCTCCATGAGGCTTTTTTTCACAGCAACAGCTGTGAATGACAACATTGGAATGTTGGCGCTTCCGGCTTCTACCGGCCATTAGTAGCCCGGAGCACTCCATTGTTTTCAATGGAACTCCCAACATCCCAATTTTCTAATACAGCCTTAGAACCCACTGTAGCGGGCTATACCAGCCTTTAATAAGGGAGCAGGCCTTTAATGGCCGGTATAGCCCAGCTACGGCGGGCTATAAGGCTATTACAACATTCCGCAACTAGAGGGCAGAATGTTCTTACAAATAAAACAAAGGCCTCATGGAGCCCGAGGGGATTTAAATCCCCTAAGGCTCCATGAGGCCTTTGTCCACAGCAAAAGCTGTGAACAATAAGCATTGAAATGTTGGAGCTCCGGGTTTTTACCAGCCCGGAGCACTCCATTGTCTTCAATGGAGCTCCGAACATTCCAATGTTCTAATTTTATATTTCAGACTGTTATAAATTTTGAGCATATGCTACCACTTCAAACATCACTATTCTGGGGTTATGGGTTTACATAGAATTTTCTAACAGAAAATGCCACACTTTATTCAAAGTTAAACAACCAGAGCATTAAAAACAGAATATGATCAACTATAAGGATTGAATTTGTCACACCCATTTGTCACACCCATGTACTGGGAGATATCGATTATGTATTGCTCCTATAAAGGTTCAATAGGGCTAAGGAATGGTGGCCATTTGTAATTGTTTCTATTTACGTCAAATGTGTAAATAAATTATTGATTTGGCTATTGATGCAGTGATTTGCTCGCACACTCAAATATTAGCTTGTGATAAGCAATATTGCAAAAACAAACTATCGGGGTCACTTCCCTTTCTTTCCTAAGTAAGTACAGACTCAAACCCTTGGGTCTAATACAGGGACCCTCACCCTTTGTACATGTTAAAGATCAACCCCTCAAACATCTTGCAGTGATAGTAAATCTTCCTGAGCACATCAGACTTTAAAGAAAGCCAGATCAAGGAAAATGGAGGCGGAGATATAATAAGCAGAAACCTAGGTACAAAAGCAGTGGATATGGATTTAGTTGCATTTGTATTTTATTTGCGATTATGCATTTGATTCATGTCCCCTTTCTTTTTCAGACACTCTGTAAAATTGAGGTGTTTTTGATACACTTCTCCTGCCCTCAGCTCTTTATCCCCATTTTCATCCTCTCATCCTTTCTCACATGGTTTTCTCCAATCACTTCTTCACCCTCCTTTTCGCTCTATACAGCAATTATCCCACTTTTCCATCCCCTTTGCTATTCACCCTTGTTTCATCTTTCTGCTTATTTCTCTTTTCCCCTCTTCGCATCACTTCTCCATACCACGGGTTTCCCATTTTTCATAACTTAGCCCTCTACCTAGCATATTCTCAGTTCTCCATCCTCGATTCCCTTGTAAAGACCCTGTTCTCTCTGCTTTATAGCCGCAGCTCTTCTCACACCTCCGTGAGCCCCATGTCTTCTTCCTCTCCTAACAGCATGGGTACTCACAAACTTTCTGTCGGGGACCAAAATTACAGTGTGGTTTGTGGCCGAGGTCCGCACCGGTAGGGGTGGGGTCAGTGGGGGGCGGGGCTAGTGAAGGGGATGTAGGGCTAGAGTAAAAAAAAATAAACCCCTTTTCAAAACAGTATCTGGGTCAGCCAGTCTCTCTCAGTCAGACAGTCTCTCTCTCTGTTAGTCAGTCTCTCTCGATCAGTCAGTCTCTCTCTGTCAGTCTCTCTCTGTCAGTCAGTCAGTCTCTCTCTCCCTCAGTCAGTCAGTCCCTCTCTCTCTTAACAGAGAGAGAGGGACTGACTGAGGGAGAGAGAGAGGGACTGACTGACTGAGGAGGAGAGAGTGACTGAAAGAGAGAGACTGACTGACAGAGAGAGACTGACTGACAAAGAGAGACTAACAGAGAGAGACTGACTGACTGAGGGAGAGAGAAACTGACTGACTGAGGGAGAGAGAATGACTGACAGAGAGAGACTGACTGACAGAGAGAGAGAGACTGACTGACAGAGTGAGACTGGCTGACAGAGAGAGGCTGACTAACAGAGAGAGAGAGACCAACAGACTATGGGAGAGAGAGACTGACTGACAGAGAGAGAGAGACTGACTGACAGAGAGAGACTGACTGACTGACTGACAGAGAGAGACTGACTGACGGAGAGAGACTGACTGACGGAGAGAGACTAACAGAGAGAGAGACTGACTGAGGGAGAGAGAATGACTGACTGAGGGAGAGAGAATAACTGACAGAGGGAGAGACTGACTGACAGAGAGAGACTGGCTTACAGAGAGACACTGACTAACAGAGAGAGAGACCAACTGACTGAGGGAGAGAGAGACTGACTGACTGACTGACTAAGGGAGAGACTGACTGACAGAGAGAGAGACTGACTGACTTATTGAGAGACTGGCTGACTTAGAGAGAGACTGACTGAGGGAGAGACCAACTGACTGTGGGAGAGAGAGACTGACTGACAGAGAGAGAGACTGACTGACTGAGGGAGAGACTGACTGACAGAGAGAGAGACTGACTGACTTAGAGAGAGACTGGCTGACTTAGAGAGAGAGACTGACTGACTGACTGAGGGAGAGACTGACTGACAGAGAGAGGCTCACTCAGTCACTCTCTCCCTCAGTCAGTCAGTCAGTCTCTCTCTCCCTCAGTCAGTCAGTCTCTCTCTCTGTTAGTCAGTCTCTCTCGTCAGTCAGTCTCTCTCTGTCAGTCAGTCTCTCTCTCTCTCTCTCTCTCTCTCTCTCTCTCTCTCTCTCTCTCTCTCTCTCCCAGTCAGTCTCTCTCCTAGTCAGTCAGTCTCTCTCTGTCATTCTCTCTCTCAGTCAGTCTCTCTCGCTCAGTCAGCCTCACTCTGTCAGTCAGTCTCTCCCTCAGTCAGTCTCTTTCTCAGTCAGCCAGTCTCTCTCTAAGTCATCCAGTCTCTCTCTCAGTCAGTCAGTCACTCTCTCTCTGTCAGTCAGTCTCTCCCTCAGTCAGTCAGTCTCTCCCTCAGTCAGTCAGTTAGTCTCTCTCTCTGTCAGTCAGTCTCACTCTCCCTCAGTCAGTTGGTCTCTCTCTCTCTGTTAGTCAGTCTCTCTCTGTCAGCCAGTCTCTCTCTGTCAGTCAGTCTCTCTCTCTGTCAGTCATTCTCTCTCCCTCAGTCAGTCAGTCTCTCTCTCCCTCAGTCAGTCAGTCTCTCTCTCTCTCTCTCTCTGTTAGTCAGTCTCTCTCAGTCAGTCAGTCTCTCTCTGTCTGTCAGTCTCTCTCTGTCAGTCAGTCAGTCTCTCTCTCCCTCAGTCAGTCAGTCCCTCTCTCTCTGTTAAGAGAGAGAGGGACTGACGGAGAGAGACTGACTAACAGAGAGAGAGAGAGTCTCTCTGTTAAGAGAGAGAGGGACTGACTGACTGAGGGGGAGAAAGACTGACTGACTGACAGAGAGAGACTGACTGACGGAGAGAGAGAGACTGACTGACTAAGGGAGAGAGAGAGAGGGACTGACTGACTAAGGGAGAGAGAGAGAGACTGACTGACAGAGAGAGACTGACTGACAGAGGGAGACTGACAGAGAGAGAGACTGGCTGACTGACAGCGAGAGACTGACTGACAGAGAGAGACTGACTGACGGAGAGAGACTGACTAACAGAGAGAGAGAGACTGACTGACTAAGGGAGAGAGAGAGGGACTGACTGACTGAGGGAGAAAGAGACTGACTGACAGAGAGAGACTGACTGACAGAGAGAGACTGGCTGACAAAGAGAGACTGACTAACAGAGAGAGAGACCAACTGACTGAGGGATAGAGAGACTGACTGACAGAGAGAGAGACTGACTGACAGAGAGAGAGACTGACTGACAGAGAGAGACTGACTGACTGAATGAGAGAGAGACTGACTGACAGAGAGAGACTAACAGAGAGAGAGAGACTGGCTGACTGACAGAGGGAGAGAGAGACTGACTGACTGAGGGAGAGAGAATGACTGACCGAGGGCGAGCCTGACTGACAGAGAGAGACTGGCAGACAGAGAGACTGGCTTACAGAGAGAGAGACCAACTGACTGAGGGAGAGAGAGACTGACTGCGAGAGAGACTGACTAAGGGAGAGACTGACTGAGGGAGAGACTGACTGAGGGAGAGAGGCTGACTGACTGAGCGAGACTGACAGTCAGTCTCTCTCTCCCTCAGTCAGTCAGTCTCTCTCTCTCCCTCAGTCAGTCAGTCAGTCTCTCTCACCCTCAGTCAGTCAGTCTCTCTCTCTCTGTTAGTCAGTCTCTCTCTGTCAGTCAGTCTCTCTCTGTCAGTCAGTCTCTCAGTCAGTCTCTCTCTCCCTCAGTCAGCCAGTCTCTCTCTCTCTCTCTGTCAGCCAGTCTCTCTCTCTCTCTCTCTCTCTCTCTCTCTCTCTGTCAGCCAGTCTCTCTCTCAGTCAGCCATTCTCTCTCTCTCTCTCTCTCTCTCTCTCTCTCTCTCTCTCTCTCTCTCTCTGTCAGTCTCTCTCTCTCTGTCAGTCTCTCTCTGTCAGTCTCTGTCTGTCAGTCAGTCTCTCTCTCTGTCAGTCTCTCTCTGTCAGTCAGACTCTCTCTCTGTCACTCAGTCTCTCTCCCAGTCAGCCAGTCTCTCTCTCAGTCAGCCAGTCTCTCTCTCTCTCTGTCAATCTTTCTGTCAGTCTCCCTCTCTGTCAGTCAGTCTCTCTCTGTCAGTCAGTCTCTCTCTGTCAGTCTCTCTCTCTCTGTCAGTCAGTCTCTCTCTCTCTCCCTCAGTAAGTCAGTCAGTCTCTCTCTGTCAGTCAGTCAGTCTCTCTCTCCCTCAGTCAGTCAGTCTCTCACTCCCTCAGTCAATCAGTCAGTCTCTCTCTAAGTCAGCCAGTCTCTCTCTTAGTCATCCAGTCTCTCTCTCAGTCAGCCAGTCTCGATCTCTGTCAGTCTCTTCCTCTCTGTCAGTCTCTCTCTCTGCCAATCTCTCTCTGTCAGACTCGCTTTCTGTCAGTCTTGCTTTCTGTCAGTCTCGCTTTCTGTCAGTCAGTCAGTCTCTCTCTCTACTCTATTTCCACTCTCTCTCTTCACTCTCTCCCCACTGTAACTCTCTCTCTCCACTCTCTCCACTCTCTCTCTCTCTCTCTCTCTCTCTCTCTCTCTCTCTCTCTCGGGGGCCATGGGTACATCACCTGCAAGGTCCACGGGCCGCCAAGGAAGGTCTGACGGGCCGCTGGCGGCCCACGGGCCGTACTATGAGTACCATGGCCCTAGAGCACCCCTCAGAAGAAGTCCTCAGAGAGTAGAGCTAGTTTGTCCCAACCCACCCTGAGTCAAGAGGGCTGACTTGTACCACACAATCAACCTAACAGAATACACACAGGCTCCTCATAGGTTGTGAAACAGCCGTAGGTTTCTATCACTATATACTCCTACAAGACTACTGGCCAGGGCTGGCAGCCTCCAGAGAGAAGTGGTGAGCCCTGGCACTTGTTATTCCTTAAAACAAACCACTGCTGCTAAACCTTTGGTGATGGCTCTGGTAGGAAAGTGGCTGAGCGGTGAGGTACATGTTTTTGAATACTTGGGGTGGGAATGGGTCTGTTGACGCGCCAGTCATCCCACTTGCCTTGACCAGTTTTTCAAATTTGGTGCCAGTGAGCAGCTTGAAAGATGGATGCATGAGCTGCTGCAGTGCAGTTTATTAGGTAGGGGAGCTGAGGTGGAATACGGCATTACATTTGCACATGAGGTCACTTTACAGACCCTTTGCTTTGGAAATATAGTGGGCAGATAGTGCATTGCAGACATCTTGGAAGAGAGCGATGACGGAAGTGGTGCATTCTGGATTGTAGAATTTGTTGATGATTATGTGCAGTCCCTTGGATGGCCATGGTGTCTTGGAAAATTGATGGGAGTAATGGGGACTGTCTGCCTTCTTCTTGGGGGATGCTTTGTGTATTCTAAAGTGTTGTAGGAGTTGGTGCTAGTCTTGGGAGCAGCTTGTCTTTCTCCAGTATCTTTCATAATTTCTACTTTTAGTCTTCAGAGTCGTCACATCTGGGTGGATCCTGCTGTTCTTCTGTTGGTTTTGTGGGTGTATGGATGGCTTGAAGGGATCAATTCACTGAATGATTCAGAGGGAGTTTGTACTTTTGTACTTCTCGTATGTGGCTGCTTGGCCCATCAGCTTTGATTGGGGGGTAAAGACATTAAGCTTCATTCATGGTCTGAGAATGGGGTAGAAGTGGATAATGAGGTAGTAACCTCTGATGATGGGATGATCTGCTATCACACGAATAGGTTCACGCAGGTTGGCAATTATGTCAAGTGTATGTCTGGTTGTTTGCACAGAAACACAAACCTGTCAACGGGAATTTCAGGTTTTCTAGATCTGAAAGGAGGGATCAGGTTTGAAGCTGTTCTGATTTGCTTAACCAAATGGTCAGGATGCACAAAATACAGAGATTTTGATTTTTTTTTCTACATGGTACCTAACTGCAGCTGCAAATGGGTGGTGCTATTGTGTTCATGGCCATTCATTCTGACCAGCACCCTCATTGTTCCCACTTTAGGCTGCTTCCCACGCTGGTGTCCACAATGCCATTGAGGAAAAGTATTTGAGAAAGAGTGCTTGTTCCATAGTGATTTATAGATGGTGATCGGCAGATAAGTAGATATGAGCACAAGTAGGTTAGCCAAGATGAGCAGGGGCAAAGTAAATATTTGTGTTATGCAGCTGAACGATCTTTGCGGTTGGTAGCTGGTACAGAGTTCTTGAAGATGGCTGTGACCGCCCCACCTTTGTTCTAAGTTGGACGGTTTCTTATTTAGATTTGATAACTTGATGCTGTGGATTCATAAAGCATGAGGACTGGATCATCCCCTATGCAGGTTTCTGTGATGAAAAGACGGTTGTGAGGGATCAAATGAGCCCATGAGTAAGATGTTTAACTTATCAGGAAGAGCCAGATTAGTTCCATTCAATACTGGACTTGGTTTAGGCAGTTAGCAGGTGCTCACTAATCCACAGCCTACCTCATATGTTGCGTAGTGATCAGAAGCGGCTGCTACCAGACCGGGGTGGTGAGGCCGAGGAGGGTATCCAGTCCAGGCCGGCAGCAGCAGCAGGAAGCACCAGGGCACGCAAGCTCTCCTGTGCCAATCACAATGCTGCAATGCAGCGTTCTGATTGTCTCCCCATAGCCAATCACAATGCTGCAATGCAGATCAGCACTCAAATGAGGCCTCAGGCCTGGGTATGTTCCCCATTAGGTTGTGTAATGTAGCCTAGTGGGGAAAATGCAAAGTACGCATGACTGCTAGGCCGGCCCAAGGGGGCAGGCCAAGCAGTCATGCGCAATTAGGGAGTACAAACCACGCCTCCCCCTGCGCTGCCCAGCCCTGTCCTGCCCTGCCCTGCGAGCCACTGACTTCCATAGGAAAAATACAATGATAATAACGATATGTTATTATCATTGTATTTTTCCTTTTGATCAGTGGGGTGAGGCTCTTCTGCCTTAGCGGAGGAGCCACCACAGGTAGCGAGCAAGCCTAACCACTATAAATCGATTTAGGGGAGGTGGGTTTATCCACAAAGAAAATTTGGGGAACAGTTGCGAAACTGGTGTTTTCTCTTTTAAACATAATAAATGATGACACTGCAGTGTACCAGAATACGACAATCTTTGTTGGGGCCCTACAATGGGCCCTACAATGATTTCCTCACTATGACCCTCCAAAAGTGTCCCTCGTCAGTCCATAGCCCCTCTCTCACATGTATTTAATTTGTTTTATAGTGCCTCTCATACCGATGTAGTGTTTTTAGAGGACTTTCCAATAGACACACATAGAGATAATGTATAATATGTGTGTAAAACAGTGTATAGAAAATTTTACATAAGACAAAGGAGACTATGACGGGTTGTATTCACGTCATCAATACTGGTAGATATTTTTTCAGAGTGCTTGGTTTGGAGAAGAGCTAACTCAGGATTCAGAATGTAACACAGTCGTAAGGGTTGACTATACTAATAAGAGTTTATTTCTACACAAAAAACAATTTGAGCAACATTAGGATAATGAAAAACTGGCAAAAAGCATAACTTTCTAACCTATACCATGCAGTTGGCATGCTGCTCTTTGATGGCAGTTCATAGGTCACTGTGCTAGATTATGATTGTAATTGATGAACTGCACAGTAAAAAAAGGATCTCTGTGACAAAAGCAGTAAGTCACTGAGCTATGAACATAAAATACTGTTCTGTGATCTGCGTGGTACACGTTAGTTGCAGCAGGAGTATTACCCCTTTGCGCTACCTTAGATGAGTCACAACTGTCACTAGACAAAACTCCAGTCTCTCTCCAGCAGGAAAATTAATCACCAGAGATATCTTGAAACTGCTGGATATACAAAGACCTCTGTAGCGAGTGCTTTTAAAACAACTTAAAAAACACAGGGAGGATGGAAACAAAAGTAAGTGCTGAGTGGATTATGCTCGATCTGCTGATTTTGTTACTGGGGGCTCATATTGTGGCACTGCTGCAAACCCGTCGTCCAGAAACAAAACAGGGCCCCCACCCTTCCAGCCTACCGGGGAATCACCCGATGACCGGTGCGGCCAGTCCAGCCTTGAGTGGACACAAACTCAGCAAAATCTCAACCTTACATGAATACCTCTGTGTGAACATTGACTGCACTTAATCCAGATTTGATACTTTGGCAGTTTATAGTATGGGTCCTATGTCTTTCCAAAAGAACATTTTGAAGTCCGTTTTCACAAGGAACCACAATAACCCCACTATGGTGCTTAGCACCGTATGCTGGTGGGTGTCCAAGAACAGCCAAAACTCAATCTCACCAATTCTGAAGTCATATTCCCACAAACGGTAATTTTGTCTATGGCCTCCATCGCCCTCAACAATGGTCCACAATCCTGGTACGCTTGTTGAACAGCATGTCTTGCTGAGTCAGCAGATGAATACAGTTTTAGTTAAGAACTACTTTTGATCAACTTAAACAGTTAAAGGATGCTCATGTTTCTGTCATTTTTCTAGTGCTTGCAACACAGTCAATGAATTGATTTCAGGCCATCTGGATTATGGAACGCAATCTGCAACTGCAGTCAAAATCCTGCCACAACAAGACATCAATCAGGCGAACGACCTTTACAACGCGGTCGTTACACCGCAATACTTTTACATCGCTGTCATTACATCGCAAGTCGTTACAACTACTTGCGCTGGATGGCGCTCTGCACTAAGGAATAGTATGATTTACTATTCCAACACCTTCCCTACTGTTGCACACACTGGAGTTGGAATAGTAAATCATACTATTCCAAAGTCCAGCGCCTCTAGCGCAAGTCGTTGTAACGACTTGCGTTGTAATAACCGCGATGTAACGTACCGCGATCTAAATGATCGTGTTGTATCGTCACATGTCCCATCAATCAGTGCCTATACAGAGCACCGGCTTTTACCCACTCTTTATTATTTAAGGCCCCTGTTTCTGGGAACCTGAGGCCCACTGTACTAGTTACTGGTTGCAAAATCTAGCTGCGATTTACAACATTATTGTGCGACCAAAAAAGTAATTAACGACCGAATTTATGCATTAATGGGTTGGCATGCTAAATTCTAATTCAATATGAGTTGTAGTATGACCTACCGCTTAAATATTAATAAGATAAGTCGCAACTTGCAATTCACTCCAATTAGTGGCCATTGCAGGTATAGTGGCCTGCTTGGCTCCGCAGATCACAGTGTTTGTTATCACCTATCACCTCTCAATAAAATAAACTTTCTTTTAATGCATACATTTTCCCCTAAGAAAACAGTGCTGTGTTTAAAAAAAAGTTTTATTTTCGGAAAAGTTTTTTGAGGGTTTGCAGTGGTCTCCTGGAACATTTCCCCTTCTCTTTTGCAAATGCATTACTATCCCAACTCAGGAGTCTGTATTCTTTCAATGTATTGCTCCCAGTTGTAGGGTGCAAATCATTGATACACTGCATACCGATTCGGTATTTGAAAAGGACACCTACAATACGGCCTTTTCAAATACTGACTCGGCATTGCGCGCATTCGCATTTTAGGAGTCGGTAAACATTTACTGATTCCTAACATGGATTAGTACATTTAAAACAGGAATTCTGCAATAGCAAACTCTGATTCAGAGAGTTTGTGACCATAAAAATGCTTTGTACATCTGCGCATGTGTAAATTTGCTGGACATGCTCCTAGAAGCCTACTCAGATATACCTTTAGTCCCCTTCTAGAATCCCTTAATGCCTCCCTACCAAAAGGATTGATGGACAACAGAGTTTTAAGAATGAAGGCGGCAAATCGGTGGACCTCACTGTCAAATGCAAACCAATAGCCATCGAACCGTTGCAGGGTCCAGTATTGTAGCCTAACTTTTAAAAATCTTTCTGTGTTGTTATAAACACCACCATGATAACGTAAAGGAGATTATGTTCTTCACAAAAGATAAAACATGGTCGATAAAACTATAACAGTCATTGTGCATTAAGAAATATAAACGAATCCACATACAGATAACGCAGCACACTATGCTAAGTGGCTTCTTACAGACCCACTCCCTCTTCTCTACCATTACCTTCCCTTCCTGCTCTGATTGCATGCACCTAATGTGCCTGCAACCAGAGTCCCTGGCTGACTGCATTCATTTCCTGCACCTTTACTCAGCCTGTCCTTCAGGGGCAATGGCTACAGGACACCCCAAACTCCTACACAAGGTAGAGTGTGTTCTACCCGCTCTCTCTCTGTCACTGCACCAACCTTTTCTTCAGTAGGCGGCCATTTGTTACAATAGGGAAATTTCCTATAGTTTGAAAACAAACTCTGATTTTACTGCCATTTTAGAGTGAACTAAAAAGTGTATTGGGGCATTTGAATATTTTTTTTAGTTGTAGGTAAGTATGAGTCTTTTCAAAATGCTGCTTGCCAACTCACCTTTTCACTGGGGATGGAGCAATAATTTTAGTGGTTCCTTCATTTTCTCCATTTTCCATGTGTGTGCTGTTTACACTGTGCGATCCTGGGAAGAAAATAAAAGAATAATAAACAATGTTATCTGCAGTTAATTGTAAACGTCTTCTACAAGAGGCTGTACCAGGTCTATGTTACAGGCCAAGATGTTTTACCACGCCTATTCCAAACAAGCGGCGCCAGACATATTGACGACTAACCAGACCGCCCCTACTGTAAAAACAATACAACACCGGAAAGGTGGAACCATATAAACTTTGCAACAGGATCTTCACCTTCTGTTGAATTAGTGGCATTTCACCTGTATCACAAGCTGCAACTTCCTAAATCTTCACTGCCAGGTGCAGTGGTGGCTGGCACCTACGGGGATGGGAGAGGGTGGGAGAGGGCACGCACGAATAAAATTAAAACATTAAAAAGTAAACACACTTACTGAACACATCCTCCACTCTGGATCTCAGACCTATTCTTCAACTGCAGTGCAGGCACCAGCAAACTCCCTTGACCAATCCTGGCGCTGCACACATGCTGTTAACAAGCATGAGAGCAAAACTCTGATTTGAGAGAGCGGCCTCACACGGCATGCGCACTTATAACAGTGCAAAGGCAGCCCTCTGCCCACCGCTCCTCCCTGCTGCCACTCAGCAGGCCCCGCCCCATCCTGACACTAGGTTCAGGATGGAATGATGAAAAATAAAATGGTAATAAACTACCATTTTATTTTTAATCTCTGGAGCTTTGAGGGGCATTTATGTGGGGCGACGCTTCTCTGCTCTAAAGGAGGAGCCAACCCTGGCAAAGTGATGTCATAAGTATTTCGAACAACAATGGCCTCCGGGGTATGGACCCAATGCTAGTTTATTTGGGAAGGCCCAAACCTACAAGTACACCCCTGTAACATTATGTGGTTAGCACCCAGCTCCCAGATAGTGGTAAATGACCTTCCAGCTGTCCACCACTGCAGACCTTAAACATGAATGCAATGTATGGAGAGAAGTTAGGCAAAGTTCAGAGTCTTCTACAATTCTTAGTTTTTAAGAAAACTATTTTGTTATGAAGAGCGATCTATTCATGAACGTGATACCCTCCCTGAACATTGATTTAAAGGTAAGTGTATGTACACATTCATAGTCAACACCAGCTTTATTGTGCTGCATAGCGTTCAGCATGCAAATGCACCACAAATGTGTGTTATCATCCCCCGCTGACAGAGCTTTTGAGTCGCTTCAGGTTTTGAGTTGCAACAAAGGTTTGAACGCTCAACCCCCTGAGAGCAAAGCCCTGCCCCTCGGTGCCTAGGCAAGCAGTAAACATCCTCCACGCGCTTAAATAAGCGCATAATAAAGGTATTCATCTGTCACAAGTGAAGTGTATGCAAATAGTCCTACAGCATTATCAGATCTTGACGTCGCGTGCCTGATATGTAAACCAAGCACGTCCAACTCAACAGTAAATTATTCTACAATTGCTAACCTTTGGAATATTTGTGCTAACCCTAACACCGAGCAGGTTTTGCATTCTAGGAGGAATGCAATATCACACTGCAACAAGGTACGCCCACTGCGATCATATTGCGGATACCTGTGTCACAAAAATCGAAACTGTATGAAGAGTGTGGCGTTGTGGTGTGTTGTGAAACTATCATACGAATGGCATTGTAGCGCACAGAGCGACTGCTGGCAGACCAGCGTATTTGTTGGAGATTGTGTGGCTGCAAAGCCTTGGCAAACCTTCGACTTTAACCAGGCCGCTCAGCCCTTACTGACCGCCTCCAAGCGCGTGGAGATGCCTCGGGCATTCAGATATGTCTTAGCTTTCCAGAGCGCCAAAAGGTCACCTTCTGGCCACTTCCAAGCACAGAGAAATGTATACCACATATTCAAAGATAACCTTGCCTTCAAGTTAGCAGCGAGACTAAAGTAAGCTGGGATGAATGAGTGAATGGTTAGATTTGTAAAGCACTACAGCTACTCCAAGGAGTGTCCTGACAGGGGCGGCTCCCCCATTAGGGTGGAGGTGCGTCGCCCCACTGCTTTCTCGCAGTGCGAGAAGCAGAAACATAAAATGGTATTTTAAATACCATTTTATGTTTCTGCTTCTCGTGCTGCGAGAAAGCAGAATGGTATGACTCGTTGAGGGCGGGCGGGTGTGCGGGTGGGGGAGGAGTGGCTTGCCCAATGCTCAGTCACGCGCACTCTGCATTTTCTCTATGTAGGCTGCCTACAAAGAGAAAATGGCCTCCCTACAGGAGCCCGGCTGGGAGCGCCGTCCACACCAATGACAACGTTGCTATTGCAGCATTGTGATTGGTTTAGGGGAGGGGAGGGAGGATGCCTGCTTCCTGTTCCTGCCAGAGGCAGGAGAGCAGCAGGAAAACATGGGTGCGGGACCCGGCCAGGAGCAGTGGCGGCGCAGGACCCGGTAAGGTAAGTTAAAAAAATAATTAAACCCCCCCCCCTCACCCACAAGTCATGTGAGCCGCGACTGTGTCCCGGCGCTGTCTAAAAGCCATAACATCTAGCCACACCCCTCAAAATAATCCAGGACAAATAATCTTGTTTTAAAGAATTCCCTTACGTGTCTCATTGCTGTTGAGGAGCTCAGAAACAGCAGTCCCTAATCTGGTGTAACTGAGCTAAGAGTTCTGGTTGTCTCATAATGGGAAACACGCTCTGAGAGATACTTAGGCCCAGAATTGTACAGCGCAAAATGGACCAGGACAAGGACCTTGAACAGGACCCGTTTTTGTTACAGGTAGTCAATGAAGCTACTTAAGATAATGGGAAACAGAAGCACATTTAGGGATCTTCACAGTAAGCCATGCGGCACCATTTTGAATTGCCAGTAAAGGCTAATCAGTCTACACAGAAGGCCAAGGCATGGACTACAGTTTTGTATGTCGAAACCGGGAGGAGGTCCAGAAATGTTTTTAGAGATCGAAGCAACGCAAAACATGTGCCAACCATCGACAGTCCTTAAGGCCGAAAGGACAGCTTGCTATGGAACTTCACACCCAGATTTCTAGCCACCATGACAGGCTGCGGTGGTGGCGGGGATAGTTGTTCGGGCCAGCAGTTTGTGAACCAGTTCTCCATGTGACGTCCAAAAAGTAAGATTTGGATTTTACTGGATATACACTGCAGATAGCTTACTCTCAACCAATAAAAGATCCTGGACAAAAATGTTTTAAAAGTGGACTGCCTGCAGGCTGACAACATACCAATGGTAAACACCAGCTGTGTGTCATCTGCACACAAGATTAACTTAAGGCCTAAAGACTCAATACGAAGAGCCAAAGGTGCTCACCTATGTTGAACAGGGTCAACAAAGGGAGGAATCCTAAGGTACCCAAAGAATAGCTGTTTACTGCATGATGAGTGTAGGGCCATCCAGACAGTTCGCTCTCTTTCGTCCTAGAAGGACCTAATCCAGCCAAGTGCACAACCTCCCACACCCTCAGCGGTTGGAGGAGGATGGCATGAGACACAGTACTGAACACAGCCGATAGATCTAAAAGAATAAGTGCTCTGTTCTTAAGTTGATCCAGTGCAATTATGATGGTATCGGAGACTTCTAAGAGTGCCGTCTCTCTGCTGTGTGGAGGTCTGAAACCAGACTGGCTTGGGGGTTAAAGCTTGTTATGCTTCAGGCAAACAATTGGGTATTTGAGTCACCAACGCTGAATCCAACAAGTAATGAAATAGCCTGTTGAAGATTAGTTTAGTGACAGTTCCAGACATCTCCAAAACTGAAAGAGGACAGGGTTCATAAGGTGAACCCAATTTGCAGAAGAGAAAAGCTTATGAGGCTTTTTATAGAGATATGGGTCTGAATGTATGAAGAGCGTGTGACGATTGGCGAGGGGGGAATCCGTGAGAGAAGCTGCCATCTTCCCAGCTTCCTCACTTGCGGGTAATGGAGAAAAGCCAGACAGAATTTTAAAAATCAGCTTTTCAAAATTGGTGAAAAGTCTTTCACAGCGGGCAGGCAACACAGGAATTACAGGATTGCAGGCAGCAAGACATAAAAAGATTTGGCAATACTAATGATTTCACACGGAGTGTCTTTTGCTTGATTTTTTTTTTTTTTTAGCATATAAATTAGATCGTGCTCCTTCAATAGATTTATGGTAGATTCTGGGAGCCATTCATCATCATCAACAAAACTTTATCCCCGCTGCCACACTCCTGATGCCCCATTTATCCACATGTTTTGGACATGCCCCACGCTACAAGCTTTCTGAGCAACAGTGCATACTACATTACAGGAAGTCACGGGCCTGACAGAACTTCAACATGGGAGGCGTGCGCCCTCAGCATTTTCAAGCGACTTAAGCAAGAAAAGGTAGAGACCAAATTTGAAACACTAGCCATACTCCTGGCTAAACGTAGCATAGCTATGCACTGGAGCTCACCGGGGGGCCCCCCAATAACCGCATGGTGGGGGAAGGTCAAGAAATGGGGCGCGGCCGATGATATAATCAGGCAGGAAGAAGCACGCGGTGCGCGACGAAACCCCATATCAATGGACTGGGCGATGATCCTCCATAACTTCATACAAACACAGGCTACCCACGGGGAGACCCCACAGGCCACCCAAAAGGAACTAGGACCCAACGCACATCGACCCTCACAACCCCCACCCCGCACTAGCTCACCCCTCCAGCCACCCTCAGTAGACCATTCCACCAGCAATGACGGGAACCATTGCCCATAAATAACAGACCAGAGGAGTGACGCTCCCTACCCCCCCCACATCTTCCCGAGTTATATATTCCCAGTTCGGTTATGAACATGGATTACCCCTTCTGCACTACCACATACAGACAATAAATGTCTAGCAATTGTCATAAGGGAATGAGTGACACAGTAGTCCTCTCAATATCACCTATGGGCATGTTTCCAGCATACCATACATAAGCAGAGCGGCACCCCCCTCCCCCCCCCCCCCCCATCAACGGACACGCAGCTATCCCCGTTGAAATGTTGATACCAGATGTAATACATTAAAAAATGTACCTGATTGTTGTAAAACATGTATGATAACTAAAAATCCAATAAAAAGGTTTTCCCACAAAAAAAACAACAAAACTTTATTTGGTTCTTTAAAAACAACATAAACGTCATACAAACATCAATAAAACGTCACCTATATACAGAGTATTCCGACAAGGTGACCATGATCAAGTGATTACAGTAAGATGACAAGCAGGAAAGAAAGAAGAAGCACCTACTGACAAATTAATCACAGCTTAAGCTCAGTCTAATGGCAGCCCTTAAAAAACTAAGAGTATACAAGATAGTTTCGTTAGATAAAAGTTGTAAAAAGATAAAAGCAGGTCTCACCCGCCTAAAACCAACCTTTTTAAGAATGGGAATAATAAAAGACTTTCTAGGGTCCTCATAGAAACTGCAAAACATTAATTATATACGTGTTGATATTCAGGTCAATAGTTGCTATCATTTGCAGTCCAATTACTTGCACACCTTTTTTCTGTTGGTAAAAAAAAACCTGGGGGGAGGCAGGCTGAGATCTCTAACTTTTGAGGATTTGTTGTGGGGCAAGTAAATCTGCGACTGACCCTAACCAGCTGCTGATCATCTCCAGATCCTCATCTATGATGGCCCAGAGGTTGGTGACACAGTGTGGAGGACTGGGGAGAGTATATTAAGATCAACATTATTCAAAGTGCAAAATATATTTTTTTTGCCCAAGTTGTCCCTGAAGGACTGCTCTGTAAATTGGCAACTAAATAGAATTAAGCAATGGTCAGACCAAGTTAGCTACAGAGGAGCATCAGTATGAAGCGTGGAGTTAGAGAAAAGCAGGTAAAAAATATGACCTGCCTTATGTGTGGGTGCCACTGCCTGCTGATACAAATTAAAATACATCAATAAATCTAACAAAGATTGTGCCAATTTGCCATTCACATCATCAATATGAAGATGAAGACCACCCAAAATTGTAAAATTTGGCTATGGAAGACAAAATGGTGAGATCGCTTCTTCAACAGAATTTAAGAAGTCAGCTGGATTTGGAGGGTGGAGGTGGGCTAGAGAACAACTCCAAAGAAGGACATCTTGGGACAATAGGTAATGCAAAATCTTAAACTTTCTGCCTCTCCGTCAGTCCACCCAGAAGATACAACACTGTAATGAATTACTTAAAATGATTGCAATTGCTCCCCAAACCTGTCCTCTCTATTTGATGGAGGATAACATAACCCGGTGGAATAAATGCTGCAATATCAGCATCAGATGAACTATTCTGACAGGTTTCTCTTTAAAATATGACAACCATGGAATCTGCCATCAAGTAAAAAGAATATGTATGGTGTGTTTGGACAACGAGAGCACGTTAACCAGACAGGCCCAGGGGAAAAGATGACCCCCCATGTGTCTGCCTGATCGTTAATATTAGATATCATATCAAATTCAAATGGGAGAGAGGCGTGCCAAGTGGAACAGGACATGGGAACACTACAGGGATCTAACAACTGTTTCACGCAGCAGTTCCAAAATCTTTAAAGCCTCATAAAATCCTCCAAGAAGTAAATAAATGTGCTGCACCGATCGAACCCAAAACGGGCTTCATGGCAGGTGCTGTGTGTGGCAAGGACACAGACAGGCGCAGATAGGCTTGCCTTTAGAGCACCAGCGGCGTGCCCATTGTGCACATCTGCACAGTAGTCTAACATCTAGTGTTGTGGCATGGAAACATACCTGGCCACTAGAGCGTGCACCACAAAACTAGCACCTATAGATGTGTGTCCACCATATTAATGTCCAGTATTTGTGAAGTGCGAACAATAACCCGAGGGTATCAAGGCACTGGGAGCCGTCTGGAAGATTAAGAGAGCTATTGCCCAGAGTCACATGGTGTTGGGCTGAACTGCCATCGGCTCCAGGGATCGAACCATGAGGCCCCGGGTTCCGGAGTCAGTTGCCCTGTCCGCTGCGCCACACCTCTTCCCTAGATGGTGCAGAGGAGGATCATTTTCCATCAAGAAAACACTCTCTCTGCCAATAATCGTGGACTAGAGAGTAGAACACTCCAAGGTATAGCCTCCCTTAAAGATACAAAGGGGAAAGGTAAAACCGCTCAATAAAAGTAAAAAGAAAGTGCTACAGTGCTATAGAGCCTTGCACTCCTGTAATCCCCTCCACACAGAATACTAAACCGATTCAGAGATTTTAAAGAATAAAACCAGAGTACCTAAACCTTTAGACGCACTGTTTGTCACTGCTCCATGTTACAAAAGAAAGAGGCTAGAAGAATCCTTCTCCCAAATTAGGGTAGGCTAATATGATTATATGGGAACGAATATGTCAGCACAATATAACTAAACGTGGAATGTCCGAGAGCTGCGAAACACGGTTAAGAGACATCGGGTACATTCATATTTGAAAATGTGGGGTGTACATTTTGCTCTGCTACAAGAAACTAATCCCACAGCCCGCAACGGTAAAGCGTTACAGTGCAAGTGGATGGGACAACTGTACTCGACAGGTCATTCTGTCTTTTCCAGGACGGTTTTGGTGTGGATTTGCCTGGGAGTTCCCTTCCAGATTGTCCTTAGGTATGGGTATCTGGGATTCTAGAGGTAAGAGAACTACACATACTGGCATTATAACTTACCAACAGACGGCAGGTTGCCATGCTAAATGGGCTTAATCTCTTATTGACTACTGACCCACGTATACCACTGTTGGTCGAGAGTGACTTCAGTTGTATAATAGACATACACAGGGATAAATCGCATTCCCCCATGCCATGCACAATGTACAACAGCATTGAAAACTGGTGAAGCACTCTCAGTATGGGGACCTTGCTGGGGACTTGCAGATAGCTAGAGGGCATTATTACCTACGAGTCAGGAGTGCTCCTATTATTCCTCTGTCCATGATCTACACACACACACAGACATGATACTCCTGTCTCTAAATATTTAGAGACGCTTACATAGCCTTGACTATTTAGCACGCACCCTGCCTGATCACGACCTCTTGCTATACACATACTACAATAGGGAAGGGTGCCTACCAAATCTCGACCTGGCAACATCAGCTGAGGAGGTATTTGTGAGCTCAGTTGCAGACTAAATAGATGAGTATTTCAAGTTCAATCAAGTTTCAGTGGGTAACGCTTAGGATGAAAAGGGAGGCCTGCAAAGTCTATATCAGAGGAATGTTCATCAAGACTACAGTGAGGATGTGGGACTGTAGGACCAGCTACATAGAGTTGAAGATGAATTGCATAAACTAGAGCAGGCAGCAGTAGGTGGAATCTCTGGCAGGGCAGCAAGCACTATTAGACATGGCACGCAAGCACAAAGATTTAAGTATCAGGCCAAACCTCAATCATTACAGAAAAAACGTAACACAACAACACCTTAACAGAGACAAGTCAGTTAACTGTTAGCCCACTTGACCCACCCTGATGGGCAACAAGCCCCCTTGACAGCGATGGGACATAATGACAGACATCTATTGAACTACTCAGACATAAATCAGTTGTTCATATGCTATTATAGACAGCTATACTGCTGTGGGCTAGATAGGGATAGACTAACCAAACAAACACCACAGCAAAGTGAAGACCAAGTAGCTTGATTGGTAACAGAGGAAATACAATCAGCCATGAAGCAATTGACGGTGCGGAAAACACCCGACAGTAATGTACTACTGACTGAGTTTTAACAAGCTTACCAACATTAATTGACACTTGCTGGAAGTATACACTGAGGCCCCTGAGCTCTACCACGCACAACGCAAGATACAGTTAGAGCTGTGTTGCCTAAAGCAGGCAATGACCCAATGTCCTGTCAAGCATATCGACCACTGTCGATGTCGACTATTGATTGCAAGATTCTTGAAAAGGTCATTTAAAAAAGGGACCAGGGACATAGATATAGTACACCCATACCAGAATGGGTATATCCCAGATAAAAGACTGCTCCGAATATACGAAGGTTCTTCAGTGTACTGGATGATGCAACTGAGGCACACACAACGGCAGCACCTATCCCGACTGATATGGAGAAAGCCTTTGAAACATTAAATTAGAATTATTTGTTTGACATGTAGGAGGCCATGGGATTTGGGCTAAACATCAGGATCTGGATCAAACTCCTATACACGCAACCCACAGCCAGGATAAAGACAGGAGCTACAAGACCTGAGGAGTGGCAGAAATGCAGGGGCATGATTCAAACTGGTAGGTAATCACCTTCCAAACTCAAGCCGCTACAGCTATGCGAGTAGTCCATTTAAGGAGTCTAACATTCAGGAACCACATTTAAACCATTTAATCAATTGTGATCCATATTTTATTCCAAAAGTTCTTTGATGTTATTACAAAGACAGTGTAATGCCACACTTTTAGTGCAGTAGAAATGCCAATCCAGGCCTTATTCTGTAGCATGTTAGAATTCACTTTATATCCTTGGGAACCATGCAGATATATATACCCAATGCATTTTGGGCCAATGAGCCCTTCGTCAGGGGTCTGGAATGTAAATAAAGCACATCAGTTAACAAAATTAAGCAAAAATACGCATGTAATCATAAATCCACCATTTCAGTAACTTGCTCTTATACCCTATGATACTCTCTATATTTAAATTAAACTCATCCTGAAACTGAAACACTATCCTGTGACTTCCCTGTTATGAGCACCACTACTATAAGCTCAATGACAACCAAAAACGATTATGCAGGGGCAACAGGCAAGGATGTCTCGTGTCGCCACTCGTCTTCACCCAGGCAATGAAACCCTAAGCCAAACATATGAGAGACATCATCGACAGCCAAGACTAGAGATCTGGGGTCATAAACATATAATTTCACTGTACACGGACGACATATTGTTGTACGTGGGGGACGTAAACAAGGCACTACCTTAGATATTGGCTAAGCTGGAGCATTTTGGGGCTGTATCAGGTCTGGTTATGAATAGGTCCAAGACGTGTATTATCCCAAAAGTTGGACAAATGATGGGGAAGACAATTGGACAAAAGAGGCCTCAAATTCGAACATCACACATTTAAGTGCTTGAGTATTAATATTTATAGGCACGGTATTTATAATATTTATAGGCAAGATAACAATATCTTGCCAGGTTACTTTAAGAATGTGTTGTCATCTGCTAGGGCATCAGTGGTCCATGCATAGACTGGTACTGGCCAAAATGGTCGTTCTGCTGTGACTGCTCTGCTTCTTCACCAGTACACCACTGGCACCTGGGAGGGTGTTTTTTCTGACCTAAAGTCAATATTAATGGATTTGATGTGGGGCACAGGCAGGCGCAGGGTAGTTCTGTAGAAACTTTACTTACCCACAGATGAGAGGGGTTTGCGAGCAAATGATTCCGAATCCTACTACCAAGTGGTGCAACTTCAGTGGGTGCCGGCATTGATGAGTCAAGTGCTATGCCCTTAACTTGACTATGTGATTAGGGAGCTGGATGGAACTCCAACAGAAGAATATGTATATGGGCGACAATATCAGAAGGGCTCACAAATGAGGCTTCTGCAGGTAGCTAAGACTTTTTTTAGGAGGTGTTCCCTTCTCTTACTACCTTATAAGGAGATTGATGCCAAGCTTTCGAGAATGCAAAGGGGTCAGAGATAAATTTGTGAACACCCACTAATGTCTAAGTGGCCAATTTAGACTACTCGCGAGTACCACTTTGAAGTGATATGACCAAAATAAGGTGGAGAAACCCCTTGTATTTAGATTGAAAGCAAAACTATGGTATGCCTACATCAACTCCTTCAAGAATAGGAAGAGAGAAAAGTGGAAGGGCGAGGCAGAAAAAGTGGGTAGCTTTTATCAGTAATAATGTAGGGCTGAACCAGTCAGTCCAAAACTAGTGTAGGTATACATTGGACAAGCTAAATTATACAAATTCTCCCTCAAACAGAAAATCTAGATAAACCTATAGAAAAAGAGAAAGTTATCAAACCTATCAAAAGCCTCACAACCTCTAGATTGTGAACGATGCGGGTCTTTCACAAGTAATAGGTCCACAATCGTCTCTTTACTGGGAACCAAGTATCCCATTCTAGCACTAGGGGTGGGGTGTGGGCTAAAAACCTCAGTTCACAGGCACCCAATGTCAATACTTAATAAATTATTGTCCCGTCAGAGACTATTCTTTAAAAAAAAAAGAAAAGTACTTTTATTGCGACCCACTACTAAATACTACACAATAGGTTACAAATATATACATTCAGGGAGCTGGAAGTACCTTGGTGACACACCCACATCATATTTCACCCCTAGTGGGTCCTGAACACCACGATCACCATACGCCTACCCCACCTATACCAGACACATCATAATATAGGGGGATGTAATTAGACATAAGGCAGGCCTACTAGCTTTGTCAGGCTGTCACCACATTAATAAAAACGTGTTTTATTTACCAGTCTATCACCATTAAAACCACTTTTGGACAATAATCAGGTTCAAGTGCATTCAGTAAAAATTAATCATTACAATGTTCATCACCAACATGGTCAGTAAAACATTTAAAATTGGAAATGTGTGATAAAATCTTTCTTCACTGTGTACAGGTCATATAATGTAGCTTAAAGACTAATCGTCCCCACACTTCAGACCCTGAGAACAACAACTCTGTACTTTCAAATTAAAAAAAATCTCCCCTGGGGTCATGTGTGCAAGGTCCCAGAAAACCCAAGGCTAATTTTCGAGAATACATTGGGGGCACTGCTGCACTTCTGCAACCCCCAAATACTCCAAAGCAAACATTGGTGGTGCCCCTGCCAATTGTGTGACCACCACAAGAAAAAGTAAAACTGATGAGCGGGTCTGTGAGCTGCGAACAGCCTCCACCTGGCGTCTTTTTCACTTTATTTTTAGGCGCAGCCTTGCACCTCTGTTCTATTTTTATTTGTGGGGTGCCCTGGTCCCACCTGGGTCACCTTTGTGCTGCTTGGGTCGTTAGGTGCTTTGAAAGGATCCCCAAGGCCTTGCGGCCCCAGCTGGCTTCCCAAATGTCTTCCAAATGAGGAGCGGGAGCCAGCAATCCTTTAACTCGGTTCCTGACTCAAATTCAATCAACGCTGCCTTGCTCCAAAACAGCTCCTACTCCTGTTCCATGCCCATCTGTGCTCTGTTCTCCCCCAGGTTTGGGCGGTGTAAGGTGCCTTTGAGCACCTGGTCTTCCTTGGTCCCTGGGTAAATGGCCCCTAGGGGACCCCGAAGAAAACGTTTTAGAACTGAAGTGCTTTGTGCTGGCCCCACTAGAGATGGAGGCCTCTGAGGCACAGGGAGGGAGCCCATGCATGCCCCACCACATCAAAAATGGGAGTACTTCCTGATGTGCTGATTCTTTGGCACAGTGCCCTTACGCACCCCAGGAGTTCATAAAAGACATCAGGCAGAGTGTCATACACTTGGTTATCTTGTTCTTTTTGCTTTAAAAGTGCATATCATTAAAACTGTACATCTCTAACCCCGTTGGGCTAATTTTCTCAATCTTTGGTTTGTTCTTCCTCCTGGAGGCCAGCCATAGCCACCAGGACATCCAGGAGAATTTTCTTCAGGCCTCCTGGCCTCTACAACATGCTTTTTGGAGAAGTGTGGCTTAATGGTTAGAGCGGCAGACCCTGATGCAGAGGTCTGGCCCGGGACCAGGGTTCAATTCCCGCCTCGGCGGGTCTTGGGCTCAATTCCCTTGGACCTGTTAATTCTCGCCTCAGTGCCTATTCTAATCATGGGTCCCACTCTGTAACTCTGGGCAATAGCTTGCTTAATCTCCACAACGGTCCAACAGCGCTGGGATGCCTGGCTTCACCTTCGGGGTGCCCAGGAGTGGACATTTCACAGGGAAAAGCCAGGAAGGGTTCCACAGCGGTATGAGTACAGCGCCAGGACACCCCAGGGTAACAGTGCGCTATACAAGTACAACACATTTACATTTGTGGGGAGCACAGTTTTGTGGCTCCCTGCGCTAGACCTGTTTCCTGCTTGGCTCTTTGTGCTATTCTCCTGCTGGCGGGGGAATTGTGTGCAGCTTCTCAGGGGCAACCAGCCAGCAACATACCCACAGTGCTGTGCCACACACCCCCCCAGTCTCAGAGCCTGCAAGTTTTTGACGGGCAGCTGTGTGTCAGCGGAGTCGAGGAATACTCCACAGAAGTCTACAGGAGAACCCTCCAGGGTCCCGGACAGATCTATTAATCAACTGTTTCTTCTGGAGGATAAGGGTGCCAGTGCCTCTGGCCCTGAGGAGGCTAATCCTATCCATGGGTGTCAGCTGGGGTAAAATTCATTAGCCCATCTTTGCAGGGCATCATCTGGCTTCTTCTTCCAACTGTGAATCCTTTGGTGTTGTAGCACACAGGTCCACACAGGTCTAGCATCTTTTCCTCTGTCTCGCGACTGTACAGGGATTTTTAAGTGGTGGTGGAAACTTGTTGATGCTACACACCCCTGGCCAATCATAGGATGCCACATTATCTCTCTACCCCTGTCCCAACCCTCCTGCACAGCATTCTGGGACATCCAAGATGGCGACCAAGTTTTCTCTAGTAAAAGCTCCTCTGAGGGCCTCAGCTCTGCCCCTTGCTGACACAGCTGACTGATCCCTGCCCAGGAGCAGCGTGACAAGATAATTATCAAATGCAGATTTCCTCTCCATTCCTCACCATCTCCTTTACCAGAAACTGAGTCAATCACTGTCAACTGCCTTTTTGTGTGTGGAGGCCTTAGATCCCTCTGCTGGGGACCAGAATATTGAACTTGGCTCAGCAAATAGGAAAAAGGTCTGGAATCTGAGTTGAGAAAGAGAAATATGACTAATGTTGAAGTTCCATGGGGTCTGGATGTAGGTTAATGAGGACTGCAAATTCATACTCGGTGTGCCCGTTTCGCCTCATGTTGATACTTTGCTAGATCATGTAGGCCTAAGTGAAGCGACATTGTAATTTAGGCAGATTTCCCCTGTAATGTATAATACAGTGAAGCACTACAGCCCTACACCATGAATGCCCACTAATTGTATAAGGCTTACCTCAGATCAGTGCTAATTCTTGCAGAGTCCCTTCAGTGACAGGCTAGCTGTGCGCAGATAACAAGCTGTTGTCTAACACATACACTTGTGCTCACATGTTCACGTGTGGCACTCCCAGTGCTTCTTACTCTAGCTGTGCAGCAGCGACCTTATCTTAAAAGGTGAACACTTGGGGTTAGCACCCTCAGTCCGAATATCATGAATTTATCAGGAGCGAGACTCAGGTAGTGAGACTCACTCACAGTAAAAGTCTAAAATATGGGTATTCAGAAGCAAAAACTCCTGGTGGACTCAAAGGGTGGAACCCATTTGCTAAAGGAATATCAGACTTCCTCTAGAGTGCAGTTTACTTGAGATACTTATGGAAATGGTTACGGGAGGAAGCAGAATAGCAGTGGTGCTTTTTGGATCACATGTTGGCTCCCATAGATGAGACAACGAGATAAGCAGAGGCACTTTTGGGATCACTAGACCTTGGCAAAACACTTAAAATATGGGATGTGATGAACATTAAAGTCCCCCTTTGTTCCCAGAGTGAAAGGTTCCGCTATACATTAATTCGGCGTGCAAATAAAGGGGCAGCAACTCCGGAGTAGGCACCATTTGTGAAATTTTACGGACGGCCCACACAGGCCAGACCTGGTCTCAAAATTGTACCCAATATTGAGGACTGCTAAGGAGGTACCAAACTGGAATTTTCAGGGTTCTTGGGAAAGGGAACTTTGTGTGGGCCGAGCTGAATTTAGTTTGAAACCACTGCTAAGATAGCACATTACCCTAGTGAAACTACATGCAACAGATACAAAGAAGCTAGAGACATGTTGGAGGGGGGCACACTAGTTCATGTTCTATCCAATTGCAGCAAATTAAGACTGAGATGAATTACAGGATTACATGTACCAGATCACTGGCTTTAAGGTCCCAATTCCTGCCTATAACAAGACAGACCCACCTAAGAGAAAAGACTGGTATCACAGACCATGGCTTTTATTAGGAATGGAGAACTGTCACAGCACTGGGGACATGGAAACACATTTTAGTGAACAGTGGGGCTCAATACTGGACCTTTTCACAGAAAAGTTTAAACCGCTCACATGTCCAAGAACTTTGAGAGAGCTTAAGCTCATCTCCCGCAACAGCTGAAAGTCATGGCTGTTGAGTGGCTCTGCAGGATTCCCTCCCTAAGAGCTGCATGTCTTGATTATTCTTAGATAATTCCGCAAACCAGCCTTCCCATGATATTCATTACACACAGAAAATCACCCAGGTTGGGGAGGGGGGACGATAAAGAGGGGAAATAGGAAGGGGGTAATGGTTGCATTATTAGATGTGTCCAATAATTTAAATTTAATTGAAATGTATTGAATCACAAATGGATATGGGTACCTGCAATGGTGGATATTTAAGACATGTCATAGTGCTCAAGCCATGCTAATAATCAGTCACTTAATTGATCGATATATCAACATATGCAAAGGGTATTAAAAATGCTCTAAGTACCGACCCCTGAATGTCGCTGTACGTTACACAAATAGATAGCAAAAAATTGTGACATCCATTTTTCTGAAGTATATTTTTCCATCTCTTTTCTCCCCATCTCCGCCTAACAAAGAGTTTTTTTATTACAATGTTGAATTCTCCAATTAACTGCCCTTGCATTGAATGTACTGGTATGGACAGGTTTTGCCGCTTTGAGACAAGAATGACAGCTAAAAACATAGGTTACCAACTGATGCTACAGGATGAGTCTGTCCGCATAGAATGGCATGGTTTCCTTTGCAAATTAAATTTAAATAGAAAATAATTGCATGAAGCACTTTCCTTACACAATGCAATGTTGTGGGCAGCTCTATCCAGAACAAAATATCAGCTTTTAGATAAAATTGACCTATTTTAGACACTAATGCCTGTATTTCCAAATCCCTCTGTTTTGCATGAACCTCAAGGTGCTAAGCCCACACATCTTGGAAAGCAATGATGATTTTCTAAGTTGAGGCTGTTATCATTTATAAATGTCAACCAAAGGAAGAAATGTGACTGCAAAAACTGTAAAATAAGTAACTGTCACCAGCTCCTGTGGTTCAATCCACTCTGAGAGTCATCCCACACAGCTCTAGTCATTATGTATTTCTTCCTGCATATAACATATTTGTTGACAGAAACAATGGTAAACAGAGATTGTCTGCTTGCCCAAATTTGAGGGCACTTTCTTTATTGCACTGATGTTGATTGGAGGTGGCTGGGATGGTTATGGGGAATAACGATGGGAACAGGAACATCCCATTACCAGTAGTTCCTTCCTTTTGGGAGTAGACAGATTTATTGTAATCCAAAGACCTGTCAGAATGAATACGTATTATCAGTTTTCTGGTGTCCCAGAAAGTTTTATTCGAGGAGGCAGGGTCTATGGGGTGAGTTTCAAAGGGAAGAACCAGGAACATTGGGAGTTCTAGGCCGTAGGCTCAATCTAGATGCAAACAGTGCTCTACAATTCCTCCCTTGTCACCCATGCAGACAATCTTCCCCACTAATGCTAGGCATGGGCAAAATACACTGGTTCACCACTGCTACACTTATAAAAATCTGAATAAGTAATTGAAAAAAAGGAATGGCAGCAAGTTTAAGGCAACCTTATACAGAACAAATAATTAAAGGGAAGAAAAGTATTTTCAACAAGAATACAAGAGAAAAATCCTCAACAGCAAGTTGTTCAAACTGCTTAAGACATAGAAAATTCTATAAATGCTACCTCAAGGTTGTGAGAATCACCCAAGAACTGTCGAATTAACCAAACATTTCTCAGCAAAAAGGCAGATAGGTGAGGGGACAAAATAATCGCCAACCAATGTTCTTGTCAAAAGACCCAGAATTTAATTTAAGTTCAAACCATGCTTAGTAAAATCGCAAGAGGAAACTGTTTAATTTAAAACAAATAATTGAAGCTGAAATAAATAAAAAACTGAGATTAAGCTTTAGAGTATCAGGATGTAGAGGCAATCACGCTCAATCAAAAACTCTAGTTGAGAAGGCAAATAATCCTGTTCAGTTTTTCTCTGACATCATCAGTGTTTCTTTTGCTCACTCAACCGTATCGTCTTGCTTGTTTGTCCAGCTATACAAGAAACGATCGCTTGACCATGAAGACCTTTACATTTTAAATCAATCAGTGAGCATCATTTCTAGTAAACACATGCAGAAAAAGACTCTAGGGTGGAGGAGTCCCATCACTGTCATTTCAAATATAACCGAGCTGGAAGACAAACATCTTTACTTGATATCAGAGGACAACTCCTAAAAGAGATGATTTGGGGCATTTTGTAGGTAACGTTTGATGCTTGTAGTCACCAAAGATCACAAGAGATCATCAGGCAATTAAAACACCATTACAGTGAATCTAATCACTGATGTCTCATAGGACGTAGAAAAACATATTGGCCACAGTGAGAAAGATTCTTGTATTTCAACATCCAGAGATCCATAGGACCCAAACTTGTAGCCCCAATTGTCCAAATACCAATAAGACAGATATGCTGCAAGAGTTATCCCTCAACTAGTACTATACTGTTATATTGCCGGGTTAGGCCTATGTAGCGAAGCAGCTTCTTACATTGTCCTCCCAATAACATTTCAGCCGTGAACGTTTGCACATATTTGCATGCACAACAATGTTGGATTTGTTTTTCTGAAAATACTTTGTTTACACATCTAGCTTCATTAACATTATCACGAGGCCCAAAACATCATGTGCCAGGCCTCGTTATGTACTATGTACAAATGTACAAATGTCGTCCTGACCTTATCCATGGGCTGGCAGGGCTATCTACATATCCATAACATCGCTAATCTACACATACATCACAGGCTGCTTTCTTTTATAAATAATGAGCATCCCAATAGATTAGCAGAGGAGGCACTTCAGCTGACACCGAGGGTCCCTGCATGCTGAGACTTCACTGCGCAGCGGTCTGACATCTCTGTGAGGGGGTGTCCAGTTCATGGCCAAGATGGGCTCCTACATTTTCTCCCATCAGGTTATGGGGTTGGATCGTCCCTTGTAATCACCAATAGAACAGACATAGAATAAATGAAGATATATGCCACATACTGCTGGACAATTGAAGGACTCTAATCTACATCCACTACTGAAGGTCCCAACTAGCTACATACTATGACCGCTTCTTTTTTTTGTTTGTTTTTTATTTATGATTTTCACAATGCAACACAATACATATCGACAATAATGCAATATAAGAACAATGTGGACAATTCAAGGCTAGCAAAAAGGGATAATATCATCAAACATAATAACAACAAAAAAGGAAAGAGGCCGTATTAAGTACGCATAGCAAGGTAGATTCCACTTGTTACCACATATCAACAATGACAGTACATCATATTCAAAGACAACATTAGCAGTTATACAGCTTCCATAACAGAGGCATCAGGCACAGCAATGGAACTTAAATAAATGTATAGGGGTTCCCAAATATCATTTGGCCGGGAGGGTACAGGAAGCTCTTCGGCATATAACACCAGATTCTCCCTACAATATGTCAAGTCCTTAAGCCATTGTGCCTCCGTGGGATTGCGTTTACTGTCCCATACCATCGCCACTCGTCGTTTTGCAATAAGCAATGCTACTCTGGCTAGTTTACCTATAGCGCCTTTTAAAAGGGGGAGCAGGCCCAACAAGCACACCTGGGGTGAGCAGACCAAGGTAACACCAAGGACCCTTGACAATGTGGTGGTCACTTCGATCCAGTATGCCCGTACCTTGTCACAGGACCAGGCTAGATGCCAAAAATCCACCCCAGAAGCACCGCAGCGGGTGCACCTATCTGATTCTCGGAGACCATATCTAAAAAGCCGCTGTGGCGTGTGATAAATTTGGTGAAGAAAATGTAAGTGTATGATGCGAAGATTCCCATTAGATGTGAGGGCCCCAGTTAAAGGACAGCAATGTTCCCAATCTTCGCTAGAGAGTGGCAGATCTAAGTTCTCATTCCATTTATTCAGACTCCTATCCTCAGGAGGCATTCCATCCGCTCTGGCGGCCCGATATAGTTTAGTGACAAGTTTATGCCTGGTGGGGCTGATTAGCAAGGTCTGTAAAGCCATTGCTGTCAGAGGTTCCATAGGAAAGGTAGGAAAGTGCACGTGTGATGCCCCTCTCAATCTATGCAACGTAAAAGTAAACAACAGGGATTGAATTTGGATATATTCTGTATCCACAGAAGTCAGAAATGAGCCATTAGGGAATAGATCCTGCATCTTTTCAATGTCCGCCTGAGCCAAAATGCGCATAAGTCCTTCCTCATGCGTCACCATTATATTCGCATGATAAGCAACAGGGAGCAGTGGCGAATATAGGGGTAATTTAACGGCCAGACGACCTAGTGCCTGCCATGCTGCAATTGTCGAGTTGACAGTATTTATTTCGTCACGGGGGTGAGGCGACGATGATGAGTACGAATAGAGTTCAGCGGAATGGGATGTGCATCCCAGTGTTCCACCGCCACATGAGGAATGAAGTCGTGATGCGTGAACCAAAAATGTGCGTAATGTGCCTGAGCACATTAGTAGTATAAATAGAAATCAGGTGCATTAAAGCCCCCATGTTTGTATTCAAGAAGAAGAGTCTGCCAGCTCACTCGCACCTGCTTCCCACTCCAGACCAAGGGAAGCAACATGAACCGCAATGTTTAAAAAAAATGTTGAGTAAGAGGAATAGGACAGCACCACCATTTTTATAAGCGTGAGCCGGTCCGCGAGAGAAAGTGGAAGGCGAATCCATTTGTCTAGCTGGCAGTCCAACCACGTAATAGCCGTACCATAACTCTCCCGAAAGACCATATCTGGATCACGGTGTACCCAGATTGCCACATACTTGACAGACGCCGAGGCCCACACAAGAGGGAAGTCCAATTCATGCGGTTCCGTGCAGACGGTCAAAGCCAGTACAACCGAATTTGCCCAATTTATAGACAGCCCAGAGAAACGCGCAAATCGAATATATTCGCAAAGCACCGGCGTTAGATGATTGCGTGGCGCACGGATGAAAAGCAGCAAGTCGTCTGCATAAAGCAATATGAAAAGAGGCCGATGATGTAGAGTTAGAGCCGCCTGTTTGTGGCATTGTCGAAAAAGACAGGCCAGAGGCTTTCGCGTCAGGGCAAACAGCAGCGGTGACAAGGGGCATCCCTGCCGAGTGCCCCTAGTGATGGTAATCGGTCTCGAGGTGTGACCCCCTACCCTAACCCGCGCCGTCGGTCGCGTATACAGTAGTTTAACCAAATTGATAAAAAAAGGGGGTGAAGCCCATGTGTTGCATGATAAAAAATAAATACCCCCATTCAATTGAATCAAACGCCTTGGCTGCGTCCAGCATAACAGCTACAGCTGGCAATTCAGGTGAGAGTGTGTGGAACAGTGCAAATAAAGTACGGAGGATGTAAGATGTAGAACGAGTAGGTATAAACCCTGATTGATCTGGAAGGACCAGATTCTGCATTAGCGGTTGTAGGCGTGTGGCCAAATTTTTTGCTAGAATTTTTACGTCAGTATTAATTAGCAAAAGCGGCCTATAAGAGTCGCAGTATTCAGGAGATTTATCTTTTTTCAAGAGCGTGATAATTAAGACCTCGCGTAGAGACGGAGGGAGGATACCCGAATCATAAGCCTCCGTATACATCTCTAGCAAAAAAGGGGCGAGCTCTTCCGCGTAAGCTTTCATAAAATTCAGAAGTAAAGCCGTCCGGGCCCGGGGCCTTCTTATTAGGGAGAGAAGCAATAGCCATATGGATATCCTCCACTGCAATAGGAAGACCCAAATACTCCAGCTGCCCTTCCGACAGCCAGGCAATAGCCACCTGTGACAAATATGCATCTAATTCTATCCGGTCAGTCTCGCCTTGAGATGTGTACAGTGTCTCGTAGGTCTGCCTAAACTGCTCCGCAATGTCAGGAATATTATAATGATCCTGACCCGAATCATCTGTTATCTTAGTGATGATGTTGTGGTTCATACGGCGTTTGATTTTTTGGGGCTAAGTGATGCCCAGGGCGTCCACCCTCCCCGTACGAGCGAGCCACAAAGCGCTTGGATATACCTCACGGATTGTTTCTAAATAAAGAGGATCTAGCAAGGACTCAGAATGGAAGCACCACGTGAAGAGCTGTGTGAGTATCGTAGGAATGCATAATGTGAGTTGGACAGGGCAGTGATCTGAGAGCGTACGCGGCAGATTCTCAACCACCATCACCCAGCCTGCCACCTCGTCTCCCACCGGCCAGTAGTCAAAGCATGACCAGCTCCTGTGCAGGGAAGAGATATGCGTACCAGCAAGTGTGTCTATATGTTGTCAAATGTCTAACAGGCCGAACTCTTCCAGTCCAGCATTTAATACCTGTGCTGCTCCCAGTGAATGCCCATCCCTGCCACTAGATTTATCTTTCCTGGGGTCTAGGTGCACGTTAAGGCCCCCACATGCTCGCCGCATCAGGCCAGCTGCGCAGTAGTTCTAAAAGGATCACGTATAGCCCAGGGTCATCTGTATTTGGACCATAGCAGTTGACTATGGTGACCAATTTGCCTGCCAATGTAGCAGGTACGATAGCATATCGCCCCTCATAGTCAGTATGTGTGCGATGAGCTGTAAAAGAGAGACCTCTCCGTATCAGAGTAAGAACCCCTCGGCTATAAGAGGAATAGGAGGAGGCAAGACGAAAGCCAGCCCAGCGGGCCCCGACTTGCTGATCCGTGTACTGCGTCACTTGAGTTTCTTGTAGGAGGGCAATGCTGATATCGTGACGATCTAAGTGTGCCAGCACTTGACGGATCTTTTTCAGTGAGTTTAGCCCCCTCACATTCCATGTTAAACAGGGAACAGTCACATCGCTACCATGCATAGTAAAAAGGAAGCATATAGTTTGCGGAATCTACCACTTGTCCTGGATGCATAGAGAAAAACACAAGCAAACATCGATGGAATGAATAGCCATCCAGCCACATGAACAACCCACAAACCCTCCCCTCCCCCACTCAACACCCCTCCCACTTCAGCAACCCCAACACGCCAAAGCCATCCCGAACACCCACAAACACATACTCAGCAAAGTACCAAGGAGGTAACCATTGGCGTGGAACACCCATATAGGGGGGCGCTGAGCGCAAACTCCCTCCCAGTATAAGTAGGAGGTGGCCAAGCTAGCACGATCAATTGACCTAAGATGCATCAAGTATGTACCCACCCAGTACAAGTAGAATAGCCGTCTCAAAAAATTTGCATCCACCAATTCCGGAGCCACCACCACCCCTAGTAGTCCCAGCAAACATGTACATAAGGCAACATCAAAGAGGAGAAATCAGTAACAGAGCACTCTTGCAAATCCGTGGTGTCAGCGTCCGCCTCATGCTGCAGCTGTATTCTCAGGATCCCCAGCATCTGCGTCTTCCGTGGCCCTGGGGGATCGATTGCGACGGGACACAGCCTTTGCAAAGTCTAGAGCTGATTTCAGACAGGTAAATATCTTGTATTTCCTGCTGTCCTCCACACGAAATCTGGCTGGGTAGAGCATGGCGTATGGAATTTACGCAGCCAGGAGTCGTTTCTTTGCAGGCTGGTACTCCCGACAGGCCTCCTGTACTGCCACTGTAAAATCGGGATAAAAAGCAAGGGTGTTTCCATCATGTGTGAAGGTACCTCTCTCCCTAGCAAAGCGAAGAATCACATCCCGATCTCTATAGTTTAATAGGCGGACAATAATGGGGCGAGGTGGGGCACCCGATGGGGGTCTGGCAGCCAGTGAGCGATGTGCACGCTCCACAATGAAGACCTGTGATAACTGCTCCCGACCAAAGATATCACTGATGAGCTTCTCCATGTACGTCTCTAAACATCCCGTATTTGTGGATTCTGGCAGGCCCGTAACGCGCACATTGTTGCGGCGCAATCTAGCTTCCAAATCCTTGTTATGGGCCTGGATGACAGCAAGGACCTTTTCCATAGAAGTCATCTTCTGAGTGACCTGTTGTAGGCCATCTTCTGCATCTGAGATGCGCGTCTCAGCCTCCCCCAGACGCTGCGCATGTTTGTCCAGCTTGGATGACATGTGATCTATACGAAGATTAAGATTGTCTATCTTGCCATCGATGGATGGTAGGCTGGCCTGCACCGTGATGAGAGTCTTGTCTATGTTTGTCAAACGATCTGTGGGTGCGTCCGCCTCCGAGGCCGCATGCTGAGCTGCTCTCCCGCCCTCCGGGGCTCGAATGTGTGGCACGGTTGGCTTTTTCCCATAATGCACACCCAGAGTAGCACGCCCCACAGTTGGAGTGGTCAGGCCGCGGCAATCGTCACAATGTCCAATATGAGCTGTTGTCCCAGGAAGCGGCCGTGTGCTAGTAACCGTAATGCCAAAGCACTGTAAGAAGCTCGGGATGTCTCATAGACAGCATCGTGGATGAATCGTTAGCTCCTCCACAGTCCAAAATCCTGTAATTCCCAGATAACTCCAAAGGCACAGTCAGCAGAATAGCTACGCCTCCGCAGCATGCAGGTGAGGACACGCACGAGTGGTGACAGTATTTTCAGAGCAAACGGCCCGCACCTCCGGTCTGTGTTATGCCTGTGGAAATGGCAGAGCACTAGGCCTCAACAGTAAGCCACGCCGGTCCGCTTCCTTGTGCTGATGCCTCTATCTTAAGTGCTGGTGCGGAAAGGTAGGCCCAGACATGGAAGGGTGGATTGCGGCCGATAAAGCACCTCACAGACAGCACCGATGAGGCAGACACAGAGGGTTATATTTCACAGGCGGGTATCAAGGATCTCGTAGCACAGCAGCGGTCGTCCTGAGCGCACCGCAACTGGAGCTGAGGCAATGTGGCCGCCCACATAAGACAGTACAGTATCCTCCGCTGTCGTGAAATATTAGCAGGGAGGCTCACCAGCCAGTTTTAGGGCACTGTGTAGACCAAACTCACTCGCTAAGCGGCAGCAGCCCAGTGTGTAAAACGGCTCGGCGAGCAGCTCGCAGCAGGCCCGCAGACCCGCGCCGGCAAGCCATGAGTTCCAGAGACGCGGCACAGATTAATGTCAGCCCCGCCGCCGGCAGGCCACGCAGTCTAGGCCCCCGAGGTAGTGTGGCACCTCAGTGTACGATATACAGGCAGCTGAGCGGCGCCGCCCCCACCTGAGCCGCCGCACAGCACACCACAAGCCAGGTCGGAAAACCGCACCCAGCCCGGCACCCCCAGCCTCCCCAAGCGCCAGCCGCAGCCTACCTTAAGCTCCCAGCCCGAGCGTGCCCGGAACAGCCATGCTGTCCACGCCGAGTCCAGTGCCTCACATGCCAATATCTCTGGAAAGACGCTGCAGCTCCTCCCAAACTCCAGCCACTATAGTCCACCGCGGTCAGGGAAGCTAATAAAGCAATTTGAGGCAGATAACGGGCAGGATTACAAGGATAAAGGCCGGAGCTTGAGCTCGGCCGGCGGAGCAGCTCTAATGAGCGGCCATTTTGCAATGCGCCCTCTAGCGCCCCCTACTATGACCGCTTCTTTACATCTCACAAAGTCAATCAGATATGGGATGATAGTTAACCCTGGGTGGGTAACTCCGCTCCGCCAGTGGAGTTTGCGGAGATTTTGCTTGTTCCTGCTCCAAGCGCAATTGTTAGAATTCCTAGATCCCGGGTTGATCAGGATCATACCGGTACCTAGAGTTTCCCAACCCAAAAAGTATCCAAGTATGAAAATAAAGGCAAGCTGTAGGGTTTTTTTAATGATATTTCCCAAAAACTTTTTTTTTTAACTAATCTTTTTTAAAAAAAAATATTGAGAGCAGGATACATTCATTAATCTTTAACATTTCTCAGCGTGATCTTTACTCTTATTTTATTTTACCTCTTGCTACAACCTCTTCCTTCCCCGCTTCCTTGCACACACGGGTCAGTTAGTCTTTTGAGATTTTCTATATAAGACATAAAACAAATATTCCACAAGGACACCTCGAATTTTATAACAGGTTTGTTTACTATGAAGCTTATTGAGTGGAAATAGAAGGGGGACGATAGGGGAACTTTGTAATCTGTGCAGCTCTAAAAACTGGACAATCCACTCCATTCAGAGAAGGAGACTTACACATAACTCACAAAAATCGAAAGAATAGAAAAAAATACAAAGAAACAAATATATAATTTGTAAAATGTCAGGGGCTGCTGCTTTACCTATGATGTTGATATAAAGGTGCATTAATTAAATGAATTAAATTAATGACCTTTCATCATCATGGCCTCCTAAAACTTTAACCTGGTGAAGCAGAATAGGCATGATAAGAATAATGATCGTGCCACTCATCAACTTCATCTCAAGCATGCTACCTATAAACCTAACCACCCAATTCTTCACATCTGTAGATAAAGTTATTACAAAATGTAAATGGCAAGGAAAGAGAGTCAGAATAGCGGGCCCACTCTAAAAATGAACAGAAACAGAGGAGGTCTAAAATTGCCTGACTTCCATAGAAACCAACAATCTTTCCTGGCAGCACAAGGCTACTGGTGGTTAAAGAACTCTTCGGACTCCTCACCCATTTGGCTGCAAATTGAAACACACCTACTACACCCTTTCCCACTAAAATCGACCTTAACGATGCAAAATATAAAAAATCTACCCATCTCCCACTCTTACCCCAAATTAGACAATACAGCATCAGCTCTCCATCGCATTGACAAAACACTCCCCAACCGGCTCATGGACTCTACCATGGCTTCCCTGTGGCACAACCATAAATTCAAGCTGTATTCAAAAACCTTGTGTTGAAAAACCAGGACAGAAAAAGGCATTAACTGCATCACCGATCCACTTGATCACCATACAGGCACTTTAATGTAACTGTTTGATGAAAAACTGCAAATGTTGTTGTTTATGCTCGTGTACTCTGTCTGCATCAGAAATCTTTAAAAAAAAAAGGTTTAAAAAAAAATCCCACAAAAAAATTTATTAGCGCTCTAGGCTTCACGACTAATCACATTTCCTTTGCTGATTTAAGCTCATGCTACAACCTCCCTCCAATTGATCTCTACAATTTCTTAAAACTTAAAATATCAACCAGGTCTCTAAAGAACCCTCACAAACCAGACTTACCTGATCTATTGGGGAAACTTAAAAGAATAGGCCACGTGGCTTCCCACATCTACAAAATCCTAGATCCCCAAAGACAACACATTACCAAAGCATTTAAAAACAAATGGTCGACCCAAATGCCTGTAATACTGTCCTCACATTTCTCAGAACCTATCTGGCACAGAATAAGGCAATACCCCCTTTCAATCAAAAATTCCTCCTTCGATTCCCAGTCAAGACTCTGGACTATTCACAAATCCCACTGGACCCCCTCCAGGGTACACAAACTGGGGATAAGACAGACTGATATATGCTGGTGCTGCAAAGAAGCTTCTGGAACACACAAACATATGTTCTTCACCTGCAAAATGGTCCAACCCCTATGGTCCAAGATACAACAATCCATCCAGAACATCTTCAACATTTACTTTACACTGACTCGACTCACAGCAGCTCTTCGCCTCAATGTACATCACCCACCCATCGCCTTATTGCAGCAAGACTCACTCCTACTCGACCCTATGCTAGCCCTCGGCACCAAAACAATTTGACGGATTGTAAAGCAACCACAGAGTCATCTTACTAGAAATGGTGGAACCTCTATGCGCCACCAGAGGGGCTGACAATATCATAAACTCTCTTGACCTTTTCCTCCAGAAGGTTGACCCCACATAAGGACACTTACGCCAACACTGTGCCTTGTAGACCTGCTCCTTCCATAACCCCTCTAGTTGTAATTACAAATCACCTGCCTGCCTTTCCCCGCCCTCTGTCCCTCTTCCATATTTTTCATTTCGCACTCTTGCAAACGTCGCTAATTCTCTCTACAATTAGACTGTACACCTCAATAACATGCTTGCAAGCACAATAACCTCTCTCTTAAGGACTCATCATGTGCAAATTGATGTAGATGGAGGAGGAGGATGCCAGCGACTTGTAATGCTCCCGCCATGTCATTTAGGCAAGGTTTTTACCAAGACCCCAGATTAAAAACTTCCCTCACTTCAGACAGTCACAAGGAAACAACACAAAAAGACTTGTAAGCATTTGTATTACTCGATGCATGGATACAGTTGAAAAGAAATTGGAAATCTAGAGTACGCCGGTGATGGCTCCATTACCTTCTCCTGCAGCAGTAGCTGAATAGCTTGCCCCTTCCTGAGCTAAAGCACCTCCAGGTGAAGCTAATAAAAGACAAGCATTGTACTTGGATATTGAGGAGTAAGAGGCCAGTGTAAAAGGGCATTCCTATTGGATATCTCACTAAAGGAGTGAGCATTATACATGCAGTCAAGGCAGGGGTGTGGAATTTAATAAAATATCTACTTGTCCATGGGGCAGGTTGCTTCATAAATCTACTTGTCCTGTAACAAAATCCACTTGTCCCTTGGTGCCATGTAGTGCGGTGACAAATTATGGCAGCAATCTCATTCTATAAGAGCTCTGATATAGCCTCCCTGATTATGACAGGGCTCATACCATAGTAGTGTTTGAATAGTTGCAATCCCCTTATGTTGCCACGCTTCCGCAGATCTACATTCTGGGGCTGAAGGTAGTGGTGAGCAATAGTTCCATAGTTAGAATGCCCTTTTGAGTCTGTGCAAACCTACTAACTTGCATGTTTTTAGGGTTTTCAACAACTCTTCTCTAATCCTTTCCCACACTGTGAAATGTTGGAAATGTACTCCTGACATAAACCTTCCTCCACAGTTGGGAAAAAAGTGGTTGGAGGGAAAGTGAACCTGCAAACACTCAGATTTTCGCATAAGCAAATCTACGCATGCATATTTGCTCAGGCTAAAATGCAGTTCACAAATATTTTCTAGGAGTACATTTCTTGTCCTACTTCTGTAAATTCTTAAGAATTCACAAAAGCCGTATAGCTGCACTTAATGCAAGGACATATACCATGGGTGCACTATTGAGACTTTCTTTAATAATTGGGCCCCTCATTTGGTCTGCCGTTGACTATGACCTTTTGCGTTTATTAAAATTCTGTCTCTCTCTCTCTCTTTATCGGCTGGCTTCACTGTGAGTTACAGCATTCTGCTCTTTCACAAGAAGCATATCGGCACACAAAGTAGGTTTTTTAAGGCCAGTAACTACTGTGGGAGTGTGTGCTTTTTGAGACCAAAAACAAGTGTTGCTTTTGCCAATGTTTGTTATAATGGTGAGGCCCCGGCAGCTCCCACACCAATAAGGTTTTACAAAAACCATGCCAAAACAATTCACACATTGACAAAACCAAAAATCTGACCACCAATTTCAGACCTACTGGCTTTGCCAATGCTTGTTTATTTTTATTTCCCATAATCTTATTGAAACTGGTTACACTCATTTTCCATTATGAATATTTTGGGAAAATACTACCATGCAGCAACACATTATACTAAATAATGCTGCAAAGAAATGGTACCTGAAATTTTACAGTAGTTTAGCTAAATGTTTTTTTCCTGCTTTACACAGTACCAGTTGCATTACATGAGGACACATTCATTTTTAGGTCTCGGCTGGTGATAGCAGCATGCATGCGCTGCTCTCGGCATTTCTAGAGCTTCTGAAATCAATACAGTTGACGAAGGGGACTTGAAGCCCCGCCCCCTCTTCCCATTGGCTTGCGTCATAGCTTAGGCTAAACGCTGGCACTCTATTATTAAGGAGGCTTTTTAGTCCCTCCTTGGTGTCGCCCTGTCCACTTTTGGCCTTGCCCAAAGGGACTGGATCTTTTACTGGCGGCAGTACACACACTCCTTTAATAATTAGCTAGGCACTTTTTTCCCCATTCGTGTAATGTGTTGCAATAACAATCGGACGACTTGTTGCCTTCGGGGTGAAAAAAAAATCTTACCTCTGTAGCAGTGCCACTCGTCACTACTTTTGAGGTAACTTCAAGGAGACTCGTTATAGTTCTTTCAGTCTCATCATTTCAGAACGGGAGCATTTTCAATGTTGTATACAAGGAAGCCGTAGTTGTTGCTGATTTATCTTACACAAACAACAACCATTGGCAAAGCCAATAGCCCTGACTTGCTGTAGGTGTAATGTTACTTGTTTTATCAGTATTATATATCTGTATGCAATGACAGAAGCAGCAAAATACAAGTTGTCATACACGACCACCAGCAAGGCTCCCTTTAATAGAGCTGTGTGTCTTAATCTCCATGTCTATCCAGCTGCAGGGTTGACTGTGGCGTTACAACCAGAAATGCAGAATTTGGAATTTGAGAACCATGACTGAATCTCAGCGTGCTCAAAATCCTGTGATTCTGGGCACATCACTTCTCCCCGTGCCTCAAAACATGAATGTGATCTTGTGTAATTTAATCAGTGCTCATGCACAGTGATCCAATATCTTTATGTGGAGTTTGCGCTATATAAAACTGCAATAAACCCTACTCCATCACGGTTTTACATTTGTTTTCATCTTGTTACTTAGAGGAGTCGAGCGAAATGCTGCGCATGGGCGGCCTGCTGTGCCACTTCTTTTCAATCTCCTAGTACTTGGGCCGGCTTCTCAGGCGTCTCTCCGACCCCAGCTGCACTAAAAACCTCTGGTGTGCCTGCGCAAGTAGCCGCTCTTCCTCACACTTTTCAGGTTACTGGTGCTGCACTTTGACTCCAGGGAGCACTTCAGCTGCAGATCCTCGCTGCCCCCCCTGCTACCCCACTGTCGGGGTCTTTAATGGTGCACTCGTGTGTGCCCCCGATCGAGGCTAACAGAGGGCACCTTGGCCCCAGCACTGCAGCGGTTCGTATTCCTCGAAAGCGTTTGCCTCGAGGTTAACTGCAAACGTGAAGCACTCTTCAAAATTTCACCACGCAGCACGCTGTTTATTTGCAGTCTGCACCCATTATTATGTGCCACTGTGCTTGTGCAAATTAACAAAGCAGTGCTTTCTTTTAGCTACATAAATAAAAACATTCCGATTTTGAAACGCAACGGTCACTTTATTTTCAGGCACCATTTATGGGTGCTTTTTGTTGTACATGTTTTGTGTTTAACGCACTATTAATTTATTTATAGCCTGTAAGATTTATTGCTCAATGTTTCTCATTTTTGTGCTGGAATGAGGGGAAAATGACTTAATCGGCGTTAGTTCAACCCAGATATGAAGCGGCAGGGCTGTTTCAGAGGTCTCCCTTCTGTTGCTCTTTCCCCCACATCTGTGCTTTTATGGCTGTCTCGCCAGTGTGCCTCTCTGCTTCGTGCACTTCTCCCACATGACGGACCTGGCATGCTGTCCTGCTCCTCTGTATTCTATCTGCTCTGCCACACTTTTCACACATAACAGGTATTTATTTTCTCACATAAGCGCCTGCTGAGTTGGGCCTCTTTGCTTCGCTAGGTGGCTGTTTTCCATAAATGAGCTCCCTGCCGAGATTAATGGCTGAATCTGCTACTCCACCCTTCTACAGTGAGCCATTAGACTTCACATGTAATGTCACCAGGGCAGTGTCATAAACCCAGCACACTATCAGGTCAAGACTTTGTATTTAGATTACTGTGCACTTTGTATGTCTGAGTTCTAATCCTATTTCAAGAAACATGTTTAGAGTTTGCATTTTTAAACATTTGAAATGCTGCTGAAGCTTTATTCCTTAAAGCTGCATTCGCCACCTAAATTATATTTAAAAAGTTATTTCTTTTCCAAGTCATGGGCAAGGGATGGTTTAAAGTGCTGCATCCAAATTGTAATATCACCTGAAACCCTTCATTTAAGTACTCTTTCTGGCAGCATCTCCAGGATCTGTGTTTATTTATTTTTTGGAAATGTTGTGGCGGTTTCTGTCTGGTAACTTTGCATCCAACAACTTACTAAGGCTGAAACAGGCCCTGCAAACACATATAATTTTGACAGTCCTCCTGCAGCCGTTTTTACCGTTATTCATAAAGGATAATAAAGTACATTCAATATAGCCTTTGCACATACGTGCACATTAATCATTGCCACCTAATTACCTAATTACCTAAATACCAGATAAATACATCCCACATAAAACCACTATGCCACATAGCAACCATCCATACAAATACACTCCACACCATGCCACATAATTCCCAGCAGCATAATTTCACTCAAAATACCACACAGTTCCACGTCACACAATTCAGCTCCACACATTTCCATTCTGCACCAAATAATTCAACAACAAACCACATAATTCAAATCAACACACTTACACAACAAATGCATCTAATCCACACCTCAAAATTCAACATCATGTCACAAATTCAACAGCTCACCACATAATTAAATTCCACTACATACCACGCCACAAGACAACATACCAATACACATATTTACACTCCATAACACTCAATCCCATTCTACATAATTACAGCTAATTTAATACCACCTAATTACTATCCACGTAATTCCACTACACAAATACACACACACTATTCCACCCCACACAATTCCACAGCTAACAATTTCAATCCAATCCATATAATTAAACTCCACACTACATACATACACTCCATAAACAAAAGACATTGTCATTTACAACACCATTAACTCCAACTTTCACTAATGGGAGACTAATTGCATTGCAAATGCTTGTGTTACTGTACTTTGTGGCAGATCTGCTCCACAGTATCTCTTGGGGCTCTACAAACAAATTTGGTGATGAAGAGTAAATTGTATTGTTCTTGACAACTTTTTAATTAAAAAGTTCTTCTCTTTACAAACAGAAGGTCCGTAACCTCATAGGCCCAACGGCACACTCAATTCATATATGGCACGTGGTAAATAAGCACATTGGCTGGCTAGACAGACTGACACAGCATACTCCATTGTGGGACAAACTAGGACTACTGGGTAACAGCAAGGAAAAGTCCGATTGGCCGCACTCTGGTCGTCCTACCAGCGTGTTACCCCAAGGCATTGTGGTCCATGAAGTAGCGTCGGCGAATACGCCTGTGCCAAAGTTTTAAGTGAAACTACTGGGTAACAGCAAGGGTTTCCAAAAATGCCATCTGATTGGCATCTCTCTGTTGGGGGACCTCTGGCACAATGGAGAGGTTGTCAGCTTTCCCTATTTGCAAGAGCAATACAAGATGGCTCCAAGCGAGCAATTCCGATACATGCAAATCAAACATGCGATTGATGCAGCCCTTTCCACATCGGGCACACTCCCTGAATCATCCCCTTTAGAGGACTGATTACTCACCGATTATCTACACATAGAGGCAACTTCACTAACCTATAAAAAAATTATTAATAACCGGGCCGACCCACTTGACCGACTCAGGGAGCTCCGGCAATCAACGGTTGGGGACATGGATGACCCCGACTGGCGAGAGGCAATAGCATCGCCCAAAGAAGTGCCAATCTCCTCTAGACTGTCATTAGTGCAGTTTAATATACTACACAGGACAAAATATACATGGTAATACTACACAAGATGGGGAGAACTCTTGACCCATGCTGCCTATGCCTCTGCGGCGCCGTGGGCACCTTTTACCACACCTTGTGGGAATGCACCAAGCTTACACCATACTGGGAAGCAGTGATGGGAACCATCACAGAGGTCACTGAGAAACATGTACCACCTGAGCCTAAATGCTGCCTCCTCAATGTCTGGGAGCCGACAGACCTCACCCACGCTGAACGCCAATGGGCAACGACTGGCATGATAACAGCCAAGCGAAATATAGCGCAAAAATGGGGAGTAGGGAGTATACCGACTTTAACAAACTAGTGCAGAGATATGGATGTTGTCATGGTAGCGGAGAGGGCAACATTTGTTAACAGGAGATGCCCGAAGAAATGGGGAAGGGTGTGGGGCAAATGGAACGATTATAGGGGAAACATCTGCACGCCTCCAGAGTCAGAATGTGAATCAGACGATGACATGTAATATAGCTGAAGTCAAGAATATGCTAAAGTACATTATATATCGATTGACTGTGAAAGATTGCCATTATGATTGTAAACAGTATACGCAGATCATTGTTGTTTAATAAAAAATAAAAAAAATAAAAACAAAAGAAAAGTTCTTCTCTTTAATTTCCTGTAATTCCCATAGTTGAAACAACAAGCATTTGCAATGCAATAGGTCGTGCATTACGCGAGTTTGAGCTATTGGCAAGTGGGCTGCTGGATGCTGGTGGAGTGGTTGATCATAAAAACTTGCAGGAGACACATGTGAACTCTCGTTCAACGTTGTGTGGTGCAGTGTGGCAACAGTGCGGTGAGCGGCAGCCAGGCCTGAAAGCACAGAGGAGTGCAGCATGGTAGCGGGGCTTGGGACAGAACCAGGTTCCCTGGTGCTGGACATGGTGCAGGTACAGATAGGCTCAACTGTGCCTGCTGCACGCATCCTTTCATCATCCGTTTTACAGCTACCATTAAGTTGTTTGTGGGAAAAGAGGAGGAGTGCAGGGTGCCGTGTGTGGGAAACGGAAACCAGTTATGTCACTTCCTGTACGATGGATGATCGGAAATCCAGTGACGTCCCTTTCTGTGCAGATGGTTGATAGGAAATTAAGTTCTCTTTGTAGGTTTCTTCTACTGCCTAGATATAAGCCCTCATTTATTCCCCATGCTTGCAGTGCAATACAGCAGGTTAAACATTCACACTACACATATAGCCAGCGCACCTTTGTGCATGATGGTGTTTACATGCATGAGCACATTGAAGCTTGGTACAAACAGACTACAGCATTAGTTCTGTATTGAAGAGATAAAAGTTGGAAAGATTGTGGCTCTTCTCGAGAGTACATATGGAAAGATAAACTGTTTTCAGAGCCTGAGTTCAATACGTTTTATCTTGAGTAACACAGATGCAGGCCATGGAACTGCTAAGCTCGACATTTCATTATTGCAAAATATCCAAGATAAGGATTGACTGAAAACTGGTAAATATAAAACTTTGCATCACTTTGCAATTAACACGAAGGTGTGTTATTACCATGAGTGCTTGGTGCTGTACCTGTGTGCGTTCCATCAGTGCTTGGCGCTGCACTGTAATGGCCTTCTTGTAAAAAAAACATCTCTGGGGTAAAAACAGGGCACATCATTTGACAGATTATTTTCCCCTTCTTACTACCATACTCCCGTCGGTGCACTGTAGTCACCAGCAAGCCACTTTCGTCCTCATGAGAAGGAATGACGGCAGCCGTTTCACCAACTCTCTGAGTAATACGGCTGGGTTTGGCAGGTACCATGCATGCAGTCGGAACAACTCGCAAAAAAAAAAGAAAAGCATTACAAATGCAATAGCTCTCGCCTTTCAATAAGTTTGCTTTGCTATACAATACCATGAGCAAAGCAAATGGCTTTAACTTAATCAAAGGTGAGGCCTATTGCATTTTCAATGCTTGTTCTTTTTTGTTAGGCATCAAATCATAGCGCATTCTGGGAGCATTATACATAGCCTCATATTGCTAAAATTTGAAAACGTGTGTACACATTTTCATACTGGAACCACAGTCCGTATTGCAGTCAGAGCTAATAATAAAGGCTTTCAATTAATGTATCATAAATACAAGTTTGAACAGCAGTAACATATGGGTAAAAATATTACCTTAACTGCAGACAGTGCCCTTCCCTGATCCATTATGTGGTACTGCAAACTGGCAGCCAAAGGGTTTGAGCTGCAGGTATTTGGGACTTCTTGTCCTAAGGACAAAATACCCATGAAAATGTGTTTCCTTTGACCCCTAACAATATGTCCAGGGAGTCGGGCTATAGGAATTCCACATCCCTGCAAGGGAATACAGCAGTCTACGTCCATGACACTTCCTACCTATCGGCACTTGAATATGCTTTAATTTAAATTTTTCACTCAATCAGAAACTAATATGGGTCACCATATTTAGATGTGGCTGCCGGCTACTGAACTGTACTGAGGGAAAACCTTAGATGACAGGGATGTCATTGTATTGCTGGCTAGCTGTCTACATCCAATCACAGTCGATGGAATCAGGTGGAGTCGTCGTGCATTATTCTGTGAATTTGATTGACTTACAATTAGGGTAGGTATTGCAGAAGTTACTCCTTCATGTGTTATGCTCTAAGAGACAAGGACGTCTGGTGGTGTGGCCTGACACTTATCCTGTCTATTATGTTACACACAATCACAACAGTGACACTGCAATTTCAGACATGTACGCCCTGGATGAACCCGTGCAGTTAAAAGTGTGAAGAGCCATTCATCTCAACCTCTAGAACGCATCAGATCTTCTTTAGACCCCAGTTGGCCATATGGACAGCTGTGGCTCATGCAGGTAAGAGTGGTGGGGCCGGGTGGGGGGGATTTTGACAGACAACGATGAGGGAAAATTAAATAAGTAAATAATTGTCCCTCATCGTCATATGTTGAACCCCCGCCCCACCCCCACCCGGCCCCGCCGCTTTTACCAGCATGAGCCGTGGCTGCAAATGGATGTAAAAACACATCAATAAAATTGCACAGTGCAGTTTCGTCCACACATGCCAATGGCTAGCACTTAATTTGCACTTTATAAGAATAATTACCATACTCAAATGTTCACATCTTACTGTTTTTAGCAAACTAAGTAATTAGGTGCTTTTGTAACGATCTTCAGCTCATCAGTGTTTCAAGCTGCAGCACTGAAGCAGACAACGTACAACACTGGGCCTGGAGGATGACCATCCACATGAGAAATTAAGTGTAAAATTAAACCACACTTGATTTTAGGGTCAAAGTAAAAAATGTATGTCCTAAAGGGGTTGATAAAAGCTAGATACTGGAATTAACCCCCTATACTAGAACCCCGGTCAGTGACCGCTCAAATAAATCAAACCCCTTGTGAAGTGGGCCTCCAAATAATGAGCAAACCACCATCCAACACATGGTGCTGACTGTCACCTCGCTAGCCTCAGTGCCCACAGTCACGTACCTGTGATCTGCACGCTACCCCAAAGTATCCACACCGACAGCCTTGAGTGGACTGACTCAAAAGGCAGCTCAACTGGTGAAGAAACAGGATATGCTTGAGAGGTTGCAAGTCACCTCTTGACAGCAATTAGTCCTGCTGTAACAGAATTCAGGTACAACCCACTAGCCAAGCTACAATGGACAACAATCGAAGAACTATGAGCTCAAATTCAATATCAGGCAGTCGGACCTTTATATGCTGTTGTGGCATTCAGGAGAAGTCAGTAGTTAATTTTCTGAAAGACCTATGTATAAACAAGTCCATTCAGTTAAAAGAATTCTGATCTGGAGTACGTTGTAATCTAGCTAACTCATTAATATTCATAGAGTAGGTCAAAAATTGGAACTGACTAATGGCCATCACAGGGATGGGGGCTACCGAGGTCAGTAGACAACTAAGTCTGCAATCGCCTTGAAGAGTTAGACGATCTTTTTTGACACCTAAAATTAGAAGTAGTACATTGGAAAAATCATTTTATCAGTCGCAAACACCGAATCTGAGCATTTGCGATTGTTAAAATGTTTTGTACAATTGATCCTATGAGACTAGAGAGAGTGTTAGCAAGCAACAGAAAGACATGTTCATGCCTGTGTTATGTTATGAAATTTATAAAGCACATGGCTGTCCTGGCAAAAGGACATCCCAGCGCTAATTGCCAGAGGTGAGGATGCGAGAGGAGCTACTGATCATTTTAAAAAAGTCTGATCTTTACTGCCCTTCTAAAGGACAGGAGGTTAGGAATGTTTCTGATAGAAAGTGACAAGAGTTCCAAAGAGTAGGTGCAAGCACCTTGAATGAGCATCCTCCTGCTCTGGATCTGTGGAATCGGGGCACGTGCGCCAGATGAAGGTCGGCAGAGAGAAGGGGGCGTGGCTTGCCATGCTGCGAAATGGCCGCTAGCTAGGCGAGCTCCGCCGGCCAAGACAAAATCCTGCTAATATCCTTGTCATCGGTGGGCGCATGCCGAACTAAAAAACCCCAAGAATATAGCCCGGGGAGTTCTGTACCTGATGTGCCGCTGATCGCCTCTGGATGTGCCAAGGGGGGCGGCGAGCGTGCCCTGATCTGCGGTGGCTGCTGGTCGCTTGAGGGTGCAGAGCGAGGGAGGCGGCCAGCACGAAAATTGAAGCCGCGGCGTCACTGATGCGGTAGGCCACGATCACTGCACGCAGCTTTGCACGCAGTGTTTTCCCCGCAACAATATCGCTGGATCGGAGCCACCAGGGGTTCAGAAGTATCCGGAGCGGACCTGCAGCATTGAGTTGAATCCCCCGACGGTAAGAGGGCGGCGAGGAGGAGGCGAGCCCTAGTGGCTGATTCGGCCGAAGTAGGAGGCTGGCACTGAGACGGCCATCGCCCATACCCGGCGGAGGGGCCCTGTGACAGCGCGTTTTGGGAAGGAGATGCACCAGAGCCTGCAGAGCGGGATTGCGGTGGTTGCATATTGACGCTGCATGAGGTGGCCGCAGTCAGAGTTGTGAGAACGGTGGCCTTCCGTGCGGGGCGGTTGGAGGGCGGAGACGGCGCTGCACCACTGGGGAGGCCGGTGAAACATTGCACCTACCTCCAGTGCCCTGGGGAAGGGTAAGTGATGGCTCCTGTTGCGGTCTGTGACCAGTTTCTTGTAGCCTACAGGAACCCCTTAACCTGGGAATAACCTCACTCGTTTTGCTTGGACTTACCTCTGCATACACACCCTGCAACAGAAACACCATCGGAGAACACAGGTATCAGGGGCCCTGACCATGGACTGTGTGATTGCTCTGGAGGCATATGCTGATTGCACAATGGCAATGCGGGCCTAGACCACAGAGGCTCAGGTCCAGTGGATGGTTGGTAGACGGTGTGGCCCGGCCTGATCATTTCTGGATCAAACCACGATAGATTGGTGCAGTGCACGTTTTACATTTCGGTCAGTTACCGTCGGCGCCATGGGCAAACAAGACGCAAAACAACCGAAGGTAACCTTCGAGCAGCGGAGAAATACACAGCTCACAGAACATGATTTGGAGGCAGGAACAGAGAGGCCACCAGACCCACAAACGGAGGACCAGGGAGAAGATCTGCGCACTTTAATGCTTGAAATGATGTCCAGTTTGCAGACTATAGACTTAAAGTTGGACGCACTGACCTCTCACCTAGACGCTGTGAAGACACAAGTGGGGACAAACGAGACTAGGCTGGATGTCCTGGAAAACAGGGCCTCAGACTATCACGACTTTCAAGTGGAGATGAAAGAACAACTCCTCCAGATGGACAAAGTGCTTGGCATAATGCAGGCTAAGCATGAGGATTTGGAGGCCAGGTCTCGGCGCAACAACCTCCGTATTACTGGCATACCGGAGACAACAGCAATTTCTAAGATGGAGACCTACGTGGCTGACTTACTACACAAACTATTTGACCCGCACCTTTCTTCAGTCTTCGCCGTGGAAAGGGTGCACCGTGCTCTTGGCTCTCGACCACCTGTTGGCGCTACTCCTTGACCCATCTTGGCCAAGATCCTGAATTATCAAGATCGAGATACTGTCCTGCATCTAGCCCAAGGCAAAGGGACGATTACATATGGGGGAAATACCGTCTCCTTCTACCCAGACTTCACCCCCACTGTGCAGGTGGTGCGGCGGGAGTTCCTGCAGGCCAAACGTCTCCTGTCGCAAGCCCAGATTCCATATGCGCTTCTTTATCCAGTCAAACTGAAAGTATCTTATGATGGCACTTCCCATTTCTTTACGGATGCTAAATTGGCCCTCAAATTTGCAAAATATATCGGTGGGAAGGCATCCAAACAGCGCTCTAAAGAATTGGCTACTGAAGAGACATGTTTAAGCGACAATGACTGACATGGATGTCAATCCTGAGACCCCCTTGGAATATTCAAAGATGACTCTCACTTGCATGAGTTTTTCTTTTCAACTGTTGTAATTGGGAAGTGCGATTTATGTGTGTATTTTTTCATTACTGGTATATGCTTTACTGCACTGTTGTGGTTGTCTGATGGTTCTGTGGGCCCTACATCTGTTCTTACAACTTGTTGGAGCTAACAGAGGCATCTTAAATTAGTATAGATTGGGAACTGTCTGGACAAGTACATGTTTATCGAAAGCAAACCCGTGGGTTGGGGTATCTGGGGGTATCTAGTGTTACGGGAAGATAGGTATGGCTCATCGTAATGTCCTTGGCCACCCTGAGTAATCAGGGGAGTATGCCGGCGACACTGCGCCCCTGCGGGAGAGCTCCCACTAGTAGTTACAAGTTTTAAGCTGTTTGGGATGGGTATTCTGAAACCTGATTGGGGGATTGTAGTGGGTGGTGGGTTGGGGGGGGTGGGGTTGTTTTAATGTTCGCCAGATCTATACTTTTTTGTCTGCTACATGTCATGTGAAACTGTTTACGACACTATGCTATGCTCCTAATGATTTGCTGCCTTATATTGATATAACCCCCCAATGACCTCATTCACTTTCCTTACATGGAACATTCGTGGGTTAAATGATGGTAGGAAGGCCAGGTTAGTGTATTCGTTTTTACTCAGACATAACATTGATATTTGCCTGCTACAGGAGACACACTTAAGCATTCCCACCTCACCTAGATTGTGCCACAGCAGATGGGGTGCGGTTTATTCCTCTGTATACTCTAACTACGCTAGAGGAGTTACTGTGCTGATGAGACGTGGAATGGATTGGAAGGCAGATGAATAACAACTAGACCCTGAAGGTATATATGTAATTATACAAGGTACTCTAGCTGGCAGTCCATTGGTGATAGTTGCGGTGTATGGCCCAATACTGACACCTCAGAATTTTTTCAAAATGTATGGGCTAAAGTGAAAGCGACAAATTGTGATACTATTATCTGGGGAGGGGACTTTAATGCCCTTCTCGATAACGAACTAGATAGGAAGGGGATATCTCGAGCATTACACCCTCTAGCTAGCGCTACATTGCAAGCCATTCTATCAGATGGGGACTTGGTTGACATCTGGAGGAGGGAGCATCCGTCGATTAGGGAGGGCACATGCATTTCAGAATACCATATAAGGCATGGTCGCGAGTTGATTATTGGTTAGAATCCCGAGATGTAACTACATGGACGAGAGAGGTCCTGCATCTTCCTTGATCCCGTTCAGATCATGCACCCTGTCTATTGCACTTGGAAATACCACATTCCATACCTAGGATGTATACCTGGAGATTGCCCCAAGAAGCCCTTTTAGATGACGCCTTTAAAGAAGAAATTAGAGGTGACATTAACGACTATTTTTCCTTAAACACGGGATCTGTGGATACAGTGGCTACGTTATGGGGAGCCTTCAAAACTGTGATAAGGGGCAACTGTATAGAAAGACAGGCCAGAGTGTTGAAGGCCATTCGGGGGACTCTGAACTCACTTGAGAAACAGATTAGAGACTTGGAACAACAATTTTATACTCCCGGCGAGCCCAACACTATGGCTTCGCTGAAAGAAAAACTATTGGAATTTGAAGAAGAAGCGATCAGAGAAGTCAAATTCCTTGATAAACATGTTCAGGCTAGGAGATATGGAGAGGGCGCAAGGCCTGGGAGGACGCTGGCGGCAATGCTGCGACCCCCCAGATCCTCTACATTTGTCACTGAATTGAAGGCGGCGGATCACTCTACAATCAGGGGACAGAAAGCTATACTTGAGGAGTTTTCCAGTTTTTATTCCCAGCTCTACACCACTACACAGAGCTCCAGCCCAGAGGGCCTGCTGCCATTCCTAGACTCTCTCGAGTTGCTATGGCTGAGTAATAGATACGGGGAATATCTGGATTTTCCATTTACAGCGGACGATGTAGCGCAAGTCATAAAAAGCCTACCATTAAACAAAACCCCCGGTTCCAATGGTCTAACCACAGCTTTTTATACAACCTATGTTGAGTAATTAGCGCCCCGACTATTCGAACTTTTTGAGGAAGCCCGCGAAATGGGTGTCCTGCCGTCGTCAATGCGAGAGGCTATTATAATTACCCTTTTAAAACCTGGGAAGCCCGAGGATGAACTAAACTCCTAAAGGCCACTCTCACTGATAAATGTGGATGTTAAAATATTGGCAAAGCTCAATGCTAACCGGTTGCAACCCTTGCTCCCATTGGTGGCCTGTCCGGACCAATATGGGTTTATACCCGGGAGGAACACCTCCCAAAACCTTAGGACTTTATTCTTGGTATTGCATTATTTGCACCCAGAATTACAGGCAGGCGCTGTATTTTTAGATGCCACAAAAGCATTCGATACTTTTGAATGGCAATACTTATTTGCGATCCTTGGTCGTATGGGTTTCAGTCCGTTGTTTATCAATTTAATAAGTCTGCTTTACACGCAACCACAGGCATGTGTGAGAGTGAATGGTCTCATCTCGGCACCCTTTAATATTTCGTGGGGAACAAGGCAGGGCTGCCCGCTTTCCCCCTGCTATTTGCGATTGCGATGAAACCACTCGCGGCGCGTATCCAAGAACATCATACTGTCAAGGGGATTGGATTTAGTGCCCGTAGTCTTCTAATTTCCCTCTCCGCAGACAATGTCACCTTGTATGTTTCTGATCCACAAACAAATCTAGATCCGTTATTGAGAGAATTCATCAACTTCGGTGGCCTCTCCGGAATATCGATTAATTGGACTAAATCTGTTATTTTCCCTCTGACTGACACAACTGTCCAATCCCAATCTGAGTTTCCCCTTACATGGACGACAGACCCTGTGAAATATTTAGGCATATGGGTTAGCAGGGATATCCAGGTCTAATGGAACATGAATTATTGACGTGCCTACACTGGTTGGAAGAGAAGGTCGCTGCTTGGGCTGGGCTCCCGCTCTCATTGGCCGGGAGGATAGCTTTGGCCAAGATGGTGGTACTTCCTAAATTAATTAATTTATTTGTAAATCTTCCACTCCCGCTAACGCAAGCCTTTTTTAAAACCCTACGGTCCCTGTTGATTTCCCTGATATGGGCGAGTGGACAAGCTAGAGTTTCCTGGGAACTTCTAGCAATTCATTTGCGGCAGGGAGGGCTTGGAGCTCCGGACATGCAATTATATGCGTGGAGCGCACAAGCACAGTTCCTACACTATTGGGCACACCCTACTCCATTTCAGCCCCATGTGGCAGTGGAAGCAGCGGTTGCGGTGCCTCTCCCTCTACAGGTTGCCCTCTATAAAGACTATAAACGCCCTAGAGAGGATATAGATACAGTAGAGACTATGCGATGGGCCTGGAACGAGCTGCGTAAGAGGGCCGGCGCTCCCATTATGTATGCCCAAGCAATGCCCATATCACATAACCCGATGCTGTTCCCCACGGGGAGGGTATTGGAAAGGACCTGGCACATAACATGAAACTACACACATTTGCGGATCTTTACCCAGAAGGGTCTTTCCGACCACCCCCTTCGGCCACGGAGGAGCGACAAGTGCCTTTTTCTGAATTGTTTACATATCACAAACTCAGAGCTGCATGCTGGTCCATACGTGACACTTTTCCTGAAGCCCCACCCACCCTCAGCGCATTAGAAAATGTTCTAAAATCAACCTCCCCCCGCCGACTAATCACCAGGATTTACAACCACATGCAGAATTCAGCCGCCTTGACGAAACCACGGGCACTACAGGCATGGAATGTAGACTTGCAGACTCCGCTCACAGAAGACCAATGGCTTTATTGTTGTAGCCAACTTGCAGCCCTCTCTCCTAATTATAAGCTTCGATTAGTCCATTTTAAGTTCCTACATAGATTTTCCAGAACACCTAGTAACATGCATCATATAGGTCTCAAGGAGGATGATAGTTGCTGGAAATGTGGGAGGGCCCCGGCTGGCTTCTTACATGTTGCATGGGATTGCCCGAGGATAGTAAAATACTGTCTCGATGTATTTCATATAATCCACCAAATAATTGGGCAGCCTGGAGAGCCTTATCCTTTACAGGGACTGCTAGGGTATGTTAAAGACACTCCTGCCAAGTTTAGGAAACTACACGCACTGTTGCTCCTTTTCGCTAAAAGGCGGGTCGCTATGCATTGGGGGTGTAAGCGGGTCCCATCCAAAACTGACTGGATAGCAGATAGAACATTTGGACACTCACAATTGACCACCTTCTGGGAGCTGATGCCTTCCACATCTAGACCCAAAGACATATGGGAACCATTTGTGGTGTGGGCCCGTGAATATCAAGAGACAATACTACCGCGGTACCTTAGGAATACTCATATGGGAGAAGGGAAGGGCCGCGACATACAGGTTGGGGATATAGCAAATATGTAAATGTGTCAGATTATGCTATTCGCTTTTCAAATTTTTGGGTTGTTTAATTTTGAATGCAATTTGTCCTGCAATGATTTATTGTATTGATGATACTGCTGCATTCCCTCTGAAGAAACTACCTTTCATGCTGTTGGGACTATATGTCGGAGTGATTAAGTATACATATGAAGTAGAAACTCACATGACACTGTTACGAAAAGATGATTCTGTATTGCAAGAGCAAATGACTGGCCGTGTTTGCAACTGGTTGTCTTGTTGTATCATTGAAAATGTCAATAAATTAAAGCAACAAAAAAAAATAAGGAAAACAAAAAAAAGGTTGGCGGAGAGAAGAACACGGGTCGGAATGTAAGGGTGACACAGGTTGCTCAGAATCGCTGGACCTAAGCCTGCAAGGATTTTGTGTGCAATGTAAAGTGCTTTGAACTGGATTCTTTGCTCTAAAGGCAGCCAGTGAAGGCAGCACAGCAGACCAGAGACTGAACTATACCTAGGGAAGGCAAACAGTGTTCGGGCTGCCGCGTTCATGGTGTGCTGTAGCCTATTGATCACGGATTTATATGAGCCAAGCAACAGACTATTGCGGTAGTCCAGCCTGGCCAAAACTGTGAAACCTCATGCCCTTAATATGTCTCCATGAAGCGTATCCTCTCACTGTGAGATATATTTATAGCTGTCCAGCCAGAGAACCAGCGGTGGCTGTGCACGTGCATGCACACAACTGGCTGACAGTGACCCTGAATGCACACTTGGAGTGCATCTTGCAGCTTCCACCATGCCTCACACCAAGAATAGGGAAAAGAAACATGGTGCCCAAGGTATTCAGCATAATTGACTTTCCCATGTCCTGCCACCTGCTCCCCTCCCCCAGTCCTTGCCACAACATGCCGGTCCATCCACACACAGCACATGTATGTACCCCCTACTAGGGCTCCCTGGTAAACACTGCCGCAAAAAAGGATTTCACCAACATCCGTTGGACCCGGCGAGATTGTTAACAGGAGGAGGCGGAAAGGCCTTCTGCCACCCCGTGAGTTGCTAGCACCTTCCCTTTAAAAGGACTACAGAGAGCGCCTGCTGCCGTCGGGTGCGTCATCGCTGCTGCCAGGGTTTGGCAAAGGTGTTTATTGGGTAAATTATGCTGACTGCAGGAGTTTCTTTGGAGACGAGCGGCGGCACTGAAATGCAATTAAACTCCTATGCAATTATGTGCTATGATGGCGGGGTCAGGGAGTAATGGAATAAGGAAAGGGTGGAGAGGCTGTACCAGAGAAATGTGTATGTTCTGATTTTAAAAAGCCATTAAAGTTTTATGCTCGAGCTTCAAAGAGGTGCTAGGTACGGTATGCATCGCGCAGAATCCAGCCATATAAAGGTAATAAAAAACAGAGTTTATACTTAAATGAAGCCTGAAAATAATTGCTGTTTCTTGGCCTCTTGGAATGTGACACACGCCCACATAAGCATTAGGGACAGCACACCTGGGCCGGGATTACTGCAGCACAGCAGGGTTAAAGCCTCGGCTCGCGTCTGGACTATTGGCACAGACATTTATTCTAAAAATATTGATTCCCGAAAGAAAAAAAAGCGGAATTTAGAGCAACATTTTTTTGCGCTGGGCGCATTGCACACCTGCTCACATGAACGTACATCTATACTGTTAATATTTAAATAACGTCGGACAGAGGATACCGCAGCAAAGCGGGAACATTTAACTTTTTGTTCCATTGCGAGTGCTTGCAGGCATTTGGGGTGGAATACTGACATTTAAAGAATGGACGAGGTCACCCCGTGTCTCGCTGCCACCTTAAATAACTGTATAACAAAACACAACAAAACACAATAGTAGTTAAAAATAACATAACGTGAAATTAGGTAAAAACGAGTTAAACATACCATGAACCCAGTCGTCCCATTTATATCACTCTGTTCACAACTCCTGCTCCCCTGGATTACGCCTCATCACACCTTATACCGATGAATGCACATTAATATGTCACACTGCAGACACCAGCACAACATATTAACCAGGCGGCATCTTCGTCAGCCGCTCTTGGTTCACACTCATCCATGCGCACCGTGAATGTCCTTGCCCAGCAGGCTAAAGCATACAATATATTGAGTGCACACCCAAAAGCCAGAGGAGGGGTTGCCATCATTCACAAGTCTGTCTGCCCAGGTGCACTCCAGAATTCCACCACCCTCGCCTCCATGGAACTTTGCACCCAGAACTTCCCCTCTCAGCAACACAGAAGAACATTTTCCATCTGATGTAGGCTCCAGCGCCCCCACTCTGACGAAATCACAGACATTGTGAAGACACCATATAACATCCCATGACAACATCTTTATCTGGAATCTCACCCTCCCTACCTCAACCCCTACCATGAATATGATGTAAGTATTCTTTCACTTCTTGGGCACCGTTAATATCAATCATTTCATCACAGAAGCCATTCCAAAAGCAACACTGTCAAACTTGTCTACACAATCAAGAAAACCAAAGGATGGCAGAACCCACTGAAACTAAAATCGTCTGACTATGCTGCAGTTCCAATATTCACCCACCTTTGGCAGCCTAAACATTACAACACTACCTCCTCTTCAAGAACAGCCCTACTGAAATGAGCAATCAAGAACCCCACACCACCAAACTGGAATGAATTGGCTTGGGTGGTATTTTACCAATCCAAAGCTGTAATACTGTGCCTAGAGTGGTAAAAGGCGTTCATCATTTTTTAGCGCAGTGTGGATACATTAGCTAATATACAAGTTACTTACTTGTGTAACGATATATCTGTAAGAGACATTAGTTAGTGATAGATTCCTTACCTTAGAATATCCCCAGATGTCAGACTGGATCCGGAAAGTTGCGCTTAGCAGTACCCCTGCGCGTCAGTAGGTGGTGAAGTGCGACTCCGCGTCCGTCACTGGCGTCGTAAGCGCCGATATGACGCCACGGAGGGTACTTAGGTGCCCTGCCCCATGCGTGCTGACGTCAGTTCTGTACACGACTTTCCGCACCAGAAACGCAGAGCCATGCAAGATACTGACCATTGGGGCAGAAAACTAGGGCCCTAAGAGGGATCACCTTAACCCTAGCAACCAGTTCACAGAACGGGGAGGATGGGTGGGGCGGTAAGGAATCTATCACTAACTAATGTCTCTTACATATATATCGTTACACAAGTAGTAACTGCATCTGAAAGAGACACGTTAGTGATAGATTCCATACCTTAGAATAGATAACCCAGCAATACCAACCCCGGTGGTGGGTCTACGAACAAGATTACACCAGAAAGTCATGGAGCACAGAACGGCCAAAGAAGCCGTCCCTCCAAATTTGACTGTCAGGGCAGTAGTGCTTGGTAAACGTGTGCAGCGAGGCCCACGTAGCTGCCTGACAAATGTCCTGCAAGGAAACGCCGCGTCCCTAGGCAGTAGTGGCTGCCATTGCCCTGGTGGAATGGGCACGCAGCCCCATAGGAGGCTCCTTCTTAGCCAACGAGTAAAATGCCTTGATGCACAGAACGCCCCACCGAGAGATGGTCCGCTTGTGCATGGCCCAACCTTTTTTGGCGCCCACGTAGCCAACAAAGAGTTGGTCATCCACCAGAACCGCTGTGTGTGCTTCAGATAGAACGAGAGCGCACATTTCGGGTCCAGATGGTGGAGCCTCTCTTCCGCTTTCGAAGGATGCGGAGGCAGAAAGAAGGTGGGTAAAGTGAAAGTGATGGTTTGCCCGATGTGGAAGGGCGTAACAACCTTCAGCAAGAAAGAAGGACAGGTCCTTAAAACCACCTTCTCTGAATGAACAGAAAGGAAAGGAGGTTTGGAAGAATGGGCCTGGAGCTCACTCACTCTTCTGGCAGAGGTCATAGCAACCAGGAAAGCAGTCTTTAAGGTGAGAAGACGCAAAGGAGAGTTGTGAAGCGGCTCAAAGGGAGCGCACATCAAGTAAGTCACCACAAGGTTCAAGTCCCACTGGGGCATTACGAACGGAACTGGAGGGAACATGTGTGTAATGCCTTTCAGGAAACGGTTAACAACCGGAGACTTAAAAAGAGAAGGCTGATCAGGAAGCCGGAGAAACGCGTAGATGGCAGAAAGATAACCTTTGATAGTGCCCAGACCAGAGCCCTGCCGGGCCAAGGAACGCAGGAACAGAAGAACTTCTGAAAGAGGGGCAGAAAGGGGATCCACAGCCTTCGCTGTGCACCATGCCACAAATTTGTTCCACCGACAGGCGTATACTGTTTTAGTGGAGGGACGCCTGGCTGCCAGAATGACATCACAGACTTCGGGAGAAAGATCGAAAGCTGTCAACTGTCACCGCTCAATCTACACACATGGAGGTGGAGGCTGGACAGGTTCGGGTGGAGGACCGTCCCCTGCCGCTGCGATAGAAGATCCTCCCGAAGAGGCAGTCAGATCGGGGCATTGATAGCCAAGCTGAGAAGCTCGGGATACCAGTATCTTCGTGCCCAATCCGGAGCCACAAGGATGACTTGGGCCTGGTCGCGCCTGATCTTCTTCAGCACTCTGGGCAGAAGTGGTATAGGCGGAAAGGCATACAACAGACCGCAACACCACTCGCGATGAAAAGCGTCGCCGAGCGAGTACATCCTTGGAAACTCCTACGCGCAGAACTGCTGACATTGTGCGTTCTCTTCGGTGGCGAATAGATCTAACCAAGGTTCTCCCCACTGCTGAAAGAGACCTTGCACCACCTCCGAGTGAAGACGCCATTCGTGATCCAACATGCACCCTCGGCTGAGTTTGTCCGCCCTGGCGTTCAGAGAACCTGCCAGGTGTTGAACCACCAAGGAAATGCCTTGACGTTCCAGCCACGTCCAGAGACGTAGAGCCTCCTGACATAGGGTCCACGACCCCACCCCGCCTTGCTTGTTGCAGTACCACATGGCGGTGGTGTTGTCTGTGAACACCTGCACTACTCTCCCCTTGACAGAGGGAAGGAATGCTTTGAGTGCAAGTAGGATCGCCCTTTGCTCCAAAAGGTTGATATGGAGCTTGGACTCTGCCAGAGACCAGAGGCCTCTGATCTCCGTCTCTCCCATGTGGCCACCCCAACCCAGGAGGGACGCGTCCCTCACTACTGTGTGCTCCGGTTGGGTAAGGGAGAGGGATCTGTCGCTGACCCAAAGCTGGTTCGTGAGCCACCACTGCAAGTCCTGTGCAGTACCCTCTGAGATCTGGATGGAGTCGGACAGGTTCCCCTGATGCTGAGCCCACTGGAACTTCCCACTGCAGAGCCCACAAATGCCATCTGGCATGGTCGATTAGCAGGATGCAGGAGGCCATAAGGCCCAGCAGCCTCAGAGTCTTCCTGACCGAAACCCAGGACCAGGGCTGAAAGATCGGAATCATAGCCCGAATGTCCCGGACTCGCTGTTTGGGAGGATAAACCCGAAACTGTGCTGTATCCAGAACCGCTCGGATGAAAAGGAGCTTTTGAAAGGGAATCAGGTGCGACTTCGGCACGTTGATGGAAAACCCCAGCAAATGCAGGAGGTTGGCCGAAGTCTGGAGGTGCGAGACGACTGCCTGGGGCGAGCCCGCTTTCAACAGGCAGTCGTCGAGATAGGCGAAAACTGAAACCCCTGATCTGCGCAGATGAGCTGCGACCACCGCCATCACTTTCGTGAACACCCGAGGGGTGCTGGTAAGGCCAAAAGGGAGCACGGTGAACTGAAAGTGCTCGTGGCCCACCGTGAACCGTAGGTAACGCCGGTGGGCTGGCAGGATGGGAATATGAAAATAAGCATCCTGCAAGTCCAACGCTACCAGCCAGTCTTGCGGGTCTAGAGCAGACAAGACCTGAGCTAGCATGAGCATCTTGAACTTCTCCTTCTGGAGGAAGCGATTGACGTTCTGGAGATCTATGATAGGGCGCATACCTTTGTCCTTCTTCGGAACCAAGAAGTAGTGGGAGTAGCAACCACGACCTACTTCTGGGGTCGGAACGCGCTCGATGGCCTCCTTGGCCAAGAGGGCCGAAACTTCCTGCTGGAAAAGTGCCAAGTGTTCCCCCGACAAGCGGTGGTGCTGAGGAGGCATGGCTGGAGGGGTAGATTCAAAGGGGATGGAGTAGCCCCTGCAGACTATTTGCAGAACCCACCTGTCCAAGGTTACGGAGCGTCTGGTGGGACTGAAACACCGGACTAGGAAGGTTTAGAGGTGGTTGGCGGCAGGGGAGGTGGTGGACTGACCCATCCGCTGTCCCCGGGATCCACCACGGCGGGTCCCACATGCGCGGCTGCGCTGAGACTGTGGCTGCGCAGACTTGCGGGTCTGAAAAGAACGCGGCTGGACGCTCCGACCTTGGCCTCGAAAGGACCGAAAAGCAGACCCCGAGGGAGTATGCGTGGTGGGGAGACCCAAAGACTGGGCCGTAGCCCAAGAGTCCTTAAAACATTCCAGGGTGCTATCCGCCTTATCATCGAAGAGGCGTGTACCGTCAAAGGGCATGTCCAACAGAGTGTTCTGGACATCCGCAGAGAAGCCAGTAGTGCGGAGCCAAGTATAACGACGGAGCGCCACAGTTGTGGAAAGTGCCCTACCGAGAGAATCACTGTGTCAAGCCCACAACGAATAGTAAATTTCGCAGCATCTCTCCCCTCAGGAAATGGCTTGGGAGAGAACCGCCCGTGCCTCCACAGGGCACTGAGGTAGCACCTGTGCCACAGTGTAACACACAGAATGGGAATAGCGGCCTAGAAGGCACGCAGTATTCACCGCCCGCAACACAGAGCTGGCAGATGTGAAAATCTTTTTCCCAAATTGCTCCAGTTTCCTAGCTTCCTTGTCCGGAGGAGCAGAAGGGAACGCACTCGGCGAGGCAGAAGCCTGGACAACCAGACTCTCAGGTGTTGGGTGTTGAGAAAGCTGGGGTCGCCCGGCGCCGGGCGATGGTGGAGCGCCACACCCTTATCCACAGGGACTCCTGTGTTAGGTTTAATCCAGTTGCCCAACAGGATATCAGTAAGCACTTCATTGAAGGGCAGTAACGACTCCGCAGAGGAGGACTGCGGCTGCAGGACCTCAGTCGGGAGATTGGTCCTGATAGGTACAGAACGGAGCTCGAGGTTAAGAGCCTCAACTGCCCGACGTAAAACCACCGAAAAAGTCCCAACCTCCTCCGTGGCCACGGAAGAAGGGGACAGAGGGCCAGGGTGTGGAGAGAAATCCAGATCCACTGGACCCTCCACATCGCCTTCCCACTCAGGCTCATCCTCGCATTGAGCTGCAAGAGGGTCCTCAGACCCCTCCCAGTATCCCCCTTCGTCCACCGGTTGCTGAAGGGGCCGGTAAAGACGAGGAGCCCTGGGAAACGGGATAAACTCCTCTCCAAGAAATGGAATGGGAGGGTAAGATACCAGTCCCAGGTAGGCACCATCCGGCGTCTGCGGAGGTGCCTAGCGCCGGAGCCAGATCAAGGGCCAGCACCGAGTCCGGAGTCGGCACCGGCGCCGAAGCCGGAGCCGGCGCCCTGTCCGAGGTGGGAGCCGAGGCTGGGGCTGGCGGCGCCGCAGGGTATGGTGCCGGCGTAGCCAAGGCCTGAGGCGGCGGCACGGGGGCAAACCATTCCGATGGATCCGCACGGCCCGAAGGCGCTCTGGAGGGACCCAGCGGGGCAAACAAATGACGCATGGCCGACATAAAGGCCTACACCTCGTCCGAAGTCGTGCGCAGCCCCGGAAAGGGAGGGTAGGCCGCAGGCAACGACGGAGGCTCCAACAGAGCCGCGGGGGAGTTACCGCCCAACCCCTCCACCGCGTCCCGTGAGGGGTAGAAGAAGAGCGACAACGCTTCTTCGACTTTTTATGGCACCGAGACTTACCTGTCCCCGCTTCCGACGAGCGATGCTGATGGCTCCGCGACCGGTCCCTTGACCTCCCACGGGATCGGGACCTCGATCGGCGCGGAACCGATTGCCGGACCTCCAACTACTTTCGGGAATGCTCCTGCAAAGCTTTCTGCGCCATGGCCCGGCAATCGGGGCACGCCTCGGGGTCATGGGCATGCCCCAAGCAGAAGAGACACACGTCGTGAGGGTCCGACACGGACATGTTGCGGCGGCAGGCCCTACAGGACTTAAACCCGGGAATCTCTATTGCACCAGGAGTCAAGCACACGACAAAAGAAGTTGTTAGAAACCAAGTTAAACTTTTAACTAGTGGTACCGCTCTCTCTCTCGGATCTGCGCTGTTGCGCGGAAAAAGAAAGAACTGACGTCAGCGCGCGTGGGCGCGTCTAAGTATCTCTGACGATGTCATCTCGGCGGCTACGATGCCAGCGACGTACGCTGAGCCGTACGACGACGCCTACCGACGAGCAGGGGTACTGCTGACGAAAATTTTGCAGATCCAGTCTGACGCCTGGGGATATTCTAAGGTAAGGAATCTATCACTAACGTGTCTCTTTCAGATCCTATGCTTAAAAGACTGCCACTATTCTATCTTGGCGTAGATGGCACTGTGCTTATCCTATGCTTAAAAACTCTGCTAGAAAAATAGACATTTGTGGTGAGCATTTTTAGAGTGTCAGTGGTGTCATAGAGTGCCCTTTATAAAAGAGCTGCTCTCCACCTAAAACTTGGGAATTAGAGAGAGAGAGAGAGAGAGAGAGAGAGAGAGAGACAAGGCCTGACAAGGTTCCTTTCACTTGCCACGTTTTTTTTTTAATCAGTTTAAAAAATCTATTTTATATGTGGGGTCCTGCATTTGCTGCTGGGAATTGTATTAAGTGTAATTGTTGTTTACGGTGCTGCTGGGGAACTGTTCATTATTCAGGGAGGAAGCAATTTTTAAAAGACACAAACGCTGCAAATTTTTTAATCTATTTTGTGCCTCCTCAACTCCGGTTTTAAAATCAATTCGCTGGCCTCATTATTTCCTGATCCTTGGTGGGGTGTGAATCTCCGCTTTTTAGCGGCCATTTTACCTGTGCCATTTCCATTCGCGAGTAGTGTTCTAGCTCTCGCACGCTGCACACGTCCACTTTAACCCTACTTAATGGGCGAGGCTCGGACGCGCAGTGCCTGACAAGGTTCCTTTCACTTGCCACGTTTTTTTTTGATCAGTTTAAAAAATCTATTTTATATGTGGGCTCCTGCATTTGCTGCTGGGAATTGTATTAAGTGTAATTGTTGTTTACAGTGCTGCTGGGGAATTGTTCATTATTCAGGGGGGAAGCAATTTTTAAAAGACACAAACGCTGCTAATTTTTTTATCTATTTTGTGCCTCCTCAACTCTGGTTTTAAAATCAATTCACTGGCCTCATTATTTCCTGATCCTTGGTGGGGTGTGAATCTCCGCTTTTTAGCGGCCATTTTACCTGTGCCATTTCCATTCGCGAGTAGCGTTCTAGCTCTCGCACGCTGCACACGTCCACTTTAACCCTACTTAAAGGGTGAGGCTCTGACGCGCAGCGCCAGACAAGGTTCCTTTCACTTGCCACGTTTTTGTTTGATCAGTTTAAAAAATCTATTTTATATGTAGGGTCCTGCATTTGCTGCTGGGAATTGTATTAAGTGTAATTGTTGTTTACGGTGCTGCTGGGGAATTGTTCATTATTCAGGGGGGAAGCAATTTTTAAAAGACACAAACGCTGCTAATTTTTTTATCTATTTTGTGCCTCCTTAACTCCGGTTTTAAAATCAATTCGCTGGCCTCATTATTTCCTGATCCTTGGTGGGGTGTGAATCTCCGCTTTTTAGCGGCCATTTTACCTGTGCCATTTCCATTCGCGAGTAGCGTTCTAGCTCTCGCACGCTGCACACGTCCGCTTTAACCCTACTTAATGGACGAGGCTCGGACGCGCAGCGCCTGACAAGGTTCCTTTCACTTGCCACGTTTTTTTTTGATCTGTTTAAAAAATCTATTTTATATGTGGGGTCCTGCATTTGCTGCTGGGAATTGTATTAAGTGTAATTGTTGTTTACGTGCTGCTGGGGAATTGTTCATTATTCAGGGGGGAAGCAATTTTTAAAAGACACAAACGCTGCTAATTTTTTTATCTATTTTGTGCCTCCTCAACTCCGGTTTTAAAATCAATTCGCTGGCCTCATTATTTCCTGATCCTTGGTGGGGTGTGAATCTCCACTTTTTAGCGGCCATTTTACCTGTGCCATTTCCATTCGCGAGTAGCGTTCTAGCTCTCGCACGCTGCACACGTCCACTTTAACCCTACTTAATGGGCGAGGCTCGGACGCGCAGCGGGCGCGCCAAAGGCGCGCCTAAGGCAAGCCTGTCTGCGCCCGTCCGCGCCATGTCAGCGGCAGAGGCTAGTTATGCTGCCCATTTTGTATCTTCTGTCGGAGCTATCCTCCAGCTGTCAAGTGAGTGCCTTAAATCATTTCGACCACCCCCCTGCCCCTGTTTAGGGATTAGGCCCTCGCTCCTTAGCGCCGATTTTTTGTGTGTCGATTGTGGCTTTGCCTTCAATTCCGAGGTCCCCTTGGTCCTCACTAACGCTCCGGAAAGGCAGCGTTTGAAAGCCGCTTTGATAAACGCTAGATCAATGAGGAGACATCATTTCGAGGTCTCTGAATTACTGACGGATAATGCTCTTGATATATTGTTTATTACAGAGACCTGGCTGGACGATGTATCCAACCCCATCATTGCATTGGTCACACCCGCTGGTTTTAAATTTTGCAGGGTTGACCGCCCTGCTGGAAGGGGAGGCGGTGTAGCGATCCTTTATAGAGAGAACCTATTATTGAATAGCGAGGTCTCCACCCTGTGGGATGGGTGTGAGGTCTTGGATTTTAGTATTCATCTTTCTGATCACTTTACTCTAGGCGGTTCACTTATTTATCGTCCCCCTGGTTTAGCCAGCGTGTTTTTGAAATCATGTGGGGATGCGCTAGCTGATCGCTCACTACGCTTCTCCCACTATGTGGGTTTAGGGGGATGTAAATCTTAACCTTGATCAACAAGACGCAAAGGAGTCGATGGCCTTCCTTGACTTTCTGCAACTTGCTCACCTTACCCAGTGGGTTTCCTCACCTACGCATCAGGGTGGCCATATACTTGACCCTATTTGTTCCAATTTCCCATTGGTAGTCGACGAGCCTGTGCCGGTCCCTTGGTCGGACCATTTTTTTTATTAGCTTCTCCTGGGACATTAGTCGGCCAGTCCAGTCTTTGTGCTCTCTCCGCCCCCTATGTTTACTAAAATTGATCCATTGCAACTCAAGATGGCCTTGGCTGCCTCTAGGCCCCCCTGTCAACAAGATCTTACAGGGAGTGTGGTTGAGTTCACAAGGTGGATTGCTGATGCAGTGTCCTCTCTTTCGGCGTCCCACCCACCCAAGCTTTCCAGGGAATCGCCCTCTAAACCGTGGTACCTGCCGGAGCTGAAAATTCTGAAACATGACTGCAAAGTGTTGGAGAGGGCCTGGCGCTCTAGTGGCTACTGCCCCTTGGCGAAGCTCACGCTGAGATCTAAACAAAAGAGCTACTACGCAGCGATTGCGGTGGCTAAAAGTCAATACTTCACCAGGCGGATCGACCAGGCGAACAACAACTCTAAAGAAATCTTCTCAATAGTAAAAAGCTTTATGTCTCCGATAGCTCTGGTGCGTCCTGTTCTTGCTACAGAGGACTGGTGTAATATACTGGCCAAGTTCTTTCAGGACAAAATTTTGGATATTCAATCCACCGTTCCTACTAATTCTCATACATCTGTCCGAGACATCTCTGTCTCTCGGCCACTTGAAACTTCCCACAATTTCTCCTCTTTTTCAGTGGTTGATCTCCCTACCTCTCTTAAAATTTTGACGGCCCTAAAATCGGGCTCGCCCACAGATCCCTGTGCGGCCAGGCTTGTGGCTGCAGTTGCGGAATGTGTTAATCCTGAGGTCAATCAGATTATAAATATGTCATTGCGGGAGGCCTGCGTTCCATCCTCTTGGAAGCAAGCTAAAATTCTGCCTCTTCTCAAGAAACCATCTTTGGACCCTCTTTCCCCAGGTAACTACCGCCCTATTTCTTTGCTTCCTAGCCTCGCCAAGGTTTCCGAAAAGGTGGTCACCAATCAGCTCACGGATTATGTGGAGGCCTCTGGCCTGCTCCATCCGGCACAATCAGGGTTTCGGACGTCTTTCAGTACGGAGTCTGCCTTATTGGAGGTATCGGAGGCAATTAGAGAGTGCCTTGATGCCGGGGGGAGGGCTGTGCTGGTTATGCTGGACCTCTCGGCAGCTTTCGATACGGTGCCCCATGCTTTACTGCTCAATCGCCTCCTCGAGATTGGAATCTCTGGGTCGGTATGGGGCTGGGTCAGGTCCTTTTTGGAGGGCCAGTCTCAGCTGGTATGGCTTCCACCGTGTGCTTCGACACCACAGATAGTGGCTACTGGCGTCCCTCAGGGGTCATCCCTTAGTCCCCTTCTTTTTAACATTTATGTTACTCCGCTTATTTATCTGGCCGAAACCTTGGGGCTAAGGTGATGGCCTATGTAGATGACACTCAACTGCTGTTTTCCTGGGGTCATGACGAGATCTCTGTCCTCCCTGCGCAACAGTGCCTCTCCTCGTTTTTCGCTGGCTCGCCCAAGCTCAGCTTAAATGTAATGAGGAGAAATCAGAGATCCTCTTGTACGGCTCCTTCCCGGATGACTTTAGAAGGATATTATGGCCTCCTGGGTTTCCACTCCCTTGTTCTAGGATGACTCTGTTAAGAACCTTAGGATTTGGTTTAGCGAGAACCTGATTTTTTCCTCACAGGTAAAGAAGTTAACAGGCTGCTGTTTTAGTATCCTCAGGTCTTTTAGGAAGTGTTTGCCTTTTCTGCCCAGAGCGGCTAAGGAAACTGTGGTTCGTGCGCTAATCCTCTCACGCCTTGACTATGCCAATGCATTGTATGCTGGCATTCCAGTTTACTTGTTGGATAAACTGCAGGTGATCCAAAACGTGGCCGCCCGTCTTCTGCTGGGCCTTTCAAGCAGATGTAGTGTGCGTGCACACTTGCGACTGTTGCATTGGCTTCCGGTAAAGGACCGTATAAAATTCAAAATTGTATCCATCGCCCATAAAGCCTTGTATGGTTTGGGCCCTACCTATCTACAGAATGTAGATAGGTTTTATGTCCCGGTACGACAGCTGCGCTCCTCCTCTCAACTCTTGGCAGAGATTCCTCGCTTCAAGTGTGTAAGATTGGGCGGCTGCTCTTTCTCACGGCTTGCGGCTCAGGCTTGGAACGCGCTGCCATTGACTCTGAGGGGCATTAAAGATCCTGTTATTTTTAAAAAGCATTTGAAAACCCTCCTGTTTTAGTCCCCTTTCTTTGGCTGTGTTATCCTTGTTGGGTTCGCACCGGGACACTCCTCGGAGTATCTGTGCGTGCTACAAGTGCATATAACATAACATAACAGAGAGAGAGAGAGAGAGAGAGAGAGAGAGAAAGTGTGTGTATATATGTATGTGTATATATATATATATATATATATATATATATATATATATATATATATATATATATATATATATATATATATATATATATATCAAAAACACAAAACGTGATGGGAGGAGAGGAATAATGCATTCACTTGGGGTAGCATTCCAACCCATCATTCTTTTGCCCACCATGCCACCTCAGTTAAGAGTAAGACCCAGACATATGCAAGTCAGGTTTGACCCTCCTCCAATAGAAACAGTTCAGCCCGCATTGAGGCAGGGCCTGGGCTGGCAGTTTATCACCAGGCCCAAAGTTATCCCCTCAACAACTTCCTGTTTGTTGATCAAGTGCCGTGGCATAGCAAAGATGCCAAAGGACTTATTGAAAACAATGAAAACAGGCTCCTATATGCCCCTGTAGAAGTAGTAAAAAGTGATAATTATGGTTTACTGAAATATTGCTCAAGTGGCTGTAGATGTTCTATATTTTAACCTAATGAGCCAATATACTGTAAACAATATTTAGGAAAAGATATTTTTGACAGACTATATTTAAGTCACGATATTCTGGTACCACACCAGTCGAAGACAATAGCCACTACCCCTTAAGAATCCCAATGGATCCTAAAGGATGTCTATGTGAGTGATCCCACGCATTAAGAAAAACAAAGCAATAATGGACGATTGTATCAAAAAAGGAACACAAGCATTGTATACTCCTCCAGTGCGGACCATTGCACACAGTAAATGTTTCTTTTTAAAACTACTTACATCGAATGACAAAAATAATTAGCTGAACCTTTAAAAAAACTCTTTAACATCTTTACAGAATCTGACAATGTTCAGTACCACTCAAAATGCTTTCAGATGGGAAGTATGGCCTATTGCAATGAATGTTGCAGGTACTGCCATAAAAGTCTCAGAAAATATCTAAGATGAGTGCTATAGTCCACCTCACAAAATTTCCAAATATTTAAATGAAATTTTCTGTGATTCCAGTACTGGAAGTGGGTATGGTCTCTGGCCAATATGTTGAGGATCATTGTTGCATGGTACGCTGTTCTTGGACAGAACATTACTTCAGAGCACAGAACTATTATGGGACATAATACGAGGCTTTATTTCTACTGTAACGCAACTGGTGCTCATGTAAAGCACTCTAAAACCTTCAGGCCGAGTCTGCGCTATATAAAACGCTCCCAAAATCTGGTTACAGAATAGTTATAATGGTAATGATTATGTAGCAGTGTACCTTATGCTATTTTGTTTACCAGAAGGCATTATATGTGTTACTGATTAAACAGTATTTTAACATTATGGTACCCCACGCTGTAACACATTTTCACATAAATGACTTTTGGGACTCTCTTTATCAACTCTCTTCTACTGGACTCCTGTAGACCATTAGCTCTTCCATTAACATCAGGAATTTTTGAGGCCCTATGATTTTAGTAGACCGGCCAGCACCCCCATATTGAAATGTGTTAAAACACCAGTAGACCTTATGTGTTATTATTCAATCATGCAATCAGGCCGCTGCTGATTGGAGCTGCATGGAGAAGGGTGGGCTGTCTAATGCACTGTTCAAAGTGCGCAAGTCTTTATGGCCGGCCGGCGCACACATGAGCACTTTAAACCTCTCCATCCCAGCTGTCTTAAGACAACTGGGTTGAGAGTAAGTGCCTGCCTCCAGTGAGCTGCGGAGCGCCGAGTGAGGCCGCTCCCTCCAATCGGGGCGCTGCTCACATGCTGCATGTGAGCAGCGCCAGGATTGGGCAAGGGAGTTATAGCATCCGGTTCCTGTTCCTGAAAAGAAGAGACCCGGAGCGAGGACGTCGCGTTAGGTACGTTTTCTTTTTTGTTTGTTAGTTTTTGTAATAATATTTTGGGTGCCCCCCCTCCTGTAAATGCCAGCCACTACTGAGTGGGATACTGGGTTGTAAGGACATAGGTAGCTTGTAAAGAGCTGCATGAATGCAGAAGTAAGTTTTGATGGGAAAGGCAACCATATATTGACGAAGGTGACACTCAAAGTCTAAGTCAGATAGTGTTTATTTTGAGCCAGTGGTGGACACCAGCACTCTTTCTGGGGGACCAGGGCTTATTTTTCATCACCAGAGTTTGACCTGGGACAAGCAAGAGAAAAGTAAGAAAGAAGGAGGGAGGGAGAAATAGATAGGACAATTGTGCAAAGTAGGGATGATATAGGATCTGTAAAAGTGGGATAAAGATGCACGAAGTGTAGGGTGGAAGAAAGAGGGATGGGTTGGGATTAAGAGTAGGCGGCCTTGGTATTCAGAAACGAGGTGTATGTGTCTGTGTGATGTGTGTGTGTCTTACAAATTAATTAAGCACTTAATCAGAGGTCCAACGTCGGTCCAGGGGTGATGGACCCATGCCCAGAATGTCAGGCTCACCACTCATTACATCAGAGTTCCACTTAAATGCACAGCCTATTCATTTGTATGACGTGAACATCCTAACAATCTGCCATGGATCCGGTCCTTCTCGACCTATGACGTCCAGCCGTGCTCTATGTAATGGCCGCTCGTGACGTCGGTATGTGACGCGCACTGAACAGTGTTTACATGAGAACTATAAGCTCCTTTATGTAACAAAGACAAACTCTTGGTGCCAATGACCTCGGGTGGCGTGGGTGCCACAGTCTGCTAACCCTGACTGACAGACATGCGTCAGTCTTGGCTCAGGCGGCCGTACACCCAAAGGCGCCGGCTGCTTGAACACAGCGTAGCTGCATACACGAAGAGGCCTTATCTCCAGGTAAAATCTAACTCGTCACGGTTCGCTGCCTTCTAAAGGTTCCCGTGCGGGGGTTCGGCGGCTAGCAATTAGTAACTGCTAATTTTCCGGATCGATTTCCTTTTGTGAGCGCCAGATTACGCCCGGGTGGCAGCAGCAGACCGAGGGGCCCGCTGCCCGGTGACTTTGAAATCCATGCCTGCTAAGCGGGGGCCCCGGCGACCCTCGGGGCGCCTGTTCACAGGGGCCCCTCGCGGTGCGCCCAGCCGGTAGCACTGAACGTCTCACACTGCTCCTAATTACAGACGGGTTCCATTTCCACGGGGCAGAGACAAGACACATCATGCTGGCTTGGCCTGGGATACCTGCCACGTGGCTTTGATAAATGAATTCAGTGTCTGTCTACTTACACCCTAGGCGCATTCCAGGAAAATAATCGCACTTTTAAAAGAATAATCAGGAAGAGTCGTGAAATATTAACATTCTTATAAATGTTAAGTTCGTATTGCCAGTCTGGCCGAACAGCAGTCGCACAGAGGCATTTTATACCGATGTCAACCCTGAACGCCCTGCGGTTTCTGTGCACGCTCGGCTGAGACACGGCCTCACGGCGCTTGTCTGTTGCTGTCCTGGACCTAATAACACAGATGACAGACATCCCATCTGGGCGGGCCGTACTGGCGCATGGAAGCAGCAGGATCTGTGTTCTTTTTCCAACCATCAGTGCAAGAACTTAGGGCTCGACACATTACACTCTTTCAATCAATCAATCAGTGACACTTATAAAGCGCGCTACATACCCGTAGGGTCTCAAGGCGCTGGGGGGGGGGTGCCGCTACTGCTCGAACAGCCAGGTCTTCAGCTTCTTCCTGAAGGAGAGGTGGTCTTGGGTCAGGCGCAGGTCGGACGGGAGGGAGTTCCAGGTCTTGGCGGCCAGGTAGGAGAAGGACCTTCCTCCTGTAGTTGCTCTTCGGATGCGGGGGACGGCGGCGAGGGCGTGGCTGGCTGATCGGAGGTGGCGTTTGGGAGCGTAGAAGTTGACTCGGCTGTTGAGGTAGCTCGGGCCTTGGTCGTGTAGGGCTTTGTGTGCGTGGGTGAGGAGGCGGAAGGTGATTCTCTTGTTGATGGGGAGCCAGTGAAGGTCTCTCAGATGTCCGGAGATGTGGCTGGATCGTGGGATGTCGAGGATGAGTCTGGCTGAGGTGTTTTGGATCCGCTGGAGTCTCTTCTGGAGCTTGGCCGTGGTCCCGGCGTAGAGGGCGTTGCCGTAGTCCAGTCGGCTGGTGACGAGGGCCTGGGTGACGGTCTTCCTGGTCTCTGTGGGGATCCACCAGAAGATCTTCCGTAGCATGCGTAGGATGTTGAAGCACGCCGAGGAGACGCTGTTGACTTGCCTGGTCATGGAGAGGGAGGAGTCCAGGATGAAGCCCAGGTTACGTGCATGGTCTGTCGGTTTGGGTGCGGTGCCCAGGGCGGGTGGCCACCAGGAGTCGTCCCAGGCGGAGGGAGAGGAGCCCAGGATGAGGACCTCCGTCTTGTCCGAGTTCAGTTTCAGGCGGCTGGTCGTCATCCACTCGGCTACCTCTTTCATCCCTTCGTGTAGGTCGGCTCTGGCGGCGGCGGGGTTGTTGGTCAGGGAGAGGATCAGCTGGGTGTCGTCGGCGTAGGAGATGATGCTGAGGTGGTGTTTGCGTACGATGGCCGCGAGGGGGCTCATGTAGACGTTGAAGAGGGTGGGGCTCAGGGATGATCCTTGGGGGACGCCGCAGATGACTTCGGAGGCCTCTGACTTGTACGGTGGTAGGCGGACTCGCTGTGTTCTTCCGTCGAGGAAGGAGATGATCCATTCCAGCGCTTTGTCCTGGATTCCGATGTTGCTGAGGCGCCGTATTAGGGTGCGGTGGCAGACCGTGTCGAATGCCGCGGAGAGGTCTAGGAGGATGAGGGCCGCTGTTTCTCCATTGTCCATCAGGGCTCGGATGTCATCGGTGGCGGCGATGAGGGCGGTCTCGGTGCTGTGTTTGGCTCGGAAGCCGGACTGTGAGGGGTCGAGGGATCCGTTCGTCTCGAGGAAGGCGGCCATCTGCTTGTTGACGGTCTTCTCGATGACTTTGGCTGGGAACGGGAGAAGCGAGATGGGGCGGTAATTCTTGAGGTCGGTGGGGTCCGCTGTTGGTTTCTTGAGTAGAGCGCTGAGTTCCGCGTGTTTCCAGCTCTCGGGGAAGATGGCGGTGTCGAAGGATGTGTTGATGATGTCTCGCAGGTGGGGTGCGATGACAGCGTCGGCCTTGTTGAAGATGTGGTGGGGGCAGGGGTCGGTTGGTGATCCGGAGTGGATTGAGTTCATCGTGCGGATGGTGTCTTCTGTGCTGATCGGGGTCCAGGCGTGGAGGGTGGTGGTGGGGGGGGGTGGCTGGTCGGTCGTGGTGTGCGTTGGTTGGTTGTTGAAACTGCTGTGTATGTCTGTGATCTTGTTGTGGAAGTAGGAGGCGAGGGAGTTGCAGAGGTCTTGCGATGGGGTGATGTCGTTGTTTCCTGCGTTGGGGTTGGAAAGCTCTCTGGGGGTCACAAAACCTAAGAGTGGAAAAAAACAGTGTTTTGCGACTACAACAGATTGCTTTCAAATGTACTAAACCCTTTTGCAAATCGTAAAAGCCTTTCTGACTCGTAAAAAGGATAAGGGAATCACAATTAAGAATGTGAAAGGGGAGTCTCCTATTAATGCCGATTCAAAATGACATGTATCTATAGTTTGTGACCACAACTGCGGTCGCAAACCATTGATAAGACACCTGGGGCCGTAATAACGGAGGGCCCTGGCATTTGCATCCACTTTGCGCGTCGCAGGGGCACTTTGGTATTACAGAAGGGGCAGCAGACGCGCGTGCGTCCCTTTCTGTAATACTGAAAGCGCTATGGGATATGGGCTGCTTTTTAAATATAAATGTTTGCCATTCACAAATGCAAATGTTGGAACGAGGGCCACCATTTGCAACCAATCACAGGAGTTGCAAAATGCAACATTTCCAATGTCAATTTGCAGGGTCTGTGAAGGGACAATTGGTGATGCCGCATCTTTGTCCATCAGCAGCACTGCATATTGCATCCCTACTCCAAAACCAGTCGGTGTGCAATTTGCATATGCTGGTTTGTGAACAGAGATAACTGCGCCCAGCTACCCTCCCAAAAACAGAGGCTTCTTCCCTCTAAAGAGCCATAGAATCTGCTGGACGGCCCTAATAACCAAAAGAGTTTCAGAAAAAGTTATAAGATTCTTGCTCAGCACGCTCCGGCCTGAAATGCATTGAGGTTTTATGAACAAATTAAGCCATATGAATGGTTTGTTCAATGCATAACTATTGTAGGGTTCCATACAACATTTTAAAAATTACATAAATATCGATCATTTATACAGAGTTATTCATTAATCACATGTACTCTGACACCAATTGTTTCTCCAATTTATCATTAAGATCACCCCCCTTCAATTAATCTGACTTTACCTAAATCATCCTAAATTTTCTACCAGCTCTTTTGCAAAGTACGTACATGTGCTCATATTTCAGGAATCCCCTCATTTTAAGTTGCCTTGTATCAAATTCTGGTCCTAGCGTGGACATCCACAGATAAGTTATCAATAGCCGAGCTATGAGGGATGAAAATAAAATAAAGTCATATCATGGGGAATAGTAGAAGCACGAATTGTCGGCCTAGCAGGTTAGTATTGTTTTTCTTACAAACTGTGAGGGCATTTAGGAAGTACCACTGACCCAGAAAGACAGAACTTCAGATCTTATCAAGCGAGAGTATTTGGTAAGAATTCAGTTTTTGAAGGTATCTGGAAATTGTACCGTTTTCTTGATCAAAATAGAAAGAAAACGACTAGATTGGTTTGGGTTGGGTCTTTCAGGTTGAAAATTGGTATCAATTCTTCACAAGTAGCACTAATCAAAATACTTCACAATAATACTCTGGATGTCAGCAGGCGCATGGGGGACTGGTGCCACACGGCGGGGGTCTTTCTCAAATTAGAAGCCTGATTTGGAGCTAGAACCCTGTCCCATAATCAGCCTCGGGGAGGGGGTGAGAGGCGGGGGGGGATTCCACAGATTTGCTATTAGGAAAACTAACCAGATTTTGGAGACAGAGCTGTGCGCAGAGAACCACGTTACATAGTGTAGCTACGTGAATAGTGTCTATAGCGCAAAAATGATTGTATGTTTTTCCTGTTACCAGTAGTTCGTAACCACTGTTGCAACACAAACTATTATCAAAATGTCATCCTAGGAAACCGTGAAATGATCGTAAAATGGCAAAACAAAACATCATAAACATTAGATTATCTTCTTTTACTTTCCATCGACTCATCTAGGGATTCAGCTAAACCCAACCATCCATGCAACCACCATACACATGAACCTAATGATACATCAACTTGCATGCTTATGCATGGATGTATGATGTAACAACGCGTACCATTACAACGCGGTATGTTACATCGCGGTTTTAACAACGCAAGTCGTTACATCGACTTGCGTTGGAGGGCGCTGGACATAGGAATAGTGTGAATTATTATTCCAACTCCAGTCTACGTACAGTAGGGAAGGTGTTGGAAAGTAATTCACACTATTCCTTATCCTACAGCGCCCTCCAGTGCAAGTCGGTGTAAGGACTTGCGTTGTTAAAACCACAATGTAACCATACCGCGTTGTAATGGTTGCGTGGTAAAGGATGTTTCCCTTATGCATCAATGAATCCACCTATGAGTGTTGTCTGTGACAGTGTAATGTGAATGGGTGCCTGTGCGCATGTTGCTCTTTATGCGTGTTGTTGCAGTGCCTGCAGTTCTGTTCCTCTAGCCTCATGCATGCGTATATCTGTTTACCTACTCCCATATGATGCTTCGTCTGGCTGCATGCCCTGTACGGACTACATATTCGCTGCTATTGCAATGATTCTTTACCAATTCTGCCCCAGAACTATTTGTCATGGATACTGATTCCCTCTTTTAAAATTGAATGAAATGCGGCAGAACACAATGTGAAATGCCACTGTGTTTTAAAGTGTAACTGCACTGCAGCCAGAGCACACTGCTCCATTCTAATGTCTTCACCTTGCCACCCCCTTCTCTTCCAGTCCTGTTTCACGTTTAGAATGTATATTGCGCCTTTAAGCAGTTTTGGGTTTGGGTTTGAAGCAACTGTTTCTGCTATTTCCAGTTTTTATTCACAACATTTACACAGCCTTACATAAACAAGAGACTAAAGCAGTGCTTAATTTGCAAAATAAGTGCCAGGGCCCTGACCAGGAGGCCAATGCTGCTTGCACCCCCCATTGCCTCTGTCATCCCTCCCAAACCAACTACTAACCATCTCTATCGCCTGCAAGTGTGACGGTTCGTATTATTCTAGGTCCTCAAAGCTAAAGGAATGGCTAGAGAGGCAGGAATTGGTCATTTTCAATGTGTATTGTATTTATAAACCACCGTTGTTCTGCTCATCTCTAATTTAGGTGAGTAACGCCACCACGTGGCCGACTTTCTTAAATGCAGTGTTGACAATTAAGTGCAAGTGCCAAGCCACCAGAAACCAATTAAGAGCAGGTGCTCAACACCGGAAACAACCGGCTCAAATTAAGCACTGACATTAATGAGAGATTGAAGTCTGAAGAATGGATGAATGGACTGCTGCCAAATACAGGGCCTGTCAATCAAGAACCATACTTACCTGTGACTTACATGAATGAGACATTAAAGTTTGAACAATGGATCAATTTCAATGCTGTACAATGTATGGTGTTTGCAAGCCACTATGGATCCACAATCATCCTATTTTGTTCTTGCATGAATGAGAGAATGAAGTCTGAGCAATGAATGAATATGACCGCTGTAATAGAGGCGCTGTGGATGAAGGACCAATGTAAACTGTGCCCTGGTTGGATGTGATTTAACAGAAAAACGATTTCTGGGAAACCATTTCACCTAAACTTGCAGAATGAATGGCATTTACCATTTCATAGAAAGTGTAAATACAATGATTAGAGGTCTTACTTTCAGAAAGTGTTTGTGTCTGAGGTATTTATTTCAGTGCTTTACTTTAGTGGACATTACTTCAGATCTATCATTTACATTGTCAGACAATTACTTTGCATACTTATAATTCACTGACCTCCTCGCCAGCCCTAAAGACCATCCATCCGTGACCACTTGCCATCCATCCTTGACCCCTCAAAAGCAGCAACCATGCCTAAACCACAACCATCCCTGATACCTAAACTCCACCCACCCCTGAACTTAAGAACCCCTCACTAACTCCACCCATCCTTGAACCTTTAAAACCCTCACTACCCAAAACTCCGCCCATTGCTGAACTCCAAAGCTCTTTGTCCATAAACTCAACCCATTCCTGGCCCCTAACATCTACCCATTGCTGAACCCTAAAAACCCTTCATACTGCAAAACTCTACCCATCACTAAAACTTAAAAAACCCTCACCAGCTGTCCATCTGTGAACCCCAAAAATCCCTCAACGATCCTACACTTCACCCATCCCTGAATCTTAAAAAATCATCACCACATTTAAACTCCAATATTCTGTGATCCATGAAAAACCGTCACCACCACTAAAGTCTGCCCATACCTGATCGCTAAAAACTCCCACCACCTCTAAATCCATTAAACCTAAACATCTTTTTCTAAACCTGAATCCACCTGTCCCTGGCCACTATAACCCCTCATGACCCCTACACTCCACCTGATCCTGAACCCTAAAAATCCTTCACCACTGTTAAAGTTTATCCATCACTGGTCCTTAAAAACCAATCACTAGCCCTAAAATCCACTAACTGTGAACCCTACAAACTCCGCACTCCTACACAACACCCATCCCTGAACCATAAAAGCCTCTCACCACCCCTAAGTTCCAATATTCCATGAACCATAAAAAACCCTCACCACCACTAAGCTCCATCAATTCCTAGGGCAGCATTAAAAAAAGTGCCCCAGGGGTGCAACAGGCATGTGTGCCCACTCTGCATGCCCCTGGGTCACTTAGGTATTACAGAAAGGGCCGCAGACGCTTGTGTAGCCCTTTCCGTAATACAGAAGTGCCATTGATATCACTAGAGGGTGTTCCCTAATTTGCATGGGAAAATGGCCCCATGCAAATTCGGGAATCCCTTTGCCTCTGCGCCGTATTAAAGACACAGGCGCAGAGGCAAAGAAGCTGTCAGGAGACACACTGACAGTGTGCCATCTCAAGGGTGGCACAATGTCAGTGCGCCCCCTGATTGCAACCTTCTAAAGGAGAAAGGGCCCCCCAGACATCCCCTTGCAGGAAGGTGCAAGTCACTCACTGCTCCCGCCTGCAAGAGGATCTCTCATCCCCCTTAAAAGTTCAGGCGAGTTGCAGCCTGCACAGTGAAACACAGAGCAGCTGCTTCAAAGCCGCTCTGCATTTCACTTGAATGTGCCGTCCCTGGGGAAGCGTGACTTTGGGGTGCCCTGGCGGAAGCGCATTCAACGCAATACAAGATAATACAACGTACTCTCCGTGTTAGCACTGAGCGAATCTTTTGAAAAGTGCGCACGGCGCTTACGAAGAGAGTGCGCTGTATTCTATAATACGGCCCCTGGTCGTTAAAAACTCTCCTCAGCTTTAAACTCCACCAATCCCTGAACCTAAACTCCCCTTTCTACACCTGAACTACAGCGGTCACTGACCACTAAAAACACCTCATCAACCCTAAACATCAGATAGCTCTGAACCCAAAAACCTCTCCTTACCCCTAAACTACACCCAATTTAAAGTCGTTTTAAATTTCTCCCAAAATGATCTTTTCTTTAACATATTTACTTTAATTTTTGATTTTTTTGTATTCCTTTAAAATGGTCTTTCCTTAAAATTGGCTTTCCATGATTTGTTTTCCTCCAATGCGGTTTCTCAGTTTCCGTTTTTCCATTATTTCACATATATTACTGATCCTTACATGAAAGACAGTTTGAATTCTGAAGAACTGATTAATGTGGCTGCTGTAAAATACATGGGCTTCCCTGGCACTGTGGATCCAGACACATACTAGCCTGCATTACTGGGTGGCTGTTTTTAGCCCAATACTGTATTTTGTGTATTTTAATGCAGCATATTTTACATGGTGCAGAGTTGCTCCATTTCTTTTCTTAGGGACACAATTCCTCTACGTTGCTCATTCCATATATTCATGAGGCAGATGTATGGCTTTGGCATGTATCCAGGCTCTTATTTTCCAGCAACTAAGTCACATCCCTTTTAAATGAGAGAAGACATTAACTTCTTGGATGATACATTAAAAAGAAGAGACAGAGGGTGGACAACAAGCAAAGAGGAGAAGGTAATGAAAGAAACAACAGAAGCAAGCGGCACAGGCAGTAACATCTCCATTGCATGTAGGTGCTCGCCTACTGCTTACCGCTCGGCTGTGAGTCCCCTGTCCTTTTCGGGTAGGTTTTACTCCGGCTCCTCTCCACGTTCTGGTTTGGCCGTGGCAGCTGAACAGAAAGGTCTCTGCTCATCTGAAACGCTGTCCTGCCACTGAAAAGAATAACTTGTGATGAATATGTGATTCAAAAATGTAAACAAAATAGATAACAATGCATTTCAATATGAGTAAAGCGCCTGAGTCGTGCTTGCCAAAACCGCCTGGGTGATTGTGTTAACACACATTCACCTTATATGTATGTGCATGGCCATCAGGTCACAAAAATTCCAGGGGTAGCAGAAGTGACATCACATACACTTTGCCTTTAATGACATCGCAGGAAGTGAAGTCCTATGACTTTTGACTCTGAATCTTCCCAAGAAGTGATGTCACATTATCTTGACCCAGATGACATCACAATAATTGAGACTGCTGAAATTCCATAATAATTGTGTGATTAATATAATATAACAATACAACACAAGTGCACCTTTATTAGGGTACTGACGTGATCTTTGAAAGTGGAGGGGCACGATACAATACTTGGCCTCAACTGCAGCGAGTGAAGGCAGTGAGCCGGACCTCGTCCACTGACACTGTACAGCCAGCATACAGTGCCTCCACTGTACAGCCAGCATATTGTCATTGCTGCGCCCCACATGCAATGGTTTCCCGGGTATGCCAAATAATTGAATACAATATGCCAATGATAGAATTTTGCCAATAATGCCATCTATAAAGTGTATGCCAGTAGTTACCTATAGTAGGTCAGAACCAGAATTATGTCATACCTATTCCCCTCCAAAATGCCACAGTTCTCCAAAAAGTACCTCCAATGCATTAGCAACTGTATTTTGCCAAGAGTGCCCCTATGCCAAGAATCTCCTCAAGTATGCCAGCATCAGCCTTTTTCCACAGCTGTCTATATGCCAACAATTACCTCTACTACGCCAGTACAATATTCTACCATGAGTGCCCATTACGCCAAAAATTATTTACAGTTTGCTAGCACCAGGACTTTCCAAAGATGCCAAGAATTACCTCCAGTGTGCCAACCTTTTGCCATGAATGTCCAATATTCCAAGTATTACCTCATGCATGCCAGTGCCAGTATTGTGTCATGTATGACTGTCATGCAGGGCCAGTGCAATTATCTGACGGAGAAGGACCAAATTAAGCAGTAGGGTTGACTAAATAATGTGTATAGAATTGGTAAATTATGCAGCACGCTTTGTGATAGTATCACTTCATTATTTTGACATTTATACACATTAACACTATCTGGGTAAAGGTTTTACCCCATTAGTACCAATTTAATATGCAGTTTAACACCCAACAACTGTAATAACCTTTGCAAAAGGGCCTTACACTGCGCTGTAACAAACGTCACTCTATTTTTTGTGACTTTTGATGCATTTGAACAAATTATGCACAAGATGATGGATTATGTGGCAAATGCGTAAAAATCATAGTTATTCAGAAACCACAGCAGCTACAGAATTGCGTGATTCCAATGGCGTTGCTCATGTTAAGAACTGCCTCCAGTATGCCAGCGCCAGTATTGTGCTATGGGTGCCTCTACAAGCCAAGAATTACCTTCAATATGCCAGTGCCAAAGGTATACTCGCAATCATAATACCATATTCCCACTCGCATTCACTCATGTACACTCATTTAAAGTCAGTCCTTTTCACTCAATTAATCTCACTCATTTATTCATCCTCACTCTCATTCATTCATCCTAACTCATTCACATTCACTCGCACTTATGCTTACTCTGATTCACAAATACTTTCTCACTCACACTCCTCAATACTCTCCCTCCCTCACTCTCACTCACTGTAAGTTATTCTCACTCACTCTACTCTCATTTTCAAATTCACTCTTACTCATACTTCCTTACTCTTATACTCATTCATTTTCACTCCCTCCCACTATTACGATCACTCATTCAACTACATACTCTAACGCTTCTTCATACTTATTTTTATTCATTCACTCTCTCATCCACTCACAATCACTTGCAGTGATGATTACTCTCAGTCACTCATGCCCATTCACTGTGATTCACTCATGCTTGCTTCCTGACCATGAATCTCAATCATTCTCACTCACTTGTGACTGTCGCTTACTCATACATGCTAACCCATACAGACACACACTCTCACAAAAACTCTCATCTGCAAGTACACAACATGCATTTAAAAGCATGTTTTTACTTGCCTTAGCTGCTAGAGAAGGTTCTATTCCAGCTTCTTGTACTCCATTTTTATTACACCAATGGAGAATTATTATTCACTATTGGTACAATAGAAATGGTCTGAAAAAAAGGTATATGTAGTTCTGGTGCCAATAAGGGAAAGCTGTCTTTCTTGGCAATCATTTTGCCACCTCTGAGGCAAGGGGTTAGGAAGGCAGTGCTGGAGGTCGGAAGGGGTAAGCCAGGGGTCCCAGTTGCGACCGCTGGTGACTCCTAAATGCATGCATATGTTTCTACTTTCCTTATAAAGTGCACACTCCACAATGAAACAATTTCAGGGGCTTCCAGCACCAGATCAATTCTATAGAAGATACAACATGACAATGTCAATAATGGAGGGTTCAAGGATTTTTGGTTCTCTATGCAGAAAGGGAATGTACAACGCCCCCACTAACTTGCATACAATGTCACAATACAGAACATTACATCACAGGAAAAGCCATCAATTGACTATTTATTCTCTGGCATTGTAGAAACGACTTTGCCAGAAGAAACTTTCCTAGTGCAGATATCAATAAAAAATGTTTTTTTTTAAACCCTTACTCAAATAGGTACATATATTTAAAAGCTCTATTACATGGAAATTCATTATATTAATCACAATGGGTACAAAGGCTTGGCTCAGGTCTCTTCAAAACGTATGTATTTACTCCAATATTAACATTATTTTGCAGATTAGTATGTCATTATGTATGCATGTGTTATTCAAATAGCACACATTTCATCTTACAAGACCAAAAAGAACTTTCAGTGTGCAGGATTCTGTAGATTTGTACTTCTGACTGCGTATTCTACCGGTGATTAGTTGCCACTTAATCCAGTTTCTGTGCAGGTTGTGGCTGGGGTGTTTTAAATAAAGACCAGAGTATCCAATTATGGATCTATGGATTTTAATTTCACAACAGTCAAACGTATTAGGAGGGGTAGCTGGTTTGAATATTGTTACTGCATCATGAGGTAGTGAACTTTAAATAGTTGAGTATTCAGCTTTTTCTTAATGTAGGAATGAGTTGAGGGTGTCTGGACCGATACAGGGTTAACCATTGTTCCAGATCCTTAGTGCACAGACGAAGAGAGCCTTTTGCCTTGTTTTTGTTTCTTTTGCACTTCTTCATCTGAAGGTATCCAGGAGAAGAGAGTGCTGGAGCCACCAGATATGGTGAGACGTCATCCAAATAAGGGTGAAAGTGGCGATGGCTTTGTACATGAAGGACCTGGGGAGCCTGTGGAGATCCATCAGGGTGTGGTGATGTGGCCATAATTTGATCAGTCTTTAATGTGGTGTGCTGCAGCATCTAGGATGAACTCAAGGGGAATAGTGGTGATTACAATTCCAAGATTTCTTCCCAGACACCTAGTGCAAGATAAGATATGTGGCACAGAAGAGCTCTGAGCAAAAAGATGGGAAAGCAAACAAAATAGATAAAAATAGCCTGACGTCTATTAAAGGAGTCACACAAGTTACTGCAGAGCAGGGCAATGAGATCTAGAGAGATACATTTGAGTGCTACTATATTTCGCTTTTTATTTGAAAGATTAGAAAGTTTAGGAAAGACACAGGAAAGGGCAACGGAGTGCTGTATGAACAAGTTATTAATGTTTACGTTGTTCTCTTACCGCGATTAGTATTCTGTGATTTTTAAGCCCAAACATACACTGTTAAATGTACCTATCAGAATACAATGTTACATAGGCTGAAAGAGTTCATTCGTATGTGCCCTGAGCCAGAGTTACAAGATCTCCATCAACCCACAGCAGCCTTTAAAAGTTATGTCAAATATTATTAGTATACGCTTAGAGGAACTCAGAGCATATTTCCTTTTGTAAATGAGCATGATGCAGACTCAGGCAACAGGTTTGAGATATATATCCTTTCACCTGCATTCAATCCAATTTCCATTTTGGCAGCACTCCTGAAAAGCAGATATCTAAATGGAATTACATGATGATGCAAGCTTGGCTCACTGGAATATTGGGTAGCAGGCCCAAGGGGCGAAGCCAACCCTCTAGGTTTGCAGCCTGCAAGTCATTGTGCAAGCATGGCCACAATTTTAATTTCTAAAACAGAAAGAAGAAACATTGGATAAAGGAGAAAAAGACAATATTTTTTTATGGGTTCTACACTACAGGAGGACCAAGGCTGATTTGGACATGGCTGATCTTCGCCTGTAGCACAATGAGCAAAACAACGATGGCCTTAAAATGTTTACTACAATAATTAATAGGGGCTCAAAATAATTCAAGAATTTTACCAACAAATACAAAAAGGTGAAGGATGAAATGCTTGAATTTATATCAGTGAAATGTCCTAAGTACAATTAGTGTGCTCAGATATGCATAGCTCACTGGGCCTTAGGGCATCATTTGCACCTCATTGAGGAGGTCTAACAATGTTGAGACCAGTCTGGGGTTGTTTGTATTTCTGTTGAGAGGTGACATGACATAGTGGACTGTTCTATATGATCAGGACCAAGACTGAGTTGCAGAATGTTGGTCCCGGACAGTACTAACATTTCCGCACAAATAATTACCCATGTCTAAGATCAACTAAAGGACTGCTCTCATCACTATTTTTGCTTAGCTGAACAAAAGAGAAAACATCTTAACAGAATTGCAATGATATAAGTATATAAAACAAAAAAACATTGGTGCACTAACAAGTTAAAATCTCTCAAACTGGAAGTGCACAGAGTATAAAGACAATGGTGCAGGGACTAAGATATAAATAAAAAAACAAAATCTGTCAACATAGCTAGCATGTATAAACTTAGAAAAGCTGTTTCTCTAATCATATCTCCCAAGTTTTGACCCTGTCATAAGAATTATTCCACATTGTATCACAACTTAAATTTCCTTCAGCTTCCCCAGCTACTACACAACACTTCAAACAGCTATGCGTTAATTTTACTGAATTTCTCTTCAACAAGATATAAATAAAACACCAGTAAACATCCAGTCATAGAAATATCCTACACCTTATAATCTTCCTATCTCAACTCAGAACATCCAAACTGTGACTACCTTCAACTCTTTGACACCGATTGATACGGCTTGTTTTGAAGCTGCTCTTACAAGCTGTTGTCCGCTCAGGTCATGCACAGCTAAAGTCCTGAAACATTTTTGTCTTTTCTCAAAACTTCACTGCTCGTCATTTCACTGCTTTTTAGGAAAGATATTTTAAATAAATAAATAAATAAAAACATCTGGGACCCAACAACTTTCCGCCAATTTCGCTTCTACCATTCTTTGGCAAACATTTTGGAAACTGGCTTTTACACAGCTACAGCAATTGGTTGAAGCCAGTAACGCTTTGGATGCCTTCCAAGCTGGATTGTGGCCCGGGCACATTACAGAACTGATGATCCTATTGGATTTGGATGGTCTTCCATGCCTGGTCGACAACGGGTGTGTTGGGGCACTGGTACATTCAGACCTCTCAGCACCCTCCAATAAGCCTTCAATATTATTATTCGTTCTATCATGAAAAACTGATAGATGAAGAAGTGCTGGGTGGCCACGTCATTAAATGGATTACAGCAGTTTGATCTGACCATCAGCAGTTCATTAAGTGGCTACCTTTCCACTCCACACACAAGCAACTGAACTGTGGTGTCCCACAGGGCTCAGTCCTGTGTCTGCTGCTTGTTAATCCACTCTCCTATAACACCTCATGGTCAGACATGAATGTTAATGACATTCAAATCCTATTTATACTTGTACAAGACAGAAAGACTTTGTTCAACTCTGCTACTTGAAAAGGCTAGTGGATGTCTTCTAACTTCCTGAAGATGAATCCTACCAAACCCCAGGTATTGCTAATCCCCAAAGCATCTCCTTCCTGGCTCATGGCCTGCTGTGCTAAATCTGTGCAAACCTATGCATCACCACAGCAGGTCACACAAAATCTGTGCCTTCATGTCAACACCAATCTATCACTCAGAACACAAGTGATAAAAGACGCTGATATGTGCTCAGGCCAACTCAAGATTTTAAAACAACTTTTACTTTACATCAACAGCATTTGGCAGCTATCAGTAGTCAGCGTCATGATTCAATCTAGGTTGGATTATGCTAAGGCCATTTATTTTATTTAGCTCTCCTTGAAAAACTCCTACATAAACTTCAACAATTAGTGTGTTCTTCACAAAAAACAAAGCATATCTTTTTTGAACAGACATGGCCATGTGCAATCTGAAAAGTCTCTGTGTAACAAACTTTTGCATGGATTTTGTGCACGGATGGATTGGGATATGAGACCATCAAATCCAGTTTGCAAGCTGGAATGCAACGGAAATTATTCTTAGAACTCTAAAAGTAATCAAAGGCAAACCCAGGGCCCCTTTACCATGGTCTCGCAGTGCTTTACCGAGGCTGTTAAGTCCAAGGGAGGGGCCTGCCCTGGACTTTGCACCAATGGCCCAGCACTGCAAGGCCAGGGAAATGCTCAGCCTCCATTGATCATCCTCCCCTGGCCCTCACAACAATGACCGAGCATTGTGAAGCCCAGGAAAAGATCCCCTTCACAGCCACGGTCTAGCAGAGCGGGGTCCAGAGGAGGCACCTGGTAAGCCAAGTATAGCATCCACAGTATTCAGTGACCAGTTAATACTTAGGCCCTGAATAAAACCTACACGGTCTAGGTGGGTCAGAATTACTAGGGGCCTAATTTACCATTTCTGGACAGTAATCCCATCCCTGAACCATGCAATTACAGGTTAAACAGGCTGTAAACGGAGATAACTATGCAGACCCAGTGTTCTGAGCCAAAAACCAAGTTTCACACCTTTTCAGGTGAGAAATTTCAGCAGGTGGTAAGTGGGAGTGCCAGGGCCGGTTGGAGGGCAGGGAAGCGGAGGAGTCAGAAGAGTGCCTGCTGGCACCTTTGCAGCTGGGCTGGGGTGAGATGAGGCTGCCTCCCAGGGTTCCCCATCAGCCCCCGTGGTATGCAAGGTGATGGGATGTGGGCACTCTCAGCCTCAGCTCTCTGGCCAAGGGCCATCTTTACTGTTCTGGGTGGAGGCAGCCGGGGAAGGGTGAGTACAGCGCTGATGGTGGTGAAAGGAAAGCTGGGGTGGAGTGGAATCTGACAACATTATTAAATGTGAGGCTGATCCTGGGGTGATGACAAGCATGAAGGAGGGAACGACTTCCTTCTAAGTGCAGCGCGACCCCCAACCAATCCTGGAGTTGCTCTCATGCTGTTTTCTGCATGAGAGCAGCTCCAGGATTGGCTGGAGCAGGCTAACCCAGTGCCCATTTTCTAGCTGGGAGCTTGTGCCAGCAATCCCTCGTCTGTTTCTTAGCACAGGGCTTGCTGGGTCTGAAGTGAACATGTCAGACAGGTTGGCTGTAGACAGCCGGACAATCTGAAATGCGCACTGAGCCTTGGGAGACCCCCTGCAATCCGCAGGAATCTGACCCAACGCCACCCTCACACTCCAGCAGCGTGGGCCGGCAGCACACAGAATAATAAATTGGCAATGACCATTTTGTTATTCTGTATTTACCGCTGTGCTTGCAGCAGGGCGACGCGCTTCCGCCCATGAAGGGAAACCGCTGCTGGGGAGGTATGGATAGCTATACCACCATGCTGCAGAAGGCAGGCAAGACCCAGTATGTGCTTCTCCCTGCATGACCTGCACGCCGCAGACACCAGCCAGGTTTTACAGTGCAGAAACTAACTTGGTGAAGCAGACTTAGTAGCCTGGTTCACACCCGATTTTACTGGGTGTGTCAAAATCGCACCCTGTCTTCCCAAGTGCAGAAACACTGGCCCACTTCGAATGGTGCAGAGTGATAGCTGCAAGGGGATAATGCTCCAGCTCACGTGTAATCAGGGTTGTAATAGAAGCGACAGCGCAAGAGCAATATGTTGCCATTGGATGAGCAGTGCCTTCATAGTGTCCACACTGCCATGAAGAATCTCACATTTTATTGCATTCTTCAGCCACGCCTGGTGGCAGGGTCTTTTTCTCTTACATGAGAATATTTGTGTCTGAGTTTGGAACAGAGTTAAAATCTCTGATAAGACTGTTTACCCACGGGTTACTGGTCAATAATCGGGTCCTAACTGATCTACTTTTTTCAGATTTCCTGCTGGAGTGAGTCTTTGTACAAGTGCCCACGTTACCCACACCAGCGGTTTAGTAAGGGGCACGGCGGGTGTCATTGCAGCTCCAATCTGCCTCTGCAGGGATAGTATGCATTTCAGAAACTTCTATAATTTTCTGTAGATACTGTAGGCTTTCCTTTAACATACATTCCACAGATTTTGACTTTGCCTAAAATGATGTGTATTTAAAGGGGCATTCAGCCAGCCCTCTTCGTCTATCAGTCTATTGTGTTATTCACATTTCCTTCGGCCCATTACAGAATACAGCATAGGGCAATAGGTCAGCCCATCTCAGCCAATGGCTAGTTTCTCTGGGAGTGATGTATTCTGCCCTTTCATAAGAATCACATCCACATATAAACTATTTCCCTTAAGTACCAGGGAATACAACAGCAATGTGTGCTGTGAGTCCAAACAAATATTTTTGTGTTTAGCCAATACTTTTTTTAGATTGAGGTGTACAGAAAGTTTTGCAAAAAAGCACGAAAAAACAAGCACTGACAAAGCCAATGTCAGATCTATTGGTTTTGCCAGTGCTTGTTTAATCTTGCAACCACCACTGAAAGACCCAGTATTGTGCTTAGTTCCCAGTGATGGTTCAACACAAAGGAAATAGGAGGTCATATGTGCTTCAACCTTTGCATGCAGAAAGCCAATGCTGTGCTAAGTGGAATATTGCAACCATACATAACCCCAAGTTACAATGCACTAAATGGATAATGTGATTCACAATCACAACTGGAATTTGTGATGGAAGCATTGCAACTCTTTGCAAGTAAGCATATAAGGATATTTTGTGCCACCCTCCTTGTGGCTGGTGTTGCCATCGATCCACAGTACACCACTTCCACTGCACAGGGAGTAGCTGCCTGCACTGAGGATGAGTAGACAATCCATTAGATCTTACGCCTCCTTCTCCTTTAAGCAATGAGTAGCTACTACATCTGGCACTGTCACTCATGTCACTTTAGTGTACATGGGTTGCAATGCAGGTGCATTGTGAAACTGAAAGCAGGACCAGAGGTTTGCTATCCCTTTCAGGCATAAATCCCCCGCCTTCCCATCCGTGCATAATGATATCCGGATTGTGAGCTGCATGTGCCTCAATGCACCAACCTCCATTGCCCTCTGCCCAGTCAGTAGGCAGGAAAGGATTGGCACTGTCTCTAGGGTGGACTATGAAAAGACATCACAGTGTTGTGACATGGCTAGTCCATATTATCTGATCCAGTACACTCTCTGATGGGCACTAAATCTAAACACATCAAAATGTCCGTTATTAAATCATTTGATCTACCAACATTAACTTTGGTTGATCCACATAGTTTATAGATTGACCCCAGCCACTCCTGAGACAGGCTAAGAAAGAAGTACACTTCGGGGCACGAGGGCCAAGATACTTATGGCCCGATTCACAAAGATTCTACTGTGCTTAGGTGTGGTGTACTCCTGTAGTACTTGTGTCTTACTCCAGGAATTGAGTAGTAAGCCTACAGTACTCCAAGAATGAGTCACATCAATGCTTTGTGAATCCGGCACTTGCTTTGTAAGCTTTGTATAAATGAGTGTATAGGATTCAGCTTCAAAAGGGAAGTACCTTCCGGAAGTGAGGAGTAAATCTCCCTGAGTGGAGTAAATCTCCCCGAGTGGAGTAAACTAATAGCAAGCAGTACAAGTTAGAGAGTTTGATTTGCTGTTATGATTATGGCTGTTTGGATATATTATATAATATTTGGATATATTAATCAGTATTTCCTGATTAAGGAAAGTAAGCAGTGGCAGCAAAACATACCAATGTCAGTAGCAACACCAGCAGCTGAATGGGGACAGTGTGCTCTGCCGAAGGCAGCATCAACTGTGCAAGACACAGCTGGAAATGTGAGGAAATAAAAAAACGCTGAGAAAAAAGCTATAATTGCATTAAGGAATATTTTGGCAAAACTGGAACATTTGATTCAAGGGGGTAAATTGCATCGTCCGTGTGGCACTGAGTTCAGAGAAATACTGCCAGAATAGCGCGTTCTAAATATAGCGTAACACAAAAATATAATGGCCAGAATATCTACTATAGAAATATTGTAAAGGTAAATATGTATAGTTAAGTTTAGATTTATTATCCTTAACTCCACATATGTTTAACTTGATGACATGTATCTCTTCAATGTACGCAGAAGTGGAGTTAAGTATAATAAATGTATACCTGCCTATATATACTCATCATCCCAACATTTTGCAGTCGATATCCGGTCTACGATATTTCTCTAGCACAATATTTTGGCAGTCAATATTCTGACTTGCAGTCCGCTCATAGTAGGCATTAGTTGTTTCTATGCTCTGGCTTTCCTGGACTGCTATGTGTTCTAGCCCCTGCTGGCATGATCAGGGCCTGGCTGAGCTCCTGCTTTACTCTGGGCTCTGCTAAACTATCTAGAAGAGAACTCTGCAGCGTAGATAAGTGCACTAAGGATTACCCAGGCTTCTCTGAGGTCCAGTCTGGCAATGCAACCGGTGGAGGTAGAATGAACTCACCTTTGATGGTGGCAGGAAGGCCCACTGAGCCCATCACAGACCACTGATTACCTCTACCTCAACAACCCCAGCCTGCAGAGTCTGCATGTCTATCCAGCTCCAGCCTGTCCATTATTCTGATATGCTCTGTTTACTGGAATTCTTCATGTGCTAAAGGCCACCTAGGGCCTGCCCACACATTGATTGCTATCTGAAGCAAACCCGGAGCTTGATAATGATTGACATTTCCATTAATGATGGCTGTTATGATTCACATAACTGATCTTCCCGGTGTCACCAATATATCCTGGGCGGAGAAACTGAAATTCTGGAGAACAGCACCACCAACCGGGAAAATTTAGGAAAGTACTGAGCTGATCTGTTGTCCAAGTAAGGTCTAGATATAATTACAATATACATAAAAGTATACTACCACTTTACTAGCTCCAGACCCAAATTGCACGGTATAGAACAAATCTTTGTAATCCTTCCAAGGAGATCACAACACAATTTTCTTTGCTTTTTTGAAGGACCCTCACTCACTCTAATAGTGGCTTGCTGCATCATCGGGTCGCATCCTGGTCCCTAAAAACCAAGGGGAGCTCAACCATATTTCAGGGAACACTTTGGAGATTGTTGTCTACTGGGGTTTACAGTAAATTAAAGCTACCTCAAGACATCCAGGAAACTATTTTAATAGCAGATGTTTTTGGTATGGATAAAACCATGTTTCTACGGTTATAGAGTGGTATTATAGCCATAAAGCCTTATTCAAGTCGACATGTTCTAACCCTTGTTAGAGAATGGCCCATTAGGGTAACCTGGACTTTCACCCAAACCAAAGAAGAGCCCTGGAACATACTTGGCCTGTTGCCAATATCTGTCTGTCTCTTGCCCTGGCTCAGTCAGTCTGGATGTGCAATACACAACAAATAAAAAATACAAGGTTTTGTCTATGTGAGGTTTATTGGCTTTGCTAATGTTTTTTAGGTCTCGCCTGAGACAGCGCTTTAGCGCTGCTCTGGCGAGACTTATAGTAAGGGACTTTTGGAAGTGGAAACGAGTGCATTTCAGGCCGCCAACTACAGTGCATGTGCTCCGGGCGCGCGCACCATTTGGCAGCCTGAAAGCATTCGTTTCCTTTCACTTTCGCGGCCGCACGGCCGCTTTGATGTTTGATCGCGATTGCGATCACTTTCACTTTCGCGGCCGCTTGTTCTTGTTTAAATTGCACTCTGACATCTGCTGGGGGGTGTGTGTGTTTTTTTTCTTCCACATCGGGATGGTTCACGTAGAGGTGTTTTCGTGTCCTGAACTCAACCGGCTCCCATGGCTTCAGGCTTACACCTTATACATCCAGGCAATCCTCAACTCAAAGTTGACCCTGCTCCAAAGCCTTCTCCCTTTCATTACTTTAACTTCAGAACCCTACTGCCGCCTTCACATCCAAACGGGCGTAGCTGGTCAGTAAAATTGGGGAGCATGTGAGCCTGAGATTTCCAAACACTCACCATGGCATATCTAAATAAGGTCTACTTTCCTATCTTTAACTTGGGAGCTTGCGTGACAACACCGTTCAGCAAATTCGTTTTGCGGCTGAAACCTGACGTGACCAAAGCACAAAATGAATTTTTAACATGACGCATCAATGCCACCTATTATCTGCTGCGATCGCTACAAAAGTAAATAAATAAAAAAGAAATATGGCAGGCGCACAACTTTTATTTTCTATTTAGTGACTTGTGGCAATGGCGGCACGCCGCCCTTTAGCTTTAAACATCTAAAGCCAAAGCGCGGCATGCCGTCATTGCTTCAAAAGTCAATAAATAGAAAAACAAAGGCGGGAGGAAGGTGCATTGTTTTCCGTTGATATACTTTTATAGCAATCACGGCACGCATTGCTTTACACATATTAAGCTAAAGCGCAGCGTCCCAGGATTGCTACAATAGTAAATAAATAGAAAAAAATACGGCAGCCACAAACCTTCTTTCGATTTAGTAACTTTTTTAGCAATGGCAACACACCACGCTTTAGCGTTTAACATCTAAATCTAAGCCGTGCCGCGATTGCTACAAGAGTCAATACATTTCAAAACAAAACCAGGCGGATTGCACATTTCTATCCCATTTGCAAAGCCAATAGCTCTCCATTTTTTTTTTTTACCACACTCCTGGCGTCCCTGAAATTATTCCTGAATCACGCCTGTGGGTATCGCTGCCGCGTGTGAAGGGTTCCCAACCCTGCCGCACATGAGACACGACGGTCGGTGTCGTATTGACCCAATTAACTGTCTCTTGCTCTGTGGCTCTTGCAGGCTTCCAATGGCTCTTGCAGGCTTCCAATGGGCCCTGCAGTTTCCCGCCTTAGGGCTTGGGCGGCGACCGCTCTGCTGAGGTGTGCGGGGTCTGGGGCAGGCCATTAACATTCTTGCGGCCCTCTTGACCTGAGTAAACACGCCCCGGGCAGGCTCTGGCCTGAGGAGTTCTGGGGAAATCCCAGCAGCAAGGCCCGCACTACTGAGCACACAAAAGAGGCAATGTATTCCGGAAAGACCACCAACTTATTCCAAAGAATGGACGCCAGAGGGGGCTTGAAGATAGAGCATGCCTGCAGCGCTTAATTTGTAAATCAGTTCACCACAGGGGCCCAGGGCTTTGGGTTTGTACACCAAGCCTCGTTCTTCATTGTAACCCAATCATTGCTTCTAAATTCAACACAAAAATAAACTACGCAGTTTATGGATTGGAAGAAAGTGACGCAAGTTTATTCATCCTATTGACACACAGGTGGGGTTAATTTACGGGCGATCCGAGTGTTCAGCGCAGTGTTACAATCTAATCGCTGACACCCCATCCTGACCACCAAGCCAGAGCAGCGGGAATACAATACTTCAGTGCACGGCATCCGGTACTCGCTGTGCTGGGCTACGGCCTACTTGTAGAATACTTAAGTAGCGGCACCCGCGAGACACGGAGCGATTAAAAGCATATTCCCCAGTTGTCATTATACCAACTGGCCCTTAATGGATAAAGGGGTCAACATCGATTCCTTCTCAGGGCCCCCTATGGCCTGAGGACATGAAGTGTGTGGCCCCATTTCCATTAATTGGATCCTTTTATATGTCTTGCCTTAGGATGGCCCTGTAACTCCGCTTGTGACACTGAAAAACAGAAACATCACTTAATAGCTTCTTGTTCTCCAAGCCGGGCGGGCGGATTTTACTGCAGCCACGAGGAGGAAAGAGGGCGAGCATCAGCTGTGAGCCCTCGCCAATGCCCCCATCCCAAGCCTCGCGGAGCCGCCCAGGTTGGACTACCGCCCCGCCCCTCCGGGCAGCAGTTCCCGCACCCGCCGAAATGACCTTGTGGTAGCCACAGAAGACACACGTCACCGGCTGATGGTAAACACTGAGGCTGGGCGCTCTATTGTCATCCTGCGGGCGGCGTGGCCACCCCCTTCCTTACTGCCCTCGGCAGCACTGCTGGATGCCAGGGTTGCTGAATACCAAAGCTGCTGGTGCAGAATCCCAAGGCTGCCAACTCTTGGTTCCACCTTATGAGTCCCAGCACCCTCTCTTCCTGTCTCTTTATCTCTTACAAGTTCTTTTCCATCTGCCGTTGTCACTGTTTCCTTTATTTCCTTTCCTTCTCTCTTCTGTTTTTTCTGCCCTTCTCTCTCTTGCTCTGAGAGAGTCTGATGAAAAAGTGAAGTTCAGGTTTCCAATTCTGGGTCAGTGTGCTAAAGAGAGAAACCGACTTGACGTATGTTATTGAAACAGGTGCAGTGCTATCTTTTGGGAGGGTTTTCCCTGGAGTAGCCTCAAGCAGTATATCGTTTAAAAAAAATAATCTTGGAGTGAGAGTATCAAACTGGTTAAAACCCTCCCCGCCTGTCTGCCTGATCACTTCGCGGCCCCTTTGATGTCCTCAGTGAGCCGCGCGGCCACTGAGGACATCAAAGTGCACACCATTTGCACTGTGCCCGCCCACACTCCCCCCTCCCACTCCCTCCTCGTCAACTTCAGTGCGCGCTTGTTTTTTTTTTTACCACACTCCTGGCGTCCCTGAAATTATTCCTGAATCACGCCTGTGGGTATCGCTGCCGCGTGTGAAGGGTTCCCAACCCTGCCGCACATGAGACACGACGGTCGGTGTCGTATTGACCCAATTAACTGTCTCTTGCTCTGTGATCCGGTTAAGAAACCACACAGAATGCGCATTTAACCCCATAATAATGTTACCATAGACGCAACATGCTCTCCTTCCTAACCCTGGAAATGGCCGCCGACACACCCAGTGAGCTAGTTTTTTCTTGTCTCTGGGGACCCGCGGTAGCGGATGTAATATATGATCACGTTTTATATAATTGTTGCATACATGCCTAGAGACCCGATTCAGGAGGGATACACCCGATTTTTTTACGCCAAACATGTCTATTTTGGTGTCTACATTGCTTCTGATTCGATACAAATCAATGAAGAAAATACATTCTCCCGATTATCGTTTTTTTAAGGCTCCCAGCTTTTCCTCTTCCAAAATGCTGGCACGTACGTGGTTTCATTCCTTGCTCGTTCAGTGTTTCCACCACTCAGTGACATGGCCGAACAGGAGGTGATTAGATATACGTAAAACAAAGTGAAATGACTAAAGTCACACACATCCTTTGCTTACGTTAGGCCAGTGTGCGCTGTTTTGTTTTATGTTAATTAGATGCTTTTTATTTCTGTGCATGTGCAGTTTCAGTGAGAGTTTTTTCCCGTCGCTTTTTGTTTGTTTAAACGATTGTGCGCAAGAAAGAATCATGGTAACAGCTTGTTTATTTTTACCTTTTGTCAATCACACGGATTGATGCTCAAATCAGTGATTTAGCAAGCACTTGTTTGGGCGTGATGTTTTGTGCAACTACTATTTAGCGCACGTGGATGTAAACAAGGGCCAGTTGCTTTTGAGTTTATGCTTTATTTTGCTATGTTTGGATAAGTCTAATAATGCAAAGAACAAACACGATTAGAATACAATTCCTTGGAGTTTAGCCAACATGCGAAATCAGTGGCAGCACATGTAATGTTTGCCCCTTTTTTGCCGGCTTGTGATTGCACCTGGAAATCCGCCCTTGTGTGTTCACCCGTGCCGACTTTGCGAATTGGAGCCTACAGTTATTATTATTATTATTTTTCTTTAAGATTGGTGACAAACATTTGCCGGGAGCGGAAGAGGAATAGAGAGGACATGGAATAGCAGACATTAGGTAGTGGATACTGCGAACTGTATGGAATGCAGTGGCACAGTCATTCGACCAATGAAACAGGAGTGAGGCTTTAGGAGAACTGGCCTCGCAACATCTGTGGGAAACACACTTAACGCATCACACTTCTAAACTCTCAGTAAACAAACAAAGAAGGCTATTATCCTGGGCACAAGATAAGGAACGCTTTCACAAGCGCAGACACTCGTGGCTATGCATCAACACATACAAATCGCCGACACAGAGGTATCTCTTCAAAAGAGAGGGAGAGGCGTGGTGCAGTGGTCAGAGTGGTGGACTCCGGACGGCAGAGCCTGTGGTTCGATCCCGGCGACAGCGGCCTCACTTCCTGCATCCCCTCTTACAACAATTAACTTTCGTTATAACTCACACCCCATATGCTCGTTCCCTCCCACCCTTCCTTTGATGTCCGCTTTTCTTGTTGTTTACAAACCACACCACACTGCTGCACACCACACACTGCTGCACGCCGCACACTACCGCACGCCGCACACTGCTGCATTACACACTGCTGCACGCCTCACACTGCTGCACGCCTCACACTACTGCACGCCTCACACTGCTGCACGCTGCACGCCTCACACTGCTGCACGCTGCACGCCACACACTGCTGCACGCCACACACTGCTGCACGCCTCACACTGCTGCACGCCTCACACTGCTGCACGCCGCACACTGCTGCACGCCTCACACTGCTACACGAAACACTGCTGCACGCTTCACACTGCTGCATGCCTCACACTGCTGCATGCCTCACACTGCTGCACGCCTCACACTGCTGCACGCGCACGCTGCTGCACGCCACACACTGCTGCACGCCACACACTGCTGCACGCAGCACACTGCTGCACGCCGCACACTACCGCACGCCACACACTGCTGCGCACACTGCTGCATTACACACTGCTGCATTACACACTGCTGCATGCCTCACACTGCTGCACGCCTCACACTGCTGCACGCCTCACACTGCTGCACGCCTCACACTGCTACATGAAACACTGCTGCACGCCTCACACTGCTGCACGCCTCACACTGCTGCACGCCTCACACTGCTGCACGCCACACACTGCTGCACGCCACACACTGCTGCACGCCACACACTGCTGCGCACACTGCTGCATTACACACTGCTGCAGTACACACTGCTGCACGCCTCACACTGCTGCACGCCGTACACTGCTGCACGCCTCACACTGCTACATGAAACACTGCTGCACGCCTCACACTGCTGCACGCCACACACTGCTGCACGCCACACACTGCTGCACGCCGCACACTGCTGCACGCCGCACGCTGCTGCACGCCACACACTGCTGCATGCCGCTGCATGCCACACACAGCTGCACGCCACACACTGGTGCACGCAGCACACTGCTGCACGCTGCTGCATGCCACACACTGCTGCATTACTCACTGCTCCATGCTGCACGCAGCTGCTGCACGCAGCACACTGCTGCACGCCACCCACTGCTGCACGCCTCACACTGCTGCACGCCTCACACTGCTGCACGCCTCACACTGCTGCACGCCTCACACCTCACACTGCTGCACGCCGCACACTGCTGCACGCCGCACACTGCTGCACGCCGCACACTGCTGCACGCCGCACACTGCTGCACTCCACACACTGCTTTTATGCGAGTTTATGCTACCGACATTGTAAATGACAATGCCTTTTATTTGTTTTCAAAACAAAACATAAATAAAAGGCATTGTAATTTTACAATGCCAATAGCTCAAACTCTTATAAATGCGAGACCTATTGCATTGCAAATGCTTGTTTAGCTATGTTGCAAATGGTTGAAAGTAATGTAAAAAAGCTGTATGACACAGCCAGTGTTGTCTGTGTTACAGCGTTTTTATGTTTTTTTTATTTTCTTCAGTTATGCTGCACTGAAGCTAGCGCTAATGTACCATATGGCTTAAAAACATTGACAAAACCGATAGGTCTTACATAGGGAAGACCTATTGGCTTTGCCAATGCTTGGTAAGGAATGCCATATGGTAAGTTATACATATTTATATAATATTTACAATGGCTGAAGTGCTAATGTTATACAATAGAGAATGTCCTTGCCAAGATGTTAGTGCGTCCAGATTCAGAAGAATTTTAGGACCATACAAAAACTATAAAAATGTGCCATATAAATGAGCTGAATGTAACATAACTTTTAGGTAGACAGAAAAGTCCAATAGATTACAGCTTTTATTACAGTGATGCTTTGTGTTACTTTGGGTGCAATGGTTACAAAAGAACCAAAAACGCACTCCTGACTGCTTGTTTAGTAGTGAAATATCGCAATAATCTGTGCTCAGCGGTTTCCTAGTGGGATTCCTATGCCACTGCACCTGCTGCACTGTTGAAATCATAGCCCTGGTGCCTGCAAGGTGAAATATACCAATAATCGGTGTTCAGTGGGTTTCCAAAACCTTTTGGTCCCTGTGTCAATGCACCTTTAAAATCACGACCCTAGTGCATTCAAGGACAAATCATGAAATCGTTTAGATCCAATGATGTGTGTGTTCCAAAAAAAGCAAAGTTGCAGATGGAATTTATAATTACTGAGTGGGTAAACATAAACACAAAAGCTTTCACAAAAAATGCCTTTAAACTTATCCAAATCTCCAAAAAGAAGTTGCCGTTGATGTCATAAATAAAGCATATGCTTTACACATCAAAGTGAAAACCAAGCATTGTTAAATTGTGGCTGTCTCTTTCGTGTGAAAAGATCTTAGCCTGTGCATGACGGTGAATGGGTCACAAACATTGTAAATTGCCCAAAATCCCCATATGTTAGGCTGACGCTGAGACTGAAATGCGGTTTTGTACTTTGTTCCTAAAAAGGCAGTTTCACAAATTAAATGAACGCCCCAAAGATGAGACACGCCTCACAAATCAAAGCCATCAAACACAAGGTTGAAACCACAAGGCCAATAGCAAGCCACTGGCGGAATGTATCCCCAGGTCAACTTTGTGAAAGTCCCAAAATGTCTTTCGCATACCACAGAATAAGAAATATAAGTGCACTCTAAGGACATGTTTCAGCCTCTGAGCATAGTGCTGCCGCTGACATAATTAGAATAACATCAAACTTGATAACAATATTTTTGATCCACTATGATTTGTTGAAAACCATTGGTAATAGGCTGTATTACATTGTAAAGAGATAGAAGGTTCGCTCCACTTAATGACAGATTGCTAAGAAGTGAACCCGCTCTCAGCAGTGGCCATTGGTAAATAACAACTCCTTCAACTTGAAATAAAAATGAAGGCTGGTACTGTGAATGAGGAGACAGAAGCGAAAGGTTGTGTGTATGTGCTAAGTCCAAGTCATTGTAATGTAAGCAAACATGAAAATACCAGCAAAGTGAGATTTATTGGGGCCCTCACAGAGCAGGTTTCCAAACAGAACATTCATTAGTGTTGGCTTTGACTGGGTAGTAAATGTAAACAATGTCAGGTCGTCAACAGGAAGAGCTCCAGATAAAGAGTGAGTATTTGTTGCAAATTCCGCTGGGGTTCTTGATTAAAAAATTAACTGCAAAATTCAGTGTTTACTATTTTTTGGCCCTTACATAATCATGGTGTTTTATAGTGTTTATAAAGAAATTTGCTTCCATTTACATCCTTACTTGTTCATTCATTTTTATTAAATATATCTCCCTCCTTTCCTTTCCTGCTCCTAACTCCCTTATTTGAACCCTTTTTCTGAATCTGCTCTTTCAAGTACATTTTCATTATTTCACCTCACTCCCTGTCCAATTTTCCAGTACTCAAATCCCTCCTGCCAGCAGTCCACTTCTGCCCCATGTCAAACATCTGCATGGCTGCAGGTATGTTTACACCTCATTACTATCCAATGTAGCAAATAAAAGGTTAATCATGGGCATTCAACACACCTTCTTGCTGTTCTTTTCTTCAGGAAAATAGCAAAGATTTGCTGATTGAAGGTTTTCTACCTAGGAATTGATTTATATATATAGGGGGCGCTCTGTGCTCAGCTATTGCAAACCAGTGGCAAACCGTCTTGTTCTTTGCATCGAGACACCAAGGAAGTACTGGGCTAATACATGTATTATTACTGTCTGACATGGGCCTTATCCCTGCTCTACACAGTCATAGAGGAGAAAAATGCAAAGACATTAATTTGTATATTGTTAGCAATAGGGTCTTTGGTGGTAGAAAACTGTGCAGCTGAGTGAACAAGCAACTGAGGTAGTAAAGAAACTCCATGACCTACAGGATGCTTTGAGCCACTTCCTTATGCAGTTCACATTGTGAATGAAGTTGAAATTATATTGTTGGGTCGTGTTGATGGGATTTTGATTTTATTTAAAAGCCAGCCCAAGGACCCATAGGAACAGATGTTTACCAGGCATGTAAGTGGGCCTTTGTTTTTAAAAGCAGTGCAGAGATTGTCTTCTTGCGAGAAAGGTATGACAATTGCACAGGGCACTTTACTTTTGTGAACTGGGCAGGGTGCACTGTTCCAGTGGATTGTTTATCTTGCGGAAAGAATGATCACAGCTCAATATGTTTAGATTAAATATTATCATAGATATTTGTACTGGTGATGTTACCAAATGCTGAGGTCAAGTCTCTTTGTGGCACCATAAGTTTCAAGCTTCATTTTGACACGGAGGCATTAGGACTGAAAGTTGAACGAGGTGATCTTGTGGCTATATCATGAATGTATTATGTTTTTGCTGAAACTACACTGTCTCAAGTATCAATCAATCAATCATTGATTATGCACAAAATCACCCGTGAGGGTCTCGAGGCACTGGAGATGCTGGCTTCTGCTTGGTGATTTGCTCATTTGAACATCCAGGTCTTGAGTTCTTTCCTAAATAGCTGGAGCAATGGGGAAGTTCTGAGGTGCATGGGAAGGTTGTTCAAAGCCTTGGCCACCAGGTGCGAGAAAGAGTGTCCTACTTTGCTGGTTCAGCGGATCCGGGGGGGTGTCTGCAAGGAAGTGGAAAGAAGATTGTAGGTATTTGGTCGGTTTGTTGATTATGGACCTTCCTTGTGCAAGGCTTTGAATGTGTGGGTCAGCATCTTGAACTGACATCTCTCTTGGATTAGGAGCCACTGTAGTTTCTTGAGGTGGGGTGTGATGTGGGTCCTTCTGGGGAGGTCGAGCTTGAGTCTTGCTGCTGAGTTTTGTATTGTCTATAGTCTCTTCAGGAGGCATGAAGTGATTACTTCGTAGAGTGTGTTCCCGTAGTCCAGCCTGCTGGTGACGAGGGCCTGCGTGACGATCCTTCTGGTGTTGACTGGGAGCCACCTGAAGATCTTGCGGAGCATGCATTGCGTGTGGAAGCAGGCAGTAGAGACTGCGTTAAACTGTTTCTTCATAGAAAGCTTGCGGTCCAGGCTGATGCTGAGGTTGCGGCGTGACGTTGTTGGCCAGGGGGGTCATGCAGGTGTTGAAGATGGTGGGGCAGGGGGATGATCCTTAAGGACGCCACAGATGATCTTCTTGGACTCCGAGGTGAATGGTGGGAAACAGGTTCTTCTGGTGAGGTATGAGGCGATCCATTTGAGGGCATCTCCCTTGATTCCGATGTGGTGGAGTCTATTCATCAGGATTTGATGGGGGACGGTGTAAAAAGCAGCTAACCAAGAGAATGAGGGCTGCCGTTTCACGCGGTCTAGGTGGGCCCTGATGTCGTAGGTGGCTACTTGTGCAAGATAACTAGCAATTGAACAACAGTTATCAAATCTTGGGAGGACATGAAAGGTTTGCTATTCCACAGACATTATAGTTGGCACCGGGCAGTTTTTCTCTAATATGGAAGTCGAAATTGGGAGTTTTAGCTTGACTACAAGAAATTTAGTGGTGGTTACACTTTTTGGGAGGATGTGGTGGTCTTTTGAGTTACTAAGACCACTCATTAGAGAGTTACAAGAGTTATCAGGTAAGAGAAGGAGACTTGTTTTTGGGAAACTGAGCTTGAGTTTGCTCTGGACTGCCCATGAACTACAGTCAATGAGACAGGTAATGAGGTGGCAGCTGACATGGATTTTCCTATGTTAACACACACAGATTTGTTTGGCAAATAGATCTTAGGCAAATTTAGTTCTGTGCCTTTGATGTCGATCCTATTATTTAGCATGCATAGAAGAAGGTTATGGGCCAGTATGAAAGGCAGCAGAGACGTCAAGAACCACCAGCAAGCACAAAGCACCTCAGTCAAAGATTGCGACCCCGAAAAAGCTGTGTTTTTCAGTATGGAGGTTTTGGTTCTATGTCCTTACTTGAAGAAAGATTGGAACTGTGCCAGTTGAGGTGAAGTTGTCTTGCTGAGACATCTCACATCTCTCAAAGAGCTTTGCAAGGAAAGGAAGGGCTGTGATGGGGTTACAGTGTTCTGGCATATTAGGATCTAAGTTAATATTTTGAGCCAATGATGATGAAGGCCAATTTTTAATTCTTCAGGGAAGATAGATGCAGTGCTTGAGAGAAGTATCCAGAGAGAAGTATTCATGATTTTCAGCCAGAGGCGAGAGTATCCACATGTTGTTTTGCAAGAGCGAGAGAGATCAGATGGGAAGTGTAAGATGGTTTGGTAGTGGATAAGGTGAGTTTAAGATTGGATTCTGAGATAAATTAGAAAGAAGTCTCTGATGTGTTGTGGGGATTTTCCTTGAGTGCAAGAGCTTTGCATTAAGTGATGGAGGAAGGTAATCAATGTTATCTCTATGTTTCCCAATTATATATAAAGTAGTAATGTAGTCTGCAAGATGACTGCAATCTATGTTGTACCAGGAGTAAGAGGGATCTTATGGCATTGTTCTGTAGGTGTGCTAGAGGAGTTGTGGAATTTAGCACTGAAAAATGCTGCTTTTGCCTTCCAGAGAAGATCCTTGCTCTCAAATCAAAGGTGGCCTATTTAGAAATATACAACATTTTCTTCAAGCTCTTTCTGTGGCACTGAGAGCATTCTTTTTTCTTTTTACCTAAACCAAGAAACGCTTTCCTTCAAGGATTTTGATTTGGTTTTAGGAGGTGCAACTTTTTTGTACATCAGTTATTTTTTGATATACTGGCCAACAAAATATGAAGGGAGGTAGACATGTAAATGAAACATCTGGAACATAGAGCCAATAGGGTTGTGATTAATTCCCTTAATGCATCTAATGCTGGTCATTATTTTAGCAAAAGACACACAGATTATAGACAGAATGCAGAGCAAATCAAACCTTCACCTTCAGTCAATAGATCTGGGTTAAATCCATCGTTCTTTTGCTCACCATGCCATGCTCACAATGCCACCCCAGTTTAGACCCAGCCATATGCAAATCAGCCTTGACCCTGTGCCTCATGGTAACAGTCCAGGCCGAACTGCCGAGCCAGGTCCTCCCTGGACCGGAAACAAGCATCCTGGGACCGGTTTTGAGACATCACCCCTCATCAGCCAGGCTAGCTTGAATCCAGTGACACAGTGAGCCCAGGACCCACGTCTGGGCATACCCGGTGCACTTAAGGTGAGAAAGCAAAAGACACACAGATGATGGATGGAATGCAGAGCACATCAAACATTCACCCCCAGTCGATAGATCTGGGTTAAATCCATTGTTCTTTTGCTCACCATGCCATGCTCACAATGCCACCCCAATTTAGACCCAGCCATATGCAAATCAGTCTTGACCCTGTGCCTCATGGGAACAGTCCAGGCCGAACTGCCAAGCCAGGTCCTCCCTGGACTGGAAACAAGCATCCTGGGACCGGTTTTGGAGCATCACCCCTCATCAACCAGGCTAGCTTGAATCCAGTGACACAGTATAAGCCCGGGACCCACATCTGGGCATACCCGGCGCACTTAGGGTGAGAAAGCAAAAGACACACAGATGATGGATGGAATGCAGGGCAAATCAAACATTCACCCCCAGTCAATAGATCTGGGTTGAATCCATTGTTCTTTTGGTCACCATGCCACCCCAGTTTAGACCCAGCCATATGCAAATCAGTCTTGACCCTGTGCCTCATGGGAACAGTACAGCCCGAACTGCCAAGCCAGGTCTTCCCTGGACTGGAAACAAGCATCCTGGGACCGGTTTCGGGGCATCACCTCTCATCAGCCAGGCTAGCTTAAATCCAGTGACACAGTGAGCACGGGACCCATGTCTGGGCATACCCCTGGTCATTATTTTAGAGCTGAGTTCTTTTAAGGGTTGAAAGAAGTTTTTCATGCGGAATGCGATGGACGATTATTCTGACGAATCTACAATGGATGGTTTATAGAACTGTATGTATTCAGTCTTGTCAGTCTCTAAGTCCACACTGAACCTTTTAATGTCTGTGTATTCCAAGGGCACTGTTGTGTTAGTTAATTTTCCATGAGAAAGATTTTAAGGTGAGGTTATATTGTCGTTGGGATTACTGCAAGGCAAGTTGAAGTCACCTAGAAAAATGACTTTACCTTTTGACAGGGAGTGGAATCTTAAAATTGACTTTACATTATGACAGGGAGCGGAATGTTAAAAAGTCCAAATCATCTTCTTTAAACAGATTTTGTGACATAATGTGAATTCTGCTTTTATGCAACAGGAGGTTCCGAGATCTATGGTGAACGCTTAGAAAGCTCAGATGGGTTATAATCTATCATTTTGCCTGTGAGGGATTCTTTCTGGATAATAGTTGCACCAGCCCCAATTCTATTTTGTCTGTCAAGGTATAGAATCTCATATCAAGCAGGCAGGAGGATATGAAGACGGAGTTTGAAAGAGGAAAAGAGCCAGAATTTTATGGCGTGTTAGAAAATCCAACTCATGGGCCAGCAGAAGAGGAGAGATGGCTGCTAACTTGAAAACAGTAGATTTGCAGGAGAGGAAGAATTGTTGAAATTGCTGCTGATAATTATAAAGTTAGTTGGGCATACTTCTCTGTGGATTTTCTTGTACTGTCTAGGTCTAGGAATGGCAGGATTCAGAAGGGAAGTAAAAATGAAGGTGTGGGGCAGAATGGTATCAAGGGGGGAGCTTGGGGGTTCAAGGTGGTATTAGGTTAATGGGGTGCAGTATTGCACACTTTTCTTTGCATCATTGTTTAAGAAAAAGTAATCTCACATGTTACAGCACTCTTACACTCTTCCACCAAATCAAGTGCATTTATCTTGTTATCCTCGGGGCTATGTAGCAATCAGTGTTCCATCTTCAATAAATTACAAGCCTTTCCTTATTTGATGTCTTTTACTATTTTTTGGAGAGAAAGAATTCACCTTCTCTGTAGCAAACATTAGATATACTATTCTGCTTAATGCTTCCTAGCATCCCCAGTAACTTCTCCCCAGATAATGAATCTCTGCTCTCACTCAACGGTGTTATATCTAATTTCGAAGCTGAAAACTTGGATAGGACGTATTTCCGAAACTCCAGTTCATTCCACATCCCGGGATCAGGGCCAGACTGGGAACAGAAACCGGCCCAGGCAAACTGCTCAGCTGCCGCCCCCTCCCCCTCCCCCCCCGGTGAGGGGGGAGTGCAGCCGGGCAGTTTGCAAAGGCCGGTTTCGGCCGATTTAGTTACAGGGGGCCGATATTGCCGACCCCCGGTAACAAAAACGGCCCCCAGGGGTCCAAAACCGGCCCCCACCCTAGCGGCCTACCGGGGAAACGCCCGGTGCCCGCTATGGCCAGTCCAGCCCTGCCCGGGATACTGCTTGAGGTATATACCCCCACCCTAATTTGCTCAACAGAGACTTAGTGAATATCGTAGTACCAGTGGCCTACTTACTACCACGGCCAGACTGGAAACAGCAACCAGCCCTGCCAATTCGCTTGACCAGCCCCCGGACTGGGGGTTAGGGGTGAGGTGCTAGTGAGAAGCGCCACTCCCGCTGCACCGCTCCTGCTTTTGTTACAGGAGGCCGATATTGCAGCACTGGTGCAAAACCAGCCCCCAGTGACAAAACTGGCCCCCAAGGGTCCAAAACCATCCCCCACCCTTTCAGTACACCGGAAAACCGCCCAGTGCCCACTACGGCCAGACTGGCCCTGCTTGATTTCATACATGATACATACTTATTTTCGTGTTATGAAACTTGGGTTTATAAAAATCATGGCTCACTCATAATGATTGAAGAAACAGAAGTTATTATCTATCTGTCACGAGTAAGTTTCCATCTCACTGTGATCTCTTCTGAAACAATCAACTCTAGTTTACCTCAGCAGTGTGTCATTATGGAAAAATAACCTTAGGCGCTGCAAGTAGGTGTGTGGGGGTGCTGCAGCACCCCCAGAATAATCATGCTGGAGTTCATAAGGTGAATGAGCAATAAAGATACCTTTAGATCTCGTTTTTATCTTGTCACATTTGCTGTGCATTCAAAGACAAAGGTCAAATGTCGGGCTATGTCTTCTGATAAATTGGGGCTTATTCTTTTAACATGGAGATTGGTGTCTATGTTACTTTGTTGGACATCAAATCTAGAGGATTCTGTAAAGTGAACTATCTGACAATCTTGCTAAGATAAAGAGAGCGTGAAAGGAAAGGCTTTAGCATGTACCTTTTTTTCTAACATCAAAATGTAAATGGCTGTAAATAAACTGTACAAATATTTCAAAATATACCAACATTTAGGAAAGCACAAATGAAGAGCATGTTTTTGTAATTCTGAAATGTGATGGAAACAAAGATTGTAATAGGATCAAAACAAATAAAAACACTTTACTTGGTGATATGCAAATGATACATATTTGCTGAAAACCTGGTTTTCACACATTATTGCTTGTGCGCTGTATAGTTTTATCAGTACAACTGCATGTTAGTAAGAATTTTGTGGCCATTTCAATTGAAAATGTGCTGTCTATAAATGACAGTGTACTACCACATCATGATGATGAACAGAAATGTATAAAGCTCACAGCTGCTCCAAGGAGTGTCCCAGCGCTAGTCCTCACAGGTAAGCACTTAAATCCAATCAAAGAGCCATGGTACCAGCTTCTTCTAAAAAATCACCTGTTCAGATCTTGCAAGACGAAGGGGAAATTTATTCCAGGTCCAAATAAGAAAAAAGAACAAGCACCTGTCCTAGAGCGACAAATCCATGGTACCATTGCCAAGGCCATTTAGATGACTAAAGCTTCCTAAAAGGAAGACAGAAATAAATTCTAGTGGTAAGAAAGTTGGGACATATGTGATGTAAGGCTCTAAAGGTAAGAACTGATGACTTAAACAAAATAAATTTCCTCGCAGAGAGCCAATGCAAATAATGGAGGTATGGGGATACCTGTGTTCTCAAAGGACGATTGAGAAGCAGCCATGCATGCCACTGCCTTCTGAACCACTTAAAGCGTTTTGATTAACCCCTTCAGCGCGGCGCAGATTACCGCGCCGTGCTGAATGTTCGTTGCGCGGGCGGGGCCGTGACGGAGCGGTTCCGTCATCCGCACAGCGCGACCGATGCGCATGATGGAACCGCTCCGTCATGCGCATCGAAAGGGTTAAGAAGTCTGGCAGGCCCAGATACAAAACATTTGCGTAATGCTTCAGCAATATATTTGCCACAGTGTGCTCCAAAATAGACTATTGCCAATATACTACTCCCTTATTACCATCCTCGACTGAATGGACGGGGCTCATTTGCTGTACTTGTTGCTTGTGAAATGATTAGATTTTTCACAATCCCTATGACTTCAGTGATATAGCATTGATGGCAGTACCCCACTCAGAAAATTCTTCCAGCACCATTGAAAACAACCTGTCAGCAACGATACATCACCAATGGAAGCGGACAATATCCAGTAAATGAACCACTGTGGGTCACTGTGTGTTCAGACAAACACAACTTAAATTTCCTGATAAGACTATTAATCAAGCACAACCCAATCAAACTTATTTGCAGCAGTGTTTTTCTTGGCAGTACAGCGTGTACTGTATGTAATCAGACTATAAACAAGCAACGGTATGATCAGCGGCGTCACTAGGGTCGGTGTCACCCAGTGCGGTAACTCATGGTGACGTGCGGTCCGCACCCCAGCACCCTCCTAGTGACGCCACTACTTGCCGCCACCTTTATGACACTTTAAAATAGAAAATAAACTGTGGAGAAAATGTGGTCTTGTGTCCACCGGAGTCAAAACCAAAGTGGATCTTACTTCGTCTTCCGCTTATATAAACACTGTGATCTTGGGCAGACCGCTTTAACTCATCGAGCCAAAGCCCCCTCAGTCTGCCTAGTTTAAGCGCGGGCGGGACACACTCAACGGACCTTATGTTATCTATCATCCATAGTTGAAAGGCTAAATGTCACTAAGACTACCCCCTTCCACTGGCAAAAGAGTGATTTACTGTCAGTCAGTGCTACAGGGCATCTTTTGTGGAAATCTGGCCCGTAGGATCCCATTTACAGCCAAGGGCGGGGGGCGGGGGGGCGCAGACCTTGATGATCCCAGTGCCGGGGAACGAACAAGAGTTTCTGCACCCCCTCCCCCAACCCAATTTAAGAATTACCAATCCCTTTATCGCCCCCACAATGTCACATTAAATCCCTTGTTCTTTCAAACATCAGCCATTTCCAGTAATTGAAATGCCTTGTGCTGTTCTTGCACAGATGAGGCCCCCGTCCATTCTGGGGAACTGCTCTGCCCCTACCCCCACCCCACAACCAGAGATGTCCCCGTCAGAGACAAAGGCCTCTTTGTTGCCCAGACGGAAGGCAGCCTCTCCCACCTACACATCCCTGACTATAAAACCCCTATCCCACACGGACACTCGTGAACGGGAAGTCAGAGCCCTAGCGAGACCCCCGCGGTCGTACCCCTAAGATCCTATAACACTGCGAGGAATGATTTCTAAATGATTCCTGAGGCGTCAAGACAGACTCACCCCTCACAGCTCGACCCACCCCTTATAACTCGAACCACCCCCCAGGAAACCTGAGGGCACCTCGTCTGGCCTATCCAGTGTGACCCATTGGCTTTTATTTATTTGAATATTTTATGTAGTGCCGCTCTGCCAGAGTGGGCTTCGGGGTGCTAAAAGAGCGAGGCAGGTAACAGACTACGCACGCTGTAACTAGAAAGCAGACACCCGGAGTGTCACGGTGTCACCCCATGTGATGGTGTCACCCGGTGCGGTCCGCACCCCCCGCACCACCCTAGTGACGCCACTGGGATCGTGGGTGCACTGTGAGCGTTTTGGGTGTCCCCGCAGTGCATTTTTCATATCTGAAGCCTGTGGCTGCAGACTTCAAGTCCTTTTCTCAGTTCCAGTGCCTGCAGCATGTGTTCCCTTCGATTACAAATGCCTATCACGTGACTGTGTGGGAGGAGGGCTTGCCTGAGGAAAGGAGATGGGCTTTCCAGCCCATTGCTTCTCTTTAGGGTGATGCATTTCACATATTTTGCAGTTCTTAAAGGCATTTTATTTCTGTTCTGCTATGAAAGATATTCAAATAGACTTAGCTGGTTTGTCCATGAAGTATCTGATAATGAGATTAACATTTGTGATAACAGGACTGCATTAGCACAATTGGCACCTCAAGTTACACACCCCGTTGGGCCTATGAAACAAATGCTTCTAGATTTAGAAAATAGAAATCATCAATATAATTTGGGCATTTTTAATTTACTGGAGAGCACTGAAGGACAGAACTACAGAGCCTTCTTGAAAAATGTATTGCCATTGTTACTGAAATTACAATTTTCACAGAAACTTGAAATAGCTAAGGCCCATTGCATAACATCACATCGTAAACTTAACCAGTCTAAACCGTTATATTCAAAGTGTTGCAGCATCATCACCTCATTATGCTAATCAAAGTGGCCTAGGAAATTCCATCATTAATCGTAGAAGGCAATAAGGTATATATTCATCAGGACTTTGCAAAAGAAACTGCAGATATATGTAAAGACTGTTCTGATCTACATCCTAGACTTCATGATGCCAGCTCTAAATATGGACTATTTGATCCTTCAGTCATGAGAATATGGAAAAATTGTTTATCTGAGTCTTTTTCTGCACTTGTAGATCTGGTTGCTTACTTGGATCTTCATGCTCCAGATTCTCAAACTTCTGTATTTAATGCAAGTTTCATCTGTATCACTTTTATAAACATTTTTTCTTTCCTCAGCAGGTTAAATGGTGGTCTATCGCCACTTGGATTGTGTTTTCGCTGTTTCAATGTTTCATTTAATGTTTTCTCCCCTTAGTGATATATCTGTTTTGCTTATCTTGTTTGTTATTGTATATGAGTTACATCCGATTCCATCTTCCTTTCTCTTCTTTCTTATGAGATGGCAAATAATCGTACCTTAAAAATTGTCTTGCTAAATGTTAAATATTTTTTAAAAAAAACACACATTGATGATCATATACTTGCCTATATGAAACAATCGCGGGTTGGTAGTATAGTTTCATTAACCCAGCTGCACCACATTGTCCGTTTAACCCCAAGTATATAACGGGAGCCGCCACTGGCACCAGTTCCCGCCTGCCCCCGGACGTGTGCTGACCGACCCGACGACTCCACAATTTGTGGTAAGTGCCGCCGCTCCTTCCGCCCGTAGTTTAGCTGCACTATTCCTTACGCGGTGAGTAGTGACGTTTCCTCTTCTTGTACTCCACCGCAAACACTGCCCGGGAGACGCTCTCCCGCGTTCTCCACTGTCGCTTCACACTAAGCGCTGCCAGGGCGAACCTCGCAGCAACCGTCAGCACATACAGCGCGGGCACATAGGTCCCGCTTCAGAGACTTTAGGTCCCTTCCTCAGATGGCAATGATCCTTATTAGGCAGCAGTGGTCATGCATCCAGGCTGCCACACCATTTTTACAAGCACTGGTGAATTATTCACGAACCAGCGAGACCCGTTTCTTCACCGGGTCCCATAACATGTTTGTTTTCAAGATCTCTACATAATCCCCAGCATGTTTCTGTGTGTTGACCTACAGTTAGGCCTACGCACCGATCAAATCTTGCTACAACCGCGTTCAGCGGTTCTCGTCTTGTGCACCCTTCTCTGCTCGGGCCTCTATTTCTCTAAAAAACAGCAATTTTGCATAGACATCTTATGCTGAGGCACCTTACACGCTAGAGGTCTTATGATTCGCAATCACGCTCTATCTCAATGTCCCTTTCTTGGGATTTTCTGTTTTTAATGCCATAAACCTTCTTTGACAGGTTTTGGCGCATGTACCAAATGTCTAGTATGCTGGGACAGATGTAGTGAACTTCACAACCAAAAGTGGTGAGTCATACGTCACAGTCTATTACACATTGATCTAATATGTAAATGTGTTTTAAAGCACCACTAAATGGCAGGATTAACTGTGTGTTGTACTCATGCTACAACTTCCTTGCACATATGTATGCTATGGTGACATGTTGCCTTTTGTCTCAACTATAGGTTGTACACAGAGCATACTGAACAGTCAACCTACTGGTTCAGTATCACATTATTGTCTTATGCACGTGTTTTTTCATGGTTTTTTTCACGTTTATTGCACTTATTTATCGCAGTAGCTGAACCACTGACCCTGAAGAACGTCGTGACACTACCTTAGGTCGTTTGGCCGAAACATGTTGGGCTAGTTTCTACAGAGCTGCCTTCAATGACGGCACCTGTGTTACCAGCTATTCACTGTTTTTAATCCTGACACCGGGTAGCTGAATAAAGTTACAGCATAGCTAACCCCGTAGCCAATTTTAACTATTCACATCACAGCACTGCACTCTGACGAACACGCCAGACTCACATAGGGCCTTAGTACACCCGCCCTGACTCAATAAAACATCCCTGAGCTCCTCCCTCGTAGCAAGGGGGTTGTAGCCCGCGTAAAAACTAGGTCTTTCACGTGAGGAGGCACACCTCTGGTGTGTGAGGGAAACCGTCCTGAAAAGGGAAACCCCTCCCCTCACGCAGTAGAGTACACCCAGTCAGTTATATAACCTCCTTTTGATTTCTGACCCGTGGCTTTTTCTGTGATTAGTATAGTTTTATTACCTGTACAGGAATATAAAAATGGTGTGGCTATATGTTTCTCTCCAAAGTTACAAGTTTCCATTTTGAACTGCAAACTGATTCTGATGGTCGGTATGTTTACGTTCAAACATCAATTGACAAATACCCTATTCATTTCTTAACCCCTTCAGTGCCCATGACGAGCTGGACTCGTCATGGGCCGCGGTGGCGCTGTGCCCATGACGAGTCCAGCTCGTCATAGACCCCGCCCGCTAATGCAACGGCCGGCACTGGGCGGGGAAAGGGGCGGGCACTGAAGGGGTTAAATATTTATGTCCCAAAACAAGATGAGCCTAATTTTTGGAAATCAATTTATTCAAAAACGTTGCTTATTGGGAATGTACCTCTTATCATTGGAGGAGACTATAATATGATTTTTGATGCACTTTAAGACAGAAGGTCCACTGTGAAATTCCATCTTCCAAGGTCCCATGTTCATTTTAAAGCATTCCTAAATAATACAAAGCTAGTTGATCATTGGAGGCTCGTTCAACCCACTGGTAAGGACCTCACATTCGACTCTGATGCTCACTTTACATATTCCTGTATTGACTAATTGCTTTCTTCTAGGAACTTGTGCCATTTAATATCTATCCCTACAACATAACCTAAAACTGTTTCAGACCATGATTTAATCTAATTTATCTTACAACTGAAGATATTCACAAACATATTCCTACATGGAGAATGAACACTGATTTTGTATTATCAGATATTAATAAGAAAACAAACTGTTATCTGCTATTCCTGAATACTTACATAACAATCAGCCACAGGACACCTCCTAACTTACTCATAAGGATGCTTTTAAGCCTTACATCAGAGAGGCAGCTATCTCAATGAGGACGCATGAGAATAATATTTTCAACTTAAAACTTAATAGTTTAGAACAGCAAATATCAAAAACTGAAAAGCAGTTTTTGTGATCTACAGACATTAAGGTAAAAACACATTTACAAAACTTGTGCTATAAATATAATACTTTGCTTAGTAAAAGAGCAGGTCTTTTTATTGACAAGCAAAAAATTTACTTTCAATTCACAGCAAACAAATCTGGCCAAATATTTGCTAATTACTTACGAATTAAAAAGGATAAAAGTCAGATACATGTTATAAGTAATTCAAACGGACATCTATTTCTATCTGCCATGGAGATTGCTACTCAATTACAGAACTTTTATTCACACCTTTATAATAGTCCTCTAGATATTCCTAATTCCGTATTGAATAACTTCCTATTCAGTTGCAATTTACTGTCCATTTCACCCTCTGACCGGAGTACTCTTGATGCTCCTTTCAGGAGGTTTTGTTGCCATTATATCTCTTATTGCCAAAAAAGCACCACGTCCTGATGGTATTCGAGGAGAATTTTAAAAAGCTTTTATAAAGCAACTTTTCCTTCTCATACTATCACTGTTTCAGGAATTTATGCATAAAGCTTCTGTGGAAGGTTTGTTTATGAAGAAACAATAATTATTTTCCTCTAAACCAGACAAAGATTCCCTCATTACTTCCTAATATCATCCCATTTCACTCACCAATCAAGATTGTAAAAATTATGACAAAAGTTTAGCAACTGGACTTTCTTCAATTATAGACCACATTATCCACCTTGATCAGACTGGTTTCCTGAAAGGTAGACTATCTTCCCACACACTAGACTACTATGACACACATTATCTTACCTTAAAAATTGTTAATGCTCTATGGGCTTATTAGCATTAGATGCTGAAAAAGCCTCTGATGAGGTCAATTGGAAATTATTTAGAACTATGCAAAATGTCTGTTTTGGTGATCCATATATTTCAATGCCTAAAGCGTTGTATTGCTCACCCATAACAACTATTTTTGTTAAAGACATTACCTCTTCCCCTTTTCGATTGTTTAGAGGCACACAATGGGGATACCCTTTACTTTTTAAATGGGCCACTGAACCCTTTTCAACTCTTATTCATTTGTCTAAGGAAGTCGCAGGTATTACCATCAATAATATAGTTCTCAAAGTGTCTGCGTATGCTGACGATGTATTATTATATGTTAAGAACCCTATGCTTTCTATTCCGTGATTTTAGATATTATTGATGGTTATGCATCAGTTTCTGGATACACTTTAAATATTCATACAACAAAATTCTTTCCCTTTAAATATATTTTGTACTGCTGATATGTAACATGGCACAAACATCCTTTGGAATAATACAGCTCTCAAATAACATGGTATTTATTTTTTAAATACTATAAAAATTGTTGATTTCAATTGGAAAAAGTTATTAATTAAAATTATGGGAAAATGTAGATAAATGGACTTCCCTCAACCTATCATTGTGCGGGGGAATAGAGATAATTAAAATGATAATAGTGTCACACGTGTTATTTCTATTATCAATGTTGCCTGTTACTTTTCCTTTCTCTTTTTTTACCAATATTAATAAAACCCTTACTACATTTATTTGGAATAAGACTTCACTTATGAAATACATGTATTTACAAGCTGTTAAATTAGAAGGGTAGGTGCTCTAGATTTTAAGAAATACCATACCTCCTTTTTGACTGTGCAACGTGTTTCATGGTTTTTTAATCTGGATTCCCTCATAACACCCTTTTGAAATTTACTTGAAAGAAATATTGTAGCACTTTTTTCTCTTTCCCGGCCATTCTTACTATAGATCTTAAGAAAGTAAAGCTTTCTTCTCCAATCCTTCATATTAACAACAAAACGCTATATTAAGTCTGGATGCAACATTTGGTAATAGACTTATATTTTCTTACAGGGTATCTTTATGAAATAATCCTCTGATTAAACTAAGTTCCCTGGTCTCTTGTTGGGAAAAATGGATTCATGCTGGTATATTTTGTACATCAGATATTTGCTTTAGTAATATGTTTTTATTGTATTCTGAGTTCGAAATTTCTGATTTTGAATAACATAGATATGTTATATTGTGTAATGCAATTGTCAATGCTTACAATAGCTCAATACCAGATTCTCAATGTTCAGGAATGGAGTTGTTCTTTGGTATACATAGACTCACCAGTCATATTATGTCAACAAATTGATCATCTCATTACATACAAATTATCGGCAAATCTTCACTCATCTCATTTCCACTCTTGTATATGGATGCTAAATTATTTGATTTACTCATTTCTTCTGCTATCAAATCATTTACTATGAATTGGAAAACTGTGATTAACATATCTTCAACTGCCTCGTGAGATTAGATAGTATACATGAGAACTTGAATTGAATTCTCGTTCAGTAAGAATAAGAAGCCGCTTTATATCACATCATCAATTTAGGACTTTGGATATCTTTCTCACTATAGCTAATTGCATATATTAATTTTGTTTGTATTAGACAGTAATCTACAAAGGTAGCCCTATATTTGTTTGAGTATTTTCTGCTCTCTCTATGAGTTATATAATATGATAATATTGTTCAGCACTTCCTCAGCTCTTATATAGCTTTCCACTAGTGTAAGGCTATTTTGCTGTAATTTTATATATGTCATCGTGTTCTTGTATTACAAAAATCAATAAAATATTTTGAATTAAAAAAAACTAGCAAAGGTTTAATGTCGGAATGCGCAGCTCACCTTCAACTGCACACTTTAACTTGCCTGTCAGAGGGGCGCTAGAGGGCGCCAAACCAAGATGGCCGCACAAGAGTGAGGCTCCCGCCAGACCGGGCGCTTTCAAGATCCTTTCAGCTATCCTGACCAGGCTATCCTCCACCTCACCTCCACGGCTGCATCCGCTGTGACCTGCGCGACGCCCCGATACCCGCCACGTCTCTGGAGCCCGCCGGGGGTGCTGAGTTATTTGCTGGAGTTCCCCCGGCCGAGAGCGAGGGCTCGTCTGCGGCCGGCGCGCGGTGGGGGGACGCGCTCCGCGGCCTTCACGACGCTGGACTGGAGGGGATGCAATTGACGCCGGAGGATCGACGGCCATTCCTGCCTGGGACGGGAGCTCTGCGGAGGGTAGGCGAAAACATCTCCGAAGCTGGGCCGAACTGGTGGGCCTTTCGCCCGCTCGCCCTCCGCTGTTTGAGGCCTGCACCCGGGACCTACGCTCGCAAGCTGCCGCTGACCTCGCTTGGGTATCCGGGCTCGAGCTTGGGGGCCATCCTATCCCTCCCCTCCCCTCTCACGCATCCTCGGGAGGAGAGACCCTTCCCCGGGACTTTGCTGCTGGATCGCACCAGGGGAGATTGAGGAGTGCTGCCTCGGTGGCGCCCGCTGACCCACATTGACCGGTGGCGCGGTCTGGGAGGCCGCGACGCCTGCTGCCCCCCGCCTCGGCGGCTGGAGCTGCGGGTGGGTAGGATCTGCGGCTCCCGGGACGGGGGCTGCCTGGAGCCCTTCGCCCGCCCTGTACTGCGGGGGCCGCGCCCGGACCGGCTGCTGGCCTCCCTGGGGGGCTGCCTGGGCTGGGCGGGCTGGGGCCGGACGCCCCCCCCCCACTCCCTACTATCCTGCGGGTGTGGGCTGTGGACTGCGGGGCGGCCTCGTCTGGATCGCCTCCCCCTCCATCTGGGCCACAGGGGGCATTGCTGTGCTTACTTACTGACGGCGGAGTCGCCCCCACCCAGCCCTCCCTGGTCGTCCGGTCGCTTAGGGGCTGCCCCTGGACCGGCCGCCTCCCTCGCTTCCACGATCCTTGCGGCGTGATTGAGGAGCCACACCACCCCTATCCACTCGCGGGGCTGTGGCTTGACCTGTACGGGTCCCCCCCACCTCACCTGGACTGCCGGCGGGGTGGACTTGGCGAGTTCGACTGGCAGGCACCATGGGGCGCAACGACGCACGACAGTCCAAGTTACCGTTTGACGCCAAGAAGACCCCCGCGCCGGCGTCCGAGCCTGGCCCATCCGCCGCTGGCCCTCCTGACGAAGACTGGAAATCTCTCCTGTTGGGATTGAAACAAAGCCTAACGACCATAGATTCTAAAATTGACACCATCACTACCAGGCTGGATGGTGTAGTGGCCAAACTGGAGCGGCACGATACCCGCATCAAAGAGACTGAGGACAGGATCTCCACATTGGAAGACGGCGCCACCTCTACAGACCGACATGTTACCCAAATGGACCGTCTCCTCAAGATAATTGCGGACAAGAATGAGGACCTAGAAGCGAGGTCCCGTCGCAACAACGTCCGCATCCTGGGCCTTGCGGAGACCACCAACACCGGGAAGATGGAGGTCTTCGTCGAGAACCTGATGGCCGACCTGTTCGGGCGGGAATCCTTCTCCCCACACTTCATCGTGGAGAGAGCCCACAGGTCCCTCGCTGCCCGCCCCCCCCCTGGCGGCCAGCCACGGCCCATAATTGCACGCTTCCTTAACTATCGAGACCGGGATGTGGTGCTCAGACGTGCGCGAGAGATGGGAACAGTGCTCTACTGCAACACTACGCTGTCCTTCTTCCCCGATTTCACTGCATCTGTACAGGAGGCCCGTCGGAAATTTGCTGGGGTAAAAAAGAAACTGCAGGCCCGGGAGATTCCGTATGCAATGCTATACCCTGCTAAACTGAAGGTCTCACACCAAGGCAAACAATTGTTTTTTCAGCAGCCGCAGCAGGTGGAGGACTTCCTCAGGCGGCATCGTGGGGACTCGGGCGGGGGGGCTGCTGGGCCACAGCCCTCTCGGTCGCCCTCGCCGATGGAGCAACAGGACTGAACAAACCGGGGGGCTGCCCCCCCCCCCTGACTCACGCTCCTGTTGGGACTGCACTTGCCCGAATGGATCAACGTCACTCCTGGTGAGGTACCTCTCTTTGTTTCATGTCAATGACACTAGGCTTGGTCGTTGTTACATTTTGTGCCCGGTCGCCCACCTCCGTCCCACATTTAGGGCCTAGTGTAACTCTGGGTTCCTGTGGGTGCAAGTAGGGAGGTGGATGGCAGGTCTGGCGCCCCTAGAGTACGATCCCCCAATGGGCGCACCCCAATGCACCCCTTTCCTCATCAAGGCAGGGGTAGTTACTGTATTTTTTCAGTTTGTTAGGTTGGGTTTGTTAGGGGGGGGAGGGGATGGGTGGGTAATGTATACCCGACCAGTTGGGGACGCCGGCGTGGGGGGTCGAAAACTCCGATCTGCATCTGGGTTATCTGTCTCCTCAGTACAGGATGCGGGAGGACGGGTGGGGGGGGTAGTTCACTGGGGTTTTGTTAGGGAACTCGTTACTGAGTGCTACGAGCAATTGCAAGCTGCGAGAACATGCCACTTATGCCTTTACACGGGGGAATGGGGGACTTAGCTGACAAGCGTCCTGCGCATAACTTTCAGTTGCTCTCATGGAACGTGCGCGGGTTAAACAACCCGAGGAAGAAGAGGCAAGTCCTGAGCTACCTTACTCGGCAGGGAGTGTCCGTGGCCCTGCTCCAGGAGACGCACCTACAACCGGGGATGGCCCCCCCATTTGCGTCACGATGGGCTGCGAATAGGGTGTTCTCGTCTTACTCGAGTTACGCGAGAGGAGTGACCATTCTAGTGAGACGTGGGATGGGGTTTACACTGGCGGGAACTGAAGTAGACTCTGGAGGGCGGTACTGCATGGTTTGGGGGACACTACACTCACATACGATACTGTTTGCATGTTACTATGGCCCCAACACGGATGACCCTTCCGCGCTCCTCACACTGTGGGGTAAGATTCAGTCCCTAGGTATCTCCCACATTATACTGGGGGGTGATTTCAACACTGCACTCAAGCCTGGGATGGACAGATCGCACCCGCAGGCGTCGCACTACACGCACACACATCGCGCGTTGTTGAACATAGTGGACGAGCACCGCTTAATTGACGCTTGGAGGCACTTCCATCCCACGCTCCGGCAGGGCACCCACCACTCCGCAGTACACTCCACCTGGGCGCGTATTGATTACGTATTCCTTTCATCCGGCCTCTCCCCGTGGCTGGGTGGAGCGCTTCATCTGGCTCGCACATTCTCTGACCACTCCCCGGTCCTGCTGTCCCTGCGTGTTCCCCTCACGGTCTCCCCATACCTGAGTTGGCGACTGAATCCTGCACACCTCACAGATTGAGTGTTTCAAGCGGAACTTGAGCAAGACATAAAGGACTTTTTCGAGCGCAATATAGATTCCGTATCCAGCCTTACTACAGTCTGGGAGGCGTTCAAAGTTACCGTGAGAGGTTGGTGCATAGCTAAGGGAGGTGGTGTCCTTAAGTTTCTGCGCGGAGATTTACGCAGGCTCGAGGCTGAACTTCGTAAGTTAGAGAACGAAATGGAGCGTAATGGGCGAGAGCCTGGCACTGCGGCGCAGATGCGAGAGAAGCTAAATGAATACACGGAAGCCGCAGCCAAAGAGAGTAAGTTTCTGGGGAGACCCTTTGTCTCTCGAGTGTATGGCGAGGGCGACAGACCTGGCAGGGCATTGGCCGCCGCAACTCGCTCCCCTAGATATAGTTACTACGTTACTACCTTGCTGGATGAGCATTGCACCCCGCAGCGGGATCTTGCTGACCAACTCAAAGTCCTCACGGATCACTACACTAGGCTATACACCTCCCACAGGACCGCACCGATTGTATTGCATGAATACCTCGATGACACTGCGCTTGCATGGCTGGGCCCCACACAGCAGCAGTTCCTCCATCATACACTAGAACTAGATGAGATAACGGATGCAATTATGTCCATGAAGTCGGGAAAGGCGCCAGGGTCGGACGGGTTACCGATTGACTTCTACAAAGCCTTCAAGCATGTGCTGGCCCCCATTCTACAGCAGGTGTACTACTCTTCATTGGAGGAGGGTTCCCTGCCAGCCACGATGCGCGAGGCCCTCATAACGTCTTTGTTAAAGCCCGGTAAAGCGCCGGAATATTGCGACTCCTACAGGCCCCTCTCGCTGTTAAATACGGACGTTAAAATATTAGCGAAGGTCCTAGCTACGCGCCTTAACCTCTTGATGGAGCGCCTCGTGCTCCCAGACCAGGCCGGGTTTGTTCCCAACCGTGCAACTTCTCATAACTTGCGCACTCTTCAGGCGGTGTTACAGGATATTGACCCGACGAGCAAGGCTGCCGCGGTCTTTCTCGACGCCACGAAGGCGTTCGATTCCCTTGAATGGGATTACCTCCTGGCCTTGCTGGAACGGATGGGCATGCCTTTCAATTTCCTGGATTGGATCCGACTGCTGTACTGTCGGCCCCGAGCAATGGTGCTGCTTAATGGTGCCCGCTCCCCCCCTTCGCGATTCACAGGGGTACCCGACAAGGATGTCCCCTCTCCCCGGTGCTGTTCGCACTTGCCATAGAGCCCTTAGCGGCCAAACTTCGGCAGCATCACAATCACCGATCTCTCATCTATCCTGAGCGCCAACTGCTCATTGCATTATATGCGGATGACATGACTCTTTATGTGCATAAGCCGCGTGAAAACTTGAACCCTTTGCTGCGGGAAGTCACTAAATTCGGTGCCATCTCGGGGATTCAGATAAACTGGACGAAGTCTGCCTTGTTCCCCTTGACTGACAAAACTACGCAGTTCCCCCTGGATTACCCCCTGGTGTGGGAGCAAGAGGAGATCAAGTACCTGGGCATCCAGGTGACCAGAAATCGGGAAGCCCTGATTAGAGCCAATTACGGGACTGTTGTGGATAAAATCACGGACAAAGTTACCCAATGGATTCGCCTCCCATTGCCAATGGCGGGTCGGATCTCATTGATCAAAATGGTGGTCCTCCCCAAGCTGCTGTATCTCTTTACAAACATACCATACAGCCCTGGCGCATACTTCTTCCGTGCCCTCAACTCCCAGTTGTCGCGACTCATCTGGGGAGGCAAGCAAGCCCGACTCGGGCTGCGGACCCTTATGCTACCTTACCACCAAGGGAGGTTTGATGTCCCCAATTTCCAGCGATACTATGATTGCGCACAGGGTCACTTCGCCGCCTATTGGCTTCACCCCCCCCCTTTATGGCGCACCTGGCAGTCGAAGATGGATATATGAGGCCGGAACAACCTTCCGGATACTTGTACACGTCAGCCCGCATAGAACATAGAGACCCCACCACGGTCGACTGCACTGTCAGTGCCTGGAAACGACTGGCGGAACACATGGAAGTTAAATTCCTATACTCCCCTCGCATGGCGTTGGCACATGTTCCAAGGGTAAGTGTGGCCCGTGAGGAAATTGGCCGTAAAATGCTCGCAAAGCTTGCGATCCACACCTGGGGGGATCTATACCACCAGGGGAATTTCCGCATGGCGACGCACTTCTTCGGGGATACCACTCCTTCCGTTATGGATACCTTTCTTTACATTCGGCTCCGGCAAAATATCAAGGCGGTCACGCCCGACTTTCCGAGCGAGCCTGATACCGTGGCGCCCCTCCATGCCCTATTGCAGAAGGGAACGCCGACACATGTGGTCTCCATGTTATATACCCACGCGCAGGCGGCCCCGTCCCCCCCCCTCTCCGAGCGCGTAATGACTGGGACTGCGATTTGGGGGAACCACTGTCGGACGCTCAGTGGGAGGAGAGTTGCTCCCATACCAGCGCGGTGACAGGAAATGCCCGCCTTCGACTGGTTCATTTTAAATTTCTGCATCGCCTCTACTTTACACCCGCTAAACTACACCGTTTCGGACTCCGGGACAACGATTGCTGCCTACGCTGCAGAAGACCAGGGGCGGACTTCATGCATCTGGCGTGGTCTTGCCAGGCCGTCGCCGCCTATTGGGTGGAGGTGTTTGCAGCTCTCTCTGAAATGATTGGGGTAAGCATTGCTCCTTGTCCTAAGATTGCCCTGCTGGGCCACTCTAACCCCGCTGTTAAGGCGCACCGGAAATTCTTCGCGATGGGCCTTCTGTTGGCAAAACGCCACGTCGCATGCAGGTGGGGGCGAGGGCGAGCGCCTAGATTCAAAACTTGGCTGGATACGATGACAACTTGGCAGGAACAACTGCACAACTATTTGGACCTTTTACCTCACAAATCGCGCCCCAGGGACCTTTGGGGTCCTCTCACTGCGTATCTTCTAAAGACGCAGTTCACAGACGTGCCCACGACAGGCGCGAGTGGGGAAGAGACAGTGGAGGGCCAGTCCACCTCGTCGGCTCCAGCACCTAATCCACTGCCAGCTGACACTGATTTAGCCCCCTCCCCTCCCGCACTCCTTTAGTTCCCCATACATGCTATGCCTGCGCTCTCGTCACACTCGGCTGGGCTTCACACGTCCCGCGGGATCACCTAACATCCACAGGCTCCATGGGTGGGAGGGAGCTGCGAGCTTACTGTCCCCCCCCTCCCCCACCCCACTACGGCATAACATGCACGACACTACAGGAAGTAGCATCATGTCATGTTCTCTACTAGGACCATTGCCACACCCTCCCAGATCACTTGACGGTGCCTTGAGGCGTGGAATGTCAACGCCCTGGTTACTGCCTGCACTCCATAGCGTGATACTCGTCCCGCGCAGCCAGGCGCCACACTGCCATAAATGCCTCGTACTGGGTGTGGTGGATCTCTGCTGGAAGGGCACAGTTTATGTAGCACTTGTTTGGTTCCGTTATTAAAGTTGAATGAAACCTCATGTTCCTCATGCTTGATCGCCTCATGCTGCTCTGATTGCTCACTACTACATGCTTAAACAGTTCTAATTCCTATGCTACGCGGCCGGCCCGTCAGGGTTGTAGGCGACATGCTGTGTAAACCAGTGGCTGCTTTTCAAACTATGCTTATCGATGCCCCCACTGCATGTTGTCGCTGCCGGCCTGATCATTCAGGATGTAGGCGTACAGCTGTGTACTATTTCTTCATGCTCAATAAAGGTTTTTGGAAAAAAAAAAAAAACTTGCCTGTCAGCCCTCAGAGACCCTGTCTAATAGGCTAATTCAAGAAAGACCATTATCATTTAGCAATTCCTATCTCATCCTTTAGCAACTGTTGTCTAATTGTGCACAGTTCACTCATACTGCATTTTGTTTGCTTTTTAATTATCTCCTGTACGCTTGCGCTCCCCTGCTCTAGCACTGCATACAGTGTCTTCCCACCAATGTCATCCCCAGAGACACACCGGACAGTGGCTCATGCTCGTATCAGTTTCCTGCAGGTTTTCATAACTGATACCGTGCAGCACTGAGCGCCTCGCCTTTTGGCCTAATATTACATTTGCCATAGTTTGCTCTACTTAACATGACCGGTGATGATGGGCATCCTGTGGTATTTCTCAAAGGCCCTCGATATCTGCATTCTGAACAAAACTGCTTATTCCAGCCTTGCTTTTCACATTTCTATGAAACCTGTCTTGCATAATTGGACAATTTATAAACCCATGCTTCCAATCAGTTGTCACACCAATCAAAGCCACAAAGGCATCTAAGCAGTTAAACTTAATGCTGGTCAGATTTGTGTGCAACCCGCAGAACAAGCTCAAATCCCAGTGAGTGCACTTAGCCTTTTTTATTTCCGAGGATGGTAGCAATAAAAAACAATAATGCAGCCTTTTTTATTTCCGAGGATGGTAGTAATAAACAACAATAATGCATCCCTTTAAGTTGATATGACTGAAGTAAATGAATGAGTGACCTCCTAGGAAGTCAAGGGTCAAAAGATTCCAGAAATAGTGTTAGTAAGGGTCCTTAAGAATCCTTCACTAAGGGCAAGGTATCTTCACAGAATGTTGAATTCACTCATTACAGATTACATCTCATAAGAAAGATTCTAGTTCAGCCAAAGTTGTTTTAAGTCATGGGCACGGTGGGCAGTTGCCCAGGGCTGGCATCTTCCAGAGATCTCTCTTCCAACTGTTAATGGTGTGCATAAAAATTGGATTATTTTAATTTGAAAGATCAGCATGTTCAGCCCGCCCAACCTTAACCCTCAACCTTTGATGCATTTGGTGGCAATTAAATACTACACCTACCCCTGGTATTCCTTACCTATTTCATCTTACCTTCTCAACCTAATATCTATCTCTCTTTGTCCATCAATTTACCTTATCTCAGTCTCTCCCACTCTCTACCACCCAATCCAGTCTCTCTTTTTCTCTCTGCCTCTGTATAAATCTCATCTCTTTCTTTGTTGCACCTCTCTCTCTCTACCTCACTGCTTTTCTTTTCAGGTCTCTTTCTGCCTTTCAATACATCACTCTAGCTTTCTTTTTTCCTCACTTCTCTTTATCTGACCTGTCTTTATATACATCTTATCCTTTTACCTGATGTTCTATTCCACTTCTCTCTTTACCGTTCATCCCTATATACTTCTCTCACTACTACACCGCTCGACTTTGCCTAACTCCTCTCTCCTCGTCTACATTTCCTTGTCCCTAACTCTATGTGTTTCTACCTTGCTCTAAAACCTTACCTATGTCTCCTTCTCTCTATCTATCTATACGTCTTTCTGACTCTCTTTATCTTTCCAACAATCCTTATCTTGCTCTCTTTGGGCCCGATTCACAAAGGTAAAGTTCAACCAGAAGTCTAACTTTACTACCTTTCGGTATTCACAAAGTAAATTACTAGTAGTAACTTTACTACTAGTGAAGTTACTATTATGGTAAAGTCTGAATGCTGATTTGCAATCCTACCTAACCTGTTTTGTTGATTGCAGTTGCTACTGCTGCTGCAGGATTTATTTAGCTTTTTGTGATTTTCTCTTTATGGGAAGTTTAGCTGACATTGATTAAATTAAATTTGAGCTTTATGCTCACTCTTATTCTTTACTTTTGAACTTAAACTCCTAAAGGGTTCGTGCTAAGACCCATTTTTGCCACATTCTTTAGAATAGGGATTCTTTACTTTATGGAACACGCTGTACTGCTTATTTGATGATTTGCTTTAACCAATATGTTTACTATCAATTCTGTAATTTGACTGATGCCTTTTGAACTAATCAAATAAAAAGAGAAAGAAAAACTTTACTAAACCTTTTAATAGAAATAAAACCCTGAAAACAAATTAAAACTCTCATTATTGACTGAACTTAGTTTATTGCGCACTAGGCGCACGCGGCTGTAGTCACTCTTTGTCAGGGTCCCAGGAAGTAGGTGGGTGTAGGCACAAGGTCAATTAAGAGGCAGTCAGCAAAAGGGGTTAGGTAACCACTTGAGAAAATCACCCATAGGAGGCAAAGCAGACACAGGCCAAGTGCAATAGAGGGTCATGCCAAAGAGGTCGCCAAGGGCCCTCTGGCACAGCCCAGTTCTGCAAAGCACGGGGGATCATGCAGTCACTTGACCACCTTCCGATCATTCTCGTAAGCGTTCCTCCAGCCCAGTCCAGTCTCACACCCAGGCCTAAGCTGGGCAATACTTCATGGCAACACAGTGTATCTGGGGAATGCCGGGTGAGGAGAAGGCAAATGGTCTGCCACTCTGAGGGCTAAGTAAGGGAACAGTAGATGAATGGAGAATGAATCGAGGGGACCTCTCGGAGGGAGAAGGCACCCCGGCAATCCAGGCACAATGTTGGGTGCCCAATGGTACGGGTCACACCAGACTGTTGCGGTCACACACAACTAAGTTTTGCAAACTCCGTGCCTCCCTGGAAATGAGACACAGCGTCCAGTGCAAGTCGATATTGATCGCACCAGACAGTTCCAAACACACACACAGGCACACATTTAGGAATGCTTCGCCAGGTTCAGCTGAAGAAGGGTACTCAAGATGGGAATCCTGGATTAATCAATCCTTGGATCTTGTGGCCCCGAAAATTGCACTAAAACCCCAAACCAGAACTAGAGCAGAAGGATGGATCAATTCCCAGCTTCTAGAACTGAAGAAACAATGCAAAAGGCTTGAAAGGGAGTGGAGAAAAACCTACGATCCTGGACTCAAATCAGAGTATAAAAAAGCATTCAGGAACTATCATAATAATATTAAATTAGGTCAAGCTAAATTCTTTGAGGAGAAAATCAATAGGGCTCAGAACTCCTCAAAGGAACTGTTCCAAGTAATTAAGTCCCTGACAAAACCAAGTACTGATACTGGTCCGACCGAAACATCGGAAGACAGTTGTAAAGACCTGGCCACATACTTCCTCTCCAAAGTAATGGACATCTACAGTAGCTTTAATAATAAGGGAGATATCAGAAAAGGAAGAAGATTTGGAAATAGCTCCCCCCCAGCAGGTGATCACCAAATTCCCACCTATCGAACAGAAAGGCATAGAAGCTTTGATGGAAAAGGTGAAGTCCGGCTCACCTCTGGACCCAGCCCCTCCACAAATGCTCAGAACAGTAGCAACCATCATTACACCAGATCCTATGAGGGTGATGAATCCATCCCTAGAGCTCGGCGAAGTCCAAGGGGCTAGGAAACATGCAGTGATAAAGCCCTTATTAAAAAAAGCCAATGCAGATAGAGTGCAACTGGGGAACTTTTGTCGAATCTCTCAACTACCATTTGTAGGCAAGATGCTAGAAAAACATGTCAACAGAAACCTGTCTGACTTTCTCGAGATCAACCAATGCCTCCACCCAACTCAGATGGGATTCAGAGCACAACACAGCATGGAATCCGCCCTGTTGGTAGTGGTAGAAGATCTGAGACAATCACTAGACCAGCGGAAATCGGCAGTGCTGCTCTTGTTGTGTTTTAGTGCCGCATTCGATACGGTGGATCATCAAATACTATGCAGTAGACTGGCAAATATTGGGATACAGGGCAGGGCACTCAAATGGCTATCGTCATTCCTGAATGAAAGAACATTCTAAGTACAAGAAAACTCTACACTCTCCAAAACCATGTTGTTAAAATTTGGCGTACCACAGGGATCAGCATTAAGCCCAACCCTCTTTAATGTATACATGGAGCCCCTGGCCAAGCTTGTACAATAATTTTACATATCTATGAACTCGTACACCGACGATACACAGCTAGTAATCTCACAGGACCCAGAAAACAGCAGAGATGAGGAGAAAGTGGCCTCCTGCTTGATAAGAGTTAAAGACTGGATGACGAAAAGCTGCCTACTCGGAAACAAACCAATACCCAGGCCCATTTCAGATTGGCCTGCGAGCCTAGGTAATGCACCTATACCTACAGAAATAATAAAAAGCCTAGGATTTTGGCTAGAATCTGACCTATGCATGGCAACACAGGCCAAGAAGGTTGCCGCAACCTGTTTTGGACTACTGAGAAGCTTACGAAAATTTTTGGATAGGGTGCCAATGCAACTCAGGAAGACGGTGGTCCACTCTCTGGTCACTTCTCAACTAGATCATGGAAATTCACTGTTCTTGGGGGCCCCTAAATACGTCACACACAGACTGCAGGGTCCACAAAATGCAGCCGCCAGGCTGCTCTGCAATGTTCCCACACGGGAATCAGTAAAAAAGCATTTAGTGGACCTCCACTGGCTGCCGATAGAAGCAAGAATAAAATTCAAAGTCTTGATCATTACTCACAGAGCACGCCATAAAAAAGGTCCGGAAAAATCAGCCAGTTAATATCTCCTTATACTCCCAACAGGCGGTTACATTTCAGTAAGGAAGAACGCCTAACACAAACAAAGGCCAAGAGGTAAAGATGGGGCGGAAGAGCCTTTTCCCATCTGGCTCCCGGATTCTGGAACTCCATTTCGTTGGAATGTAGAAGGATAGAAAGTGAACTACAATTTCGAAAGGAGATCAAGACTTGCCTGTTTAAGCAATATCTCTAAGTTACCAGCACCCTACTTAGTTACTGATCTTATAGCGCTGGGAAGCCTTAGGGCAGCCACACGCTCTATAAATCCCCCAACAATAATAATAATAATTACACACTGCTACAGTTATGCCCCCACATCTGAGGGTCGCAACCTGTGAATCGGAGACTGCACGCAAGGAGCATGTAATTGACATGTAGAACGTGAGAGATGCAACACGATCGACGGAGCAGGCCACGTAGGTTCCATAACCGGTGAATCCGCTCACCACCAACAAGAAGCTTATACGTGCCAATGTCCCCACGATGAGAGGGCCACACGCCTTAGATGAGGGCCAGACTTCAGGCTCCGCACAAGGCAATCCGGTCTCCAGGCACAATTCTTAGTTTCACGGCCACCCCGCGTTACCAGTTGGAATCTAGTAAACGATGTGGTCACTTGAGAGGGGCACCGCCCATACGGTGTCACAGGTAGACGATGTGGGTCCCTCTTAGGAGATCTTTGATGTCCCTGAGACTTCCGAAAGAACATGGGGCAAGCTTAATAAGCCCTTGGAGAGCACACTCAGGGTCCCATACAGCAGCAGGAAGTTGCCCCTGGCGAGCCATTATTCAGAAAGGGCACACGGTCCATTTCAATGGCAGCAATCCTCCTTGTGCACGACAGAGTTCTCTGGCAATGTGCACTACGTAGTCCAGGTTCTTCAGTCCTACGTCCCCATAAGCAAATCTCACCCAGTGCTGAAGTATGGCACCAGTAGTTATACTGGAGTGTGCCTTTGAAGTTGGGGGTGATTCAAAGGAACTCCCTTTGAACCATAGATGTCTCCCCTAAATTTCAGTCCTGTCTGCCTTGAGGCTGTGGAATGTAGATTTGTATCTAGTGCGGCCATGATCTGACTCCAGAGGCCAAATGTCAGAACTTCTTACTCCAATCTCTCCAGTCGGCCCGCATATGGCAGAGCCCTGTCTTTCCAGTTGCATTCCCAGTGATCTATAGATGTCACTGGGGAATGCCCATATGTGCTCCCCACCCTCCAGTGAGGACTGGAGCCAAGCACCAAGGAACAGAAAGTGTTTAGAGCACAGAAATGCCCACTTTCTAGCAGTGCTAAACACACACAAACATCCAGCTGGCTTTTTAGTAGGCTGACACTAATTTCAGCAGACTAAGACCAAACTATCTGATAAGATGGTCAACATAATTTAATGATAAATCTTTGTTCATTACTTTTCATAATTTCATCTAAATTTAAACAAGACAGAAAAATGAAACACATCACAATTTACATGACGTTAACATGAATTACAAATAACAATCAATTTGCAAACAATTATGCTGATATTCCAGTCATTAGCAGCAAACACATAACATTGTGAAAGGTAATCCGTGCCAAAAACATTCAAAATAGCACTTTCTAGCAGTGCCATTTACGCGCAAATTACAACAAGGCCACCTTTACCACTGGCTAGGGGTTGTCGCTGGGAATCCAATGATATTAAAGATCATCAGGCTGCTCTACTACAATCCACTATTGCAGTCTGAAGTGATTTAGATCATTTCCCCATGTTAACCAATGGGAAGAGCAAATCTAATAGGCAGTGAAAACAGGCATGGGGTAGTCCTCACTACCTGGGCAGGGGACACACGTGTACCTACCCTGCCATTCACCTTACACTCACTTCACCCCTTAAGATGTACCCTCAGAGTCCTCTCAAGATGGCTAGTTACTTAAACAGGCCAGTCTGAGTAAACGCACAATTTTGCGCATCAGTCTACAATGGCAGGCTGAACATCTCTTTAAGAGCACCATCAGGGCAAAGCACGCACCAGCCTGTAATAGCAGGCTGGACACGTATTTAAGAGCAACATCGGTGCAAGGGCACACACTAGCCTGCAAAGGCAGGCTGGACACATACTTGCAACCCCAGGTAAGCACCACTTCCTAACGTGTGTAGGAAGGAGAGACCTTTGCACTGCACTTACAGTGGGAAAGAGTCCCAGGCCTTTAGACCCAAACAAGAGAAAAACCCAGAAGGAGAAAACAAAAAGTCTGGGGAAATGCTATCTGAAGGGTTCAGGTCTAACAGACATACAATAGACTTCTTATCTGTAATAAGAACATTGCATCACTGTTTACAGGTCATCACACTGATTCCTCATAGAACCAAAAACAGAAACTCACCAAGCACTCAGTAGTTCTGCTTTGAGATGGCAGGCATGATCTTTACTGAGTTGCTAGGAGAGGACATAATATTATATATGTTTAGACTGAGTTAGGTACTATGAATTTATAGTATTACTACAGATATGTCCACTAAAACTCCTGTGCTGTGTTCTGTGTTTCCATTCCAAGGAAATTATAGGAAATGTGGAGTTATAAATAGTTCGTCAGAGTCTTCCCAACTTATAGCCATAACACTGTCAGTGGAGGGTTTCTAAATTACAGTCAAACTTCAATAAAAAGAGAAAATATGTTATAAATGCCTGTAGAACTCTGTATTTCTATGAACTTTGTATACGTTTCAATGTAAGAATTTACAGACATTTGCAAGGAGATGTCAGAAGGTACTTTAACACATTTCTGGGACCGGCTCACAACCCTTTTTGTGCACCTGAGATGAAGGTAGGAATCAGAAACAATTGAGTCTACGTTCCACATCCTGATTCTAAGACACAAGATGGGTGAAACTTTAGGATCGTAAATTGGCAGATTTCTCAATGCCGTGGGGTTATGGGCGGAAAGTGGGACTACCAGCAGGGTGGCTATTTAAAATGTATGAAACATCCACCAACACATGTGTTTGCAGGTATTCACAAGTATTTGGTCTGGTCAATCTCAACATGAAAACATTGATGACAATTCTCCCAAAAGGTTGAAAATTCTGTATCCAGACTGGCAATCAGAATAAAACACCTACAATTTTGTGGCAGAAAATACAAGCAGTGCCTAATTTGTGCCAACGTTTGTAGGTTGGGCCGACCGACACTCATGTTTGGAAACCGGCACTTATTTTTCCTAACTAGACTTTGATCCGGAGCAAGAGAAAAGAAAATACAAAAGGGGGGAGGAAGGAAGGAAGGAGGAGCAGGACGCAAAAACAGTGACAAAGGGAGAAAGCAGGGATAAAAAGGAACACGTAGAAGTAAGATAAAGGCAGGAAGGGTCTAGTGGTGGATTAAAGAGATATGAGGTGGAAAAAAGCACTTTAACGCCTCTTCAAAGGTAGTAAGGGATATATATATATATATATATATATATATATATATATATATATATATATATATATATATATATATATATATATATATATATTACCTACTGGCGGTCGCCAGTAGGTAGTTATAGTTAGGACCCTGTTTCCATAGGAAAAGCGCAACATTCTATTTTGAATAACTTTGGCGCCGGACGACGGATCCTCGCGAAATTTAAAAAGATACGTAGAAAAATGTTTCAGAGAAGAGTTATGTCCAATTTGATAAAGGATGTGAAGAAATATAAGCAAAAGGCTAAATTTTATAAGAGAAAAAAAGAAATTGAAGCCATTGCAGCTAAGGGATTAGAATTAAAAAGGAAACTATTCATTTTAATTTTGAATAGGATGCGTACATTAGATAAAATGGTCAATGTACTGAAATCACAAAGCAAAAGGAAAAGAGTAGTGAAAAGAACAAACTTTTGTAAAGTGTTTTTAGGAGAATGGATGCATAGGTCAAGTAGTGAACGTTTTTTTAATGAAGAGAGTTATTTTCAAAGTAATAGTTTGCTGCATGCAGTTGACACCAGAGGTCGTGCTTACGAAGTGAAAAATGGTTGCATAATGGAGAAGGAGAAAATGGTTCCAAGAGATGAAGTACAAGTGATGGCGGATGAGGCTATGGGGAGACGTCCTAAAGCCCCAGTGTACACTTGGAATTGTAGTAGTATTTGCACTGTGCGTCAGGAATCTATTGATAAATTTCGTGAGTTTCTAAGAGAATATAGTAAAAAAAGTGTGAAACAGAAGATTAAGGTGCTTCAAAGTCTAGATCCATGCAGAGTGAGAGAGAATACTGGTGTGCAGGGTCATTCTCTGGCTTGTCTATCTAGAAAAGTGTGTAAAAGTGTTTTTCATCATTTTAGGATGCTGGCTGTTCATCATACTGAAATGAGAAAGTTTGTGAGACGGTTGTATTTTGCTAAAAGTCCAGCAATAAAGTTAGATGAATTGAATAGGACTCTGTTCCGTGGAACGGTATCAGATGTAGAGAAGGTTATTGATGAAATTCAGTTTTGTTATTTTGGTCCTGAACAAGACAGTGCAGAAAAGGACACAGTAAATGAGGAAGAAGTGGAAGAGAATGTAGAACCCTCTGTAAGTAAGACATTTAATGATCACATAACAAAATTTGCAATAATCTCTAATGAAAGACCAAATGTTACTTGTATTTGTTGCCGCAGAACTCATTATAGAAAACAAACCAGGAATGTTGATCTCTACAGAAAAAGTGAAAATGAAGATAATTATAAGTGGAAGGATTTTGCCACATATATATTTCTTGAAAATTGTTTTGAATTGGGTGAAGATCAGCGTATTTGTAAATACTGTTACAACAAGTTAGAGGAAAATAGAATGCCGACCAGAGCTGTACATAATAATTTAGAATTGGATGTTATTCCTGCCGAACTTTCTGAATTAAATACATATGAGTCTATACTTATTCAATGTGTTCATCCGTTCCAGACCATAGTACGTATGGAGCCCAAAACTGGTAAATTACCTCCTTCAGATTTACTGAGGGGTTTAAAAGGTAGAGTGGTGTATTTGCCCTTGGATTTGAAAAAAAATATGGAAACTATTGATGCAGATACTTTGGAAACTGAACCATTAGTTATTCTGGTTAATGGTGTACCTACAAAGAATAAAAAGATTTGGCAGGAGCTGGTAGATGTACGGAAAGTACAAAGAGCAAATTTGTATTTGAAAAGGAATAACAAATGGTATGAATCAATTTATATAGAAGAAGAAGAAGATTTACAAGAAGACACAGAAACACCAACTGGACAAATTGAAAAAGTGGACAAGTCAAAGGAAGAAGAAATTTATGAACATTTTAGCATACATCCTCTTCATTCAAAAGAAGTTATGGGAGACAATATTGATCTCTTTCAGACGAAGAAAGCAAAAGGAACTCCCGTGAGTGTATGGGAGGAGAGCTTGGAAGCTCAATGTTTTCCCCAGCTGTTTCCTACAGGAAAAGGAGGACGATACGATGAACGTCCAGAACAGATTCCAGCTTCTGAGTATCGGACTACAAGACTATATGCAGAAGATCCAAGATTTCGACAAAGTATTCCTTATTTATTCCATCTTTTATTTGAAAGCGACTTGTCTGCATTATCATATGCAGTAAATCACATTTTAAAAAGTGGAGTACATTTACAAAATGTGTCTGCTAAGGATTTTATGGAGAAAGTGCAGCACCGAGATGATCATTTGGAAACACAACTGATCAATCTGATGGCTTGTCAGCGTGGGACAAATGAATATTGGTACCGACGCCATGGTGAATTAAAATGCATGTTACGAAATTTAGGAACACCAACATGGTTCCTTACCCTAAGCTGTGCTGAGTACGCTTGGGATGATTTACTGGATTTTCTACGAGAGGCAAACTCAAACATTAAAAACATCGAATACAAGACAGCTGGAGAACTGTGCTCATTGGATCCGGTTAATGTTTGCAGATATTTCAATCATAGATTTGAGGCTATGATGTCCTTCATCTGCAATAAAAAAAATCCACCTCTTGGAGAAGTAGAGGTTTTCTTTTGGAGAAAAGAGTACCAGGCAAGAGGTGCTCCTCATATTCATATGCTGTTGTGGATCAAGGATGCCCCAAAGTTTGGAACAGATACTGATGAAGCAGTGTTATCTTTCATTGAAGAATATGCAACATGTGCTATACCAAAAAGCACAGAAGAGAAAAAGTTAAAGGAGCAAGTTTTACGTTTCCAAAGTCATCGGTGTGGAAAATACTGTCGACGGAAATACAAGAGCAAAGATAAATACTACATTAAATGTCGATTTGGATTTCCTAGACCTGTTCTTTCAAATGGAAGAGTAAACAGTTTTATGTCTTCTGTGAGACATACTATTACAAGAAAATCACCTAAGAATACCTACAACCTTAAAAGAAAAGAAGAATCAAAAAATATAAATGACTACAACCCAGTCATTTTATCCATGTGGAATGCTAACATGGATATACAGTATGTAGCTGACAATTCCATTGCTGTTGCTCGATATGTAACGTCTTACATTACTAAATCAGAAAAAACTGAATTGAAAGAAATGTGGGAAGAGATTTCTCACGAGAAGACTGTCAGTAAGAAGCTGTACAGTTTCAGTTTAAAGATGTTATCGCATCGAGAAATTGGATCCTACGAATGTTCAGATAGGTTATCTTCTGCAAGTCTCTACTCGAAATCAAGAAGAATAATTTGGGCAAGTTTAGGCCTTGCAGCAATGAGAAATCGGGTACTGAAATCTGTTGGAGAAATTGAATATTTGGCCGAGAATGACCCAGAAAGTACAGATATTTTGAAATCAAACATGTTGGACACATATTATCCCAAGAGAAGTCATCATCTGGAGAACATGTGTCTCTATGAAGTGCTGCAGAACTACATTTATTCACGGAAAGCTGCAGAAGACATCAACAATGGAAAATATAAAGTCATTGGTGAGGAAGGATGTTTGGTGAAGCAAACAAAAGGAAGTTTGATAAATCACAGGAAGCTGAGTTGCGACACTACTGACAAAAAGGAATTTTACTACTTGGCTCTTTTACAGCTATTTAAACCATGGCGTACAGAGGATGAACTACTGGGAGAATTTCAAAGCTATGAAGATTCATTTAATGCTTGCAAAGACAGCATACAATGCAGTACATTCACAACTTATGTGCAAATGTTAAATGAAGAAATTGAACAGGAAACTATAATTGCAGCTGAAGTAGCTAGAGACAGTTCTCAAGACAGCCAAAGTTCAGGAACACTCAGTCAAGATCCCCTAGGACAACCAATCGTTGAAAATGAAGCTGCAATAGCCATGAATGAAGTGGAAACGGCTATGAATCAAGCTCAAGAAGAATTTATAGACTTACCAAATTTGGAAAGACAACTGAATGAAGAGCAGCAACAAATTTATGAAGAAATCAGAAACAAAATTGATCACGGATTACTACATGAAAAAAAAGAGTGCTCATGCACATCATTTCATCTAATCAGGATGTATGTAAGCGGACAAGCTGGAACTGGAAAAAGTTTCCTAATAAAAGTCATCAGAAGCTACCTACAGCAAAAAACGGATTCTACTTTGTCTTGTGTGGTTACTGCTCCAACTGGGTTAGCAGCATATAACATAAAAGGAATCACCTTACATCGTATGCTAATGTTACCAGTGGAGCATGAGAACAAAATACAATACCACAAGCTAACTGGAGAAGCATGCTTGGAAGTTTCAAGAGTATTGAAGAAGATGCAAGTTCTCATTATTGATGAGGTGAGCATGGTATCAAACTTAATGCTTGCCTTTGTGCATTTAAGAATGCAGCAAACTCTAAGGACAGACTATGACGTGTTATTTGGTGGAAAACATGTCATAGTTTTTGGGGATCTTCTACAGCTTACTCCAGTTAAAGGACAACCAGTGTTTAATACTGTGACACATGAAGACACAAAGAAGTCATTGGGAAGCATCGGTAATGCAAATATTTGGTCCTTCTTTGAGTACAAGGAACTTACTACTAATATGAGACAAGCAAACGATGAAGAATATGGAAGTATTCTGAAAGATATCAGAATTGGACTACTCACTGAAGCTGGCACAAAAGCATTACAGAGTCGGTTGCTACATAATTTATTTCCAAAGGAAGAAATAGTTGCAGAGAAGATATACAAGAACATTGCAGAAAAGAAAAGTGTCATCTGCTTAATGCCAACTCTACGTGAATGCTCAATATTCAATGAGGAGCTTTTGAAATTGGAAAAGGAAGATATCAGGAAATTGGAAGCAGTGGACAAAATTCAGGATGGAAGAATTACTATCACATTAACAGGCAAACTGAAAAATAAATTGGATTCACTAGAGAAGAACATTTCCAAAACTGCTGGATTAGAAAAAAATCTATATGTTTGCATGAACTGTAGAGTATTTTTAAGGAGAAATTTGGATGTTGAAAAAGGTTTAGTTAATGGAGCTATGGGAAGAGTTGTGGGTTATATTAATTATCAGAAAAAAGATGGAATTGAATGTTTAAAAATAAAATTTGATCAGATAGAAGAAGTTATAGACATTTGTCGTTGTACAGTTCGTTTTATGCTTGTGAAAGACTTATATGTACAAAGGAAACAGTTTCCGTTTTCTCTAGCATATGCTGTAACTATTCACAAGTCTCAAGGATTGACTGTAGATTGTGCATTTGTAAACATTGGTTCAACTGTGTTCAAAGAAGGTATGGCTTATGTAGCTTTGTCACGAGTGAAAACATTATCTGGTTTATTCATGATAGACTTTGATGATTCAAAAGTTAGTGCTGATGCAAATTGTGTAAAGGAGTACAATAGTTTAAGAAGAACCTATGCTCCTCATTTAGGTCAGTATCCTGTGTTAGAGAAACGTGTAGTTTCTCGTAAAAGGAGAAATGAGAATATCTGTAATGAGGATGTAGAGAGGAGAAAAAAAAAGATGAGTGATGTAATTGCAAGCAAAAAGAAAAAGGAAAATGAAGAAGAGGTTGTAGGATGTCATTTTGAAAATAGCTCTGGTGTCAACTGCTATGCTAATGTAGTGCTGAATGTTGCATTTTATCTGGAAAGTTTGCAAGAGCAGATAATAGTAAATCAGAGAAAAAGATTCTGTTCTGAGTTGAGTCTCCTTTTTCAAAAGCTGAGTAATGATAAAACTCAAATAGAAAGTGCTACTGAAATTAGAAAACTTTTAGATGTATGTTCAGGATGTACACAGTTTTCTCAAAATGTACAGCAAGACGCACAGGAATTCTTGTTGTATTTTCTTCAGGTACTGGAAGAAGAAGGTGTACACATTGAAAATTTGTTTGGTCTCTCTTATAAATGGGAACATAGTTGTGTAAACTGTTACAATACATGTGGCTCTAATGTTGATTCTGAAAGGTTTATTTATTTAACATTGCCAGAGAGTAAAACAGTCACTTTTGCTAAATTAGTTAAAGATGCTAATCATAGCATGCAATGCGGTGAGTGTAAATCTGACATGTTTTCAACGTTAATTTTAAAGGAATACGGACAGTATGTAATTTTAATGATGCAACGATGTAGAGCTGATGGTTCAAAATTGGATACTTTAATAAAGAAGTTTACAGGACAGCAATTATCAATTTCAGGAAAAACTTTTGTAACAGTTGCAATAATTTTCCATGATGGACCTACTGTAACTTCTGGTCATTACACAGTTTATCTAAAATGTAAAAAAGGCTGGACAATGTGTAATGATTGTCAATTGGTTTTTAAGCAACGTTTGCCGTTTGATTTAGCAAATTCCTATCTAATCTTCCTGAAACCTAAATTTTAGAGAGAATTGGCAAAATCTGTACAAAACAATTTTACCATTTTATTGGATTACCATTGGAATTTACAAATTAAAAGATTTTTAAAATTACCATTTGGCCTAAAGGAAAGGTAACCAATTGTATTGTGGACTTATATAATTCTTAATTAATGTTTCGGAAATCAACATTTTAGAGAGAATCGGTAACATCTGTACAATTTAAATTTTTTTATTTTATTGGATTACCGTTGGAAATTTAATCAAAAAAGATTAATAAAATTACCATTTGGCCTAAAGGAAAGGTATCCAATTGTATTATGGACTTAATTAAATCCTAATTAATTTTTCGGAAACCAAAATTTTAGAGAGAATCGGTAACATCTGTACAATTTAAATTTTGGAATTTTATTGGATTATCGTTGGAAATTTAATCAAAAAATAATTTCAAAAATTAACATTTGGCCTAAAGGAAAGGAAACTAGATGTATTGTGGATTTATTTGAGATATATATTTTTTGAGATTATGCTTCTGAAAGAAAATTGTCAGACGGTATTTTTTAGAAATAGTTTTTGTTATTAGATGATATTTTAAATGAATAATATTTTGCATTTCTATAATGTTATGTTTAACTGAGAATTGATTCTGGGCTTTTTTTAAACAATCTTTGAGATTGTTATTTTTTTTTTGCCCGCTGTTAAGTGATGAATGCAATTGCTTTCACGATTTATAGTGAAATGCAATATATTCTGAAAACAGCAAAAAAAAGGCAAAAAATTGTTTCTGGAAAATATGTAAATATGTGTACTGTATTATAAAATGTTTTATTAAATATTAATACTTTTTTCTTTTTTTTTCAGATTGAGAAAGAAAATTTACGAAAACTTGAACCATTTTTATAGCAATTATAATTACATTTTAATTAATAAATAATTTTTTGAGTGGGTATGGTAAGTCAGAAATTTTATGGTCCCTTTTTTCCACTTCTCCACAATCACATTTTCAGTTTTTCATTGTAATCTTTCAAGGACCTTGTAATGTGATAATTGATTTTTAGTTTTAAAAAAAAAAAAAAAAAAATTACGTGTACCGTAAAAATAAAATAAAAAAAAAGTTAAAAAAAATATATAAAAAAAAGTTGAAAGGTAAGGTTGGCTCTTAAAAGAGCCGTTGTGTTCGTACAGGGACAGAGGAAAGAAAGAATGGGAATATTAGTCGGTAGGACAAATGTGCTGGTCTATTTTATTGTTAACTAGGGCAACACTGGTCTCCCTATGAACAATTAGACCATAACAAGTGGCGCACCGCATAGTAACCCTCGCAAACCGATGGTTAGTTTCCTGAGGACCAGAAAAAGGAGATGCTCCCCCCACAGATGAAGGGCTCAGCTGACCTGCCGAAGATGGACTCGGCCCTGCAGATGATGGACCAGGCTGAGCTGCTGTGGATGTGCTTGGTTGACTTACTGAAGGGTTACCACCAGTATGTCGAGCATATGTCCTACCGTGTACATCATGAAGGTGTCTCAACATAGTGTGATTCCCGAAGGAATACTTCTTGTTAGGATTCCCTCTTGAAAGTACACGGTCACACAGCTTACAAGTCACCAAAGCAGCATTTACCTTTTTCTTGCCCTCAGGAAAAGAAAAATACTCCCATATGAAAGAGCTCTTTTGTTTCCTCCTTCTCTGCCTCAAGGTAGTGCTGCTAGCCTCACTCTCTGAAGAGGTCTGCTGTTCTGCCATCGTATCACAAAGACAACTCAGCTCCTTCTCCAAAGGGATCACAAGCAGAAATGAGGGGAATGGGTGTGGTGAAGAAGAGTTCTAGAACTGAAAGTAGTAAAAACCAATCAAAAGTGTTGTTTCTTGATCACATGACCCAACGTGCGCGTACGTTACGCTTACGGTGCGCTTACGGAGCGCTTACGGTAAAAGTACGCATGCGCGTAAAAAAGACACGCGCGCATGCGCAAAACAGGCACGCCCCTTCACTTCCGCGTAACATGCGCGTGCAGCGTTCGCGTTACGCGCCGCATGCGCGTGACGCACGTCTACGCAAATTGCGTAACTGAACGCAAACAGCGTAGAAATCTAACGTACTAAAAGCAAGACGTACGCTTACCGTACGCGCACGTTAAAAAAATACTAATAAAAAAAAAAAGGGAAAAAAAGATTCACTATGTTATACTACTAAATCTTACCTGTTTAGTTTAAAAAAAAGGTAAAAAAAAAAATATATTGTAGTATTTTTAAAATTTAACCATAGTCTTTAAAGAGGATATACATTTTTTTTTAAAATATGTAAAAAACATTGCAAAAAAAAAAGGTAAAAAAAAGAATTAGCATTTAAAAAACCTTGCAAATTCACTGAAAAAACCATGGGTTTCACACATGTTATAGTTAGGAATTAGCATTTAAAAAACCTTAGAAATTCAATGAAAAAACCAAAGGTTTCACACATGTTATAGTTAGCTGGACATTTCACTCGTAAAAAACCAATGAAATTCCCCCGTTATAGTTAGTTCAGCTAACTATAACTCGCGCGCCCGCAATGCACTGCTGATGACGTCACATATTACATCACTCATGACATGGTCAGTGACATCACTCATGACATCACTGATGACATCTCAAATGACATCACTGATGACATCCCTGATGACATCATCCAGTGAATGTGTGTTTTTCTGAAAATTAAATATGTTTTATATATGTATATCTCAAGGTCGATGGAAGAATAAATGGTTATATAAGTGTCTAAATGGATGATTTGTTTTTGAAAAATTGATTGTGTAACTGACAGATTAAGTGTATCTTAGTGAATACATGGCTTAGTGAGTAATGTTTAAATATGTAAATATCTGTATCAGTTTCTCACTTTGTGTATAAGTGGCTGCATGGGTTGGTGAGTAGCTACATGGGTGTCTGTAAAGGTGTTAGTTGGTTTTTTGAGTATCAGTCTGAGTGTCTGCATGGTTCGGTGGGGGGTATTACGTAGTGCATAGGTGCATGAATGAGTGACTCACTGTTTGTATGTGTTGAAGACAGCATGTGTGCAGGACTCTATGGGTGGATGAGTGTGTGTACGGGTGTGTTAGTGAGTGAATGACTGTCTCAATAGTGTCTTTATGAGTAACTACATATGTTTTAAACTGGTATATGTGACTATTGGTGTATATAAGTGAGTATATGTGAGAGAGAGAGATTGAAAGAGTTCCTGTATGAATAAGTATGTGGTTCTATAAGTGATTGTTTAATAGTCTAAGTATGTGTAAGTTTCCGTAGAAGTAAGTGTGGTGGTGTGTGTATAACTGTATATGCAAGTAAATGTATGTTTGATTCTTTATTAGCATGAGTGACTATGTGTGTGAGTAACTCTATGGATGAGTGGCATTGTGTAACAGGATGTATAGGTGCATGAGTACATATGATAAGTGAGTACATGTATGAGTGACTGTATTGGACTGTTGGTGAAGGAGTGGATGTGTATGTGGATCTTAGAATTACTGAAGAGGTTGTTGTAACTGGTATTGGTATGTCCATTGTTTTGAACATTTTAATCTCTATTTATGAATGTGTGTATCAAAGGATATATTAGGGTGAGAGGAGGTCTGCCACTCTATCACAAGGATGATGTCATCAGTGATGTCATCAGTGATGTCATTTGAGATGTCATCAGTGATGTCATGAGTGATGTCACTGACCATGTCATGAGTGATGTAATATGTGACGTCATCAGCAGTGCATTGCGGGCGCGCGAGTTATAGTTAGCTGAACTAACTATAACGGGGGAATTTCATTGGTTTTTTACAAGTGAAATGTCCAGCTAACTATAACATGTGTGAAACCTTTGGTTTTTTCATTGAATATATATATATATATATATATATATATATATATATATATATATATATACACAATTACAATACTGTACAAGAAGTATACAGTTATTCATACAAGATAGATGCAATGGTCTGATATGAAGAGTTTATTGAAGAATAGCATATCTAATGGCTGGGTATGTGTGGTCTGAAAGTGAATGCAGAATGTATGGAGCTGTATTTAAGTAGATATCAACAAGAGAAATGTTTTCTATTGATGGTACTGAGTGGCATCATAAACAATCAGCAATAGAACACTTGTCTATGATTCCACTCAGAAATCAATTTTCAAAACATTCCACTGTTGATATCCATTCACGTACAATTAATGTGAATGATGGTACTTCTGCTGTGTGGCCTGTAAAACACACACATTTATAGAGGAAAGCTGGACAAACAAGAGCTGTTTCTGTAATGAAGTAAGGTGCTAGTACTGAGATGCAGACGTTATCAAGGGTGTCAAATATATTTCCTTGATGATATGGATGTTAAGAGCTCATTTTATTACGGTGGGGTAGTGGGAGGCGGTCTTGTGACCGTTCATGCTCTATAAGAGTGCTGCCCTTTCTCCTTCACCTCCCCCTCCCCCGGATGTGTATCTGGCTCCCCTCCTTCCCATCCCTCCCTCCTTCCCTTTGCTCCCCTCCTTGCTCCCCTGTCCCCCCCCTCTTCTTCCTTCCTCCCCCCTCGGTGCAAGCCCCTCATTGGGGTTCTTAGGCCCGACACACACCGGACGCAGGTACATCAGCGTGGCGGTTAGTCTACAAAGCGGCAGTTTGGGTTTCTTGTTTTGTTGGGGTGTTGTTTAGGGAGGGTTCTAGTGGGGGGGGGGTGAAATGGGTACTGCACTGGGTAGCATCTAATAGAATCGATACTAGCGGTCTGAGATTGCAATTTGTACACTTCAGCTGTAAGAACTGCTGTACTTCCTGTAAGCTCCTATTGCTTTTAGTATGCAGAGTAATGATGAGTGAACATGACTTGTGCCAAATTGCGCTATTGTATTATCTTCAAAAAACATATTACTTCCAGTGTACATATGAACCATTTGCAGTGTTCAATAAAGATATTGACCAGGCTGCGCTCATTCTGTGCATTGGCCAATACATACTTCCTACTTCATTGACACACAATTACTTTGAGACTCCCAATAAGTAGATGAGCGAATAATAGAAATACTCAAATCTGACTTGGTTCTGAAAAAAGGCCCGCCAGAGGCAGCCAGGCCTTGGAAAAGGCAGCTTCTCCGGATTCCATTACAGGCTCCTTTTTTGCTGGGAGGGTGGAGAATACCCATGCAGACAGGCACTGCCAGTTTGAGAAACCTAGAATTAAAAGATATATATACTGGTGGATTTGAGTGTCATAGCACACAGCTCAGGGCTGTGGAGGCTTCATTCCCACAGCATCACCAGATAATTGTAAGATGCCAAGCTGGCCAGCTTTGCCCAGATCAACCGCATTAGAGGCTCAGAAATCCAGCCTTGTCGAGTGGACAGAACAAGAGTGAAGAGGGAGGCCTGAGACATGACTGGACAGTGACCTGCACTCTTTACTGTGCACTCAAATAGGTGATGTTGGCAACAAAAAGGGTATGTGGGACGTAACCATCGGTGGGATGCATCCTGCAGTGCAGATGACTGTTGGACAGCAACGCTGTCCAGAGCGTAGTGCTGAAGACTGAAGTCTGGGCACAGAATCACTCGAGGGAGCAACTGCAGACACTGGACTGCTTCCTTGAGGAAAGGCGCTCTGAACTGGGAGTTCAGGTGCAAGCGGCTTGATGAGAGGGGAGTGCGTCCTGCCGGCTGTACCGAGGATGATTTAGGAACCTATAGATAGAGTCTTGAAAACACGAGGACAGCTGATTGCCAATCCAAGCATCCTACAAAGGGACCTGTGCTTAACGAATGCTTGATCAGGGGCGCACACACAAATTAATGTACACATATACAGAAACGTACACACACACAGATGTTTCTATAAAGGGGGAAGCCTTGTGAGTACCCACCAGTATTGCATACAAGCAGTAGGTGAACTAGGCACTACACTGGTATACCAGCGTAGATAGAGATTATTCTTTACACAACATGCATACTAAATTATACACTGAAATCATAACGTGCACTTTACACACGTTGAAGAACGCATCACAGCAATAGAAATTTTTTGAAATTATCAGCACAGTGAAAGCGTTCTTGATTATCTAGAGACAGTAGGATTAATCAAATCATAAAGATAAGATGTGTAGTAACTATTTACCTTTGATTAATAACAAAGGTGTCATGAAAACTAATCAGAAGTTTAGCATTTCTATTGCTTTCAATTGCAGAGTATTACAACAAACTCGACATTGGTGCAAATGAAGGTTGTTATGAAGTATACGTTTGAAACTTTTGGTATAAGTACTTAACATCATAAAGGACGTATATTAATGAAAACCTATTTGTATTAATGATTTTTGGAAACAGTTTACGTGTTGCTACCTTTGAAAATCGTATGAGTAGGCCATATTTAGGATCGTTCATTTCTATACAATAATTCCTGACAATACTAGAATGATTTTTATATGAAATGTTTGATTTGCTTCATTATGTTTTGAATCTTAATAGTGAGTTGATTAACAAAAGAAATAATTTTAAATGCATTGAAATTCTCTTGCATTTGCTGCATTATTTTATGGCCTAGTGAAATGAAGTTTGACATGTTCCCTTCAAATATTACGTTAACTGTTCCTGCCTAATGTAACAATTCAACTATGAATGAAGCCTTATTCTTCCTTGTGTGTTAATGGGCGGGATCCGATCCTGGGACTGTACCCATGAATTAACAATAGATACATTTTCGTTTGTAACTAACCTGTGAGGATGGCAAAGACTGTAGCTTCTCATGGCTAGCTTGAGAAACAGTGCTGGAGTAGCAAAATGTACCGGACAAACGGAAGGTGACCGCACAATGGGCAGACCACTGGTTCTGATCACTGATGTCACAACTGCATCATCTTTACTATTAAGACAGACACCCCAGAGGAGGGGTCAGGAGAGCAGCTTTTGGCTTCTCAAGCTTTTGCCCAGAACTTTCTTTTTGGGCATTTTCTTCCGCAGTTGCTGATCGACCAGATTACTATCCATGCTTCTGATTTTCTCTTTTGCAATGAACTTGCTTACTGAACTCTTTTGGACTGTCTGGTGAGAAACCAGACCTGAACTTTCTTGATTTTGCTCAATTTTCCCTTTTTCCCACGTCCGTGGACATTTCCCTAGTGGACTGTAACTCGACCCCTCGTCCCTTTATTGAATGAGTTTTCCTTTAGAACCATCCTCCTGCCTTTAATGGTAGTGGGACTTTGTAATGCTCAATCGTTTTCTTTGAAATTCTTTGATTAAATGTATGGGTTTATATAACGTGCTATTGGCATTTTAACTGAGCTACTTAAAACGCTGCTTGCATGCATTGTTTTGGATATTTGACCCAATAACTAGACCGTCTAAATTGTCCGTGCTATTAGTTTAATTCTAAATGCATAACAGAGATAGTCATAAATTATTTATTTTGAGTGGCAACAGCAGAGCAATTGGTTTGTATTATTCTAGTTAGACTAAACTTATTTAGGAGATTGGCTCTTCCAATTACAATACTTTATTTCTACAGTATGGTTCTTAGAGTAGTGTATTTGAACCTCATTTTGAATATGTGAGTCAGCCACTAATTAATGGTCCTCATTAGGTGGGTAACAATATGGACATCCTGAAGTCTCACCCCTCACTAGGACCGGAAAACCTTCATCAGCGGACCAATGCCTCTTTGGGTATAGTGCAAAATCTGTGTTTGGAAAGAGAAGTGATAGTTTTCTGGGGCCAGTGCGGTTGCTGAAAAAAAAGGAAAAAGCTTCCACTGCATCACTGGTCAAAGACCAAGATACCACAATGCATGGGGAAATTATATTAGTAAGAAGTCAACCTTAAAGTGTCAAAAAAACAGGCGTAAAATAGCAAGTAGGTGTCAGGTAGATGCATCCTTGTGGATCCCTATATTATGTACTTCACGCTCTATAGCCTTGGTAAGACATGGTAAGACATGCTTAGACATGCTCAGAAATATCTTAAATTATGCCTATTTAGGGTTTCATGTATTTTACACATCCAGCTGGCGATGGAAAGAGCCTCTTGGACTGTCTGCTGTAACCTGCTTCTGAAGGTCTTAGTTATTAAGGTGTGCACTGTCTAACCCAGGGATACTTAAAGTACGCCAGGGGGCTGCATGAGGCCCTCCTGGCCTTCACAGGTGGCCCCCAGGGCAGCAGCACTGGGCTGCTGTTTACTCCACTCAGCACTAACATGAAAACATTTTTTTATTATACAGCAAGCCCTTATTTAAAGGTTAATTGCAATTAGGGAAAGGAAGTAACCAGGCCCTTAACTTTAAGGGACACCTTCATTTTACAAAGCCAGAAAACGTGTAAAAATACGATAGTCTAGTCAGAATTCAAAAAGTGTATTTCATTGACCTGTAGAACCATTTTACCTTAGTAAATCAAATTATAGCAGTGCATTCACAATTTTTTTTTTTTTAAAGTGATGATTTTCAAACATGAATTTAGAAACGTTCATGCTTGCCCCCACCCTGACAACAATGCAGTTAGTGATTACATCCAAGCACAGATGGTTTTGTACCACACGCATCCTGAAGTCATGTAATTTGAGTTCCTCTTCCATTTGATAATAAAGAAAAATGGGGGAAATTGAAATAAAACAATTGTCCAGGGTCACACAATTTGGTCATGTGGAGAAGCTAAGATTCATGCCAGTTTTTCTGGTTTCACATTGCACAATTGAGTTCAGCCACTAGTTATACGTGCTTTGATTCTACTACACCCACTTTACACCCCCACTGGCATCGGTGCAGCCCTCAATCACACCAAAGACCAAACTTTGCGGCCCCCGGGTAAATATTTGTGAGTATCCATGGTCTAACCCAACTGAGCATGGAGGAGACTTTCGTTGTCTAGTATCTGCAACCACATGTAGCACCATATGGATCAGGGAAGAAAACGGACTCACAGAGCTTAATTTACTCTTGGTCTGTTTCTTCACAATCGAAGATAACCAATCTGTGAGGTCAGCAGACCCATTACCCTGCAAATTACCTACTGTAGCCAGCCTGAACACCTTGTGCCAAATCTTATGTTATTTACTAAAACCTGGACTGTGGGCTGGTTGGCCATGGGGACACTGGTCGAAGTCTTTTTGTCCCTCGCAATACTATCGAAGGCGAATGGAGCAATGGGTAGACCCAGACAGGAGTAAGTCACAGAGTTGTGACCAGAATAACCCTCCATATTCCAAACAGGTAGAAATGGTTACTTTACAATGTTTTAGGATAATGCACCAACAGACTTCTAAAGAAATAACAAACTTTAGTACTCACCTGAACCGATGCTTGCTACCCAGTGAACCAATCTTGCTTAGTTTCCTTGACAGGGAACTTGAATCATTTTCTGGCAATCTGTGTTGAAAAATTACATACATGCATGAAAGGCTACATTCAAGATAGCGTCATGTCAATAATGCGTCAGTAGGCAGATGCCATCTAAGTACAACTAGTAGCCATCTGGCAGCAGCTCAGGACATTTTGCTACACAGAAGTCTGTATTTCTCAGGACTCCAGGACCGCTGGGCCTTTACATCTTGTACTTGCAATACATGATTTTTGTTTTTTACACTATTATGGTCAAGCTGAAGCAAACTTATACAAAATGGTAATCTGCAACGCATAGTACTGAATTACTCACAAAATCTAATATGTTGTACTTGTAACAAGTCATCAAGCATCCCTTTTCAGCCAGGAGCACCACACTATATGCAACTTACAGCGCTTTCATCAAATATATTTCCCTTTTCATAGCCAATGGACAATAATTAGAAATCACTTTATTTACTCTCTTGACCATTTAAAGAAGTGTTCTTAGTATTTTTCAGAGAAGAAAGTTTTTCTGTCACCGATTAACAAAACACACTGCATGTAGATCTACCAATGTGTAAACTGAAATCTCTGCATGAACGTAAAACTACATTTTCTGATTCCTAGCTAAATGTTTGTTCATAAATGTAAGTTTTAGAGACTTGTTTTGCACAACTCAGAATTCGCAAATATCCTAAATGGGTGCAACAATGTTCATAAACATTTTGGATTGTGGATCCACATTTGTGAAAATTAGAAAGGAGACATTTGCTGCATACATTTATAAACAAACATAGTGGAAAGGTTTCAATGGCAGCATAAAGCACATTGTACCCACCTGATAGCAAGACTACACCTAAGCAGGTGAGCAGCTGGATATTTGCTATATCCCTCCTTCTTGCCTGCATTGAGGTGTGCTCACATCAACAAACAAAGATGGAGGGCCATAACACTGAAGAGGCAGATATGGTGGACCACTATGTGGTGAATGAATAGAACATTTTAGTCTGCCACCATCAGTCCAGCTGATAAGAAGGCCATGCGGCAGCGTCTCACCAAGATGCTGAACGCCATAGGGGTTGTGGACTGTAGGGTTGGGGGAAGTCCAGTGGAAATGACAGAAGAGTCACCTGAAAGAGAAGCGAACCTAAATGCAAAGGGGGACAGCTGCATTGCTTGGTGGCAGACCAGCAGCATGCCTTGGAGCAGGAGGCGATTACTACACAAGTATCCTCTTCTAAAATGTTGTAACAAAAATGGCTGCAAACTTGTAGTCACATTATCACTCCAGACAATCCCCTGCCACTCCAACCAACGGGGGAGGAGCGATAGTATGTCCTCGAGTGATTATATAGCAACAACTGTGGTGGGCCAAATAAGAGTGAACCTTAAGGGTGTTACCCAGGCTGTCTTACCTCTTCACTAGCCACAACCATTCCCCTAGCATGTATGACTCCGTCATGGGCATCGACAAACAACAGAGTTCTATTAAAGTATTGTTTGTAAAACCTTGGGGCCTGATTCACAAAGGTAAACTTACACTTTTCTGTAAGTGTACCATTCTTTTACTATTCACAAACAATGAACCAACAGTAAGTTTACAACTGCAGAGACTCTGCAAGAGCGGCACAGAACTCTGCACATAAAAAGATAGGACAGGCATTATCATTATGTAGAAATTCTTGTGTGGACCGCTTTTGAGTACTGACTCAGGCAGTTTTGGGACCATGAAGCCGGTCATCTTCTCAACTACCAAGTAATTAATTGATGACTTTACCCCCCAGGCAAAGACTGCATGTTTTTCCAGACACTGTGATCCCTTATGTTAACTCCATTGGTAAGCTGACAAGACTACTAAGTGTCTACCCTGGACAAGTTTGCCATCACCAGGTATTCTTGAAACCATCCTCATTCTGTGGGCACCAAACCACCATCCCACCTATGGCACCATGGGAGAGTTGCGATGCATGCATGGTGCGTGGGCATAGGACAGACCTATACTAAGGGAGGAAGATTTCTTTCAACAGTGGAAAGCAGTCAGATCCAGACAGATTTTCATGGATAGCTACCTCACCAACATCCTGGAAGCACTGACAACCAGTTGGAGGAACAGAATGACACAGAATGACATCCTGTGATTAATAATAGAGTTGCAAAAGAAACACAAGGAGGAGTTGAGGGAGGAAGCAACACAAGGTGTACTGATCTCCTGCAGAAGTTAAGAAGCCTTGCAGGAGGCATGCTGCAACTACCAGCCGCATTAGGTAGTCAACAGCCACAAGCAGCAATCCCAATTAGCCCAATGTCTTCAGGCACCCCGGGGGCTGTTTCTACTGACACAGCACATGTCCTGCATGGCTGAGGCAGAGAGTGCCACCGCTGGTGATGCGAACATAACCTCCAACATCTGTGGACCCATCCCTCACCAGGAATTCACATTTACCTTTTTACATGCCGACCCTCCACATACTGCAGATATCTATCCAAGCACATATAACTACATGCAATAATACATATCACAGCACATCTCCCGCTGGATGCCAAATAAAACCTTTTTGTACCTCACCAAACATGGTCGATTTTATGAATGTGGACCATGACGTGTGCTGTGTGTCTAATGGGAAGTACACATCATTATACTGCTGTTACATGTGACAATTCTATACACAAGTTCACTCACCATTCACTCTAAAACAACTTAAGCAATGGATATGTATAACTGTGCACCGTGAACAGTACGATTAAATGATGAATGGGGCAGGGAAGAGTGAATGTGAAATGGGAAAGCAAAGGTTTATAATGGAGCATGGGTAGGATGTGGGTGCGCACTGACACAGCCTAGCTTCTGAAAAATAAAAGCGGGTTTATGTGAAGAATCATTGGCTTAGCATTGATGGCTTCCCTCATAGCAGATGTGCGAAAAGTAATTTAGCAGTAACAAAACCGTATTAGTGTCAGTAACCCAATCACACAAAATTCCAGATCAATTTAGTAACAAGACAATTCTACCTGTCAAGACAATAAATCTATTTGGATTATCAGGGGTGCTGAATTTTTAACGGAACTATCCAGTTCTAAAAATGGTCTTCTGCATAGTGTTAGCTAATGTAGCCTTTTGAAGTCAGCTAAAGAAAAAACAGGATGTGACGAGCAAACTGCTCAGCCCCGCACAGGCTGAGGGCTGGGACAACCTTTCTGATCGGTGCACACGTCCTGTCTTTGAATGGATCTTTAGTCTCCTTCACCTCTTCCCAGGAATGATGTTGCAGGCACTTCGGCTGTGCAGAGTATTGGAAATCCTTCTTCACGGCTTCTGCCGACTATCCCACACACATAAGCAACAAGAATGAAAGTACCCCAGAGGCCAGCTCTCTCAGTCCGGTGGGCATACAATCTTCAGGACACATGAAGCTGGGTTGCAGCATTGCTCAAGTTCAACTTAGCTCAACAGCCGCCAAATGTGGGTGGGATGGGGGGAAATATGTCTAGCAGAAGGGCGGTCCAAGAAGGTCTGCAATGTAAGAAAACCCAAAGACAGAAGAGCAAATCCATTCCTCTCTGGTCCTGGAGGAGATTCAAGAAAGTGGCAGAACCAATCCTGGGAAGAGAGCCCAGCGGGAGCTAAGAGATAACGCGAGGAGCAGGAGACTTCCACAAGCTCTCCTGAGTAGGATTCAACAGGAAAGCAGGTCCAGCTCCATGTCTCCAAAGCAGGACACTCTATAAGCAGCGACCAGCAGTGGTGGAGGTAACACTCTGAGCCTATTCTGGCTGTGTTCTCACGCTGCCTACTCCACAACTTTTCAGCACTTCCTCGTTTTACAGCAATAGCTATCCCGAAAGTACCAGTCCACCACGGTGATGGGGAGTATCAGGCTTTCTGGGTTTCCTAGCTACCTATGCCCATGTAGTGGCTACTAAGGGGTTACCTCCCCTCTAACAAAAACTCTGCCATCAACCTAATCACTCTATAATTGATCCCTAACTGCTACAAAAGCCATGGTGGTTGGAAGGAGGCCTACAACAAAGGCCCTTTTCCAAAGGATCGGGATTGCAGAATGCGTGAACGGAATCCAGGCTATCTTATTCGACTGATGGGTCCCAAGAGCCCACTTTCCAATAATTAGTGAAAAAGGGGGCTCTTGGGACCCTTAATTATCACTTAAATGCACATAGAGAAAGGTCAGACAAGTTGATAGGAAAGAGCAGGTACATATATTAGTTGGTGTAGGGTAGTATTTCAAATCCTGTGGGTAAACCCTCTGCCCTACAAATGTCTAACTATTGACAAACAGTGGGAATACCTGTTCATATTGATCTATCATAGACTGAAATCAATACAGAAATAAGCATAGCTCAATTTATATATGCTTAAAATAAGGGCAAAAGGGAGGCAATCGTTTGATTGCATCAAGAAACCTCACTAATCTTCTAATCAGAGCTTGATGCACAGGCAGAGAGTAAAGCCAACACATGTTTCAGCCTCTCCCGCATGCAGGCCTGGGGCCTTTCCCTCAACCCTTCCACAAGGGATCGTTAACTTGACGGCAGTGCTCCCTTTACAACCAAAGACATGTTCAGGTGAAGATGATTCTCACAGAAAGAACACCCAGTTCGTAAGGAAGAAAATGACCAGACTTTCTGGAGGTAAGACAGTGGTACAACAAATATAAGATTAACAAGGGATAAGAGTTTCACTGTGTAAAAAAAAAAAAAAAAAAAAAAAGGTGTCTATATTTGGTCCATGAAATACAAATGTGCCTATTAAAAAGGCACTATTGAAAGCTGCTATCAGCCGTGCAGTAAGGCACCTTGTAATGCAAGCTTAGCACAACCAAGAGCACTCACTTCTAAAGAAAATGCACCCAGTCCTTGCGGCTTCAAAGCATTCTTTACACATGACTTATCTACTGCTGAAGAATGTCTTTCACATATCAAAACAATTTTAGTCTGACATGGTAGCCTTGCATGACTATGGAGCTGCTTGCCAGCCCTTAGGCGATGCCTTTAAATCGTCACATTGGGCGTTTTCACATTTATACCACTGACACGCCCACACATTTACTCACCTTGACTATGGGCTTACCTATAGGTCAAACAAGTCAATTGGGGTTGTCAAATCCACACTACATTTTAGGGTTTCAGCACATGTAGTAGGAGGCTGTTTACTAATGTCCCACTGCCCAGAGTTAAGATTTGTGAGCTAGCCAGTCAAAAATGTGGGAACCAACCAGAACACACTTTCCTATGCAGTTGTTTTTAAATGATTACTTTTCTAAATGGTTTGAAGACCCTCACAAGAGCTGACAAAGAGCCGAGGTCTTGCAACCAGGAACAGCAATGTGCAGTGAGGTGGTTTGCACATGCTGTATTAACTTCAGACAGAGCAACCAGGAAAGGGAGTTGTTCTATATTATTCTGTCTCTGACTCATCTCATCCAATGAAATACTCAAAACTTCTTTCGAATCACCACAACTGGCCCTCACTGTTCTTGTGAAACTCTGATTTTAAGATGCAAGTCTAAAGACCTTTCCCCATTACTGCCCTCTCACACTAGCTGTCCTACCCTTATTTATTTAATTTTTTTTTGTCCTTTTATACAGCATGGACATGGCCCGGAAGCATCAGAGCGCTTCACAATAAAGCCAGAGCATATCAGAAACAAATCACAAATATACATGGAGTGCTTTACATGAGCACCGTATTTACATTACACATTCAGGCACGGGGAGATTAAGTGATTTGCCCAGAATCACAGGATGTGGACGCGACCCCGAGGCTTGAACCCTGGTTTCCAGCACCGAAGTCGGCAGTCTAGCCGAGGACCACATCCTCTCCCCAGTACTCTGTGATGATCATCAATAGTTTGTGCAGGTTGAGTTTGGAATGTGACTGGAGGGAGCATGAGATGGTAATAGCATTTTAGGCCAGGTGTTGTTCAAAGAGAAGTACTCTGCGCTTCTTTTTAGGTCTCGGCTAGCGAAGGCTGCGCTTGCGCAGTCTCGCTCGCGAGATTTAATGACTTTGAGAAGTGGGGCTTTAACCCGCCGCTCTTCTCTCCTCTTCTCCATTGGCTGGCCTCTTAAATGCTGGTCAGCCATTGGAGAAGAGCTTTGTCTCTCCAAACAAGCCCCGTCCTTTTCGGATTCGGGGGCGTGTTTTTTCGATTCTTTCTCTCCTCTGGAATGTAAACATTCCAGCCAATGGCAAGAGGAGAGAGAGAAAAAAACCACGCCCCCGAATCCGAAAACGCGTGCTTGTATACTTATATGCTAAACAAAGGGAACCAACGTTTGCTGACTGGTTTAACCATATATTGGCAAACTTAAATCGATATGCGGTTTATCTGTGTGGCCATAGCTTTGTATAGGACAACGTTTGTTTTGTTTTTTTCCTATGGAGTCCAATACGCATCATGTTCGTGGCTGCACTCACTTTTCACCAAAGGCTGTGCCTCTATGCCAATACTGACACCTCTGCTTTGTATTACAAGCCTGGACGTAAGAACAAGTGTATTTGAATATATTCTCACCGATACAAGTCGCTGTCTCGAGTATGATTGCTCTATTGTTCCTGATATAATTCTTTCTCCATATCGGAGATTAGATTGTTTAGTTGTAAGAGTCGTCATTTTAAATTACGCCTGTGAGCATGGAGAGGGGAAAAAATATTTATAACACCGCAACGCTAGCGAGGACAGCAAACTGGGGAGTATATTGACGTGGTCTGAGATTATCTAAAAGGCTGTCCTCTTAAGTGCGCAGCATCCAGCGACCTACTTCCTTTGCGCCTCACTCACTTCCCGTGAGTTCTTTTTCCGTTTTAAATAATCAAGCCAATGTATTAAGACAGCTGGCGATACTAAGACACACGCGGATGACGCGCATGCTTCCAACTCAGCGCCTGCTGATCAAAGGGGCGGGGCCATACAGCCGTCAAGTTTGAAAGTTGGCTCGCTCCCCGAGTAGGAGGCAATGCAGGTCGCGTGCCGCTGGTTGGCTCTTGCAGTGGTGGCCGGTTCTAGGGCCGGAGGTTGGCTTGCGCCGGCGCTCCTCGCGCCTCTCACTGTGTCGCCGGCCTGGTCTGTGACTGGAAACAGCGGTGCGAACCCGCCCCCTCTTCTTGCCCCCCTTGGACTGCAGCACCCGCTTGTCCCCAGGACAGGGTGCCAACCCCACAGCCAGGTCTCAGGATGCAGCGCCCGCACAGGTCCCTGGGAAGATGAGGAACCTGCGCTGCGCCGTGCTGCTGCTCTGCCTGCTCAACTGGTAAGGCCCGTATGTATGCCTTGACCCTCTTCTTGTGTAATGAGACTCCTGCGTGAGAAGCCCCTCTGTGTGTTGATATTGAGTATGTACCAGTGTTGTGTAAAATCCTACATTTCCCTCTTGGTGGAGTAAGATTCTGAAGATGACTCTTCCCTCTTTGGTTTAGAGAGACATTAGAGAGTGAGCCCTCTCCCTGTGTAGTGAGGCTGTAGGTTATGTTTATACCTTGTGTATTGATGCTACGAACCCTGAAGCTTTAGTGGAATGGTAGGTGTCCACTCTCACATACAAAGTGGAACAGTGTAGCGTGAGTAGTGAGATGGTGGGAACAACCGTCATGGTAGTGAGTCTCTGAAGCATGCGGCCCCAGTAATAGTGAGACCTTTGCTTGTGTGCACTAACTTGTGTGAGTGAGGCAGTGAAGTGTGACTACCTGACTTCATAACATTGCAGTAAACATCATCAACAAAACCTCACTAATACATTAAATTCCTGTAATTCCCCCTCCCTTAAACTCCAGACTTGTGAACATTGCAATAATAAAACCCCGCCATACGCTTCCACCTCTTTCCTTTCTTTTTCCATTCTGCCTTTTCCTTGCATTCCCCAATATCTCTCTCACGACCCAGCAAGCATCCCCAAGCCATCTACCCTAGTGTTGATCCAAAGCTATTGACATTGTAAATAACAATGACGTTTCTTTAAATGTTTTAAAAACATAAACAAAAATAATGTCATGAGCAATGCCAATAGCTCTAACTTCTACAATGCCGAGACCATTGCATTGTAAATGCTTGTTTAAAGGTGACATGGCATGTGGTCAGGCAGACGCTCGGAAGGAGGGAGCTCCAGGTTTTTGTGGCGTTTCCGGCAAGGGATTGGTTCATGTATCGCTACTGCTTAAAGGTGGGGGTTTGAGAAGCAGTAATTGAGGGTTTCTTGAATTTAGCTCGGCACCTAAAATGTGCAGTTTCTCTGAGAGGTACGAGGGTAAAGAGGAGTGAAGGGCTTCATGAGTGGTGCAGGCAGTTTTAAACTGAGCTCTTGCCCTTCTGGGGAGCCAGTGAAGGGAGCGTAGGATAGGGAAGATGTGTTTGAATTTGTGGTGTCCTGTCACGAACCAGGCTACAACATGTAGGGCTGCTCTGAGTAGACTTAGGTGGGCTTTAGAAATGCTGGACAGGAGTGCAATTCCATAGTGTCTGGAGAGCATGTGGACAACAGATTTTGTCTTGTGCTGGGATTAGATCCCTGATTCCCCAAACCATTCTTAGCTGGAACCGAGCACTCTTAGTCATGGAACAGATATGGCTCTGGAAGAAATTTGGCATTCTGAAGGATGGAGGTGTGGCAATCAATGTCCGGGAGGAATTCCATCCAGTCTTGGATCGAAGAGTTAGTTTTCACTGGGTTAGGTTTGAGGTGGTTGTTTGCCATCCAAGCTTGAATTCTTTTCAGGGAGTTGGACAGGTGGGTGAAATTTTCAGGGCATGAGACCTTCAGGCAGGTTTGGGTGTCATTGGTATTTAGTTGGAAGAGGACTCCTAAGTTCCTGAGTATCGCGCAGTGGGGTTTGAGGAGGAGGTTGAAAATGGTTGGTGAAAGGATTAAACCTAGGTGGACCCCTTGTTGCAGGCTGACTGAATCTGAGACAGAATTTCCAATTTTTACTATTTGGGAGAGGTTTATTAGGTACAAGATGAGCTACCTTTGTATGACACCATCAATACCCACTTGATGTTTCAGGGTGCCTAGCAAAACCAGGTAGTTCACTGTGTCAAACACAATGGAGATGTTGAGGAGCACAAGTAGACAGGAGGTACCAGTGTCAAGGATGTGGAGAGCTTCGTCTACAATCTGCAGAATTGCAGTCTCAGTGCTGTGACCCTGACGGAATCCGTATTGAAGAGAAACAAGGAGGTTATTATCCTGTATATGCGATGAAAGCTGGGAGGTAAACTGCTTTCAGTATTCACCCTGCCTAAGAGAGGCAGGGTGAATACTGGGTGGAAGTTGTTATGGTTGTCAGGGTACAGAGATAGTTATTTTAGGAGCAGATAAATTTGACCCCCTTTTAAACAGTCTGGGAATGATCCCAGATCCAGCTATGAGTTAACCAGGGTTGTCCAAATGGGGAGAAGCAGTTTAGCTAGGGATTTGCTGATAGAGCTTGGAATACCGTCACAAAGAGGGTTAGAGGGTTTCATGTTGGATAGAGTTTATAGAAGCTCTGCCTCTGAGACTGGGGAGAAAAAAAGGACCAGGGCTGCAGTGCCTTGCAAGGCAGATTTTCTTCGACTATGTTGTTGATATTCATAGGAACTGAGATGTTTATGTCTTTGACTTTTTTGTCAAAGACCTCTGCAAAGTTATTACATAGGGTCTCAGATGTCTTAAACAGGGGCATGGAGGGAGGGTTATTGCCTTGATTAATTAACTCAAAAAGTTGCTTTGGTCTGTTCTTGGCCACTTCCAGGAGCGAGATATGTGAAGCCTTGGCTTTAGAGATGTGGCCTTTGTAGTTTTGAATTGCAGCACAAAGCTTTGTTAGACAAAACGGTAAGGGTGCACGTCGTCAGTCTTTCCCCAGCTTTCTGATATTTTTACTTTCTTTGTAAAGGGCTTTGGAGTACCAAGGGCAAGAGGGCTTGGGTCTACTATATTTGATTTAGATGGGAACCTATTCCCAATCAAGGAATCCCAAGCAGGAGTTGAAATTGCCTATGGCTTAATTGATGTTAAGTTGAGAAACTATCAAGGAGAGGTTTGATAGGACTAGGTTAGCTATGGTTTCAGATTCGATGTTACTGGTGTCTCTGAACCACACTTTTTCTTTCTTTGGTTGTTCAAGGAATTTCTTCTTTGAGGAAGACACTGTCAAAGGAATCTGCAGGTGATCAGGCCAATCAACCGTAATAGGGGTCACTGGTCGACAGGAGAGGAGTTCTAGAGAGGATCAAGTCAAGAGTGGTACCTTTGTAGTGTCTGGGTTTCTGGTAGTGTTGGTGGAGGTCATTGTCTTTTAGAACAGCAGCAAAGTTGTCCTGGGGTTTATTTCATTTGGAACCCCAGTGGAGGCTAAAGGTACTGGGAAAAATAATGTTGTCATAGCTAATTAACTGTGCTGTGACTAATTTGATGCACTCTTCAATGAAGGTGTAGACTTGACAGAGGGTGGTAGATCATGTTCAACTTGCAATTCGAGGTAGTTTGTGAGATGATTTCCAGTGATAAGGATTAAAACTGGGTAATGAGCAGAAGCCTGCAGGTCAGAGAGTTTTCTGTATATGACCGCTAGGACCCCACCTTGATTGCCTACCTAATTGCTGGTCAGAATGGTGTGGGGGGGGGGGGCAGCAGGAGAGGAAAAGCATTGTTTGTAGTATCATTCAACCAGGTTTTGATGAGGAACAGGATGTCGATGTTGTGGTTGATGATCATGTCTGAGATCCCGAGGCAGTGTTTGAATGCAGAGGAGCAGTTGTGCAGCATGTAAATGAGGGAGGACCTGGCCAGTTTGTGCCCAGTCTGACAGATAGGTAGAGTGGTAATATGGATCATGTTAGCAGATAAGCTGCGATTGTGGGCGGGCATGAGAAATGTATCTTGCATATGGTTCGAGATACTAGTGTTTTTGGCTGTGGATCTGAGTGTCGGAGGCATTGGTGTTTTCATGCCTTTTTACCAGATTGTGTATTTTGTTCTCTTTGAGTGAAGAGTAAGCCTATTTGGGTCTGGGTGAACTATTGACCCTAAAGATTGTCTTTGGAAAGGGGCTCTTGAACTGCTCCGGATGTGGTGGGTTACATTTGTGGGAGATAAGTGAGTTGTTGAAATGAGAGAAGGCCTGGATACAGATGTCTATTTTCTTCGTGAAATAAGAAATAGAGGACAGGAGAGCAGGGAGTGAGGGTTAAATGGTGTGCCGGGGCGGGCTGAGGCTTGTGTTGCTCTTTGGTGGTAGGTGTTGGGATGAGCTTGTGTTTCCAAATAGCCTGATGCGGGTGGTGTGGAGAGGGCATAAGTGGAGAGACAGGGTAAGAAGGTTTTGGAAGGTGATTGTTACTGTTGGAAGTGATGGAGGGGGTGAGTTAATGGTCTTGGGAGATGTCGGCGAGCAAACGTGGGAGGTGTGGCAAGAGAGTTGAAGGAAACATGCTCCTCAACCTAGATGTTTCGCTTTTAGCTTCGATCATCTTATTTCTCCTGAATTACCTAACCTTGCTTTCTCCTTTCATGTCTCTGCTTAGTAATTATATACCTATTTAATTTTAAAATGTTGACTGATCAAGGGCCCTCTGCTTCAAACTTAGCTTCTTCTCTGCTGCAGATCAGTCCCACACAGTCCTGCTTTTCATTCTTAAATCTTTCAACTGAACCTTTATGTGGAATTATTTTTTCTACTTGTCTCTGGCAATGTATATATCCTTGGGGTGGGTGTGTGACACCTAAGAAATCTTCTCCAGTGCTCCACTGGTGCTGCTACTTAGACCACACTCCTCCCACTGTTAACTTTCAGGTAGGTTAGGCGGACTGTAAGTCTCACAAGAGGATAGATGTTCATGAGTTCTCAAAAGCTGGTGACTTTTTCCATTATTAGCCACTTCTGAGAACAAGGATGTCAGATTCAGCTGAATCCGGCCAATAAGGGCTATGCATACACATGCTCATCAACTTCCTAGTTCAGAAGAATCTAAATTAGTCTCATATAATTCCTTCAAATGGACTAATGATACCATCCTTCCAGAACTGCTTGTTTAATTACTGCCATAATCTTATCTAGGAAATAAATGATCAATGTGCTCAATGCATAGAAGATTCATTCTCCAATCATTGTGATTTAAGCCAAATAAACATCAATTTGGAACCAAGACTTTCTTCATCGCTCAGGATTGACACCGTAGATGGAGAATATGAGGAGAATAACTCAAAAGAGCAGCAAGCTCAGAAAGATAGTAAAGTCCTGGAGGAAAGTACAAATGCAGATAAAAGTCTGGGCCAATGGGCAAATGCCGGCTACAAGTCTCTGGAAGATATGCTACGTAATAGCACCGAGAACTTAGATTTGTCGGCAACACCATCGGCATCAATGCTGGACATGATTTTAATGCTACAAAAGATCTTGCAAGGCCTGTTAGAGGTCACACTTTCAAACAATATAATACTAAAAGCCCAGGAAATGAGCCTAAAGCTCACCGTATGTGAACTACAGGGCATTAGGGGTCTAATGCCGTCGGTGGTTAGACCAGTGTTGGACACTACCACCTCAGGGGGCATCGGAGACACCGAGGCATTAGACAAAATGGAATATGACCATGATGTGTACATATCGAGACAGCCAATGTTAATTAGGAGAAGAAATAAACAGACAAGTCATAGGTGGCAAAAGTTTAGATTCCCATTAAGGAAACCTACCCAGTATATAAGTAAGCATAAAGGGAAACAAACGGGCAGTAAAAAAGTAAAGTGTAAAGAAGATAAACCACTTGTATCACATGTAAAAACAGTAAGAAGAGACCCCTCTACAGCTACTAAAAAGGAAAGGAAGAAGAAGCAAGAAAGCCTCCATGATGCAAGACTGGAGAAAATAAGAGAAAAAAGGTTCCAACAAAAAAAAACCCGGGAGGTAGTAAGGGAGGAGAAATGGTCAGAAAAAAGGGTAAATTTAAGGGAGGTGAAAAACAACCCAAAGAGTATAGGGAAAGGGGGTGCTAAGCTAAATGGCCCAAATAGAAAAAGAGACATATGTGAAGAAAAGATTAGAGTTCTGGAAGTTACAGAGCTAAGTGATAAAAAGTGGTTATTCTTTGAACCCCAGGATGCACCTAAGGGCAGAAAAAAGGTAAGGAAAATTACTCCGTTAAATCGCTTGCAACTTTTATTTTCCTTCTCAAAATGTCCAAGCCTATGTAATATTGAATCTAAGGATTTAAGGCAGGTTGGATTTTTACCAAGTAGTAAAGGCAAGGAATTGACAAAAGTCGAAGTATATTCAGGGATGATTAAATCTGCAATAGTAAATGCCGAAAAATAAATATTAAAGGATGGAATAAGATTAATCACAGAGGTGGAATTAGAAAATGTAAGACAGCCAGATAGCATTTTCTTGAACTGTCGTGCAGGCCTGGGGAAAAGACAAGCAAGATTAATTACAGGGGCATGTGGAGCAAGAGAGAAAATCAAAATTGTTGTTAAAAACCACAAGCCGGACAAGAACTGGGGAAATTGGAGCATTGAGGATAGAGACTTAAACGCATCTTGGTGGGCAGTAAATGAGTCCAGTCATCTTAGTGAAATAGATTAGGGAAATGGGTCGTCGCATAGACTAAGAATAATCTCGTGGAACATTAATGGTCTAAAAGAGCAAATAAAGATTGATTGTGTAAAAAATGTTTCACGGCAGGCAGACATTATTTGTCTGCAAGAGACTTGGCTATGCGACAGTACTCCTGTAGTTGAAGGCTTTACCCAGGTGGGATCATGACACTAATTTCTACAAGAACAATAAATAAGGTGACCTCGATAAATACCTCTTGTAAATGGATGTTGGCCAGTGAGGTACGCTTACAGGACCAGGGAAGGCAAAATGAATATGTGATTGTGGTTAACATATATGTACGATGGAGTTCCCAAGAAGAATATATAAAATAAATGGGGCTCTTTAAAGAAGATCTGATATCCCTAAATGATAAATATGGTAAGGATTTTCTAATTATTAACGGGAGATTTTAATCATAAGCTAACTCCCGAAAAGTTGGACCCTTGGATGAAGGAAATTTTAGACGCATATGAGATAATGCCGGCCCTTTTTCCCAGTGGTAATATGAATAGGCAAGATGAAGAGCTAGGGAAATTCTTAGGGTCACATGGACTACTTAGCTTAAATGGCAGATCGGAATTCGATAGACCAGCAGAGCAAACATTTAGAAGGGGCAATCAATTGTGCCCCATAGATTATTTCTTTGTACACGCCTGGAATTTTGCCTTAGTAAAAAAGTTTAAGGTAATTAAGCGCAAAGAAAGTGACCACTATCTACTGTATTGTGAAATAGTGAGAGCTCCCCTAAGAGTCTGTGAAAAAGTTCTATTACAACCTATGGATTACCCAAAACGACTGTCTACAAAATTAACTGAGGAATATATAACAAAATTATCTAGTTTTCAACAAAATCTAGCCTCTGAGATAGCATGGAACCTGAGAGTCTCATGGTTCGAAGAAAAAATCACGCAGGCAGTACAAAGCCTTTGTGCCAATTTAAAGAAGACGGAAAAGGGGGAAAAATTCTGCAAGGGGGTGGCAGACAGCAAATGGGCTGGTTTGACTCCACATATAGAGAGAACAAAAAGCTACTGAGGAGAGAAGAAAGAAAGATGAAGTTAAGATACGATCAGGAGGGCTATAATAATTTACTAAAATTGAGGAAGGAATACATAATGTTAATGAGATCTAAGAAAAGAAGTTTTAAAGAAAAATGTTGGGACTCTCTACTGGAAACCATTGAAATTAAAAATATTAAAGGTTTCCGGAGGTTGATCCAAGACGCAGCGGGTCGATCTACGGGAACAATGAGTTGTGAAGTCGATGAGGCTTCCTGGGAGGAGCACCTAAACCAATTATACATGTCTAGTAATGGGCCAGAATTTAGTGAGGAAAGAACCCGTATGCGGTATGTAGTAACAAATCTAATCCCTTTATGCTCTCTTGAAAATGTGAAGAATACCATTAGGAAGCTAAATCTAAACCGTGCGGCAGGGCCTGATAATTTACCTGCAGTAATAATTAAAACAGAGCTAAACTGGTGGGCCCAATTTTTCTCAAAAATGTTTACAGCCGTACTAACCTCAAGTATAATTCCAAAATCATGGAGGGGAGCTGTAATCAGGCCATTGAATAAAAAAGGGGATAGAAAGGACCCAAAGAATTATAGATTAATTAATCTACTAGACATTGGTGTGAAAGTGTTCTCCAAAATAATCCTGGGAAAACTGAAGGAATGGGTCGAATTAAATGCGATTGTCCCGGTAGAACAAGGAGGGTTCAAAGAGGGGCATTCAACACTAGATCATTGTTTTGCCTTGTGGGCTGTGGCTCTGAAGTCAGTGGAACAGCAGGGTAGATTACACTGCTGTTTTGTTGACTTCCTAGCTGCATTCGATCTAGTGGACAGAGAATGCTTATGGGAGATGCTAAAAAGATATAATATCCCCGAAGACCACTTAGCAGTCATTCAAGGGCTGCATAGTGAAAATTGGACACAGGTTATTAAAGATATAGCAGGAGGTTTGACTCACGAGATAGAAATCAATAACGGTTTAAGACAGAGTTGCGTATTGGCCCCTCTTCTTTTCTCAATTTTTCTTGCTGATTTACCTAATCTATTAATAACCGAGAGAGGAGCAAGCCCAAAAGTAAATGGAAAGCATGTATCTTGCTTACTGTATGCAGATGACCTAGGTATTTTTGATCAAACAGAACTAGGACTGCAAAGAAAGTATATTGTTTATCCAAACACCTAACAGTAAATATGGAAAAAGCTAAAATATTGTGTTTTGGAAAGAAAAATCATGAATATAGTTGGTTCCTGGTGCAGACAAAATTAGAAGTTGTTAATGAATACAAATACTTGGGAATATGGTTCGATAGAGCTTTGAATTAGGGCATGCACATACAGACCCAGAAAACCAAAGGCCTAGCAGGAATTTGTGGGTTGAAAAAATTTAACAGTAATTACGGAGCTATGTCGCACAGACCGGTGTTGAAGGCCTTTAAGGCTATGATTCCCCCCGCATATGCAATATGGTGCAGAAATTTTGTGCTTAGGGGGGAAATGTTCATGGGATAATGAGGAAGGGAAATGTTTAAAAACTCTTCTTTCTTTGCCCAGCTCTTCAATGATACAGGACATTAGGTTAGCACTAGATTGGCCAGCATGAAACATACAAGTCCAGGTAAATCTATGTAGATTTTGGAAACGGCTAGGATCAGGAGAGGAGGAGAAAGTGTCTTGTTGGTGTAGGAGGGAGATCAAACAGAGTGAACTGAATTGGGCAAAAGCTACTAGAAAGAAGCTCCACTCCATTTGTGATCATTTAAAGGTGAAAATTGACCCGGAGTCGTTATGTATTGAAGAACGAAAGAGTGATCTAAAAACCTTGGGAAATTAAAAATCTAGACAAATTGATATGGATTACCAGAAACAAAAAGAGTCTGTGCATTTTATGTTAAATAGCTGGAGAAATGATAACTGGTATCCATATTTAGATACTGTACCAAATCACTGGTTAAGATTGGAATTGCTAAAGGTGAGAATAGGCATTAATCCCGCACGTTCAAATGAGAAAATAAAAAGCATATTAATGGATGATGACAGTAAATGTACATGCGGGATAGGCTTAAAATGTACCTGTGTCCATATTGCAATGGATTGCCAAAATGTGTTATCTATACGGCGATTGATTTTAAGGCCAGTTTTTAAATAATATGGAATAAGGTCAAGGACGCAAGCAATCGAGCTCCTCATTGACATGCAGTTCTTTGACATTGCAATTGCTTTGGCGAAGTTTGTCCAAGTAGCTAAGAGATTTCTCATGGAATAAGGAAATGGAAAGAGTGGTCCATGGAGGGACAAACAGAGTCAAATTGGACAATTTTAATTATTTTATGTACTTTCTAAACATTGAACTTTTATGCATTTGGACCTGGTTCACAGTATGATACCATGGAAACAAGTTTTTCTTTTAATGAGAAATAATGAACTTTTGGTTTTAGGTACTTTTACAAACCTTAATTATTGTACTTTTAGCTGTTTTATGATGGTATATTTAGTTTGAAGATCAATTGGTCATAATAAACTTATTTTTGATTGATTGATTGATACTGCCATAATCCAGCTCTTCAACCTTAACATTAATTTTTTTTATCCAGCTTCAGACATCAGCAGATGCACCAATTGCGTGAATTTTCTTTTTATAATGAGACTGAAATTAATGCCACTCTCAGCTTTCTTCTTTCTCTTTTACAGTTCTGCTCTTAGCCAGGACATTCAACTAAACGAACATCAAGATATCCCTTTTAGTTCAGATCTATTGGATCTAAGCTCTGTTCTTGACTCAGTTGACCTCCATATTGTTATGCAGGTCCATAATATACTTGACTGATGTTCCTCTTATCTGTCATCTCGCATGTATTCAAACATATTCAGTTTCTTAAAAGGGTTCTTGTCACTTTTTACATCTTTGCCCTTTAGCTTTAGAGCTCCGCTCTCAGTTCACTTCTAATCTCTGACTATAAAACCCATCTCTCATCTATGATGGCTCCTATTTTCTCCGATCATATTTCAATGCTGATAATGGAGAGGATTATTGTTTTATTCTATGACGATATTCCTTCTCATTTTTTGCATTTTTCTATTAGAAAGCGAAGTTTCAGGACTGGAAGCTGGTTATCTCTAATTAGCACATCCACAAAGTACTATGGGCCCGATTCACGGAACTAACTTAAGACAAAATCCTAAACTTACTACTTTTGGTATTCACAGAAGGCATTTAGTAGTAGTAAAGTTAGGATTTTGTATTAAGTCTGTCTTAAGTCTGTCCTAATTCTGTCCTAAATCTGTCCTAAGTCTGTCCTAAGTCTCTCCTAAGTCTGGGCTAAGTTTGTCTTAATTCTGTTTTAAGTCTGTCTTAAGTCTGTCTTAAGTCTGTCCTCCTACTTTTGGTATCACAGAAGGCATTTAGTAGTAGTAAAGTTAGGATTTTGTCTTAAGTTTGACTTAAGACAGACTTAAGACAGTCTTAAGACAGACTTAAGACTTAGGACAGACTTAGGACAGACTTAGGACAGACTTAGGACAGACTTAAGACAGACTTAAGACAAAATCCTAACTTTACTACTACTAAATGCCTTCTGTGAATACCAAAAGTAGTAAGTTTAGGATTTTGTCTTAAGTTAGTTCTGTGAATCAGGCCCTAGTTTTTCAGACCCTGGTTCTCAAATCCTTTCAGACTAAACCACTGTTTATCCTTACAGCATCTCTTGGGCAAGTCTAGGGGCGCCAAGGCATTCTCCCCCAGGGTAGTTGTTATTAAATTCCCTCACCTTTTGGCACGATGGGTGGATCACGATGAGTGATCCACTACCACTGTACCTCAGCAAGGCAGAAAGATCACCTCTGAATCCCCCTCACCATATCAGCAGCAATTTTAAAAACAAATCCTTCTTATGTTCACAAATTTCAGGAGAGACTTTCAGTTTTAAAGACTGGGACCAGAGATTTGGGGTGTATAAAAGGAACACCCAACTAATCCCAAGGCTTGTTTATAACTAGACTTATTGACTTTGCCAATGTTGGATCCTGGGGCACACAAAAGGGCTCCAAGGGCTAGGCAGCGCACGCTGGAGAAGTGGATGGACAGAGGCCCTGGTGGAGGAGCAAACAAAGGGACTGCAAGGGCAGGGTGGCACACATGGGCTGTCAGGAGAGGAGGGGGGCTCACACAGGGCAACAGGGCAAGGTAGGACACAAGGGATTTAGTAGCGGTACAGCTACAAAGAATGGCTGCAGGGCGCCATGGCACATAGAGGATAGGCAGGATCCAGACACAATGGCCACAGATGGGCTAGAGGGGATGGGCACATGAAAGGGCTTAAAGGCACAGCAGGGCATCACATGTGAAATTCAAAGCAGCGGAGGAAACATTGGGTATGCAGGGGTAGGGTCACAAAGAGGGGAAGCGGGGCAGAAAGTGACTTTGAGACCCTCAGGGTGAGTAGCTTGCTCTATAAATGTTTGATTGATTGATTGATTGATTGAAAGTGAGGTGGCAAGGTGGGTGGGGCACATGGAGGAACTGAAGGGTTGAGAAAGGGCAATACAAAAAGACGCTGCAGGCCAACACATAGGGGCTGCAGTGGGACAGGGCACATAGAGGGGTTACAGGCAATTGAGCCACAAAAAGTAAAATGAGGCACAAATATGGGCAGCAGGGGGTGCGACATATAGATGAGCTACAAAGGTGTGGAAGAAAGGTACACAGAGAGGCTTCAAGTAGGCACACGGAAGGGCTGCAGGGGTACTCAGAGGTACATTCAGGAACATTAGTAGCAATGCAGGGAGGTGGCCATGGGGCAGAATGGTGCACAGAGGACCTGTAGTTGGGTTGGGAAGCACACAGAACAGTATTCAGAGGTGCAGGGGGAACAAAGAATGCTACCAGGGGCAGGTTATTGTAGGACACAGGTGCTATATTTGTGCTGAGAAGAAAGTTGAAAGCTTACCGGAGATCCTGTATGGGCCACAAAGGAAGATGCAGTGCCCACATTGTCAGGCAACATGTTCTGAAGTGCTCTACACGTACTGCAACACCTTCCCTGCTATTTTCTAGCTCACAAGCACCCAGAGGAGTGTTCTGTGAGCTATACGTTCAGAAAATTGTCAAAACTGGACTTTTTCTTCACATACCACACAAACATGATATCCAGGAAGAGGATGTGGTCCAGCTGCATGACGGACCCTTTTTTGCTCAGGAACTAGTAACATAAAATCATATTCCTAAAGGAGCCAAGATGTCAGAAGCGATTCGAAGTGTAAATGGTTCACCATTACCTTCTGGTCCAATAAGGGAAACTTTTTTTCCACTTCAAGTCTATAAAAATGATCTTATTGACATTATTGCCTCTTCCAATTATTTATGGAATGCCTTGTTTGAAAACGCATTATCTTTATGTGAATTTGACAGCTCAAACTATTTTGTTTTCATCAACAATTTATCATGGTCATTGTTATGCTTCAAGAAGTTATACGTCTCTCAGTGATGAGACAAAGGACTCTAAATCTAATTTAAAAGCAGCAAAACTTTGTTTAGTGCCAATGTAATATCATACTTTTTTCATCAGTATCTGCAACTCTAAGGTTTGGTCTCCTCCCTCTCATATGGCACATGTCTGTGTTACACCAATTCAACATGGAGGGGTTGCTTTTGGATGAATGTACTACCGGAATGAGAAGGATAAAGAAATACTAAAGCTCTCTGTACATGAGAATTTACAGAACAGATTCAGTATTCCTTTTTCATTCTCTGCTGAGTGCCTCCTGATATTTGTACCCAAGAAGGATCAGGATCTTCAACATTAAATTGGTTATAGAGCCTTGAATCAGGTCACAGTCAAGGACGGATATCTTTGGCTCTTATTATGAATATACAAGAGTCAGTTCTTTGAGAACGAGTCTTTACAAAGTTTGATTTATGAGGTGTTTATCATTTGCTTTGCATAAAGACAGCATTAAGCATGGACGTCTTTCGGAGGTAGTCAAGGGTCGCTGCTGTGATCTCTAGCTTGCTCCCTGCTACGCCTGTTACTTCGTTTGTGACCCCTTCAAAGGAAGCAAACGTTTTCCCTCTTCTGAGGCCAGGGGTCGCAAAGGAAGTGCCAGGAGTAGCTGGGAGCAAGCTAGAGGTCACAGCTGCGACCCCTGACTACCTCCAAATGATATCTATGGCTATAAGTGAAAAACTGTTTACTGCACCCCACTTGGACACTTTAAACATGGTTTATTTCCTTTTGGGTGGTGCAGTGCTAGACTTCTTTATCACCTCTCTAAGGACTCAATCTTTTCTGAAATATTGAATTAGTTCTTCTTGTTTTATTCAGATGATATTGAGGTGTTTGCAAAGGCTCTTCGAGAACTTAAAAATCATGTGACTCTTGTACAGTCAAAGCTCAAACAGGATATTCTGATGTGTAAGCCTGAGAAGTGCGAGTCTGACAAGAAAGAAGTTGAGCACCTTGAGTTAAAACTGAATCCTTCATGTCTTTCTGTGGACCCCAAGATACTTCTCCTTCCAATGTTAAGGAGACAAAGGTTTCCTGGGATTTACTGAATTTTATTGGCAGTTTATTACGAATTTTTCAGATGTAACCAGTAATATTAGGCATATCATGAAAAAAGAAAATGTCAAAAGGAATTTGTTCTGATGATCAAGCTGAAGAAAGCTTTTATTGTAATCAAACAGATATTAACTCACATACCCATTTTAAGTCATCCTGATACTTCGAGGAAAATCATTGTAGAGACAGACACTTGAGAAAAAGACAACAATTTCCACTAAGAGAACACAGTCAAGCTTTTAAACTGACCCTTTCCAAGATGACGGTCAGCTCATAGGATGTTATCAGAAGATTCTGATCCAAGATGAAGTAAAGCCTTTTTTCTGTGATGTAAGTTCCTGTTAAACTACATATAGAACGGCAATACTAAGTGAAGGATGTGTGGCATTACATTCTTTTTCTAATTTTCCATTTCATTCTTTGTCCTTGGTTTCTATTTTTGTCCCTCTTTTTAGTCCATGTGGCTAGATCCTCTGCTGACTTCTTCTCCTGATATTTGGCATGGCTTTATTTCTCCTTGCTGTCCCTTCTGGGGGAGTTTGGTGCTTGACATTTCTCATGATTTCTATTCATCTTCTTCAATAAAGACTCTTGACACATTTCATGTATACTACCACCATGGCTATTGGGAGGAATTTGCCTTTCTTTACTCAATCTAGAGGTGGACCACTTTTTAAGCATCCAATTCCTGATAATAGGGAATGAAGTGGGGTAGGGCACACAAAGGTTCAGTAGAGAGGTAAGGAGCAAACTGAGGAGATATATGTTGGAGGGCACACAAGTTTTGCATGAGCTGTGCAGTCCATATCAAGGAGCTGCAGGGGTGAGGTATGGTGGTACACAGAGACAACAGGACTGTGAGGTGGGATATTCCCACCACCATACATCCAAAATAAATCCACACACCAACCAACCATCATACATCAATAGTCTCAGCACTATACATCCAAACAACCAACATTTAATGTCAGCATACCAACCATTACACGTGGGGCACATGGAGGAACTGAAGGGTTGAGAAAGGGCAATACAAAAAGGGGCTGCAGGCCAACACATAGGGGCTGCAGTGGGACAGGGCACATAGAGGGGTTACAGGCAATTGAGCCACAAAAAGTAAAATGAGGCACAAATATGGGCAGCAGGGGGTGCGACATATAGATGAGCTACAAAGGTGTGGAAGAAAGGTACACAGAGAGGCTTCAAGTAGGCACACGGAAGGGCTGCAGGGGTACTCAGAGGTACATGCAGGAACATTAGTAGCAATGCAGGGAGGTGGCCATGGGGCAGAATGGTGCACAGAGGACCTGTAGTTGGGTTGGGAAGCACACAGAACAGTATTCAGAGGTGCAGGGGGAACAAAGAATGCTACCAGGGGCAGGTTATTGTAGGACACAGGTGCTATATTTGTGCTGAGAAGAAAGTTGAAAGCTTACCGGAGATCCTGTATGGGCCACAAAGGAAGATGCAGTGCCCACATTGTCAGGCAACATGTTCTGAAGTGCTCTACACGTACTGCAACACCTTCCCTGCTATTTTCTAGCTCGCAAGCACCCAGAGGAGTGTTCTGTGAGCTATACGTTCAGAAAATTGTCAAAACTGGACTTTTTCTTCACTTACCACACAAACATGATATCCAGGAAGAGGATGTGGTCCAGCTGCATGACGGACCCTTTTTTGCTCAGGAACTAGTAACATAAAATCATATTCCTAAAGGAGCCAAGATGTCAGAAGCGATTCGAAGTGTAAATGGTTCACCATTACCTTCTGGTCCAATAAGGGAAACTTTTTTTCCACTTCAAGTCTATAAAAATGATCTTATTGACATTATTGCCTCTTCCAATTATTTATGGAATGCCTTGTTTGAAAACGCATTATCTTTATGTGAATTTGACAGCTCAAACTATTTTGTTTTCATCAACAATTTATCATGGTCATTGTTATGCTTCAAGAAGTTATACGTCTCTCAGTGATGAGACAAAGGACTCTAAATCTAATTTAAAAGCAGCAAAACTTTGTTTAGTGCCAATGTAATATCATACTTATTTAAGTCATCCTGATACTTCGAGGAAAATCATTGTAGAGACAGACACTTGAGAAAAAGACAACAATTTCCACTAAGAGAACACAGTCAAGCTTTTAAACTGACCCTTTCCAAGATGACGGTCAGCTCATAGGATGTTATCAGAAGATTCTGATCCAAGATGAAGTAAAGCCTTTTTTCTGTGATGTAAGTTCCTGTTAAACTACATATAGAATGGCAATACTAAGTGAAGGATGTGTGGCATTACATTCTTTTTCTAATTTTCCATTTCATTCTTTGTCCTTGGTTTCTATTTTTGTCCCTCTTTTTAGTCCATGTGGCTAGATCCTCTGCTGACTTCTTCTCCTGATATTTGGCATGGCTTTATTTCTCCTTGCTGTCCCTTCTGGGGGAGTTTGGTGCTTGACATTTCTCATGATTTCTATTCATCTTCTTCAATAAAGACTCTTGACACATTTCATGTATACTACCACCATGGCTATTGGGAGGAATTTGCCTTTCTTTACTCAATCTAGAGGTGGACCACTTTTTAAGCATCCAATTCCTGATAATAGGGAATGAAGTGGGGTAGGGCAAACAAAGGTTCAGTAGAGAGGTAAGGAGCAAACTGAGGAGATATATGTTGGAGGGCACACAAGTTTTGCATGAACCAACCAACATTTAATGTCAGCATACCAACCATTACACGTTCACACAACCCACATCATATGCTAATACACCCCCCATCATAAGAAAACAAATGCATTGTCATACATAAGCATACATACCGTGAAACAACCAAACAACTACATTCAAAGATCCGCAACCACCAACATATGTACATACAGCCAACATTATCAAACACAAACGTATACCAATACAGCAACCAAACATCGTATATATATATATGTGTGTATGTGTGTGCGTGTGCCACCCATCATGTGTGCACACAGCGACTACTTAACATTGCTCATCAATGTCACTTCAGAAGGTTTCTCATGCCATCAGAGAATCTTATATATATATATATATATATATATATATATATATATATACATATATATATATATATATATTTTATTTCAAAGGACCGCCGTTTTAAAGACGCACTCACAAGCGGCATGATTTCGGCACCCAGCGCTTCCTTTATTCAATTTTTACAGATAGCCTTACGCGTTTCAGAGCATAGCGGCTCCTTGATCACAGGCAGTTCAGCATGGAGGAGCAGAAAAGTCAAAGGAGGCGTCGCCCAGCATGTGTTTTGTAACGCCCTCCATTAAGCAGCAGGTGTTAGCAGCTTGTATAGCATGCTGGTACTTGAAGTTGTAGTACATTCCTTAGTAGGTTATGCGCCTCCTTTTGTCACCATTGATTCCTTGTAGTAAGGTTCGCTGCTCCATGAATTGACTGAAATTGTTCATAGCCCTCAAGTGGGCTTTGGATTAAAAGAACGCCGTATTGCGGTGTAAGCCATTCGCCGCTTAAGCCAACGGGAGACTGCCAGATTCTGTGTCTCCAAGGTCCCCTTTATTTTCCACGGGGCGGTGCAGTCTTCGCGGCTCGGTCTGCCGCATATAACATTTTATTTCAAAGGACCGCCGTTTTAAAGACGCACTCACAAGCGGCATGATTTCGGCACCCAGCGCTTCCTTTATTCAATTTTTACAGATAGCCTTACGCGTTTCAGAGCATAGCGGCTCCTTGATCACAGGCAGTTCAGCATGGAGGAGCAGAAAAGTCAAAGGAGGCGTCGCCCAGCATGTGTTTTGTAACGCCCTCCATTAAGCAGCAGGTGTTAGCAGCTTGTATAGCATGCTGGTACTTGAAGTTGTAGTACATTCCTTAGTAGGTTATGCGCCTCCTTTTGTCACCATTGATTCCTTGTAGTAAGGTTCGCTGCTCCATGAATTGACTGAAATTGTTCATAGCCCTCCAGTGGGCTTTGGATTAAAAGAACGCCGTATTGCGGTGTAAGCCATTCGCCGCTTAAGCCAACGGGAGACTGCCAGATTCTGTGTCTCCAAGGTCCCCTTTATTTTCCACGGGGCGGTGCAGTCTTCGCGGCTCGGTCTGCCGCATATAACATTTTATTTCAAAGGACCGCCGTTTTAAAGACGCACTCACAAGCGGCATGATTTCGGCACCCAGCGCTTCCTTTATTCAATTTTTACAGATAGCCTTACGCGTTTCAGAGCATAGCGGCTCCTTGATCACAGGCAGTTCAGCATGGAGGAGCAGAAAAGTCAATGGAGGCGTCGCCCAGCATGTGTTTTGTAACGCCCTTCATTAAGCAGCAGGTGTTAGCAGCTTGTATAGCATGCTGGTACTTGAAGTTGTAGTACATTCCTTAGTAGGTTATGCGCCTCCTTTTGTCACCATTGACTCCTTGTAGTAAGGTTCGCTGCTCCATGAATTGACTGAAATTGTTCATAGCCCTCCAGTGGGCTTTGGATTAAAAGAACGCCGTATTGCGGTGTAAGCCATTCGCCGCTTAAGCCAATGGGAGACTGCCAGATTCTGTGTCTCCAAGGTCCCCTTTATTTTCCACGGGGCGGTGCAGTCTTCGCGGCTCGGTCTGCCGCATATAACATTTTATTTCAAAGGACCGCCGTTTTAAAGACGCACTCACAAGCGGCATGATTTCGGCACCCAGCGCTTCCTTTATTCAATTTTTACAGATAGCCTTACGCGTTTCAGAGCATAGCGGCTCCTTGATCACAGGCAGTTCAGCATGGAGGAGCAGAAAAGTCAAAGGAGGCGTCGCCCAGCATGTGTTTTGTAACGCCCTCCATTAAGCATCAGGTGTTAGCAGCTTGTATAGCATGCTGGTACTTGAAGTTGTAGTACATTCCTTAGTAGGTTATGCGCCTCCTTTTGTCACCATTGATTCCTTGTAGTAAGGTTCGCTGCTCCATGAATTGACTGAAATTGTTCATAGCCCTCCAGTGGGCTTTGGATTAAAAGAACGCCGTATTGCGGTGTAAGCCATTCGCCGCTTAAGCCAACGGGAGACTGCCAGATTCTGTGTCTCCAAGGTCCCCTTTATTTTCCACGGGGCGGTGCAGTCTTCGCGGCTCGGTCTGCCGCATATAACATTTTATTTCAAAGGACCGCCGTTTTAAAGACGCACTCACAAGCGGCATGATTTCGGCACCCAGCGCTTCCTTTATTCAATTTTTACAGATAGCCTTACGCGTTTCAGAGCATAGCGGCTCCTTGATCACAGGCAGTTCAGCATGGAGGAGCAGAAAAGTCAAAGGAGGCGTCGCCCAGCATGTGTTTTGTAACGCCCTCCATTAAGCAGCAGGTGTTAGCAGCTTGTATAGCATGCTGGTACTTGAAGTTGTAGTACATTCCTTAGTAGGTTATGCGCCTCCTTTTGTCACCATTGATTCCTTGTAGTAAGGTTCGCTGCTCCATGAATTGACTGAAATTGTTCATAGCCCTCCAGTGGGCTTTGGATTAAAAGAAATCCGTATTGCGGTGTAAGCCATTCGCCGCTTAAGCCAACGGGAGACTGCCAGATTCTGTGTCTCCAAGGTCCCCTTTATTTTCCACGGGGCGGTGCAGTCTTCGCGGCTCGGTCTGCCGCATATAACATTTTACTTCAAAGGACCGCCGTTTTAAAGACGCACTCACAAGCGGCATGATTTCGGCACCCAGCGCTTCCTTTATTCAATTTTTACAGATAGCCTTACGCGTTTCAGAGAATAGCGGCTCCTTGATCACAGGCAGTTCAGCATGGAGGAGCAGAAAAGTCAAAGGAGGCGTCGCCCAGCATGTGTTTTGTAACGCCCTCCATTAAGCAGCAGGTGTTAGCAGCTTGTATAGCATGCTGGTACTTGAAGTTGTAGTACATTCCTTAGTAGGTTATGCGCCTCCTTTTGTCACCATTGATTCCTTGTAGTAAGGTTCGCTGCTCCATGAATTGACTGAAATTGTTCATAGCCCTCCAGTGGGCTTTGGATTAAAAGAACGCCGTATTGCGGTGTAAGCCATTCGCCGCTTAAGCCAACGGGAGACTGCCAGATTCTGTGTCTCCAAGGTCCCCTTTATTTTCCACGGGGCGGTGCAGTCTTCGCGGCTCGGTCTGCCGCATATAACATTTTATTTCAAAGGACCGCCGTTTTAAAGACGCACTCACAAGCGGCATGATTTCGGCACCCAGCGCTTCCTTTATTCAATTTTTACAGATAGCCTTACGCGTTTCAGAGCATAGCGGCTCCTTGATCACAGGCAGTTCAGCATGGAGGAGCAGAAAAGTCAAAGGAGGCGTCGCCCAGCATGTGTTTTGTAACACCCTCCATTAAGCAGCAGGTGTTAGCAGCTTGTATAGCATGCTGGTACTTGAAGTTGTAGTACATTCCTTAGTAGGTTATGCGCCTCCTTTTGTCACCATTGATTCCTTGTAGTAAGGTTCGCTGCTCCATGAATTGACTGAAATTGTTCATAGCCCTCCAGTGGGCTTTGGATTAAAAGAACGCCGTATTGCGGTGTAAGCCATTCGCCGCTTAAGCCAACGGGAGACTGCCAGATTCTGTGTCTCCAAGGTCCCCTTTATTTTCCACGGGGCGGTGCAGTCTTCGCGGCTCGGTCTGCCGCATATAACATTTTATTTCAAAGGACCGCCGTTTTAAAGACGCACTCACAAGCGGCATGATTTCGGCACCCAGCGCTTCCTTTATTCAATTTTTACAGATAGCCTTACGCGTTTCAGAGCATAGCGGCTCCTTGATCACAGGCAGTTCAGCATGGAGGAGCAGAAAAGTCAAAGGAGGCGTCGCCCAGCATGTGTTTTGTAACTCCCTCCATTAAGCAGCAGGTGTTAGCAGCTTGTATAGCATGCTGGTACTTGAAGTTGTAGTACATTCCTTAGTAGGTTATGCGCCTCCTTTTGTCACCATTGATTCCTTGTAGTAAGGTTCGCTGCTCCATGAATTGACTGAAATTGTTCATAGCCCTCCAGTGGGCTTTGGATTAAAAGAACGCCGTATTGCGGTGTAAGCCATTCGCCGCTTAAGCCAACGGGAGACTGCCAGATTCTGTGTCTCCAAGGTCCCCTTTATTTTCCACGGGGCGGTGCAGTCTTCGCGGCTCGGTCTGCCGCATATAACATTTTATTTCAAAGGACCGCCGTTTTAAAGACGCACTCACAAGCGGCATGATTTCGGCACCCAGCGCTTCCTTTATTCAATTTTTACAGATAGCCTTACGCGTTTCAGAGCATAGCGGCTCCTTGATCACAGGCAGTTCAGCATGGAGGAGCAGAAAAGTCAAAGGAGGCGTCGCCCAGCATGTGTTTTGTAACGCCCTCCATTAAGCGGTCCTTTGAAATAAAATGTTATATGCGGCAGACCGAGCCGCGAAGACTGCACCGCCCCGTGGAAAATAAAAGGGACCTTGGAGACACAGAATCTGGCAGTCTCCCGTTGGCTTAAGCGGCGAATGGCTTACACCGCAATACGGCGTTCTTTTAATCCAAAGCCCACTGGAGGGCTATGAACAATTTCAGTCAATTCATGGAGCAGCGAACCTTACTACAAGGAATTAATGGTGACAAAAGGAGGCGCATAACCTACTAAGGAATGTACTACAACTTCAAGTACCAGCATGCTATACAAGCTGCTAACACCTGCTGCCTAATGGAGGGCGTTACAAAACACATGCTGGGCGACGCCTCCTTTGACTTTTCTGCTCCTCCATGCTGAACTGCCTGTGATCAAGGAGCCGCTATGCTCTGAAACGCGTAAGGCTATCTGTAAAAATTGAATAAAGGAAGCGCTGGGTGCCGAAATCATGCCGCTTGTGAGTGCGTCTTTAAAACGGCGGTCCTTTGAAATAAAATGTTATATGCGGCAGACCGAGCCGCGAAGACTGCACCGCCCCGTGGAAAATAAAGGGGACCTTGGAGACACAGAATCAGGCAGTCTCCCGTTGGCTTAAGCGGCGAATGGCTTACACCGCAATACGGCGTTCTTTTAATCCAAAGCCCACTGGAGGGCTATGAACAATTTCAGTCAATTCATGGAGCAGCGAACCTTACTACAAGGAATTAATGGTGACAAAAGGAGGCGCATAACCTACTAAGGAATGTACTACAACTTCAAGTACCAGCATGCTATACAAGCTGCTAACACCTGCTGCCTAATGGAGGGCGTTACAAAACACATGCTGGGCGACGCCTCCTTTGACTTTTCTGCTCCTCCATGCTGAACTGCCTGTGATCAAGGAGCCGCTATGCTCTGAAACGCGTAAGGCTATCTGTAAAAATTGAATAAAGGAAGCGCTGGGTGCCGAAATCATGCCGCTTGTGAGTGCGTCTTTAAAACGGCGGTCCTTTGAAATAAAAAAAAAATATATATATATATATATATATATATATATATATATATATATAAACATAATCAATTAATCAATTAGTCTCTATTCACAGGTCACTTCAAATTATGGGGGGTAAGACAAGGCTGTGTCCTAGCCCTCCTGCTTTTTATTTTATACATAAATGAATTAAGCACATCTTTGGGCAAACTAACTACCAATGTCCCGCTCGTCAATAGTAATCCTCTTCCTGCACTTCTCTATGCGGACGATGCGGTCCTCATAGGTCGAACACCCAATGCACTGCGCACTTTAATCTCAGGCTTCGTTTCTTATATGGCCGATCTCGACTTATGTACAAATTTTAAAAAATCTTACATAATGTCTTGCGGCCCAAGGAAACACAAAATTCGCCATATTATGTCAGGGAATAATGTTTTAAATAGCACTTGCACTTTCCCTTATTTAGGCCTGTTGTTTTCTGATTTTGGATCCTGGCAACCTCATGTTGCCAGAGGGAGGAATAAACTGGGTAAAGCTATCAATTCTATAATTACCTTACGTCAACCAAAGCATGCTGAGGTCATTCTACCACTCTTACAAATTTATAAGACCCAGTGCCTACCTACAGGAACTTATGGTGCCGAGGTGTGGGGATATTCGAATTGCACTAATATCCAGACAGAAGAGAATAAATTCTGCAGGAAGGCCTTGGGGGGGGGGGGGGGGGGGGGGGGGGGTCATTTCGGCCCCCTCCTATGTGTGCCATAGAGAATTGAATCTCCCCAATATAGAGGATTTTATAAAATCAAGACCCGCTTTATTTTGGTAAAAAATTTGGCGAAACCCTGCTGCCTCCTTGACCCGTGATATCATTTCAGACTGCCTAAAAAGTGAGCGGGCCAATAATATACCTTGGCTCAAGGCAGTACAGAAGAGTTTAGTAAGCGTGGAAATCGGGCACCTTTTCTTAGCACCCCAAACAATAGACTGCTCGCATAAGAATATAGTAAAAAGGGCTTTATACGACCTGTACCGAGCGAATAGAGAAAACATTGAATTTGTAAAGCCAGCTATCCTTAGGTACATCCCCATTCAAGAACCTTGTGGTAGGCCACATAATATGCCCCACGGTTACTTGCGTAAGAAACTGGGTAGATGGAATAGGAGCTTGCTATTTCCGTTCAGGGATGGAAGTGTGGTAAATTTACTTTGTTTCCCCTTAGGCTATACCCATAATTTGGGAAATTTAAACTGCCCCTGTAACCAAGGTGGAAAAAAAGTTTGCTACATTTTACATTGTTTTGTGGTTTTTATGTAAAATACACCAAACACTTCCTAATCCCCTATTTTAGAGTCAGTGCTTTGACGGATTTAATGCAGCTTTCAGAGATTTACTGATGTTAAGCACTGACGATGTAATCTTTAGAGTTAGTTGTTTTCTCCAAATTGCTGTCAGTTCCCGCGCCTCAACGAACACGGCCTGATAGGTTGCATTACTATTTTGCATTATTTGCACACTGCTTTTTTGCACAATGGGTGTTTGCACACTTTAATGAATATGGCCTGATAGGTTGCATTATTTGCACATTGCATCTTTGCACAATGGGTGTTCCTCCATACATGTTATGATTAACAATGTTTGTTTTTATCGTTCGTTTGGATGATTATCATGTTTTATACATATTTTAATGGATGTAATTTTTAGAGCTAATTGATTTTTATCTTCTGCTGTTTGATGTTGAGCGAAATGATCATGATTTGTTAAGCCTGAAGTATCTTTGTATTATTTGCACATTGCTATTTGCACCAATATCGGCCCCTTTGTACATATTATAGCTATTTGATGTAGTTCCTATTGTTTATAGGGATGAATGTTGTGATTTATATGTACTTTTATGGATGTTTTTAAATATATCCGAATAAAGATCATTTGAATTGAATTGAATTGAGAAGAAACAAGAGATCTTGCGGATAATCCGGAGGGATAGAAAACAAGAAGAGACAACGGAGCTGATCTGTGGGCGCATAGAAAGGTCCTGGCTGATTTTAATGCCAAGGGTTCTGACTGAAACAGAAGGGGCCGGGGAGGGACCAAAGCTGGAAGGCCAGAAGGCGGAAGACCAAGGGCTGGCGGTCCCACCAGTCAAGATCAGTTCCGTTTTATCCGGGTTGAGGTTAAGGTGATTTATCTCTCATCCAATCAGAAATGAAAACAAGAGTGTTTTGAAATTTGGAGAGGGACTTAGTGGGGGAGGAGAGATCAAATATTAACTGAAGGTCATCCGCGTAGTTATACACGGAGACCTCCATGTTGAGCAAAGAAACAATGAGAGGGTAAATGTAGAGATTGAAAAGGAGGGGGGAAAGAGAAGAGCCCTGGGGAACACCACACGTCACCGTGCGTGGCGGGGCAGAGAAACCAGAGAGCTGAACAGCCTGCAACCGGCCTTGGAGAAAGAACGCAAGCCAAGAGAGGGCGGTGCCCTGGATGCCTGCCGCCCTGACACGGTCGAGAAGGATGGAGTGGTCGACCGTGTCAAAGGCGGCAGATAAATCAAGAAGCACCAAGGCTTGGGGGCAGTTGGAGTCCGCCTTATTCTTGAGTTCGTCCAAGACAGAGAGGACCACGGATTCAGTCGAGGGAACCGGGCGGAAACCGGCTTGGTGGGAAGCCAAGAGATGGTTGTCCTCGATATAAGTTGAGAGGCAAGAGGTAATATGACTCTCAAGGATCTTGCCCAGGTACGGGAGCAGGGAAATGGGCCTAAAATTAGAGGAGAGAGTGGGATCGGATCCAGGTTTTTTTAGGATCGGAATGACCATGGCTGATTTGAATTGAGAAGGCACTTTTCCCTGAGAAATAGATGAATTCAAGAGAAACAGAGGAGGGTCAGGGCAGCCAGCAAGTAGCTCTATCAAGATACGAGCCGGTCCGCAGTCGGCGGGAGAGCCTGATTTGACCTTCATGAGCAGACTCAAAAAAGATTCTTTCGAGATGGGAGGGAAGTGGGTAAGAGAAGAAGACAAAGGGGGAGAAGAAAAGGGAGGGAGTACGGAAGATGGAGGGGGATGTTCGATTTGATGTTAATGATTTTATCAAAAAAGTAGTCGTTGAGAGAGAGACAGAAGGTATGTGAGGGAATGAGATTGGGATTGACTCTATCAGATGCGGCCAGGTTGTGACATCCACAAATCACTCTGCAGAAATTGCCATTTTGGAAACATGAGGGTCATGCTGCAAAGGAAGACCAAATTATGCAGCAGATTATCTAAATTATGCGGCAAGAAAAGGCTAATTATGCCCGGCAGTATTATTTTGTACATGTGAGCTGGTAATATTGTTTAATCAAATCTGCAAATTATGCAGCAAATGGTGTGCGAAGTGTGGTAAATTAATAATTATGTTGTTAAAGTCCCAGACACACAATCAAATAATTTAACTTGCCCTGTCCACTGCCCACTGTTTTAACAACAATTTCTGGAAAGGGAAAAAAGCTAAACATTTTAATTTCAATCAGTGCCCATTGCTAGCTGCACCTTCAAGAGAAAAGGTTCATCAATCTGTCACATCTACAGATCGAATGTGCTTTAACCAACACAACTTGGGTTTTTGTTATAAAATTCTACATTCTTTATTATGTGATTATTCCTTTTACTGCAGAAAACCTAAATGTATATCCCAGGACTTTATTTACGTTTTTCAATAAACATCTCCCTGCATGGAAAACACCTTATTCCAGCACACTACCCCAGTATAAACACGTGATATGTAAATACATAACAGGTAACAATGCAATAAGGTACAATATTATCATCAAGAGGGTCTAGTAAGTGACATCATAAATCATGAGCCAAAGGCAGAGTGGTGTGTAAATGTTACCAGGACTCCAAGATGTCAATATAGGACAACATCAAACATGCACCATTATGTGTTTTTTCATATTGCATGTTTATTGCGTGGTAGTTACCTTCAAAAGGTGTTTTTCTTCAAAGTGCAGCTAACAATGGATAATGAGTGGAATTAGAATGTTTTGATTTTGTTTATGTTTCTTGAATACATTTTAATTAAACAATGAACAGTGATGGACTTTATTGATACTGAGTCGCACTGTGAGAGATAGCATGCCTTGAAAGAGGTGGGAGGCATATCTGTATGCCTTGCGTAGGAAAACATTTTCTTACAGTTAAATGTACTTTTACATGAGAAGGTGCTTTTACTAAGCTTGTGATTGTTATACCATTCTGTGGCACCAGCTTTTATCACATAATTATGTATATGCCACATAATTAGTATAATATGCAATTTCCCAAAATGAATTCCTAGCTAAAATGAATAAAAATAAAACTGCCACAGAATGTGCTGAACAATTTGCATTTTTACTACATAATTTAGACAACCTTGCTACATAATTTGGTCCTTCATGCCGCATAACCCAGTCGCCCCAACAATAGTAAAACTATGCAGAGTGGTTTGGGCTGTCAGGATCTTGATGAAATTCATATGTACATGGAACTCCATATTCTCTTCCTTATTTCATAATTCCCTGTGACATATGGGTTTTGTATAGCACTGCATTTTGTACGATAAAAGCACTCAAACATGTAAGAATACAGAAATGTGTAATATGACCCAGTATTGTTAGTCATGCGAGTCATTGTTATGTTATGTTATGTTAAAGTTATTTGTAGAGCACACCTACACTGGTTGTTTTCTTGGTGCTATTCATTCATATTCATATAAGTCAATGCCCTTACCACAGTCAGCAATGGTAATAAACAGCATATTATGCTCCACATTTCTGCATATATACTATACACTTTATGTTTGGGTGCACAAAAGCATTAGTATAAAACTCATATTTTACATGGTCCATTTGAAATACGGGTCTGGTCAACCATTCTGCACAGCTTTGCCATTGACCACTGTTTAATCAACATTCTATTCATGAATGGTTAATAAAACGTGAAAATTATAAATCCAATCAGTGTCCATTATTTGCTGTATTCTTGTACCAACAGAATATTTTTTTTAACAAATCATAAGGTGTTTTTTCTGAAATTCCACATCCCTAACTACAGCATTTTTCTCGCCTACATAAAACAGCTTCATAATTCATAACTCACGCACCAGCCATTCAAACCATAACTTATACACTAAATGAAATGCTTAGGAGCTCTCAATATTTATAACAAGTACAAGGATTTTATGCCACCTTTTTAAATGTGAACACATACATGAACAAAACAGGATGGTGTAGCTCTTAAATCAAAGGTGAAGTCATGTGCACTACATTTGATGTGTGCCTTTGGTTTGAGAGCTCTGAATATATTATGCTTTCTCTTCAAGTCTAGCTTCACATGAATGCGAGACTTCTCAATGTGTATGGTATCTTCACCAAAAGGTTCTTGACAAGGACACTAATGATCACTAACAATCTTCTTTTAAAAAGAAATATCTTTGTTCCTATTTTGTACAAATTACCTGCAGGCTTTTTCCACAACGAAGGACATGCCTCAGTCTATAACCCACTGGTGATAGATTTACATTTTAGGATAACGAGCTGGTTTCCGTGTTCTAATGTGAAGGGTCTAGCAACAAAAGAGTCATGGATCCCTGCACATAGACTGAACCACCTTGTGAATAGCATCAAAGACAATGCGCAGTAGCTTGAATTCGCGATATAAGGAATGCAAGGTTGACGCAGAGTGGCAGCTTGTTTTCTGTTTGAGATGAGACATGCTACACTAATCTGAATAGCCTCAAGTGTAGTGCCAAGTAACCTTGGCAATTCAATGCACAGTAAATTGAATAAGCCTGGGTGAGATGTGATCAAAGCCTAGATTGTTTTTTTTAGCTCAGATTTGACAAGTGGGGCCCAATTCTGGGTTACTAGTTGACCAATGTGATACAGGTCTGTAACAGAGGCTATATCCATGTCCACATTTAAGATAGCAGTGTAGCATTCTGAAAGTACAACTTAGAAGCAGACATGACGTCCAAGGTGGTGAAAATGCCGCACGAAAAGAGTCCTGTTGAGAGTGATCTTCAGAGCTCCCGTCGATGTGAGAAGAGAAAAAATCTTATCCAGAAGGGGGCATTGTTTAATGAGGAATATAATCCTGTGCTTCTGTTTATAATGTGATTGAATTTCTGTCTACTGCTAAATTTGAGCCCACTATTGCAGATGGTGGGCCCAAGCACCAATTTTTGGGGTCAGGAAGTAATCTTTATCATTAGACTTTACCCCACTGCTGCAAAAAAAAGTGAAATAAGGAGAAAGAAAGTACAGGCAGAACACAGTGACTAAAGGAGAAAGCAGGGATGAAAAAGCACCTGAAGGAGTGATCTAGAGAGACAGGAAGTGTAGATGGTGGAAGATTGAGGGGGAATCAAAACTAGGAAACCTTGGTATTTGGCAATCCTAGTATTGGGCAGAAGGCTCCTAAGAAAAAGTTTGAACTCTACCTCTGTTTTATGAGTTTTGCACTGGTTTTCTCAAATTGTACAACGAATACTCAGGACAGGATCGCAATGTTCCACAATCACTTAGAGCTATAAGTGCTTCTTAATATTTTACACATCAAAACATCATTGATTGGGCAGCCACTTTTGCTGTCTCTGCTACACATCTTCGGAAATGAACGCTGGAAGGAAGATCTTCAGAAAACCTTTCCTAATTTTTAAATAGTTGACACCGGATTTATGTCAGACTGTAGTTTTGGGAAGGAATGGTGTAGCCACTGGAGAAAAAAGATTAACTTGAAAATGATTTCTACTGTAAAAAAAGAGCATGGGAAACAAATACCTGCGTCAATGCTTTATGAGTCGAGAGTTCCTGTTACCTCACAGTGTTTATCTGAAGGCTGTAAGATGAATGTGTCAACCTTGAAGTCGCGCTGTGAGAGGCCGCGTGCCTGGAACATCGAACCCATGTGCCTCACCTAGAAAAACATTTTCCAACTACATCGTCAACAGCTAAGTATACTTTTATATAGCACTTTAATTGGGATGAAAAAGGAGGCGGGACATAAAATGAGTGTGGCTTAAGAAACTGAACATGAGAGGTGGCCTGTGTAATTAACAGATGTAAAACTGCATTCTGCGTTTGACAAATTCACAAATGGGGTTACACTGGACAAAGCACTATTAAAGTCAGGAGGTTATTTTATTTAACAGTTTATGTAGCACCTTTATCCAGGGCCAAAAGAATTTAAAAACTTGACAAAGTAAGTTTAAATGTAGGTAGTTATATATCAGTTATTCAGTTGTAATGAAATAATGCTTTAGGCCAATAGTAAACAACAGTAGCCACCTCTTCACTAGAAAAGGCCTTGATGACTTATTTGTAATATGATGAGAATCTGAGTTGGCAGCCAAAAACGTAGTAAAATTATTAATCAGCAATAAATTGATTCTGAAATTCACATGTGATATCAATAATAATAAGCTTTATTGATTGGCTAAAAAAACATTTACAATTTAAAACACGACTGATTCGAACAATAAAAACTGACAATAATAAATGTTAAAAACGGTGGGTTTTAAATTACTAAAGATTAGGGAGATCATTATGGGCTAATAATGTTCTGCTGAAAGACCTCGCTCTGGTTTTCTGATATTGTAGTCTCTAATTCAATTGTTGAGCCTTTTAACTCAGCCGCCATGCTAATATGAGGAGGGTTTGGTTGCGGTTGTGGCTTCCAGTAGTTTTGACGCTTTGTGGACAAATTTCGTAAGCTCAATGTTCAACTTAGTGTTGTCAGGATTTAGAGCGGCCATTATTGTTTGGCGGCAAGATCGAACTCCCAACCTGATCCATTGGTCCCGCAATAATGACCGTCTGGCCATGAGCAATGCAGGGCATACACAAACAATGTGTTCCATTGCTTCAGAATGATAGCCACACCACCTGCATTCAGTAATGCTACCTGGTCGGCACCATTTGGGAAGGTTCTTCAGAAAGGGCCAGTCACCCATCCTCAGGGCTGAAAACTTTTGTTTCCAATAAAGTGCGTATGTGCTTGATAGATAGGGCGGCTGAACACCCAATTTAAAATTTACAGCCCAAGCGTGTTTCCTTTTTGACAGAATAGCCCTATCCGAGTGAAAGGACCACAGTCTAACAGTTTTTTTAATGGCGACCTTTAACACCGGGTGGGTGGGATTTGTTTCCCAGAGGTCTTTTACTCCTAATAACTGTGAACTGCGATCCAGGAGTTGCCGATGCTTTTGGCTGGTCTGATTTTTCTGTATTTCCTGCCATAGTCGGGCCTCCAGGGAACCCTCCCGAGCACGGCGCAGTCTATGACACAGTTTTATAAATGCGCCTGCCACTACTCCATGGTTATCTTGTGTGATATCAATAACAGCCAAATTGCGTTCTTGGATGTGATGATGAAAGTACAGGGGAATCACCTGGAAACTAGTCTAATGTAAATCTACAGCTGGCAATACATTACTCCATGCTAGGAGCACTCATCCTGAGCACTTTATTTGGAGTATTCCATATGGTGAAATGTTGAGGGCTAGACGGAATTGTAGCTCACAAACAGATTTTGAAAATGAACTTCAAGTTATAGTCAACAGATTTCTCAAAAGAGGTTACCCTTCATGGGCACTGGATCACGCTGAGAGGGAGGGTGAGAGAAAAAAACAAGGAAGAAAGTTTGTTTACGAATAATCAGGCGAGAACCAGTCAACACATTCAGGAGCCCCCCGTATGATCACTGTTTTTTGTAAAAAATAAAAACAATTTTTAACAAAAATTGGAATATTCTGGAAAGTGATATTACTATAGCAAATCATATTCCAAATAACCGAAGATAACATATTGCAGGAGTAGATCACCTCGAAACAGTCTGGTGCACAATGATGTTGTAGAAAACAAGGGGACGGGCATGGATATAGGTTTGAAAGGGTTTTATGTCTGAGGGAAAGGCAAAGCATATAAATACAGTACTAACATGAAAGGTTTTCCAGTACCATAGGGTGCAAAACAAAGGTCAACTGAAAAGTTAATGATATGTAGCACAGGATATGGGATATATGCTTTATCCTGTGACAAACTTTACATTGGTAGTATGATCCACCAGGTGAAATAAGTATACTGGAGCATATGAGGGCTAATGATAAGAATGATAAGCATTACCCTGTGGCCAGCCATTTCGCAGAATTTCACATTTCTGATCATAGTTTGCTGAAATACTATGGTACTGATAAGACTGATCTTGATCTCAGGGGAGGCAAATGAGTTATTGCTGAGAAAGACAGAATCCAAATATATTATTTCCTTAGAAATTTAAACCCCGAAAGGTTTGAATACCGAGGAGGAACTGGCAGTCTATTTAGGACGACAATGTAAATGTTACTGATGCCTTACTATTCTATATTGTTGTGAGAAGCTGGCCTAGTATAAGATGTCCACTTATGTAAGTGGGCACCCTGCACCAGTCCTGACAACCCTTATGGTCATTTAAGAGGTCTTGAACAACCTTAGAAAGCTCTCTAAGTGGTAGCTGTGGAGAACAGCCTTCAGGTTTTGTCCAGAAGCAGTGTAAAGCAAGTTGACGCGGAGCACAGGGGTTTGGTTATTGCAGCCCCCACAAGGGATTCTGGTGTCAATCTTAGTGAGAGGACAGGGGAGGTCTCGGGAGCTGTGTAAAACCGCACCCGGGGTTACAGAACCTTTCAGAGTCCGGAGAAGCCAAGGTTCAGCAGACCGGTCGACTCAGTTGCGGTGCCTGCGAATGCAGGGGAGTGACTCCTTCACTCCAAGGGAGATTCCTTCAGGTGTCTTTGATGCCCACAAGCCTTGGAAGATTCCTGTATGGTGCACAGGCACAGACGATGCAACAGACTGGATGGAGAGATGAAGCCGAGCCCAAACGAAGTCCAGAATGCCCAGACAGTAGAAGAAGAAGTGCTGTCTGATCTGAATCTTATCCCACGACTAATCTAGGAAACTACACCCAGGTAAGCCCTTAAGTACCCTAAGGAAAGGGCTGGGACAGGGGGAGGTTACTCCCATGTTCTTTGTCCAGTTTCGCGCCATAGTGGGAGCCAACGGATCCCAAGACTGGTTTGAACTGGACTATGCAAGGGGACACCAAATGTGCCCCTCGTGGTGCTGGCAAGCACACCCACCCGGTCCCAGTACACTAAATCCTGTCTGGGAGGTGGTCCCTGTGATAGGATGCCTATTGTTCTACCTTCCCCTGCTCGAGCTTGGCTCAGCAGCAGGAGGGCAGAAATGTGTTTCTGGTCTGCAGCAACCATTTTGTCCTGTCCGGGTCTAGAAGGTTGGCACCGGGAACACTGCGAGCCTAACAGAGAGCTCTTCCAGTGCTTGGAATCATACCTCCCACACCATCTATGGTGTGGGAGGTATGATTCCAACATGTTAGATACCAAATATGAAAGGATTTGTTGCAGTTAGCTTCAAGATGGTTATATTGTAATTATGTGGTGCCCCTCTATATGGTATATGGCTGCTTCACTGACAACCCGGGAGAATGGACTCCATCGGCCGTAGGGGTGTCCTGCTCATGCAGGGGTGCCCTCTCACTTAGAACCAAGCACCCTGCCTTCAGGTTTGCAAAGGCCTGCTATAGGGGTGACTTATAGGTTTTAAGTGCAGTGACCCTAGATAAAGGAAACCTATATCTTTAGTAAGTGGTGCTAGCACCAGCTTACACAGTCTGCAATGGCAGGCCTGTAGTTCCATTTGGAATGTTCTCCCATGGGTGTCATAATGCATGCTTCAGCCCATTGGGGACCTCTGGGGTACCTATGCCCTGGGCACCTTAGTACCATATACGAGGGGCTTATAAGGGTACCCTAGCATCCACTCTGGGATGTACCTAAATACTGATCATAATACTTTAAGGAGAAAGCAGAGAGACTGGGGTCCTGATTAGCAGGATTCTAGTCAGACTAGTCAACAACAGCTTAGCACCAGGCAAAAAGTGGGGGTAACCATGGTAGCAGATCATACTTTTCTACAATTGTTCTTATATTTAGTTCTTTGTATATTAATTAATTTTCTTTCACTTTTTTTAAGAGACGAGGAAGGGACTCTCACATGAGAGGCGGTCATCACCCCTACCCTTGTCTTCAAGTCACACGTAGTTTGGTTATATGATTTGTAACTCCAAATTGAGGGTGATAAAGAACTCACCATTAAGGTTCTCTTTTGGGAGAACCTGATATTTGGCTATGACATTCTCTAGGCTGAAAAATATTGGCCACCTGTGTTTCCAATGGAAGCTACACCAGGGGAAACTGTGATAACTTCCAGCTTTCTCCAACACTGTTCCAAAATCAGTTAAACATGAGTATACCTAGGAGTGGGCTCTTGCATAAGCCCTAGCATAAGCCCTAGCGTTATATCACAATCATGTAGGCTGGGATGAGGATTCGCCTTATCATTTAATACCCATAAGGTTCAGCCCGAAACTTAAACCCATTAAACATGAAGCTAAAAAACAGTTAAAGATATATTAACACAACTTCAATTTCAAGGCATCATTGAGCCTTGTAACTCACCAATGAACAATCCTTTGTTTCCAGTAGTGAAACCAGATCACTCATACTGATTAGTCCTAGACTACAAATAGCCACCCTCACACATTAACAGTACAAAATACACACAAAACAGCACTAATGAATAAAATAGTCCACAAAAAATATAAAACCACATTAGAGATTTCAAATGGCTTTTTCTGCCAAAATATAGCACCGGAAAGCAGGTATTTGACAGCATTTACTGCCTTAGGGACACAATAACAATTCTGACATTCGGCACAAGGGCATAAGAACAGAGCAGGTTGTTCTCAGCCCGTGTAACAACTGTTACAAAGATTAGAAAATGAAGCATTGTCCTACGCCAATGACATATACATTACTGATGATGACTTAGATGCCCATTTGGTCAGAGCAGTTGCATAATCCTAGGACTAGCTACCGATGGATACAAATTTGATTATATAAATTCAAAAAATGCCTATCTCAGTGTCCTGTTCTTGGGATATGAGTTGTCATATGAAGGCAAAAGCTTAGTGCGTTTACAACCACCAACCTCAATAAAAAGCTACAATCACTTTCTAAATTTTGGTAGACATATATACTAGATTATGCAGAATGGGTAAAACCGTTTTATGAACTGGTCCATCCAGACATCTGAAGCACAAATTGGACACCAGAACACACATATATTTTACATACAATACAAGCTGACATGCTAGCTGTGAAACACTTACACACATGTGTAAACACAACTAATTTGTTAATCCCCCGTAATCGTGGGGACCACAGTATACACATGTCACATTCAATGAGAGTGACACTATAGCAATTGCATATAAATCACATTTATCATCCAATGCAGAGATGCATTTTGCTCCTACAGAAAAGACTCACTGCTGTGGTGAGAGAAAGATTGTTGGCTCAGAGAAAATTCATAATTTCGGAACTCCCATCCCGGCCTTAGAGGCTGTCACAAAGGCTAGTGTTCCTAACGTGAAAGCCTTACTTTCAAGATGGATACAATGGGACAAAATAGATGTAGATTGCAGATTTGACTCTACACTACAAACACAAGCTTACCTACAATATCAACAAGAATAACCTCTGCTCAGTGAAATGATGCCTATTAATCAGAGCCACTTTATAGTCTATACTGATGGTTCTGCCCAGTCTGCAGTTGGAACAAAACATCAATACTGCACCGCTTGCGCAGTGGTGAAGGGCAAAATGAGAGATGGAGAATTTCAATCTCTAAAAACATATACACATTGTCTAGGTGATTGCACTGCACAGCTGGCTGAACTGAAAGCTCCAATTCTGACACTAACAAATACGGATTCCTAGTTCCCCGCAATTATAGTGTGTGATTCATATTACTGTGTCCAGTCTTACACTATTGGAACAAGAATGAATTCAGAGGCTCATAAGCTTATACTATCAAGCATAAAATGCTTGGGGAGTAGTGTTAATTCTCAAAGCAAAATTGGCATGGCCTCATGTTATTCACAAACGGAGCCACGTCGCAGGTAATTCAATGGTTGATAAAGCGACAAAGGCAGCAGTGCAAACTGCTGTCGTCGCTGCAGTGACTCATTCAGTACAAGAATAGATGGAGATATCATGAAGGCTGTCACAGCTTCACACTGTGACACCCCTTACCAAAATCCCTTCCAGGAAAATACTCCTACCAACTAAGTGCCCAAAATATTCAGTTAGCTCATCTTCCAGGAGTGGGAGATAGAGTAATAACAAATTCGGACTTCAGGCCAGAATTAACCTTAGCAGCACGAGGGGCTAGCTTCTGCTCACGCAGGGGCAGTGGCAACAGTTTCACTGCTACTTCAACGATACTGGTGGCCAGGTCTATTTAAACAGACTAAAACTTATGTGTGTGTCTCACTGCTACATCAATGATACTGGTGGCCAGGTCTATTTAAACAGACTAAAAATGATGTTCTTACATGTGACATTAGTCAGAAAATTAAAGTTTCCACCATAGCATTCCCACAACAGACACCTCTCAATTTCTAACAATGGCTGTTCTAAAAACATACTACTAGCAGTGGATTCCTGCTCTCGGTTCCTGTCGGTATGGCCACATTGATCGGCTGACGCTCGAACTGTTATTAAGTCTTCATCTGGACATATGCAGTAGCTGCATTCCATTCAGACCGAGGACCCACTTTTGCATCCAAGGGATACCATGGAAACATTGGGTGTCACAGTGCAGTACTCCTCCCCATATCATTCCAAGGAAAATTCTGATGTAGAGTGGAAAATCTGGGACTTAAAGCAGTCTTTAACAGCTAGAGTATTAGGTTCAGGTCATAGTTAGATGTATCTCCTATATGGGGTTCAGAGAGCTTTAAATAATCTGCCAAGAAGATCCTTGGGTGATCGGACTCCCAATGAGATCCTGCTTGGAGTCCTGATGTGTGTACCTGACCTACACAATGCTGTCCGGGGGATGGGGGGGGGTGAAAGAGAAGGCTTTTGATATTAGTGAATGTTTGACTGTTTTACAGGAACTGAATACCTTCGGGGAGGACAACAGCAACAAACTGAAGAAACGTTCAGTCACCGGGGAAGTGAAGCCTCAACCAGCAACTCCTGATTAGATTCCAAAGATCAGGGACTTAGTCGGGGAGAAGATTGTGGACAAAAAAGAATTTGGGCCATCATACATAGCACCTATGTCTATACTGGCGGTTGAAAATACCAGAACTGTACTTTTGCCACCTCTTTCTGGTTTTAAAAACAAACGGTTTACATCAACCAATCTGATCAAACCACACCATGTGGCCAGTACTAGGCCAAGAAGGATCCTGAGTAGTTGCCCGCCACCTCTCTCTACCATGCAGGAAATTCCGTTACAAACCTTGGCACCTGATACTGAAGTTCTGCTACTTTCAGTCACATCAGCTAACAACATTCAAGCTTCACACGTTTTTTACTATGTCCCACCATTGGAGTCAATTTCAAGTTCAATATTACCAACCAATGTCCCTATTTTCACACAAACTGCCTCCAACTACTTTATCGACATTGATGATTTTTCTTCAGATTCGTTAGTACCCCTACCACATGGAACACGTGCATTTATAATTTGACTCAAATAAACATATTTGGTTCTACTGTGGATTTATATTTCGATTTCACTAGCATTGCTTTTTGTTTCAATCTGAATCGGCTTTGTAACTGTGTTATTTTTATTGTTAAATGGACATTATCTCCCGGAATGTTCTGCAGTTGAACCTGCAGTTGAGGTATTGAAGCCTCAATCGTCACTACACAAAGTGCGACAAGACATGTCCCTTGTGAACATCTCAGAGGCTCTAGTACTTGATGAAATTGTTTGGGATAAGGTACCTTTTGAAACATTTGTACCGACAGAAACACTACAAATGCATTATGTTTTTTAATTGACACTTCAATATGTTATTACCCCTGGCACCATCTTTGATGATTGGGGCTTAGACACGGTTAAGTCTATGCTCACTGAACTGGAACTGTATACTGTATTTGACAATGAAAATATGCATAGTGGGAAGTCTAATTATGATGAAATGTATTGTTTTCACCATTACGCACACCATTTCTTACACAAAGCTAGTATTCCATGTGCAGTATTTGATTATATACAATGGGAACATTGTCCTACACCACCGATGGGCAGTTCAAAAACATATGCCAATAATTTTGAATCTTTTTCTAGCAACAACCCAGTAGACCCAGTGTCTTATTATAAACATGTTCCTTCCCCGGCAAAGAAAAATAGACTAACAGGTACCAAATTGATATATTCTGCTTCTTTTATTTCCCAGTTGTCATTAGAAGGGTTCAGGTATTGTAAAGACAATGTTGACTTAACCAAGGAGCAGAAAACGAAGGCTAAAAAAGATGCGACTTACACCATGTTACACATAGAGCATTTAGAGAAATTACCATTCACTGTGGCATAAACACCTTCATCAGATTGGATAATACACAGCATTATATCTCTACCGATACCAGCATTCCACTTACTGAGCTGTTTGCAGCATTTTCAGGCTGGCAGATATGAAGCGTTAGGACAGAGATTTGTGCATGAGCAGTGGGTCCTACCTTTTGAATACAGGTGCAGGCATGGGGAATTCAAGGTACTTCTCAGAGGTACAGACTGCAAGAACACTTTTGCAGGGAGTTGACACTTCATTGGGTTTGTAACAGGTCCAAGACAAACTTACCCTGTTATCTCAAAGGTTCTCCAGCTGCCGTGCCCTATGCAGTTACTGTTTCCCAGATTGTGACCTGTTGTGGTATTGTCTTATTTGCACCGGCTCGTATAGATAGGGGAGTGACAAGTTGGCCTCAAATTGATATTTCTGCTGTCAACTTTGATAGTTTAAGCCGAATGAAAGACTTATTGTTTCAGAAAGAAGTTTAATTAATATCTACAAGCGATAAGATTGATATACAAGTTGGAAGGTCTTCTGCTAAAATACAATCGCTACTACGAACCAACCTCCCACAACATTTTGGACCACTTGTGCACAGCATATTTAATGCATCTAATACTGCGGGAGTAGTATACTTTTTGAAGGCGATTTGGTCTGGGTTCGTCAGTACGTTCCAGCCTATCTTCAAAGTAATTCCTTCTTTTATACAATGTTGTGTGTCGCTTTAGATACCCGTATATAGGTCTATTGAATCATGTCCTTATATAGGCACAATTCGACTTGTCCTTATTTAGGCATAGTATTCCAGTCCTTATTTAGGCATTGGCCATGTGGATCCAAATACAGGCATGGTCACCTACATCCGTCCTTCCCACGTCACAATGAGTTCTTAGAAACCAGACCCTTAAGCCGTTGGGATTTTCCCTGCTGGAATTATTGATTTCTCCAAGAACTCATCTATTATGCATGAACTACTATTCATTAGGGGTTCATTCATGACGTCTTCCTCTGTCCAACTTTACGTCAATGCTAGCATTCCTAGGCACCTTCCAGGTATAAATATACCTTCACTTGCCCTAGCAATTCATGGCATGGCACAGCTCGGCTATACGGCTTGCCATGGCAAGTCCTGAAGGAGTTCGAGTCCCCGCCTGACGCACTGAACAGACGCTGTCTTCCCTGCATGCAGAGATTCCAGCTTCCAGTGTTCCAACTCCCCTTGCCGGGTTTTAGAGTTCGCGATCTGGAAAGAGATTCCCACGTCTCTCATTCTAAGGTATTGAGCTGACTAGAACCCAAGGACATTCTTGGCATCTCATATAAAATACTAACTTAAGCTCAGACCAACTAAACCTTAAATCAGCACCTACTTCCAACCTCGCACTAAATTCAAGTAAGGTACACTGGGGTAGAATTATTTAGTAGCACCAGATGAGTATCCACTTTTAGCCTGTGTATTTATGTGTATGTATAAAGATTTAGGTCATAGCTAAAAGACAATGCTGTTGCAGTTTTACTTCTTCTTACTGCTGACACTGTGCATATTATATCTTGCTTACTGTCTAATGATCGTGACAGCTCATATCTCTTACATGACAACTAAGACTGTTCAATAAATCCTTTTTTATTGAAAACGCCCATCTTCCTATTTTCTGTGCAACTCTGAAGAAACTAAGCATGCAGTGAGTGAAACTGTTATCTATTGTTTCCACGATTCTGAGACACGTTCCGATTCTGAAAGGAAACAAAGTTGTCATGTTTATGCGGTTGTCAGAAACGAATCCCTTCTTGTTCATTCGAGAAGTTTCTAGTGACCTCTGAGTTAGCTGGCACACAAGTAATTAAGTTTAATATACACGATAGGAGCATACTGACCTCAGTCCTATGCACAGAACTATAGTATATATTATTCCAATGCGCAGAGCCTATAAGGGAAATAGGAACTACACTACAACACTCGGTTATGTCCAGCGTGTTAGTAAGTTTGCCGCTCGCCCTATTTTTGATTGCTGGCATGTTGGTTCTAGTTTCGCTGCTCCGCAATGGATGGTCCACCCCACTGCTGTGTCAGGATAGACTGATACAGTATTTTTGTGCACCCTTGCTGCAGGAACTTAGTGAGAATTGGTCTCTGTCCTTTCGACTTATATTGTTACATTTTGTACAGCCTGTGTTCCGCTGTATATTGTGCACCTTAAAGTGGGCAATAGATTTATGCCTGGTTAAACAACTGGTCCAATCTCTGGATGTAGAGTTGCTGATGGGCCCATTAAGAATCCATCTGCACAGATGTCCTGAGAGATTACCTTAGTTACAGAATGCATATTATGAGCTATTCACAGATGGGGAACCTGGCTCCTCATCATTGGGTACACTACTGGCTGTCACACCTTCAGCGGCCGCTTTGTGGTTGGACATGACCATGTTTGTTCTTTGGAACTTGTCTCTGGGGTGCCAACGGAAACATCATCTGCGGATGCTGGGAATAGTAGTGTTCCTATTGACTCTCAGAACCTTTGAACAATCACAAAGTTCCAGAACCTTTTTTTAATTCAGTATATTTTTTAAATTGCAACATTTTACCTTTTCAATGCAGAAATGCATTCAATATTTCTTTTCTTTTTTTTTAGCAATTTGGCTTTCTTTAGGCTTTTTATTACGAAAGTGGTGCATATATTATTGAGACTTAAGTTTTAAAATATATAGTGTGTTAGTTTAAAGATTTATTTTTATGTTTAGTATATATATTTAGTCACCTCACAGACAAGGAGTGGGTGGCAAGTGGTTGCATAGGCCCTGGGTACAAACACTTCCATATTACATATTCATGTTTAAAGTTGACATCATTTAAACAGTGACCTTTGTGATACATTTTGCTTGCACATCAGTGTACTCACAAAATAAATGCTTACATATACATTTCCTCGTAGGCACAATATCATCTCTTGGAAAACTCTGTACAAGGTCCCCGGTACTATGAGCAAACTATGCAATGGATTGTTGTCTGTTAGGTGACAAACCTGGGTGGGTATAATAAACAAGATGGACTAGAGCACGGGCACTGAATGTATGGGTTAGTTTAATATATGTACCAAACATGCCATTGCTTAGGCAGAGGAGGATTTCAACAGGATTGTCGTGGTCACTCTGTGCCTGAATGCTATCCTAGCTGGATTTCATCACTATCCTGATAAGGATGGCTGGCTGCTCTGCACTAGACCTGGCTGTCGGATGACACACACAGTTAGATGGGGAGTTCCATTATGTGTATTCATATAATTTATTTCAATTGTACAATGGTTGAATTATTCATCCTGTTTCCATTCTTGTCACGCTGGTGAGATTGGTTTGCTTCATTCTATTAATCATTGCAGCACATATATTATACACAAGATTCCAGTTACCTCAATAAATATTTGAAACACCACTTGTGTATTTCTTGTGTATCTCTTTGGGCATGCCTGAGTTATAAATGAAAGGGTAAGATTTGTTTCCACGATTTCCTTTGAGGAATTAGAGTTGTCATGTTCTCAGGTTGCAGACACCATCCGGTACCATTTCAGGTTTAGAGGTCCAGATGGCGCACTGTGAGCTAGTAAGGGAACCATGTCAACATATTCTGATGGCATGTGTGGACTCAGTTCCACATCGTTTTGATGCTTATGTCGCCTAAATGCAGTCTTACTGAGAAAGTAGGTGCCATGAGACAGTTTGATTTGCGACGGGTTACCTTCCACTGAACATGCACATTTGTAAAGTCCACACTTCAGCTTCCAAGGAGACACCTTCACTTAGTAACTGTTTGTGTTATTGTTACAGCATTTAGCAGCATTCGCAGCTAAATTAATGGACAAAGACAACTCATGTTCCATACGGTTGGATCCATGTTACTTGATATGAATAACTGTGTGTGTTTATGTAGTGTTTTTGCACACAAACTACTACCATTTGATTCTCTTTTCCTTCATGTAGTCTGGCGATGCTCCTTTTGTCAGATTACTGCCTTTAAGGGAGAGACGGAGAGCAAATATAAGAAAATGTAACAAGCAATAAAAGTGCCTTCTCGCAGTGCTGTAAGAAGGTCAGGGCCTGTCAGAGTCAGGCCCTGGCAAAGCAAAAAAATCACATGGACATTCAGCTAGTGATCTACGGGGCTCTTGTAATGCAATGCAAGGGTTTTTCCTCGTTTATTTAATGCACCTTTTTAAATATCTACTGCACATGATATGCATGCAGCGCATGCTGTATGTCCATGCACCTTGGGTACCATTGTAGAGCGCTATGATTGTCTTTAAATATGCGCTTATGTCATGTTGGCAGAGCGCAGTGTTTTCTTTTGATCTGTTTTCCGTGTGCGCCCTTGTACGTATTCAGCCCATTTCGCCCTGCTGGAACCGGTAAGGAGTTGGAATCCGGGCTGGATGTACATAAATTGGAATAAAGAACTTCTGGAAAGGTTTTCCTGCTTCAGAAACTCATCATTACAGCCCTCTATTTCTGTCATTCACCAGCTGAATAAAAAACATACCTTCTGTCCTGCCTGTCACATGCTAATGCTGCAACGAAATGTCCATAGAAGTCCCATCAGGGTCACTGATAGAGCTGGATTATAAATTACTTGGAATGTAACACTGGCAGAAATTGTAGGAATAATAAAAGTGCACACAGACTAAACACAAATGCCAATGATTAATCCTTTTTACCAAGATATATATCAGAAGTCACAACTACTTTAATTAAATAAAGTAAATCCTCAAAAGTGAAATCAAATATTGACAAAATATCGTGTCCCTTGGCATAGGGCTTACTCTGTGGGAGCGCCGGTACTTTGCACCGATTGGCCTTTTCAAGTGAACAGGTGGCTACTGTTGTTTACTACTGGGCTAAAGCATTATTTCATTTCAACTGAAGAACTGATGTATAGCCACTGACATTTAAACTAACTTTGTCAAGTTTTTAATTCCCTTGGCCCTGGATAAAGGTGCTACATAAACTGTCAAATAAAATATCCTCCTGACTTTGATAATGCTTTGTCTATTTGTGAATTTGTCAAACACAGGATGCAATTTTGCATCTATAATACATAGGCCACCTCTCATGTCCAGTTCTCAAGCCACACTCATTTAATGGCCTGCTACCTTTTACATCCCACTTAAAGCTCTACATAAACGTATACTTAGCTGTTGAGTGAGGCACATGGGTTCGAATTCCAGGCACGCGGCCTCTCACAACCTGACTTCAAGGTCGACACATTCTTCTCACAGCCTTCAGATAAACACTGTGAGGTAACAGGAACTCTCGACCTAATAAAACATTGACGCAGGTATCCGTTTCCCACCCACCTTTCTCGTTTCCCACCCTCCTTTCTCGCAGTGGAAATCATTTTAAAGTCAATCTTTCTTCTCCACTGGCTACAGCTGCATTTCCAGGCAACATTCCTTCCCAAAACTACAGGCGGACATAAATCAGGTGTCAGCTATTCAAACGTTAGGAAAGGTTTTCTGAAGATCGTTGTTCCAACATTCATTTCCCAAGATGTGTAGCAGAGACAGCAAAGGTGACTAACCAATCAATGACGTTTTGACTTGTACAATATTAAGAAGACCTTATAGCTTAAGTGATTGTGGAACGTTGCGATCCAGTCCTGAGCATTCATTGTACAATTCACTGCTTTGAGGAAACCAGTGCAAATCTCATAAAACAGAGCAGGAGTCCAAACGTTCTATTAAGAGTCTTCTGCCCAATACTGGGATTGCCAAATACCAAGGTTTCCTAGTCTTGATTCCCCTCAGTCTTCCATCATCACACTTCTTGTCTCTTTAGATCACTCCTCTAGTCACTGTGTCCTGCCTGTGTTCTCTTTCTCCTTCTTTCACCTTTTACGCTTTGCTGTCGAGCAAAGTCCAACGACTTGTGCTCATTTTCAGTATGATGAATAAATCTGGTTTATAGTGTGAAATGACCATTGCAATTTACAATAAATGTCTTAGGAGTTATGAAAATAGTTTATGTAGCCCTACTATACACAAGGACTATCAGACATTGGGAAGTGTAAGTGCGTAATAATTTTTATTTTGGGGCAACAATTTTTTGAGTGTATGTGTACACGTGCAGAGCAAAATGCAGTCACTCAAAGTGGAGGCATCCAGTGGCTGGAGTGAGGTGGCCTGTTGATCTATACTTTCTGCTGGGATGGAAGGGAGTACACTTTGAGTGACATGTCAACATACCAATGGTGAAAAGGAACTGATTGGGAACCCCTTTATATGGAGGAGTAAATAGGAATTTTAACTCTTCTTTACCATGAAGATCTACATTTCAATAAACAGGAAGGGTTTTAAGTTGGCTGTAAATACTGGCTGTGAGACTGCGGCACAATGTTCGTCTACGATGGCATTTCAGTCTGGCAGTCGGCTCTGGCTTTATGTACCTTAGAAATACATAACAAATTTAGGTTTACTGAGTGCAGTGCCCTGTGAGGTGTATGTTTTTTTTACTTTCTCCTGTACATAAGCAGGGTGCTTTTGTATGTCTCGCCTAGGCAACGCTTGCGCTGTCTCTTCGCAACATGCTGTATTCAGGCATGGACTTGAAGCTCTGCCAATTTTCGTCGTTCATTTCAATTGGCTCCTCTTACTGTCCTTTGTAAATGGTGTTTTTTATTTTGTGAATAGGCTCAGTAGTCCCTCTTTAGTACCTCCTTTTCTCATGTTGTAACCTCCCATGAGGACTGCCCATGTGTTGTTAATCAGTATGTTTTCGTTGCAGTCTGTGAGCACTATTTTCTTAAATGATTTTCTCCTATTGCACACACGACATGCTCTCCTGCAACTGCTTGTCTTTTTTTTAAGCATCACAGCATGCCCTGCTTTATCTTATCTTATGTTTTAGCTTTAACAACGGCAGCCGCGCCATTAATGCTGCACATGACCCAATATATTTTTTTAAAGAAGCGCTTCACACCGCACTTTACTTTATGTTTTTTTAAAGTCATGCTTTGTTTTTGTTTGTTTTTTATCACCAGCGCGGCACGCTTCAGGTTCAACAATGGAATTATGAACAGGCGGGTGCTTTATGTTGCAGTACGTGCCAGCTTTTCAATCCTCCTCTCCTGTGCCTCATCCTCCGATCCCGTCCTGCCCTCCTACACAAACTTAAATATGCATGGGCGCACGCTTTAGGTTTCAGCACGGATAGCTCTTTCATATTAAAACATGGGTCCCGTGCTTTTATGTTGCAGCACAGCGCCCATTTTTCATTCCTCCTCTCCTGTGTCACAGCCCCCATTCCTGTTCCGCCCCCATACACAAACTTAAATATGCACGGGCGCCGTGCTTTAGGTGTCAGCACGGTGCCCGCTTACATACGTTGTTCCCTTCCCCCACTAAGTCGCCACGCCACTTCCCTGCTTTCCCACAACTGTCCTACATGCAATTTCACTCCATCAGTGCTTCCTGCTTACATATACGCTTCCATACTCATAGTGTGCACTTACTTTCTATAAAAAAAATCTCCACTACAAATACATAAACAAGCATTGGCATAGCCAATAGGTCCCGCCTTTGGGACCTTATAAGTGTTTTGCCATGCAACAGTTGATGTTGTTGCACCAAAGATATTGTGCTGCATAACTAAATACTTATAAGGTGCCAAAAGCGAGACCTATTGGCTATGCCAATGCTTGTTAAGAACTGCCGGTGCTCAGCATCGCCAAAACCCGGCGGTCTTAAAGCCCTGGGTATATTTTATTAATAAAGTTATTTCTGCTTTCACTGCTACTGCATGTAAGCATTGCTCTGGTGAAAAGTTCCCACCGCACAGGGACCTTATGCCATTGTGCTATGATATATGCACAGTGGTTTTGTTTAGGAGCATGGCCCCCGGTGCTGGCACATTCTAAGAGTGAGTAAGTGCTCTAGTTCTATCTCAATGGCGCTTTGCTGCCAACAAAGACAACGGACTGTAGTATGAGCGCCGTTAACAGAGACGACGGGCTGTTGTTTTCCCTTGACACATCTAATACATAGGCTCTCAGCCGTTTCCGTTTTGAACGTTGCAGGATCGGAAAGCAAACCTATACCGTTTCCTCGGTTACTGACATACCCGCCCCTAACCGCTCAGTTCTGCCCTTTCTCTGTGCCCCGCCGCTGGTTCAAGTATAAGGTGAATAAAAGGTACAGGCTTTTTGGGATTGTCTGATTCAGTTTTGGGCCGAGCGTCAGGAGAGTGAGAAGAGGCAACATGAGAACACCCGTAAACGGCAGAAGGGGTTGCGTGAGAGGTGCAGGAGCCAGTAGAGGGAGTGGGGTGGAGAGCAGCAGAAGAAGGGGAGCAGGGGGTGGCAGGGGTGGCAGTATGAGGGGCAAAGCAAGAGGAGGACGAGGAGGGATGAGTGTCCAAGGAGGGAGCTGCATGGTGGGCAGAGGGCGGGGAGGCGTTATAGGAGGGGGCAAAATGAATGCCTGCAGTAGGGGAAGAGGCGGCAGGGGTGGACGAGGCAATGCCATAGGAGCAAAGGGTAGCTTGAGAGGAACACCTACTTGGGGTGGGAGGCTGAGAGGCACGAGAGGATATGGTAAATGTGGAATCATAAATAGAACTCGAGGTTGTCTCATGGGTGGGATGAAGGTAGAAGAGTGCGAAATGACATGAGAACAAGGAAGCCGCGGGGCAAGAGGGATGGATGGCATGAGGGGTAGAGGTGGTGGCATGGGAAGCAGAGGCAAATTTGCTTACTCGGGAGGCAGAGGAAGAGAGATGGGTAGCATGGGAGGCAGAGGAAGTGGGGTGAAAAGAGAAGGTGTAAAAAAGGGACTTACGCCGGGCGGGTGTGCTGAAAGTGATGACGAGTGTAGTATAAGCGAGGAAGAAGATTGAAGCAGTGAGGAATGTGGTATGAGACTGGGTGGCAGGAAACATGTGTGGGCCTGTGAGAGACTAGGTAGATGAAAGCTTACGGCTGGAGGGCAGAGTAGGAGTGAAGGTGGCCTGAGACAAGGAGGAAGTGTTATAACAAGCATTGGCCGCGCGGCCGTGAAAATAACACGGCCGCGCGGCCTATGAAAGTGATCGCGGACGCGATCAGGCATGGCGGAGGTGAGACACATGGCAGCTGCGTAAGGCAAAGAAAAATATAGGAAGGAAAAACAGTGTAACTGAGTTAAACAAGGAGGGAGGGACGTTAAAGTAGATTATGATAATATTAATGGTAAGAAGGAAAGACTAAGGAAAACAAGCGCGCGTGCTGCGCGAGTGGTGCGCGCATGACGGCAAAAGTAGGCTGGCGAGTGGTGTGCAAAGGAAAGCCATGGGGTTGAAAGCTGGAGGATGCGCGTGTGCACGCTCGCGCGAACGCAAGCGCTAGGCCAGCCAGCAGCACTTTGAAAACTCACCTACAAAATGTCTCTCCGAGCAGCGCATGCACGCTGACTCAGCGAGACCTAATAAAAAAACAGTGTCATTTATACACCAATAGCTCTAACTTTACAAATGCGAGACCTATTGCATTCAAATGCTTGCTATATGTCCCTATAGGTAATCACTAGTGCTTCACAGTTTACTTTTTGCCTAACTGGCAGCTAGTGGACATGCTTCAGACCTTTCCCAACTGACTGTCTTCTGAAAATATTCCGAACCAATCAAAATCAAAAAGGCTGGTTAATTAAGCTATTACTATGAATTCCTGCTGGCAGTGCTAGTCATTTTGTTCCTTACTTCCCTTTATCCAGTTGTATAAATATTCTGGCAGTGGAACTTCTTGTAACCACAGCTCCAAAAATGCATGAATCCTAGTCAAATCCGGAGACCATCACATGTATGTTGGAAACGTTCACATCTCTGTAAATATTTCAGGGTGCAAGAACCCTGAAACCCTTGACATTACGCCCAGCTCCTCCCTATATGTGGTAACGCAAATTGAAGAGACTAGAGAAAGGTTAGTGGCGCTCGAGGCTGCTGCAGCACACGCACACCGGACTCTCAGGGTAACCCCGAGGGTCTAAATTGTTCCCACTAAAGTACCTTTCTCTAAGGGCTTTTTCAGAATCCTCCATGGACCACTGTGGGCTCGCACTGTCTAAGCAGAGAAAAGCAAAGGGGCTCACCTGAAGAAGGTGTGGTACTCCACGCAGCATTTCCAGAGGTGCTTGCAAGCGGTTTTGCTGTGTGTTTCAAAAAAGAAGGACGTCTCATTGCACTGGAACAAAAAACACAAAACAAGAAATCCCTGTGAATTATTGTCCACACGGGGCGACAAAGAGCTCTGAATCACATCAAGGCGACATAAGACACCCGAGCTACATACCATGCCACCCCTACAACAGTCCTGGTGAACTGGGCGACCCTTCACCTTGCTCGACCTCACAATTATGAAATGCATCTACCCACTTTTCTAATGGAGACTCTTCAATTGAAAGTATGGGGCACTAATAAAATATACGATCTCTTACGAAACAGGTAAGTTTTTTTCTAGTGCCTTTTTTAAACAGGCACGCTTGTCTAGCAGACTAAGGCAAATTATGGGACCAGAAGCCAATTAGACAGATTTTGCTCTTGGTGAATCGCACTTAACTGAACTGCTAAAAACTGTCTCTTACCCATCCAAACATCTTACATTTCACTAACATGTACCATACATAGGTTGCCATCGGAGAAAACATCTGGCAAACGAAAGTTGCCAGCAAAATAAAATTCTGATAATACAATGTAATTAACAACAGGCGACAGCTCATGTGTATCAACATCAGCACAACTGCAGCAGGACACTTCAGCAACAGATACCTTCAAATGTCCCTTCCCCCATCCTGAATGGTCAATTTCAAGTGACCTGATCACGCATAAAAACGTGCTGCTTACAGGTGTTCCACTCAAGGCAAGTCCATATGTGTCGTGAGCACAACATCGTCTTCAGCCTACAGATTTACCACACCTGCCAGGCAGTATTGACTTTCCTTGGGGGCAGAATTATTCAATATGCGCCTCAAAAAGCACCCATATTGTCCATTTATGGCAGATATGATGACTCAGCCCTCACTATTATATTTATTTGGCTACTTATGGAAATACCACAGGGTCAAGAGCTTTTCCTGTACCTGCACACCAATGAGGCGCCTGAATGTGTTTTCTATACCACCTTCACCTATGAGTTAAGTTAAATCTTTATGCCTAGAGTTTGTTGCGTTTTCAGATCATCTTTTAAATGTCGATATCTTTCATTTCATTTTTCCAGCAGACCCTTCATCCCCTGAAGCACTGTTCTCTTGACTTAAAAAACCCATTATCGCTTTAAAAATACTGTCTTTACATAGGGCACATACCTGTGCATGCGCACACACATATAGATGCAATTGCGATATGATACAATATGCATGCCAGCATACCAACACAAACCTTCTCCTCTCTTCAAATTATAAATATTAATATACACGTTTTATATGCAGCCAATTACAATACTGTTTCTATGTTTCTTCTATTTTGGTGGTGTTCCTCTAGAGATGCCTTCTTCACACTTAGACGCAGCATTGCATTTGAAAGTATCTCCAAGGAACCATACATTCACTGTTCATGCTTACAAAAACGGTTTCCTATAGCTTAGCTGGCGTCTACGTATACAGACAGTTCACTGACGTCTATACCGCCCTCACACTGCTTTGCCACCTGTAGTGTTCTCCGCCCCAGGAGACACGCCAGAGTCAGGTAAGGGTCTTTATATTATTGATTGTTACAGTTGTGATTGCCGATGCTGCTGCTGCCCACATGTGCCTCACCCTCCTTGTTCTCATCCCCTCCCCACTCCCTTGACCGGAAGTGGTGTCCAGTTCCTGTCCCCTCCCCACCAGTCGGGTACAGGGTCCTAGTGCCCCTTTACCCAGGTCACGACATCTGCCCTTTTGTTGCAAGAAAATGACAGAGAAATTGGTGAGAGAGATAGAGCTACAGAGATAGAGAGAGATAGAGAGAAAGAGAGCGAGAAAGAGAGCGAGAGAGAGAGAGAGAGAGAGACGGTTCGTTGTCCCTATCATTACATATCTTCAATCAGTCTTTTTGGTCTTTTGGTCTCTCTTTTTGGATAAGGTCCTTCCCAGTCTTTTTGCAATTCCTTGTCTTGTCTCTCATCTGTGTCTGTGTTTACTGCTGCTGTGTCCTCTCCGTCTTCATCCATGATCTTTAGTCCCTTGAAGTGAGAGCTGTTCCTTGTTATTCGGTAGGGGCCTGCTCCCCCCGTTATCATAGGCCTCTTGACATGTGTCACTGTTAAAGGTTCTTTTGAGAACGCACTGTCTGATTTTCTCAGTTGCCGCTGACGCACCACCACTGAGTGCCCTTGCTTGAGGTGCGATGGAGTGGCTTGTCTCCTAGCACCAGCATACGCTTTCATTTTCTCTTTGGCCTCGTGGTCTCTGACAGCAATGCTGCTGTGTTCTGGTGGCGCCGTTGCTTCTAATTGTGGTAGTCTCGTCCTGCTTGTTCTGCCCAGCACCAATTCAGCGGGGCATCGTCCCGTGGAGCTGTGAGGGGTGTTTTGATAATTTCTTAGTACTTGACAGAGTGCCTGTCCGATTGATGTCTGCGCCAGCTTTGCTCTTTGGATAGCCTTCTTTATGTTCCCCATGAACCTCTCCACCATGCCATTTGCTTGTGGCCACAGAGGTGTTATCTTCCTGTGATGAATGCCTAGGTAGTCCATGAAGTTTCCACGGTCGCGGTTTTCTTTACCTGATGTTTCTATATTAGATTAATGCGCGCTCGCTCTCTGTTTTCCACAGGGGCATCGGACATAGTAGTTCCACGTTTTCTTGTACTGCTTCTCCGTCTGATTCAGCTGAAGAACTGCAATTTGCTTTTTTCATGTGCCTGGCATATCTGTTTGTTGCCGTCCGTGGTCTTCCTAGTCTTCCTCGCTCAATTTTAAATTGTGCACCCATGCAGGCGCTTGCAAAATGATTATCTCTGTTGCATTTCCTGCATTTTTGACCCATTGCCGGGCGTACGCCGACATGTGGAAACTCATGCGGTTTTCTTGGCAGTGGCGCATTGTTTTCTTTCTTCCTGTTGCTTCCGGTCATGCGGTTAGTTTGTTCTATTCTTCTTTCTTTGTCCAGTTCCATCTGACTTACATGTGTTGCTGCTCTCGCTTCCGCCCGGGCCATGGTCAGAATTTTCACCAGCGAGGTCGGTTCTTTCAAAATTTGTGTGCGGAATTCCACAAACTGACAGTCTTCAATGATGCGCAGGCGAATTGCCTGTTCGTTGTCTAACTTATCGAATTCACAGTATGTGACCAATTTACGCAGTCTTGTTGCAAAGTCATCGAGGGACTCCTCTGCTCGTTGGCACGCGATGGCGAAGGTGTATCTTTCGAAATCAATGTTTATTTGAGGGACAAACTTGTCTGTGAGGCACTTTATCAGTCCCTTATATGTTGCTGTTTGATCTTGAGGAAATGTTACTAGAAGGTCTTCCACTTCATCCCCTACGAAGTTTAAAAATAGATCTATGTGCTTAGCTTTTACGATGTCTGTGGCGTGCATGTATCGTTCGAACTGGCGAATCCATCTTTCCCATCTGATACCTATCTGTGGTTCAGAAAGGCTGAATGGAAGTGGCCTGCGGAATATTGCCTGTGTACTGTTCTGGTCACTTGTTGGTTCAACCATTCTTTTGACGTGCAGCTCTGGTGCAAGTCTCGTTTGGGCGTACTTCTTTTTCCTGTTGACACTGCAATAGTGTATGTTCCTTCTCTTGTTTGTCTCTTTATTTCTGCTCTTTATTATTTCCGTTTGTTATATTTTCTATATCTGTTTTTTTCCTTTTAATTCCCTTATTGTATGCTTTTTGTAGTTTGCCTGACTTTAAAATGGTTATCTTTTCTTTTTCTGTTGTTTTTTCCTTCTAATTCCTTTTAATTCCCTTTTTGTAGGCTTTTTTTGTAGTTTGCCTGACTTTAAAATGGCCACCGGGCCTCCCCTGCTGCTTATTGGCTTAGTATGCCACACCTCAAAATGGCAACCGAAGTCTCGTGAGATCACGGGACTTCCAGTGTCTTCGCCTGGCATCAAAATGGCCGCCAGGCCTTCCTGGACGCTGACTCGCTGCTCCCGCCTGTTCCAAAATGGCCGCTGTACTCGCGCGAGACTTCCTTCAAATTTACGCGCGATGCTGCAGTCTTGATGCAGCGGGCAGCTGGGGCACGAACACAGTCGGGTGCACCTTTTTAGATTATGCGCACAAAGCTCACACGCACAGATGGGTGCACCACTTGATGCCAGGCAGTCGGGGGCCTCTTACTGCTTATCACTGCGGCCGGGGTGGGCTCCCGCATCGTATCTATGGTATTTTTTGTTTTTCTTCTTCAGCACTCGGACCAGGGTGGGCTCCTGGCTCCGCTTTTCTGCACTCGGGTGTCTTTTGTAATTGCAGCGATTCTTCTCCTGTTCTTCGCCGGCGGACCAGAGTGGGCTCCTGGCTCCGTCACTCGGTCACGAAGGACCTGGGCACACGCGTTTGCAGTATCCTTGCTTGAAATCCCGACTTCGTCGCCAGTTGTCGTGTTCACTGCCCCAGGAGACACACCAGAGTCAGGCAAGGGTCTTTATATTATTTATTGTTACAGTTGTGATTGACGATGCTGCTGCTGCCCACATGTGCCTCATCCTCCAGCACTCCTTGTTCTCATCCCCTCCCCACTCCTTTGACCGGAAGTGGTGTCGGGGTTCCTGTCCCCTCCCCACCAGTCGGGTACAGGGTCCTAGTGCCCCTTTAACCAGGTCACGAAACCACCATCAGGTGCTCAGACACAATCACGGCTAGACAACTCATTCGTTTAGTAAACAACAGTACCTGTCATTGCAGCGCTGGTGAGAACTGAAGCAGCACTCCAGCCAGAGCACCTTCTACTTGAAAAGAAGTTCAAGGGGAATTTTTCTCTGTAGAAGACTCGTGTATTTTATTTTGCTTGTAAAAGAGGGGGAGTAGCAATATTCACAATAAGAATTTTGAAAGTCATGGCCCAGTGTTGGTCTGTTGTAGATTGCTCTGGTGTGCAACCACCACCTTTAACAGCATACTGTGTCCTTCTGGTACCACTATCAGGTTGTTACTGCCACGGTTGTGTGATGGAACAACACCTGCCTCGACAACGCATGCCGGAACCACACAGTCTTAACATGACCGCGTCTTTACCACGCATGCCTATACCACACATGCCTTTACCATGTAATTTTGTGGTAAAGACATGATTGGTAAAGGGACATGTGTGATAAAGACCACACTCCAGCCCCCCTGCCCTGAGCACCTAAAATGCAGCCCTCCTGCAGTCTATTTTATCCACCCCAGCTCTATAAACTCCTCCAACCCATTATCTTGAACCTTAATACTCGATCCCAGCCCCTAAAAACTACTCCGACCACAGACCCCCTCTCTGAGCACTAAAACCAGCCCCCACCCCCTAGAACCTACCCCCATTTCCCCCCAGCCCCTGCCCAACTGCCCCCTCGACCTGAAAACTGCCCCTTTCCTGTCCCCTGCTCTAAGCCCTAAAACTCAGCCCCCTAAAAACTACTCCGACCCCAGCCCCCCTCCCTGAGCCCTAACACCAGCCCCCACTCCCTAAAGCCTACCCCCACCTACCCCCTGCCCCAGCCCAACTGCCTTCTTAGCCTGTAAACTGCCCCTTTCCTGTCCCCTGCCCTAAGCTCTAAAACTCCCGACCCCCCAGCCAGCCCTGAAAACGACCCCAACCTCTCAGCCCCCAAAACTACCCCTAACTCAAACAAACTACCCCCACTCCACCCTTTGCCCTCTGCCCTGAACCCCAAAACTCCCACCCCACAGCCCTGAAAACTAACCTGACCCCCAGCCTTGAAAACTAACCTGACCCCCAGTCCCCCAAACTACCCCCAACCCAAATAAATGACCCCCGTCCCCTGCCCGAGCCCTAAAACTCCTGGCACCCTCCAAATCCTGAAAACTAGCCACAACCCATACAAACTACCCCCAACCACTCCAAAACCCCACTTACCTCACTACCTCATCCTGATCTTTCCTCTTCCTGCTCTTCCGCCGAGCTGCAGCCAGCAACTAGACCGCACATATGCCTTAACCACGCATATGCTTGGTTAAGGCATATGCGTACTTAAGGCAAGCATGGTTACGCTTGCAATGTCAGAACACGCGTGGCTGAGGCCGTGGTGTTCCTCCTGTTTCCTGACTGCCACAGCCTCATGTTTGTGTTGGTATACGGGGGCAATTTCTTACACCCATACTCTCCTATAGTACAGGCAGCTCCGCCCCCTCAGGGAACTGACCCAGCCCTGCCTTCCAAGCATGAGGGGTGGAACCCCACAGAAGTGTAGAAGGCAGAGTCAGCGCAGAACTTCATCTATAAAACGCCCCATTATCAAAAGAGAGTAGTCTTTGCAATTTCATCAACTTTGAAGGAATCCCTGCCAGAGTTGCTGGCATCACCTTTACTGATTTAGGTATTTAGCCTTGACTACACTCTCTAACTTACTTACTTAAAACCTCCTAGTGAGGGCAGTGCCTTGAATTTCCTCTTGTACAAAAGCCTACTTTTCCTTCTCTTTCCTCCCCAGTCCTCCAAATGGCCCAATTAACTTAACAAGTTCTGCAGAAACCACACATAAAGGTCAGGCAGCTTGACCTAGTTAGCAGTTTAGCAAGATATGACCATGCTCTACGCGGCCACATAAACATGCGCTATTTTATGTTTAAATTCCGGGAACCTTCACCCACACGGTGGGTTTCTGTTAGTCATCACAGAAACTACTAAAGGTCAATATGTCGTGTGATGTTGTACTTACTTTGTGGTTTGTGGTTTCTGCGCACAAATTTCGCTGCCTGTGTTTACTACTTCGGACATCAGGTTGCATATCCATGGAGGTGACCGATCTCACCTGCAGTATTTTAATACATCTATATTACTTTGACAATTGTGTCTTGGTTTTTCTTTCTCAGATTTTCCTCCATCATATGGAAGTGCAACCAGTCTACTGAAGAAAGTACTTCAGCTAGCCAGAACCTTGCCTCTAGTCTGCCCATGCCTCCCAGCCAGGGGCCCATGATGCAGTATGGAGAGCCAGTGAATCCAAAATGAAGTGTGCAGCAGAGTAGCAATATAACATACAAGCAACACCGAGTTGAAAACGGCAGCTGCTGTACTGCTTTCCATATGTACATTATGATCCTGGAAAACAAATTAGGACCAGTCTTCTCATGATTCTTCTTTGCACGCGTCTTAGCCTCTTACAAGATGATAAATGCACCATTTGCCCTGGGACGAGGTAAGCAATTTAAAAATTATTAAAACACATATCGCAATTGGCACAGTTCAGGAAAGCCTGGGGGATGTTTTATCTGCTACTGATTTGCCAAGCTGCCTGCAGGTATATCATGTTTTATTTAATATTATTATGCACAGTAGTTATCGAATAAGTTATGGACGGTGTAAGAACTATGCTAAAATCTCTTATTAGTAAGATTAGAAAAATGGTAAAAAAATATTTTCTGAAAAATAAATGTTTTTTTAATCTCCTGATTGCTGAGAGACCTGAAAGTCATTTGTTAATATTTAATCATGTCTGCGTTCAAACCTTCATAACCATTTTCTACAAGATACCAAACACATATTTGTGTCTTACTTTACCCACGTGATTCCAAAGATTTCTAATTTGCCTTTGACAGGCGTCAGAAAATATTTGGTTTACAAGGCGACCCGGATTTGATTTAATAACAGGTTCTTGAAAGTACTAAGCTATTATCAGCCTCTGGAACTTTTGCCACCTGTCATTTATTGTATAGAGCAAACACAAGGAGATGATGGACGGAGCGCTGAAACTTTTCAGATACTCACCCCCAGTCACAGATCTGGGTTGAATCCATCATCATTCTTTAGCTCACTTCGCCACCCCAGTACAGACATAGCCATATGCAAATCAGTCTTGATCCGGTGCCTCATGGGAACAGTACAGCCCGAACTGCCAAGCAATGTCTTCCCTGGACCGGAAACAAGCATCCTGGGATCGGTATCTGGGTAACACCCTTCATCAGCCAGGCTAGCTTGAATCCAGTGGCAAAGTGAGCAAGGGACCAACGCCCGGGCATACCCTACCAACTTAGGGCGAAGAAAGCAAACACAAGGATATGCCCAGACGTGGGTCCCTTGCTCACTTTGCCACAGAGTCAAAAGAGTGGTCAAAATTAAATGCCATGCTTGCCCGAAGCCATTGAGCTAAACTGATAGAAATGATGCTATGATTGCACAGATTCCATTACAATCCTGAGTGTCAAAGTTTTGAAAAGCACACTACTCATTACTTTGTGAAGGGGCAATGTCCAGCTACATCTATCACATGACCAAATATGGTCTTGTATGACCACATATAGCCTCATACGTGCACATGCAGACTTAAATATAGGTGCAGCCATCAAATGCCACGAACAGCCCTATATACTCAGGTACAGCTATTAACATACCCAGCTACTACTAAAACATGCCTATGACAGCCACACATGCTAAATCGTAGGTCCAAGAGCAGCTTTAGGTGGCTAAGTGTAGCCTGTACTCAGTTACAGCCTAACATACTTAGGCACTACCATCACATTACTGCTGCAGACATACATGGCCAAGGGATAACATCACACATAGAATGCCTTACACAGAACAGAAGACCATTTTGCGAGGAAAATGTGATCTTTAAAAATAACCATTGAATAGAAACTAAAGAAAGGTGATGTAGCTGAGACAGGTGGAGTTTGAGGAGGGAATTTAAGTCACTTGATTGGTAGGATGCAGTGGCAAGAACAAATTTGCTCTTCGACGTAGTTGCAAAAGAGGATTTTTTAAATACAGGTCAAAAGGGTAAAATATTCACTTGAAAAGGGTTAACTTTGAGCTTGAATTTATAAGAGTTTGTGATTTTACAGTCACAACAAGAAATGGCTTCTGAGGTCTATGAAGCAACTTGAGATGGAGAGCACAGTGCTCAGGACTGAAGGCTTGTGGTTGTTTTAGAACCATGTTTGGGAAGGGGGAATGATAAAGATAATACTGGCTAATTGTTTTCACAGTACTGGGTAACATGGTAAAATGTTCAGCTGCACATTCCCAGGCACTGCCAACCTACGCCACATGTAGCCTTAAACCCCCATGTGTTAAATTTCAATTTGCACAATGGGTTACACATGACAATTTGTTTCTGGCGTGCCATTCTAGCTTCTAAGAGATAAAAGCACTGAAACTACACTCTGCAGGTGTTTCAAGTGCCTACTTCAATCCCACTGGCAGGCTGTTTACTGGTCCTACTGGATAATCTCTGTGGTTTGATGCAGTTGAGAAAGGTTCTCAAATTAGCATCCTCAAGGCCACTTATGATTTCAGTACTAGGGAATGACTGGACTCTCCTCCCATCTGGCAGGAGAATCACAGTAGGTAGGACGGATAAGACTTAATACCGCCCTATCCTTGTCCTTTCATGGCTCTGCAATGGGTCTACTCTTTCAGCCATGCTTTTCAACTTGTATACAAGAGCTAACATATTAACCTCTCATTTGTTAGAGACATCTGTCCCTTAACACACTCTTTTGCAGTTATTGAGGACTGGATGGGCCAGTACTGTCTTATTTTAATTCCTTCTCAAGCCAAGCCCTTATATAATTTTGGAGGGCAGTGGGGGGAGGGCTCCTATTAGCTTGTCCAACCATGGCTCTGTGAGAAAGGGAGTTTATTTCAGTTTCAACCAGAGGTTGCAGGTATCCCAAGGTCACCCGGCTAGCTCCACTGTGCTTCTTGGGTCAGTCGCAGTGTCTTGTAGAGGGGGCCTGATCTTAGTGTTTCCACCAATACGTGTTGAAGGCTATGATAATGAGGAGGGCCAAGAAAAATCCCTAGTTTGGGGTTAGAGGCAAGGCTCATTATCTTGGCAAAGGTTCTTAATAAATATATTTGAGATAGGAGTAGTCCCCTTAACTCTTTTTTTGTTTGTTACACTCAATCGATGCAAAGCTTCATTAAGGCCACGATATTCAGAGTTTTCGATCCCAAGGAAAGCACTGATTGTGTATGCTATAAACGGACTTGGTGTTGTTGAATACACAAACTGGGTGATCAGGTTTGCAATATCCACTGTCAGATGTTCCTATTTCTGGATCATCGTGAGCATCTCATTGAAAAAGAGACTGAGCTATATTCCGCAGAGTACGAGCCCGACCACAAACTACTTCAGAGTAAGTGACCTTCCAAAGTTCTTGTGACCAGTGGAAACATAACAATGGGCAGAAATTTCACAGTGGGGCAAACACATCACACTCTCAATATCGGTGTTTGCCCCAAGGTGAATGTGTTCTTTTTATTTTATGTGGCTGCCCCTCTGTGGCACCGCTGCCCTTCCCACCCTGCCCGTGGGCATTTCGCCACTTCCAACTGCAGTGCTGTTTCATTTGATGCTGCAGTGCAGGCATCAAAATCTCTGTTGGCAAAATAAATGTGTCACCAAGTCCACATGACAAACATAACCATCTCTCTGGTACAATTCAAGGACCAGGACTGATTGGTAAATTTAGACCTCAAAGTCCATTACCTAACAGTCACTCTGGAGAAGAATGTCTGAGAGAAGAAAACCGGTTAATCTTGAAGTCAAAACGATGCCCTAAGAATACTCCGCAGGATGACATAACTTATTTGGCACATTAAACGTTGCAATGATGACTCCTAGACCAATGTGATGAAAGACACTGGCAATCAGTACCTTGATATCTAATGCTGTCATCTCCTTCCCTAATCTGTGGTCCTTTGAAAAATGTAACTGAAGTTCTCCTGATTACCCATCTGAAAAGTAAGCTATAAAAAATGTAGTTCAAAATCCTGAATTGACTGAAGGACCCTTGGATTCCCTGTACCAAAGAGACAGCTGTGGGCTTTGAAGTACCATCAGCCAGACCTAGATCTGCAAGGAGTGCAACGAGGAAGAAAGGAAAAAGAAAAGGCACAGAAATATGGGGTCTGTTTGAAAGGTCTCAAAAATGTGGTTAGGAAGCCAAAGTCTGTTTTGGAAAATCAGGAGGTTGGGGGGCATTTTCAAGACCTTTCTAGCACACCTCACCGTTCAGCCTTGCCTGCACTATTATGGATTAAATTATGGACTTTAAATACCCTGAGTCACATGCCTTCTCTCTTATGAGAGTCCTTTGAAGAAAATCTGAGCCTTGAGAAAGCCCAGGCGCACGGCCACCGATGGCAAAACACGTGATGGCTGTCAGATGTATCATCCTTTTCTTGCATGAATACCGTACACAACTGACTACCTCAACTCTGAAACTTCGACTTCACAGACTTTGGATATCTTTACTATGATTGTTCTTGTCATATTACAAGCTATGAATACAAGTATAATAAAATGAAATCACCAAGTGTCTCGCCTTTTGATATTGTAATGAAGAAGTGACTATGGGGGTCATTATGATGGCGGAAGGACCGCCACTGCCGGGCCAGCGGTGGTGGTCCTTCCGCCATCACCAAGCCTATTACCCACCGCCGAATTAGGATGGCGGTGGGTACCGCGGCAGACGCAAAGTCCGTCCGCCGCTTCACCGCCAAAGGCAATCACACCGATTGCCTGGCAGACGGTTAGGGCCCCTGAAATGGTGGTGGTGCCTAGCTGGTACCATCCACCAAATTAGGATGTGGGTTTAGAAAGGCCTTTCCATGGCAGCAATGCCGCCATGGAAAGGCTGGCAGGCATTGGGTTTGGGGGCCCGTAGCGGGCCCCACCTTGTTTGGGGGTGTCACTGCACTGGGGGGTACACATGGTACCTCCGTGCATTTCCATGCACCAAGTGTCAGGCACTGCATGGTGCCTGCCACGTAGTGCAGGGAAAGGCAATGTAAGCAGTTTTAACATTGTGTACGGTGCTGCAGCCAGCAGCAGCGCCCGCAATGTTAAAAGCCATGGATGCGCCCGTCAGTATGGCGGGCACATCCTAATTGCTGTAGTGGGACCGCCGCATATCTGGCGGGCGACCCAAACACCGCTACAATGGCGGGCGGACATAGTCTGTCCGCCATCGTAATCAGCCCCTATATATTGTTCTGATAGAACAATTGTTAGCATTGTATTTACCATTATTACCCTGCATTTTTTAGTATTCTAGGCATCTTCTGCTTGCTGGTCCAGACCCACCTGGAACTGGTTAGCTATTCCATTCTCATTGCTTCACTTGTGTCTTGGGCAATTCTCCTTGAAGACAAAATAGGATAGGGTGAACTAACTGAAAGACAGGTGAATCCGTAGGGTCTTAAACAGCTTCAGAGGAAAAATGATTGTCCTATTGTGCAAAAATCATACAAAGTCCTTTTTGGCCTGTCTCTTACGTTACTGGAGAACTGAAAGCGAAGTCCACGGACCTTTGCTGATGCCTCACTCACTCCTCTACATCCTTAAGCCGAAGTAATCAGAGACAGAAAAGAATCAACTTACTGGTCCATTGGCAGGGGGCTCCCGGTCTATGACCTGCATCTCCAAATAAAGCTTTAGAAATATTTTAGATCAGTCTACCAACTGGGCCAGTTCCAAGAGCAGATACTACACCAACCCTGAAGAGTATAAAAGGTGCTAACAATGTCTTTTTTTTCTGAGTTTTATATAGCGCAAACTTGAGCCGAAGGGTATCAGAGTGCTTTACATGAGCACCAGTTGCATTACATAAGGACACATTCATTTTTTGTTAGCCACTGGGAGATTAAGTGATTTGCCCAGAATCACAGGATGTTGAGTGTAGCTACCAAGACTCGAACCCGCTTCCCCAGATTTGAGGTCGACTGTCCTAGCCGTTAGGCCACATCCTCTACCCCTTTAATCTTAAACCTGAGTCTTCCCATGACAGAGAGGAGAAAATATCTCAAAACATATTTTGGGGCGCTGAAAAAAGAAATGTTTACTGGAATGGACTCCAGTTAAGACCTCATTCAGTCCTAGTGAAATCGTGGAAAATATAATTCAGAGTTCACTTGAAAGGTCTCTCTTTTCAGTGCAATACTGGTGTTGGTGAGCAGCAAATAAATTGAGTTTGCTTACTATTCCAGTTTTTGTGGAGTGCCGAAATATTGGCGTGGTACTGTGCAGGCTTTCCAAAGCCAAAACTGTTTCATGCCTTCTGGGTAAAAGAGAGAGCTTCTTTTTCAATTAGTCTGTCACGTTGTTTGGCTGAAATCTTGTTCTGTGTGCGAGAGATTTTATGCCAACTGAAGTGGCAGGTTCAAGGACTTTTTAAAAATCAGCATTTGAAAGCAATCCGACTGAAAGAGAAAAACCAAAACCTATCCAAGGAAGCACATCATTGGTCCATTCTGCTCGCGCACTGAAAGATGCTCTTAGAAATAGTGTCTGTAGATGAGTTGAATCAATGGGTCACTGGTGTCGCGTTGATGTGAGGTTGGGATTCCAGAGCTGTCAGCTCGGAGAAACACGAGAGCCTCAAATAACAAGCATTTGCAATGCAATACGTCTCGCATTAGGAAAGTTTGAGCTATTTGTATTGTAAATTGACAAATTTTTTATTTATGTGATGGTATTGAAAATATTGAAATTACTAGCTTTCTCATGTACAATGTCAATAGTTTTAACTGTTGCAAATGTGACACCTATAGCATTTGTAATGCAATATGTGTTGTATTTACGTGACTTAGATGTATTGATATTACAAATAACAATGGCTTTTAATTTTTGCAAATAATTAATACTTAAATAAAAGTTAATGTAAATTATAATGGCAATCGTTTAAACTTTTGTTAATAACTCTAGTGAAGATTATGTTTAGTGTATTTAATTGCGCCTAAAATCCAAGAACAGAAGTTAAATAATATAATTTTTTGTGCTATTTGTAATAAAGCCTAAATATTGAGGGAACATATTAGAGCCAGTTGTTGTTGAATGGTTGTACAGACTGATACTGTGGTGGCGGTGAGTGATGTTATGGTAGTGTCGAGTGATGCTGTGGCGTTAATTGATGCTGTGGTAACGCATAGTGATGTAGTGGTGCCCTTGAGTGATGCTGTGGTGATGCTAAGTGATGCTGTGGTGATGCGTTAGATAGATAGATAGAGTGCAATAGTCCGATAGATAGATAGATAGATAGATAGATAGATAGATAGATAGATAGATAGATAGATAGACAGACAGACAGACAGACAGACAGACAGACAGACAGACAGACAGACAGACAGACAGACAGACAGACAGACAGACAGACAGACAGACAGACAGACAGACAGACAGACAGACAGACAGACAGATAGATAGATAGATAGACAGACAGACAGACAGACAGACAGACAGACAGACAGACAGACAGACAGACAGACAGACAGACAGACAGACAGACAGACAGACAGATAGATAGATAGATAGATAGATAGATAGATAGATAGATAGATAGATAGATAGATAGAGTGTAATTATGTAGAATATAATTGTGTGACACTGGTTTTGTGTGGAGTTTATGTTGATTTTAGTGGCATGTAATTATGTGGCATTGAGTGTTATTTTGAGTGTATCTTGCATTGTTTGCATTGTAATTAATTGGTACTGAGTGTTATTTGGAGTGCATGTGGCATTGAGTGTAGTGTAATTATGTGGTGTGTAATTATGTGGCGCTGAGTGGTATTTGAAGTGTATGTGTAATTATGTGGTGTGCAGCTATGTGGCACTGATAGGTTTTTGGAGTGTCTGTTGTATTGAGTGCATTGTAGTTATGTGGCATGTAATTATGTGGCTCTGAGTGGCATTCGGAGTGTATGTTGCCTTGCCTTGTATTTCTATGGGTCCATAAACCCTTAGAGGCAATTCTTTTATTTTAACTAAAAGGATGGTAGTTAAATGGTGTTTACGGCAGGATGGTCGTTAAATGGTGGCTACGGAGAAGCTGTGTGCTGAAAGGCAAAGAGAACACGGGCATGAAAGTGAAAGCGAGGATGAAAATGTAATGAGTGTGGCAGGATGGTCGTTAAATGGTGGCTACGGAGAAGCTGTGTGCTGAAAGGCAAAGAGAACACGGGCATGAAAGTGAAAGCGAGGATGAAAATGGAATGAGTGTGGCAGGATGTTAGTTAAATGGTGGTTACGGGGAAGCTGAGTGCTGAAAGGCAAAGAGAACACGGGCCAAAGCTGGAAGAAAACACGAGATGCGAGAGGCATGTGTGTGTGGCAAACACTGGTGGGGCTCAGAGCATTCTGTTGCTGCCTTGATGCCTGTGTGTGTGAGCAGTGGGGCTGTGTGTGTGAAGTGCCTAAAGTGGCAAGAAAACATATGGTTATTTAAATCCTTAGACGCAGAATTAATGGAGCTAATGTTATCGACCTTAGAAGGATGAAAAGGGAATGAGCGCGGCATATGTTAACTTTGTAAGCGCAGAAAGCGTGCAGGGCAAACTTATTATTTTGGTTGTTTGAGACTCAGATCTGGGCAAAGCTGCAAGAAAACATGGAGGGAGGAGGGCGGGGGAGAGATAGGCGAGAGGCATGTGTGTGTGGCAAACACTGGTGGGGCTCAGAGCATTCTGTTGCTGCCTTGATGCCTGTGTGTGTGAGCAGTGGGGCTGTGTGTGTGAAGTGCCTAAAGTTGCAAGAAAACATATGGTTAAAATCCTTAGACGCAGAATTAATGGAGCTAATGTTATCGACCTTAGAAGGATGAAAAGGGAATGAGCGCGGCATATGTTAACTTTGTAAGCACAGAAAGCGTGCAGGGCAAACTTATTATTTTGGTTGTTTGAGACTCAGATCTGGGCAAAGCTGCAAGAAAACATGGAGGGAGGAGGGCGGGGGAGAGATAGGCGAGAGGCATGTGTGTGTGGCAAACACTGGTGGGGCTCAGAGCGTTCTGTTGCTGCCTTGCCTTGTATTTCTATGGTTCCTTAATCCCTTAGAGGCAATTCTTTTATTTTAACTAAAAGGATGGTAGTTAAATGGTGTTTACTGCAGGATGGTCGTTAAATGGTGGCTTCGGAGAAGCTGTGTGCTGAAAGGCAAAGAGAACACGGGCATGAAAGTGAAAGCGAGGATGAAAATGGAATGAGTGTGGCAGGATGGTCGTTAAATGGTGGCTACGGAGAAGCTGTGTGCTGAAAGGCAAAGAGAACACGGGCATGAAAGTGAAAGCGAGGATGAAAATGGAATGAGTGTGGCAGGATGTTAGTTAAATGGTGGTTACAGGGAAGCTGAGTGCTGAAAGGCAAAGAGAACACGGGCCAAAGCTGGAAGAAAACACGAGATGCGAGAGGCATGTGTGTGTGGCAAACACTGGTGGGGCTCAGAGCATTCTGTTGCTGCCTTGATGCTTGTGTGTGAGAGCAGTGGGGCTGTGTGTGTGAAGTGCCTAAAGTTGCAAGAAAACATATGGTTATTTAAATCCTTAGACGCAGAATTAATGGAGCTAATGTTATCGACCTTAGAAGGATGAAAAGGGAATGAGCGCGGCATATGTTAACTTTGTAAGTGCAGAAAGCGTGCAGGGCAATCTTATTATTTTGGTTGTTTGAGACTCAGATCTGGGCAAAGCTGCAAGAAAACACGGAGGGCGGGCTGTGTGCTGAAAGGCAAAGAGAACACGGGCATGAAAGTGAAATCGATGGATTGCAATGCGTCCGTGAGACTAGCCCTGTGGTGGGGGAGGGACAGTTGTGAGAGGCGCCATGAGGAAACAATCTCTCGGCATGCTGTGGCGGGGGCGGGGGAGCGCATTCCAGGCGGGGGAGCGGACCCTTTGAAGTATGATGCCGAGGCTGTGGCTACACGTGCACACGCCAGTGGGCTGAAGCGCTTCCCCAAACGTATGCATGGCGGCACGATGCACGTGATTGTGCGCGTGCTCGCCATGCAATCCACTTTTGGGAGCACTTCGAAATGCCCCTCTTACTAGAGTCTCGCATAGCGATTGCATAAACGCAATAGCTAGGCGAGACCTAAAAAGGCTCACAGCGTAATATTCATTCTCACGAAGCACGATGACACTAAAGGCAAACCTTTGTCCTGATGCTAGGCCTTTGAGAGATTTCTCAATGCCCTTTTGTGACTGCAGCAACTGCTGCTCAGGGCAATTGCGAGGGCCTGACACTCACTGTGACTAGAGCTGCTGTGTCACAGCAATGTTTAGGAAAGAACCGCACTGAAATGCTATCACAGGGCGCTCACTTCTGATTACGGACGAGACCTTGTTAGGTCCCGCCTGAGCCAGCGCGCATGCGCTGCACAGCGAGGCTTTAATAAGGGCTTTTAAATTCTAAACTTTTTTTTTTATCACCCGCAATTGGATTTTGCATGTGTCTTTCTAAGAAAGACAGCACGCAATTGGTCCAAGGCGGTTGGTTGTCCCACCTTCTTTGCTCCCTGGCCTAGGGTGCTCGGGAGTGAGCATTAATGCCATCTGTTTGCAATTATCGCGTTCGCGTTAATTGGAAACAGATGGCGCGATGGTGGTCAGCGCTGGTTTTTCACCACCACTCCCGGGCTTGTATCTTCTTTCATCCTTCCTGTTCTCCACTCACCTAATTTTCTCCCACTTCTCTTCTCTGTATCTTAGTCTCTGTCAGTCGCCCTTTCTCTCCGTCTATAATTTTCCTTCCTCGGATCTTTCACCGACCATTCTACATCCCTTCCCACATATCACAATGTTTCTTCTTTCCTTTTGTTGTATCTCCCACTCCCTTCTCTTTCTCCTCGCCATAGCTACGTAGCTCACTTTTCATTCACTTTCCTTTCGCAGCTTTCTCGTCACTCCTCGTTTTACTCTCTTTCATAGCTCTCACTAACCCACCTCTTTTCGTTCTCCCCGTCTCTCCCACCCTTCCATGTTTCATTCTTTCTTCTTGCCTACCTCGTCCCACTATTGTCTTTTCTCGCATATCTCTGACTCGCTTTTACATTTCCCTCTCACACATCGCTTCGTCAGTGGTAATACGCGCTTTGTAAATACAATTACAATCTTCAGCCGCTCTTCCCTTTGTATCAAATCACTTTGCTCGCTTTCTTCTCTACCATTCTTCATCTCCAGTACTATATTTCTTGCAAGCTTCATGTTCGCCCTTCCTCTTTATTATTATTCGTGTCCCTATTTCTTGTTCTCCCCTTTCTCCACCCTTGAGCTCACACGTTTTTTTCCCTCCACTGTCCCTTCTCTACCCTTCTCACTTTCTATCTTTCCCTCTTCCCTATCTTCATTTTTGCTTTTCCATTCTCCTCCTCTTGCTGTACTTTCACTCCTGCCGCTCTCATCTTTTTTTGTTCCCTCTGGTCTTCAGTTCTTCCTTTCATTCCGCCCCATATTTTAAACACAGTCCCTCCTTTCTTATCTCTCGTAACTCTCCCTCTTTATCTCTTTTTTCTCCCACTTGTTTTAGCCAGACTTTCCCTCTTTTCAATTTTCACTTTCTTCTCCCCATTTTCTGCCTGAAGCTAAGCTTAAAAGGACTGTCTGAATTCATGAAAGCCAATGAAACAATAGTAGTAAGGACATGAAATAACTACAAGGAGTCTACTTGTTTGTCTACAGTCCATGTAACCCAATGGGCGCTGCGCACGAACCCTCTTAATTGTCATTGTATCTTGAAAACGTAAGGACGTCAAAGTAAAGCACGTTCTTGTGTATGCACTCTTGCTCTTCATCTTGGCTGTAAATGTATATTTCACAAAAGTCCACATCATATTTGTAGACTGCTCTGTGAATAAACACATGCATGCCCTGAAGATTTTTGCATCTCGGAATGAAGACTATCGGATGCGCAGATCCAACTAAAAGCATGAACTACGGAACCCCTTTTGCAACTTAAATTTGCTTTTTAGGGACAATATCTAGAACATAGTCTAATTTGATATCTATATGGTTGGCCCATTTTGGGTGAATTGTCACAATGACATGTACACATCCAGTACATATCGTTATTGTTGTGAGGCTGCCTTTTGTATGGCGTTTACTGCCAGGGCCTCAGCACTTTCCTAATCTGAACGCCACATGTTCCGCCCTTTCATGTAGAATCCCCATTTAACAAGCATTGGCATAGCCAATAGGTCTCGCCTTTGGGACCTTATAAGTGTTTAGCCATGCAACAGTTGATGTTGTTGCACCAAGGATATTGTGCTGGATAACTAAACACTTATAAGGTCCCAAAGACAAGACCTATTGGATATGCCAATGCTTTTTTTACCTGTCGGTGGGGCGCTTTAGGGATTGTCTACGAGGAGAGCACGCTATACGGGGGGGGGGTGTTGCAAGACTGTTGCCCCCGCTTTAATCCTATGCGGTAAGTGTTATGGGGAGACGAGGAAGTGTGAGATTAGACACACATTTTTATTACGTTTTGAGGCTGGCAGCTCTGATTCACCGAGAAGGGCCCTTTTATTATGCTGGTGGTGACTCTTCGATGTTGTTGGGTGATGTCCTGTGTTTTCTGTAGCAGGGAGTCTTCCACGCTGTAATCATATGGGTCTGCAGAGGGGCCGTGCCCCAGGAGTTGATAAAGAGTGCGGGGTGTCAAAGATGCGCCAGGATGGCCTGCGGTTAGTGCTCCTTTACATAATTTGCCTTATGATATGTCAGTTGAATAGATTGCATGATGGGCTGCGTTATCATTCTTTTTGTCATTAGGGGATATCAGTGCACAGTATGTGACTATTTGGGACCTGTAGAGTGGACTGCGTCAGTCTTCCAGTGACCTGTAGTTTGTGGCAGACATCTTTGCTGTCGGCAGGCCTGTCTGGTTGAGACAGAGTAGTTATTTAACTCTGTTTGTGTGCAGTCTGTGTGTGTGTCATTAGTTGCCAGCAGTGTTCTACATACCTCACTACTCGTATGTCTGTCCATTTGTTAATAAGAGCAGGTAATAGGCGAGTTTGGTGTCTAAAGGGGCGGCTTTTTGTCTGAAGTGATGATAGATCTGGCTGGGGTCAGTCAGTTGCCAGACTTTCATGTCCTGATTAACTTCCCATCTCTACTGGTCCTTCTGGGGCACTAGCCTGTTTGGCGATCGCCAGATTTCATAGAGGATGTGGATTAACGGCCAGAGCTGCCGGCTTTGGAGGTGGGGAACAAGGTTCGAGTCTCGGCGTCGGCTGTACGTCCTGTGATTCCGGGCAAATCGCATAATCTCCCCGTGCATACCAAAAATGAATGTGTCCTTTTGTAATGGATCAAGTTCCCGCTATATAAAACTAAATAAAACAGGCACATAACGTGGCAAGAAGCGGGTGGCTCTTACTCAGTGGACCACGTTGAAACGCACCCATAGGGATTCTATAATATGGCTGAGCGCTTGCTTGGTAGTGTCAGGCTTTCACGTTTAGAAGACAGGATATTTTTTGCAATTCGTGGGAAAATAAAACCCGCTGATGTTTGATTGTAATTAGATATACTTTTAGAAATAGGCCTTACACTTGCTGCTCTCAAGTGTAGTTACTGTAACCCCAGGTCCCGCCTCACATCCTAAGAGAGGATTTATTTTAAAATGGCAGACTTATGAAGAATGTCTTTGAAAACAGCACCACTTGCAGCGCAATCAGTTGTTCGGTAAAAGTTTCAATCAACTTCGTTGTGTTTGGCATGTGGATGTAAAAGATTTCAGGTGTAATGCTCCCACTCTAAATTGGAAGCACAACTTCCTGTCCAGTGGCACAGTGATAGAGTCCCAAAAATGTTCAAAAGAACAAGAAGACTTGAAATCAAAAAACTCCAGCGACAAGGTGGAACTACCAGCTTTTTGGATGTCATTGGACATTACACCTAACCAGTAGTGTTTTATCAGATATTCTTTTGATGGAATATGGCCACCATGTGGTGATTCCCATAAGTCTTTCATACCTTCATAATGCAGTGCTGTGTCTAAAAGCGGTGGACAGATTGGCTGCAAAGGAAAGCCTCACGCTGCTAATGTGTTTTATTTTATTACATACCTCTGATGCAGACACTGAAGACAGCCAAAAGGTGACACCTATTGGCTATGCCAATGATTGTTTTTTGTAATTTGAGGAAACAAAGATGCGCATTAGTGTCTTTCAGCCATGAGTGAAAACTGTGTCATTTTGACAGTATGCCGTGTGGTGCCTCGGACATCATTCAGGAAACGTAATGTGCTGGCTTAAGACATAGATGAAATGGGCGGGCCTGTCTATGGTGTGATCAGACCTGGACCCCGTATTTCTAGAGTGCACAGATAAGATAGTTGGTTCCACCCTGGCCATTATCATGAGCTGACGCTGAGTGTTTGCACGTGGGAGACGGGCCAGAGCAAAGGAGAGCTATATTAGCATTATTGTCCAAATGCTACTGGACGGTAACATCAGATCATTGCCTTTCACCGTCATTCTGTCTATTACCTTCGCCTCCGCTCTTATGGCTGGGCAATAATAACTCCCTGACCAGGGGCTAAAATGTTTAATTATTCTACAGCAAACATGTGGATATTTCTTGTATCAAAAAATACATATTTGAAAAATATAATTTATGGCTGCTAGCAACAATAGCCTCCTTTCACGAGAATCCTCAATATCTGGCTTCTTAGTATGTGGAACTTTCTGGTTGACTGTGCCAGTCGTTTAAAGAAGAGCATGAATTTTGAAACACTTGCTGTGCACCTATTGAACACTGACACTAAACCCACACTGATGCACTGTACAGAAATTCTTACCAAAGTCCAGTCCAAAATAGGCTTATGTTTCTTCAAGGACAAATAATGTGCAAAGGAAAATGAGTCGCATGTATATGGTTATACATGCGGCACGTTTTCCTTCATCGCGCTTGGTGCACCTTTTAAAACTTGCGCCCAACGCAATGAAGGCAAATGCGCCGTATTATGATGAATGTGCTGCAGTCAGGACAGCTGCGAACTTGCTCTACCCTGGGAACAGAGCATTCATGTGAAAAACAGAGAGGCTGCTTTGAAGATACTCTGTTTTCACAGTGCAGGCGTCACCTCCTGTACTTTTAAAGGGGATTAGAGATCCCCTTGCAGGCGGGTGCAATCAGTGACTGCACCCGCCTGAAAGGGATGTCTGGGGGATCCATAGGACCCCCTTTCCCGCCACTAGATGGCTGCTCTCAGGGGCCACACTGACAGTGTGCCACCTTTTAGGTTCTTTGAGCTTCTTTGCCTCTGTGCCGCGACTTTAATACGGCGCATCGGCAAAGAGACTCCCTCATTTGTATGGGGCACGCCCCCGTGCAAAGGAGGGAATGCCCCTTGAAGATAGCACTGGCGCTTTATGTGCACCAGCACTCCCAGTATTACAGAAGCAACCGCACAAGTGTCTGTGGCCCGTTCTGTAATACCAAAGAGCCCCAGGGGAGCACAAAGCAGATGCAAATGCCGGTTGAGCCCCCAGGACACTTTGTGTAATACGGCCCCTGAAATACAAATCTGTTTGGCGTGAAGACAAACCAATTTACCAAAAATGCTTTTCACTTTTATGTATGTACCTAGCTTACTCCTACATTTCATGCAAGAGTTACATAATAAATTGCTTACAACGAAAAAGGGTTAATTGTTTGAAAAGTGTTTGCTTAAATGTGTTTACATGGAGACATTCTCAGCAACCTTAACATTTTGTGAAACTAAGACAGTAATGCTGGTTATTGCATTCAATATACAACTTTTCAAATATTCGTGTGCGTCTTAGTAGAACTGGGCACTGTGACACAAACTACTGGGTACAATTCATGTATGTATGGGATTTCTCTAATTGCCAGAGGCAATACCCTCGCACAAGCAAACATTGTGAACTGGACATAATCCTTGGATCACATTCCAGTGGAAGGTGGAGGGCCAGCAAGAAATTGTACATATGAAGTAGCTTTGGAACAAGCTGTGTTAAGCAATTTCAGAAACTCCACAACAGACTCCGATGGGATGTGTGTTACTTTTAGTAAGTAACCATATTTCTGGTACTCTGGCTCTGGAAAACATCTATTGATAAAGCCTCTTTTGAAAGCTCAAAAGACAAGAGCAATGGCTTGTGAAGCCTGGCCATTGCTGGCCTCACCAAGTAAGCTAAGATTCCTAACCTATCTCACTTACAAAGTACATGGGTCAAGGTGGCTGAGACAAAGCCCGTTTAGGTGTATTGATAGGGTTCTTCATATAAGATCTTTCAGCCAGTTAAATCTGTCTGTACCCAAAGAACTAAAAGAAGCACATTTGCTAGACATTATCGACAAGCATGTTTATAAAAGAAAAATACTCTTTTGTGGGCTATAGTCAATATTTAAAAGAGAACAATTCGAATAACTGGGTATTTTTAGAAACTACATTCTTCACAACATGCGATGTGTATTGTACATGCTGTAGTGTTTGAAACTGGTATGTTATATTTACATACTCTAAATCTTTACATATAACCTTGTGCAATATCTTATTCATTTTTATTCTGTGGGGGAGGGCGAGGGGGAGTGATTTCCTCTGAATTCGCCACCAGGTACCTCCAGTATGCGCCACGGAGCTGCGTTGCAGACAGGTGTTCAGAGACCATGCCCCTTTTTACACCTCTCTGCAACGCAGCTCTGTGGCGCTTACTGGAGGTACTTAGTGGGCTACTTGGACCCTAGGGACACTCAGGATTCAAGGGGACTTCTTCTCCCAAATTAAAATGGACACAGGGCACGTTTACACAGTGGTGCAGGGAGGGGATGGGGCCTGAGGTGACATGTGAAAACACGCCCTGTGGTGCGTTTTAAGTTGGGGAAATAATTCCCCTTCAATCCTGAGAGCCCCAGGGGGCCAACTAGCCCACCAGGTGCTTCCAGTAAGCGCCACTGCGCTGTGTTTCAGAGAGGTGGCCCAGGCCGTGCCCCTTTTTACACCTCTCTGCAACGCAGCTCTGTGGCGCTTAATGGAGGTAGCTGGTGGGCTAGTTGCACCCCAGGGACCCTCAGGATTCAAGGGGAGTTAATCCCCCAACTTAAAACGCACCACAGGGCGCGTTTGCACAGTGGTGAAGGGAGGGGGCAGAGCGTGAGGTGACATGTGTGCAAACACGCCCTGTAGCGCGTTTTAAGTTGAGGAATTATTACCTCTTCAATCCTGAGGGTCCCTGGGGGCCAACTAGCCCACCAGGTACCTTCAGTAAGCGCCACGGAGCTGCGTTGCAGAGTATTGTAAAAAGGGGCGTGGCCTTTAAACACCTCTCTGCAACGCAGCTCTCTGGCGCATACTGGAGGTACCTGGTGGGCTAGTTGGCCCCCAGGGACCCTCAGGATTGAGGAGGAATTAATCCCCCAACTTAAAACGCGCCACAGGGCGTGCTTGCAGACATGTCCCATCAGGCCACGCCCCCCTTCCTTCACCATTGTGCAAACACGCCCCGTTGCGAGTTGTAAGTTGGGGAATTAATTCTCTTTCAATACTGAGGGTCCCTGAGGGCCAACTAGCCCACCAGGTACCTCCAGTATGCGCCACGGAGCTGCGTTGCAGACAGGTGTTCAGAGACCATGCCCCTTTTTACACCTCTCTGCAATGCAGCTCTATGGCGCTTACTGGAGGTACTTAGTGGGCTACTTGGACCCTAGGGACACTCAGGATTCAAGGGGACTTCATCTCCCAAATTAAAACGGACACAGGGCGCGTTTACAAAGTGGTGCAGGGAGGGGATGGGGCCTGAGGTGACATGTGAAAACACGCTCTGTGGCGCGTTTTAAGTTGGGGAAATAATTCCCCTTCAATCCTGAGAGCCCCAGGGGGCCAACTAGCCCACCAGGTGCTTCCAGTAAGCGCCACTGTACTGTGTTTTAGAGAGGTGGACCAGGCCGTGTCCCTTTTTACACCTCTCTGCAACGCAGCTCTGTGGCGCTTAATGGAGGTAGCTGGTGGGCTAGTTGCACCCCAGGGACCCTCAGGATTCAAGGGGAGTTAATCCCCCAACTTAAAACGCACCACAGGGCGCGTTTGCACAGTGGTGAAGGGAGGGGGCAGAGCGTGAGGTGACATGTGTGCAAACACGCCCTGTGGCGCGTTTTAAGTTGAGGAATTATTACCTCTTCAATCCTGAGGGTCCCTGGGGGCCAACTAGCCCACCAGGTACCTTCAGTAAGCGCCACGGAGCTGCGTTGCAGAGTATTGTAAAAAGGGGCGTGGCCTCTAAACACCTCTCTGCAACGCAGCTCTCTGGCGCATACTGGAGGTACCTGGCGGGCTAGTTGGCCTCCAGCCACCCTCAGGATTGAGGAGGAATAAATCCCCCAACTTAAAACGCACCACAGGGCGTGTTTGCAGACAGGTCACCTCAGGCCACGCCCCCCTTCCTTCACCATTGTGCAAACACGCCCGTGGCGAGTTGTAAGTTGGGGAATTAATTCTCTTTCAATACTGAGTGTCCCTGAGGGCCAACTAGCCCACTAGGTACCTCCAGTATGCGCCACGGAGCTGCGATGCAGACAGGTGTTCGGAGACCATGCCACTTTTTACACCTCTCTGCAACGCAGCTCTGTGGCGCTTACTGGAGGTACTTAGTGGGCTACTTGGACCCTAGGGACACTCAGGGTTCAAGGGGACTTAATCTCCCAAATTAAAACAGACACAGGGCGCGTTTACACAGTGGTGAAGGGAGGGGATGGGGCCTGAGGTGACGTGTGAAAACACGCCCTGTGGCGCGTTTTAAGTTGGGGAAATAATTCCCCTTCAATCCTGAGAGCCCCAGGGGGCCAACTAGCCCACCAGGTGCTTCCAGTAAGTGCCACTGCACTGTGTTTCAGAGAGGTGGCCCAGGCTGTGCCCCTTCTTACACCTCTCTGAAACGCAGCACTGTGGCGCTTACTGGAGGTGCCTAGTGGGCTACTTGGACCCTAGGGACACTCAGGATTCAAGGAGACTTAATCTCCCAAATTAAAACGGACACAGGGCGCGTTTACACAGTGGTGAAGGGAGGGGATGGGGCCTGAGGTGACGTGTGCAAACACGCCCTGTGGCGGGTTTTAAGATGGGGAAATAATTCCCCTTCAATCCTGAGGGACCCTGGGGGCCAGCTAGTCCACCAGGTGCTTTAAGTAAGCACCACTGCGCTTTGTTTCAGAGAGGTGGCCCAGGCTGTGCCCCTTTTTACACCTCTCTGCAATGCAGCTCTGTGGCGCTTACTGGAGGTACCTAGTGGGCTACTTTGCTAGTTGGACCCAAGGGACACTCAGGGTTCAAGGGGACTTTATCTCCCAACTTAAAACGGACAAAGGGTGCGTTTACACAGTGGTGAAGGGAGGGGATGGGGCCCGAGGTGACGTGTGAAAACACGCCCTGTGGCGCGTTTTAAGTTGGGGAAGTAATTCCCCTTCAATCCTGAGGACCCCTGGGGGCTAACTAGCCCACCAGGTGCTTCCAGTAAGCGCCACTGCGCTGTGTTTCAGAGAGGTGGCCCAGGCTGTGCCCCTTTTTACACCCCTCATAAACGCAGTTCTGTGGCGCTTACTGGAGGTACTTAGTGGGCTACTTGGACCCTAGGGACACTCAGGATTCAAGGGGACTTAATCTCCCAAATTAAAACGGACACAGGCCGCGTTTACACAGTGGTGAAGGAAGGGGATGGGGCCTGAGGTGACGTGTGAAAACACGCCCTGTGGTGCGTTTTAAGTTGGGGAAATAATTCCCCTTCAATCCTGAGAGGCCCAGGGGGCCAACAAGCCCACCAGGTGCTTCCAGTAAGCGCCACTGCGCTGTGTTTCAGAGAGGTGGCCCAGGCCGTGCCCCTTTTTACACCTCTCTGCAACGCAGCTCTGTGACACTTACTGGAGGTACCTAGTGGGCTACTTGGACCCTAGGGACACTCAGGATTCAAGGAGACTTAATCTCCCAAATGAAAACGGACACAGAGCGCGTTTACACAGTGGTGAAGGGAGGGGATGGGGCCTGAGGTGACGTGTGCAAACACGCCCTGTGGCACATTTTAAGTTGAGGAAATAATTCCCCTTCAATCCTGAGGGCCCCTGGAGGCCAACTAGCTGTATTCTAAGTGTCTTTTAGCATAGCACTGGCTCTAGGACTGGTTAGTCACAGTCAGTTACCACCAGTACCCATCTGAAAAAATTGTAAAAACTGCACCAAAACCCAAACACTTATAAATTCACCCAGGTACTCTCCTTGCAGTACTCTAATCATTCAGTCAGTACCCAAGTACTCATGCAGTGAGCCAGGCCTTAGCACATGGACTGCTTTAAACGCCTATCCACTATGCATGCAGTCCTCTAACCACCTACACACTTGTCTTTTACCCCTTCAATTCTCCAGTCAGTATCTATGCACTCCAGCAAACACCCTGTCACTCTCCTTGCACTCCTCCAGTGACCCATTCAGCACCATCTACTAATCCATTCACTGCGCCAAAACCCAAACACTTATAAATTCACCCAGGCACTCTCCTTGCAGTACTCTAATCATTCATTCAGTAACCAAGTACTCATGCAGTGAGCCAGGCCTTAGCACATGGACTGCTTCAAACGCCTATCCACTATGCATGCAGTCCTCTAACCACCTACACACTTGTCTTTCACACCTTCAATTCCACAGCCAGTATCCATACACTTCCTGCAAACACCCTGTCACTCCCCTTGCACTCCTCTAGTGCATTTATCCAGGTGGCAAAACGACTGTCAGTACTTTAGTTTTGACTTCCAGAGTTGACAGTTGCAAATCCAATATTTCCGCTGCCCGTCTCATTACCATGCAAAAGGACGCAGTCTCTGCGAGCGATGCGCTGGGGGAGAACACAACCCAGTGTCCAGGGAAGTTCATCCCACTGGCCTCCTGCAAGTCCATGTAGAAATTGTCATTATCATAGCGTGGTGGAAAACAATACCCCCCACCTCCATTGCCATCCCCAAAGGTGGGATGAACCTGATCAGAGTCCAAATCTTGGAGTCATGGGGTGAGGCTCTGAGACAAAGGCATGTTTCTATGTGAGTTGGATTAAATTGGGGTCTCAGTCCAGGTAGAGATTAATTTTCCTTGGAACCGGAAAGGACTGTAGGAAAGAGGTTTTATTCCGGCAGCGTGAGGATCAGCATCGGCACCAAAGGGACTGGCATGGATTTTGGTGCCAGATTGGAAGATTGGAAGTATGATCTGATGTAGGAACAGATCCTGAGGCGCTGAGAACAGATTTACCTGTAGTAACCCAATTGGAGGCCTCTGCAGATCCTTGGGGCATGAAGGCTTGCCAAAGGAGACTGAATAGTGCCAAAAATGTGCAGCATAGCCTCTCTAAAGGCCTTGATCTGGTGCAACTTCCCAGATAAAGCCACAATCCCAGGATGCATCAGAGTCAGTTGTAGGAAGAGTCCTGGGTTGGGGACCTGGAGCGAACCAATGAGGCACCCTGATGTTTTCACAACTTCTCAGACTGAGTTGCGGGACTGGGACAAATCTTGCTAGGCCTTCTTGTGCTTGTGTTTTGACCGCGACTTAATGGATGACTTGGACTGCGATGAGGACCTGTCACAGCACTGGCATAAAGAGCGGGAACAGGTCTGCGCCCTCACCTTCAAATGGGAGCGGTTCTTCTAAGACTTTTATCAATGTTCGGTGACATACAGCTTTGCTGTGCATTCCCAGATCACCTTCGGATTCATGAGAGCACACTCCTAACAGGACTTGGAGACATGCGCCGAACTAAAACACCAGAGGCACACCTTGTGGGGACTGGTCACAGACATTTCATGACAGTCCTGACAAGACTTATACGCTATAGTTTTAGATTGGGACATAGTTCTCACTTGCACACTGGAAAAAAGTAAAATTTTGTAAGAAAAAACTTGTCAGCAGATGAAGACAAAGTCGGGAGCAAGCCCTGGATCCACGTGAGAAGGTGCAGAAAGAAAGGAGTTGACATTGATGTAGAGCTGTGTCGCCACTTCTAGGGTGGAACAAAGTCAACATGTAGCCACATACGTGCATACGATGAGCGGAGCAATGCTGTTTAAATCTTCCGGATTCAATCTAGTGCCTGGGGATGTTATAAAAGTGAGGAACCTGGGGATAGAAGTATCCATCAGAAGTGCTCACACAATTCTCCACGGTCTTTGTTTGAGTCGTCCCAGGTCACAGAAGGTTTCCTCGTTTCTACCAGGTAAGCATACTATATGAGCAATCTGGAGACAAGTGGGATCGCGTTTGCGGAACAATAACTATGCGGGGATCAGATGGATAAAACAAAATGGAAGGCTTTATACAGCTCGAGCATTTCCATCAAAGCAGGAAGTGGAATGATATAACGAGGTAAATACATCGAAGACATATCCTGGCCTCGAAGGAAGAGGTCAGTTCGCCAAAACTGTGCCTCAGAAAGTGAAGCCATGCTACGGTGGATGATTAAAGGCGGAGGAGCCGGTAAGAATAGATTCTCGGCGACAGAACCCTTCACAAGAGACCCGAAGCCGTACAATGGGCGCTTGCCCCGATCCTCACAATTATAATGCAGGCTTTGAGGAGGACAAATGCTTAAGCGAGACAGCTCTGGCGGCCATAGCTACAGAGAAGAAGCGCAGAACACACCAAGTTCAAACACGACGCGCGGCAATTACTCTGGGAGGCATGATACCATCGCGCACAGAATGAAAAGCATGGCACCTTGGCTAATATCTGGAACGTGTCCGTAACTGCTCGCTGGATGGCCATATTTCAAAACATCAAACAACGGGGGAATTTAAAACGATTCATTTTGGCAGGGCGTTATTAAAAAAATGCGCTTTCAGTGAAATGATATGGGTAAATCAGTAACGCAAAAAAAACAACTTGAATTAACAAACGTCTCGCCAGTCTATTGAAACAGGAGTAAGCGATTAGGTGTCGAATTAACCAGTGTTTGTTGAGTGACAGGGGTGTGAAATGCACCTTCTTTATTTCTGCAAAACAAGCCTTTTCACTGAAGACTGTTCAGGAGTGCTACCAACAAGAGCTGCTGTGAAGTACAGGCCTACGAGAAGTTTACTCTGTTTACACCCGATGTTCCCACCGGGACTGGCACGTTTATTATGTAATGAAAAGCTATGCATTGCCCTAGCTGTCACGAGCTCCATGTCATGTGTGTGCAAGTTCAGGTAACTCTAAATTTTTAGCCAACAGCATTATGCTTTCTGACACTTGTGGTTTCAGTTTTTCTTTAAAGGTATAGCGTTCTAAAGCCCATCAGGCGTGGTGCCGCTGGACTAAAAAATACAAGAACAGCTGAATGTGTCAAACACATCAGGAGTCATATGGCCGTCGTCTGAAGGTCAAAGTAAGTTTGGCCTCCACCATAATCCCACCTAAATGCAACATATAGTCGTCCCGGTGCACTGAGCAGACAAAGACTCCACTTTACCTCCCTTCTGCATGAAATAGACGCTCTAACCAAGCAATGACAAGGCCAATAGGTCTAACTTACATGTATTGATTGGACACAAGTGCAAACAACACTACAGGCACACAGAACATTCTCCCATACATTCACGTAAGAAACACATACAGGGGGGGGAATGAACACAAAAGTAGAATACATGCAGGCCCAACGAAGAATCACATGTAAACCCATGCACATAAAGGCATCACTTCGGCACAAATGCACACACTGAATACATAAAAACAATGGGCCCGATTCACAAAGGTAAGCTGAGACGAAACTCCAACTTTACGACTTTCGGTATTCACAAAGGGCATTTAGGAGCAGTAAAGATAGACTTTTGTCTCAGTTAAACTTAAGTTTTGGTGTTAAGTTTAACTGAGACCAAAACTTAAGTTCACTGTGACATGTTTAACTTTATTGCTCGCAAATGCCCTTTGTGAATACCGAAAGTCGTAAAGTTGGACTTTTGTCTCCGTTTACCTTTGTGACTAGGGCCCAATGTTTAAGCATTGTCATTTTGAAACGAGCATTGGCATAACCAATAGGTCCCGCCTTTGGGACCTTATAAGTGTTTAGCCATGCAAGCAACAGTTGCATAACTAAATACTTATAAGGTCCCAAAAGCGAGACCTATTGCCTATGGAAAGCGGCCGTGTGGCCGCGAAAGTAAAAGTAATCGCGATCACGATCAATCATCAAAGCGGCCATGCCGCCACTAAAGTGAAAGTAAACGCGGTAAAGCGCGGCGCGCGCGCCCGCGCACATGCACTGTAGCTCCAGGCTGACCTGGTAGCACTTTTTGGAGCCCTCTCAATAAGTCTCGCCAGACCAGCGCATGCAATAGGTCAGGCGAGACCTAAAAAAGGAAGCACGGCTGGTCTTGTAGTGTCCTAAGGCAAGCACGTTTCATTGACACTTTTTTTGTCAAAGGGTGATACTTAAAATACTAAACACTCTGAAGAATCAGGTATTCATTTATTTACATGTGTGGTGAACAAAAAAAGCCACTGCAGGATGTCTCAAGTCTCTTTATATGCATAACATGTCGCTCTTATCTCGTCTGTCCTTAAATAAGACACCTGGGAAGGGCCCAAGACCTGAAGGATGGGTTTATGTTGCTGGCCACACCACATTCCATATCCCACTAGCAGAGGCAAGGCGGCTGTCATGGAGCTCAGGCAGGAAGTGACAGATTTCGCCCAGGAAGTTCTTTCTGCTGGCATCACTTCTCTTCAGAATGGCCAGTCCAATTGTCACCAATCCTTACCTTATTCTCACTGTCAATCCGCTTGAGAATAGGGGAAAATGCTGCTTATGCCATGCCGTGAGATTGGCATACTATCTCAGGTTCTTCACTAAACAACAAAATGTGCCACTTGGTGAGGTGGGATGCAGGAGACTTTCTATGCTGTGCAGCCGACCCTTGGTAAACAGATAGGGTGAAGCTAAATGCAGCAGCAAAGTAGTAAGAAATGTAAAAGTTGGGGAGTGGACAACTATGGCAGCCATTCTGTGAGAATGAAATCCTTTACTTTCCAGCTCCATATATCCTAACCGAGCCGTATGGTGGCATCTCAATACCATGTGGAGATGATAAAAAGCCATCGCAGTATAATGAGTCTTCAGTAATGTCTGGTAGCAAGAGAAATGGGCCATAATGCATTAAGTGAATAGAGGCTGCAGTTTTCACTGTTAAATTCAGACTGCACGTCAGACCATACAAAGTGGAACTGTTTTTACTTCCTATTGTATTACCATGCCACTAATCGACCACTCTGAACCATTATGAATGCACACAATTATAATTATAATAAAATTACTCCGCACTTCCTCACAGGCACTCTTGCCAAAGCTACACAAGCATCCGCTTAGGAAATTCCACTTTTTAAGGTCAACGTTGCCAAGAAACGTTGCATGGACCTTAACGCTGTCTGCTGCCTCTGCCAACAGGTAAAGTCTCTTGATTGAAGCTCTGCATTCTTTGAAAACAACAGAAGGACATTTACACAGCGAATGCCAAGCATAGCGTGGGCAGAGAAGAATTCGCGGCCTTTTCCGCAAGGGTATGTAAACAGAAACTCCGTTACAGAACAAATATGCCTGAGAGCACACAGTGCGGCCACCTGCAGACCCCAGAAACAATGCTCCAGGGTTGGGCCGGGCGAGGTCTTCAGCATCTAAAGAATGTCACCGGAACAAGGGCTTGTCCTGTGCTCCAAACTGAGCACGGTGTGCAGCTGACGTGTGCGCCATGTTGGCCTTTTCTGCTCTTGTCGTCGATGGCGGTGACTCAGGCGCCTGTCATCCGGGGCTCTTGGCGATGCACGTGGCAGGTGCACTGGGGGAGCAGGTGGGAACGCGTTTGCCTTTTCCAGCTAACCAATGCTCACTTTTTGGGTTTAAATACAATAAAAGGTTGCTAGTGGCACTGCCTGCGCAAGCAACAAAACACACAAAAAGCTGTATGCACACCCGGGGGTCTTTTCTCGACATGCCGCATTCCTTAGGTGCTGTTGCCTGGTCACACCCTCACAGGTCAGCTCAGCCCTGTCTCCCCTGTGCACAGCACAGATCTTTGGTAAACAGCCATTCATTTCAACAGCCCTGACGAAATGTTAAAGGAATGAACGCTCTGGGCAGCAATGGAATGCAGGACTGCCCGAATTATCGTTGGGAATGGTGAAATATCAGCATTTTTGTATGAATCAACGCACAATAAAAACCCTATAGCGGCAGTGGACGCAAAGATATATTTTATTCCAAAGCACTCCGCCTTTTTTCTGCACAGAAGAATATTATAAAATGGCATTTACACATAACCACTGTGAAAAGCCAATCTGAGTAGAGGAGAAGTGTCAAGGGGCTAAGGTGCAGACCTGAAACATGGAAGTATGAGTTCCAATCAGGGCTTCCCTGCCTGACCAGAGCATGTCATCCCAGGCAAACCCTTTCACCCTATTCACAAAGTTTTCAGAGGTGTGTGTAAATGCATACACATGTGAGAAATTGTAAGCCGCACCTGCTTGAAATAGATGTGTTTAACAATCCTGAAATGTTTCAGTTAATCATATAGTTACATCAAGTATGCAGCACTTCAGCAGCCTTAAGTGGGGACTTGGGCCAGATGTACGACCATTGGATTTTACGACTCGCAAATTGCGACAAATTGCGAGTCGCAAAATCCAATGAAAAACAGTGTCTGAGACACTGTTTGCGATTCCCAATGGGGTCGCAAATTGCCTCATGAATATTAATGAGGCTGTCGCAATTTGAGACCCCGTTGGGAATGGCTGGCACTCCCAGGGATGGTGGCCTGCTGGGATCAGCAGACCACCATGTCTGGGACTGCTTTGTCAATAAAGCAGTTTCTTCTTTTTAAATGCAGCCCGTTTTCCTTAAAGGAAAACGGGATGCATTTAAAAAATAATGACCACTGCCTGCCCTTAAAAAATATTTGCGCATCCCATTTGCGAGTGCTTTGACACGCTTCTCAGAAGGGTGTAAACTTTGAGTGTTTTGCAACCGCAATTGCGGTTGCAAAACATTCATACATAGGTTTTGGACTCGCTATTAGGAAGGGACGCCCTTGGCACGCCCCTTCCTAATAGCAAGTCGCTAACCCTATTTTGCGAGTCGCTAATTGATTAGCGACTCGCAAAAAAGGGTTAGTACATTGGGCTGACCTATTTTGCAGTCGCACAGGGGCCGAAATCTCCTTTGCAACCGCAAAAAGAAGGTTGCACATCTGGCCCTTGATGCATTAGTTCAGATCAAAAAAAAGTAAAATACACGCAACCTAAACCTTGACTCATCTCTGATGTTATCATCCTTTTAAAAGACGTCAACTTTTGTCTGGAAAACCATGTTAACAAATATGTTTCAACCAAAACAAAATGTGCAAGCCGAAACCTTCAGCATCCTGGCACTCTAAACAACTTCCCAACAACAAACATTCATCCACAGACATGAAAGAAAATAGAATATAAACAGACGCCCACAACCTCACAAAACTAAAGTCCCTTCACATACCGAACAGACAACTCATCACATTAGCCCAAACAATGTACTTTATCAACACTATCAATGAAGCTGCTAAAAGAAGCGGAATACACTCCAAAACATTTGCGTACCGCATCAACACCTTGCCTGAACCTGCTATCTCACACTCAATGGATAAGTGTGAAGCAACTAACCACTTCTTCAATGAAAAAGATCCAAATTCAAACCTGTTCCTCCCCTGACACTCACTCCATCCCACTGCATCCAAAATGGCCCTCTTTCAAACCTCTGTCTCTCAAACAACTCCTTAGCTCCTTCGAAGCCAGCACGTATGAAGATGATGTCTTACCCTCATCTGTCATCAATGTCCTCTTTAGAGAAGTTCTTTCTCCACTACTCACTATAATATTACCTCTCTCACTCAAGGCATCTTCCTTCAAGCCAGATCCTTCCGCTCCTGAAAAAACCCATTCAAGACTCTAATGACCTTGCCAACTACCAGTCCATCTTTCATCTACCTTTCATAGGCATGACCGTCAAAAAAAAAGTCTCTGCACAACCTAGCGAGCACATTACCCATCATTTCCTGCACAGCTAACAATTCAGCTTCAGATTACACTGCAGAACTTTAACAGCTACCTTTAAATTAGAGGATCCCCTACTTACCACAGATAAAGATAGCCACCCCTTCCTAATATTATTGGGCCTCTTAGCTGCTTTTAACCGTGCTGACCACCCACCCTCATTCACACCCTGGAGTCTCGAAGGGGATTCATGAGAAACATCCTTGCCTGGTTGTCTTCCAATATAAATTAATTCACATGAGCACCATCAGGTCCCAGAATATTCCATTCACCTGCAGAGCTGCCCAGAATTCTATCTTGTCCCCTGCCACCTTCTACCTCTACACGGAGCCCCTTGCAGCTCTCCTCAAAGAAAACATCAAATTTCACAGATTTGCGAATTACACACCACAGTATTTAAAAGTGTCCTCAGTAACATAAATCAAATGCTTGAAACATTACTTTCATCTCATCCAGACTTGAACGTCCAGAAACTACCCGTAGCTTAACCCCACCAAAACAAAATTATTTTTCTTCACCAAGAAGAAGCAATGTCTAATCCTAACCTGGCTAGCCAAAATGAACCTCGAAGATTGGAGCCCCAACTTTCACCCAATGTCATGTCGCTCACCCTGGACATTAATGTTACCCTCAAGAAGCACATCAATCAAAAAACATAAGAGCGCCCAGTGCCACCCCTCTCTGCTAATGAAGTGAAACCATTTTTCATAGAAAGTGATTAAGAGCTCCTGTTCAAGCCCTCTTAATGTTGCATCTGGATGGTGGCAAGTCCCAGCTTCACAGACTCCCAGACTGCACACTGGCACCCACTCAGGGAATCCTACATGCAGCAGAACATCCCATCAAAGACCTGAAGAAATATGATCACATCAGCCCCACCCTGATGAAACTCCTAAGGTTGCCCTTGCCATCCCGTACAATCTTCAAAATCAGATGCATAATCTACCACACTCTCACAACCCTGCTTAGCTGGCAAGTAAACTCACCATCTCCGGAGGCTCTCAGCACTCCAGAATCAGGGAACCATCTATTGTACTTCCAGAGAGATAGAAAGCAGGAGACAAAAGTTATTGGTCGAAAGAATGAAGGAAATAATGATTCACAACATCTCCAATAGGATTTTATCAACAGCTGAAATCTGTCTCCTGCTTCAAGGATTATCTTTTGAACTGGCAAGATTTGTTCAAATCAAAAGAGAAATAGTTACGTTTTCTGCATAATTTCCCAGAGAATTATTAGAAACATTTTGCCTCTCCTCTGCTAGAAAGGATCTAGTGTAAGCTATGATCCTTCATATATTATTGACATTTTCTCTTCACTGCTCTGCCGAGCATATCCTAAAACACTACAGCTGCTTCAAAATGCCACCACCAGGCTGGTACAAGGTCTGAAGAAATCAATTCCGATCCTCAATGAGCTTGAGAAATCGCACTAGCATCTGATTTGAAAGATGCCAATTTGAAGCACTTTGCTTATGCCACAAAATATTACACAGGCAATGCCAGTATTCCTCTTTAGATTCCTTCTAGGCCTGGTACTTACCATCTAGCAATCTAAGATCTTGATAGGCCTACAGAGGGATTAATCCGAAGTCCAAGAAGGCAATAATTGGTGTTCAATCATTGTCCCAACATTTGGAACTCATTTTTCTTGGCTCTTCGTTCTCAACCTAATTCGGGAGCTATCAGGAAAAACTTCAGAACCTTCATGTTCATGATTAACATCTAAAGACATTGCCCCTTTCTCCATCTCAATTTGGGAGTTATACCAGGTGCTTTTCTCTGGGATCACGTTTCCTGAGATCAATTTCCCCTCTAACACCAGGTACACTTTCTTCTGGAACTATATGATTAGCACTTGTACAAATGCAATAAATCAATGAAAATCAAATTCAAAAACGTTTTTGGTAACAATGATCCGTAATCAACAGAGTTCATTAATTTTTAACCAACTTCCACTTTCTTCCCTCCTGCTCTTAAGTTTCTGACAGAGGTAAAAATATTTGAAAAAAACATAATGATGGAACTAGACCAGATAAAATCATATAAAAGCTACACAAAATCCAACCTAATGAAGGGTGACATACTGGAAAAGAACGAATTACAAGAACACAAAAATATAATTACTAAATGTGCCCATAAGGGTGGGAAAATTTGTATACAGAATATTGATGATTATAGGATGAAAATATGTCATCAGCTAAACAATCAAGATCATTATAGGAGAATACCAACTAATCCAACCAAATAAATTCAATGCAACATAAAATACAGCTTATTAGAAGGCGAGGACGGCCAAGCAAAAAAGAGTTTGACTTTCCACATGATAAGAACCCTAGAGCTCCCTTTTTGTTCACTCTTCCAAAAATTCATAGAAATGCATGCACATTGCCAAGCAGACCAATTGTCTCTGGAGTCAATATTGTCTCAGAACCAATGGCTAAGTATGTTGACCACTTCCTGAAATATTTTGTGGAAACAGTACCTTCTAATGTGGAAGACACAATGGACATCATTTATAAGACAGAAGGAGCAACATTTACAGACATGGATCACATTATGGCCACTCCTGATGCTGAAAGTCTTTACACAAACTTCCAAGGGGATGGGTATATTGAAGTAATTGAATGGTGCCTTAAAAAAGTGAGAAGTCACACAGCATTCATTTTGAAACTGGCTAAGATATGCTTAAAAATTGCTTCTGATTGAATTTTACTTCCAGATGAAGGGGACAGTAATGAGATGTCCCTTTGCTCTAGAGATGACCATTCTTTTTGTGGTCAAATATGAGAAGTTATGGGTATTTAACAACAATCGATTCAATTAAAAAATTACCCTCTCAAAAAGGGATATAGACAATATTCTCATTATTTGGGATAGCACATCAGAAGAACACACCGTATTCTGCGATTGGTCAGATGCTTGCCCCTCATATATAAAGACTATTTTATATTGAAGTGAAAATGAAATCAAAATCTTCGATCTAAAGTTGAAAATGATGATGGTCAAATTCACTTGCCACTGTAAAATAAGAGTATTGCCCAAACATTTTTTTGCTCAGCTTCAGCTTCATTACCACCAAAGAAAGTTGAAGGACAATCTCATGTTCAGTCACTTTGCGAGAGTGAGACAGAGTTATTTCAAGAGAGAAGATTATTTTACTCAAGCAGCATGTTTGGACCGAAGATTAAGACAAAGGGGTTACATCCAAAAGACTCCGAAGGGGGAGCCTGAAGAAGGCATTGTTCACCCCAAGAGAAGCATTATTAACACTAAATACCAAGTATGACATATAGAAACAGGTATATGTTACAACATTCAATAAAGGTATACATAGAATAAAGCCAATCATCATGCGCAACTGACATTTTATCTCAGGATTAGAACCCAATGTGAAAGAGCTCATCTTTGCACCGAGAAAAAAAAGGAATTTGAGAGAAGACCTGATAAAATTGAACATAAAGGACAAAACACACAACAGCAGTGGGGACACCTTGATAGTTTTGAACACTGTCAACACTTTCAATAATGCTGGTAGCTGAAGTAGAACACTCTTGAAAGCAATTAAGCACTGCAGTAACCTCCTATACCACACTCCGAGGACAAGTGCAACATCATCAACAACTTTTTCAATGAGAGTTACAGGACATAACAAATGTGGCCACTGTGCATAGAAGGATCTTAACTCATGTTACCAAGGCATAAACACAAAGTTCAAATTCACAAACAGTAAATCATAGAATGTGGCATATTTTAGCATCGCTCCATGTGGTAAAGGCTACATTGGAAAAACAAATCAGGTGATTTGCAACAGAATCACAGAGCACAGGGAACACATTAAATGTAAAGTACAGACAGAATTGATGGTTCAACTCTTCATAAGTGCTCAACATTCAATCACAGATTCCAAGTAGAGCGTCCTGAAAATAATTACAAGAAACAAAGAAGAATGAGACATAGACAGGATTTTAATAAGGCAGGAAACAAAAGTAGTTAAGGATCGTAGAAAATCAGTTCAGTGAACTTTCAGAATTAGGAAATGTAATTTAAATACCTCATGACTCACTGGGGGATACTTGGGCGATGAAAAACACTACTTTGAGAAGCGAACTGAAGGAGTTTATTAAATCTGATATAATCAATTCAGAAGGATATTATGAAATACACAAAAATAGAATGATGACATATCGTGTTGGGATGTACAACCATAGATGCACAAACTGTTTGAGAATTAGTTATGTAATCGTGTCCTTGGAAGCCTTTTCCAAATGTCCACATCAATAGCATTAATTATAATTAAGAATAACATACTATGCATGAAAAGAGCCTCTACAAAGGCAGAATTCTGCCAGTAAAGTTGATTCAAGAATTTCTATATTAGACATATCGAGCAGATGGAGTGATACGAAAGTTCCTACTGCCCTGCACTTTCGGCTTCCACAGTACAGCCACTAAACCCAGAATACAGTGTCTTAATAATTTTCTTGAAGTAATGCTGTAGGGAATCCATCTTTTCTCCATGGCCCCCAAGATTTGTTGCCTTTGCTGTTTTCTTGGCTTTGGGATTCTATGGACTTTATCCATGCTAAACAACAGTAAAGTGCCTGTGCCACTCCTTTAAACATGGTTGAATTGGCCGCTTCCTAATTAGTATATTTAACTTGCCTACAAGTCGCTACTTTATGGTGTACAAATTACACCCTGGGACTGGAGTTAAGTGCCACCCATGGACTGGAGCACCTATTGTGCCTTCTACTACAGTGGCAAAGCAAGCATGGCTTCAGCCCCATCCTGTGTAGCGTGACTGCTGCAGTGCGACCTGTTAAAATGATCATTTTTGACAGGTAAAAAAAAAAACTATTAAATATTAGTAAGTCACCTATATGTAAGCCTTGTAGTGCACGAGTTAGGATGCATGGTATTAAAAGAGAGGAGTTGGGGAGAGGAGTTGGCCTAACCACTAGGGCGGCCGACCTCGAATCTGATGAACTGGGTTCGAGTCTCGGCAATGACGCTAAACATCCTGTGATTCTGGGCAAATCACTTAATCTCCCCGTGCCTAACAAAAATGAATGTGTCCTCATGTAATGCAACTGGTGCTATGTAAAGCGCTCTGATACCCGAGTCGGGTCAAGTTCGCGCTATATAAAACTCTATAAAAAAATAAAGTGGGTGTAAATACCCTAAAAGCTATTTTATGTACTGTGGCAGGCCTATCTGTTTTATATACAGATACACTATTAATACTATATCTCAAGAGTGGGACCAGCTAGAAAAATAAACAAATCACTATATTTATACTTATTAAAAATACAATTCAATGGTGACGCAGGATTTTTAACCAATATTAAGGAAAAAAACGTTTGAAAAGTTATCCTTTACATAGCTGAATGGTCAGAAGGGTAATTAGCATAAGCCCCAGCCACCTCTCAGCCTGTGTGTAGCCTTGAATAGGCGTTAAAAAGGTGTGAAAAACCTCCCAGAAGCAAACAATAGGCTCACCTGAATGGGCAGAGATGACTCCTCTGATCTCCACAACATATGCAGGGTGGGATGGGCATCCTTTTTCACACTACAGTCTCAAATCTTGATAGTCACGTCTGTTGAGACACCTGTAGCATGTGGGGCACAGTATAAAGGAGGAGAATAGGATGTCAAGAACATTTTTGACAATCCCCTATCTAGTTGCTGAAGGACCCTACTTTTGTCCAACCAGACTCCTGTTTCTGGGTTTATTGTGGGTACAGTGTCTCCCTCAAAATAGATATTAGTGTTAGATATGGAAGAACACTAGAATTTCCATAGTACACTTCCACACACAACACCAGCCCTCAGAGCCCAAGGTATATGAGGACGAAGACCTTTGCCATTTTGAAAGTGCCCTGATATTTTGCATTTTGTGCGTTTCCAGTAACACCAAAAGAAACTACTCAAAAGGTGGGTAGCGTTGGCCATTTGGTGAGGCAACTTTTAACCCATTGGTTAGGTAGGAGCCAGGACTCACCTCTATCAACTAGCCTGTACCTTGCATAAATGCTGTGTCCTCAGACACCCTCTTCACTTTACTTTCTGGACCTGCAGAAGACCAGAAGAGGACTGGACCTGCTGTATGTAACCTGAGAGTAGCCCGGATGGACTGAACTTTCTCCTTCTGGTATCCAAGACAAAGACGTGGGCTTAAAGGGTAAGGTGGTTGACCTGCTTTGTGGCTAAAGAGAGAAAACAAAAGTGCCCAGCTGACCAGCAGGAACTGGACCTTAACTGGACACTACTGTTGGCCTCTGCCTGACACCCTGTGAGCCTGTAAGGGCCTCCCGTGAGGCCCTCAGGGCCTGAGACATGTACTACTTTGGCTGGTAGAGACTTAAGGACTAACTTGGAAGGTAAAATCTTTGACCACGACAGTCCTGGTTGGTTTAGCCGACCGGCGCTCCATTGCAGTGGGCCACTAGGTGCACCTAACCAGTCTACTGTGTCCATAAACTCTCATTGATGCTTTCTGATTCTTGGCACTATGGTCTCTTACATTTTTAAACACTCTTATCCTCAGTTCCTCTTATTAGATTTTTGTAATTTTGGGGTCATTCTGTTTATCAACTTTTATGCCATTTTTCTAATTCAACTTGCGATTTTTACTGTTTTGCATTTGAATTTATTACTGTATTCGTACTGCATAAATACATTACATATTCCCTGTCTGCTCTGTGCTATAGCTCCCAAGGGATTGAGCTCAGGTTAATTTAGTGACTTTGAGGATTCACCCTGACATTCAGTCACCCACCTCAAAATAATTCAATTTCTTACAAATGCTGCCAGGTATATGCCAGACAGCGAGTCCATAATCCAATAATCGATGTTGCAGTACAGAGCTCTAAACTACACAGGTGGCCTTCCCAGTATCTGAAAAGAAAGGTGGAATATTGCAATGCAAAGTAAGTACCAGGGGCTATTGCTTAATGAAAGACTGCACCAGGGCAAACAAACACAGCAGGGTCCGCACTAAGGTGAAAAATCAGGCACCCAAAAGTCTGGTACATTTCACTATAAACCAGCAAAATAACTCATGACAAGAAACTATTCACTTATCATGTTCTCATCTGCAGGCTCATATCAGCAACACAATGGAACCTTGGGGTGCTTTCTCCAGGAGACCACCGGGGTGCTTTAAATTAATGATTAAAGAGTTTAAGGATTTACATAACACGTGCCCCTTTTCAGAAGATTTCCAAAGACACTATGGAAGCTTGAGGACAGAACTCCATGAAGTTACATGGGTTGTTTTGTTTAAATAGATCACTAATTTCACTAGTGAGACTTAAAATATATTTCTTTGCCCTATTTCAAAATTTACAAAGCGGGATTGGAAGTAAACTGGTATGCTGCCCTCATACAGTAGCAGACACATGTGAACAAAAACAGCCCAGCATGTCTACATTCATAATGATTGTTTTTATTAATCCAGAAACCTAGTTCAATTACATTATCCTCCTGAGGAAGATCTCCAAAGACGTGTTGCCCTGATCAGACGATTGAAATGTGTTGACCTATTAACTAAAGAACGTTTGATAATTCAACAATTAAATGGACTTATGTCATAAACATAAGCCTACATATAAACAAAGAAAGGTGTATTAACTAGTGTAGTCATGGGCCCTTAGGTGAATTATATTGAGTACATTTGAGACATATTATAAATATTTGCATTTTGAACAAATTGGGATTCTGTCAACTCTCTTTCTCTTTTTAAATACTTCTATGTGCATATAGTAGTCCACAAATATGCTAATAATTACTAAAGAATGACAGACACACACACACACACACACACAGATGAGCGATAATGAAAATATTGCTAAAAGTGGCAGAAATATTTTGTGATATTAAAGAATTTATCAAACAAATGCAATTACATCTAAAATAAGTACGCAGCATTAGAAAATGGTCTATGTGTTACAAGCTTAGAAGAATAGTGAATTGATAGATGACTGCTGTTTTTGCTTGATTTTTGAAGCGTTGGGATGTGGAAAGCTTGCCAGCTAATATTAGCATAGGACAGGACATTTTGCGGCTCTGCTTGCAGTATGCAGTACTGATGTAGTTCACATTGCAAAATCCATTCCTAGAATTTGCCTGAGATTGGGTACTGTTCTGCATTATCCCAGGCATTGACAAGAGGTTGCTTGTTGGCAAGGCCACTGAGGGCACTCTAAAACGATGAGTCTATAGCATCACACAAACCTAGGTAATCACTTTCTTAAGGATCAAGGAGCAGTGACTGCCCTATTCATACCATGCACTGCCCATTCAGCACACTTAAATCATCAGACTTGGTTCTACATCTTTCAACTACACACCTGCATGACGCACTTCAATATGCTCACAACTATTTCCTTTTCCCTTAATAGAACTTTATTTGTACACTATTTACTTCTTCCACACTAGATATCTTCCCGAATTTTGTCACACTGCAGCAACAACAACACTTGCATTGCCCCTCCCTCTCCTTCAGTTGCTGCTCAATCACCCTCAGAGCCTCATTCTTTCCATCCACCAAAGACACAGCTTCATGGTAGGCTTGTACCCTCAAAACAAGTCAAATGGCGCCTTCCCCAAGAATGTCTGTCACTCTATATGATGCCAACATCTCTTTAACATTCGCACTCCACTGTCAAACCCTCATTTTAGAAATCAAGGCACACTCTATAATCATTTAAATCATCCTCTTTTACCACCCCATTCTTCTCTGAATGGCACAATCCAGGTCTGTGCATTACTATCCAAATCTTCAACAGATAACAATCTATCTCTCCTGACATCAACTAACTCCTTTGTGAGTAAATACAACAGATGGATACCCCTTCCATAATCTAATCTACTTACGATAATTTTTATTTTTAAAGTGCACTTATGCCTAGGATTCAAGGTACCGAGTAGATTCAAGGTACCGAGTATATAAAACCAGCACTACTCATCGACATATTGAAGGGGGATTACAAAGAACAAAGCCAGGTTTTAAGTTGTTTCCGGAACTTCAAAAGGGAGGAAAGGTAGACTTCCACAGACTGCATGTGGTCACAGAGAAAGTGCTGTCACCAGAGGGAACTTCGGATTAAGTTGGGATTTGAAGCAAAGCCAGGTTGGATGACCTTAGAGAAAGTCAAGTTGGATGACCTAATAAAATGGCTAGAGCTGTGCAAGCTAAATTTGGATGCCTTAAAGCCAGGCTGTTGGAAAACAATAGTAAGATCCTTAACTTTGATGTATTTCACACAAGCAACCAGTGAAGAGAATGTAAATCAGGAGAGATAAACTCCTATTTTCTGAGATGTGCCATGATTCTTGCAACTGCATTCTGAACTATCTAGAGATGACCAAATGTTTCTCAGCTTCTCCAAGATGCATGTAGACTGGTTCCACAGTCAATTCTAGATTGTATTAGGGTCTGAATGCTGTAACATTGTGGCAGGAATAAAATGTTAGAATGTGGCAGGATTCTCCATTGACTGCAGCTGGTAAGAGCTGGTAACAGAGGTAACATGGAGGTCCAAAGACTGCTTGTGATTGCGCCGTGAACCCAGGTTAAATAAAGATTTAGCAGTGGTAGGGCTCGTACCAGTGGCTAGTTGATTGAAACTCAAATGGACTGGTGGCATCAATCAGCAAAATGTCAGGACTGATGTTTTAAAAATTGGATTGACATTCAGCATGTCACCACTGCTAAATATGAGATCTGCATGAGGTCAGTGGGTTTCTAATCTTAGAAGCCACTGTTGGGGAGAAGTTTTCAATAAAGTTCTTAGTGGAGTGAAAACCAGCACAGAAGGAACCTCCTACTCGATAGGATTAAATCTTCCTCCCCAATGGATCCTTTACCGCTAAAAACACTGAAGGGGTGCAGAAACAGCATTCTTCCGCCCATGTTGGAAGTCATGAATAGGGCTATTGTCCAGGGTTCCTTTCCACCAGTGTGGAAGAAGGCTATTGTAAAGCCTCTCCTTAAGAAACCGTCTTTGGATCCTGGCCTTCTTAAAAACTTCAGGCCAATCTCTCTGCTCCCGGCCCCTGCAAAAATACTGGAGGCACACCTCAACTCCCACCTCTCCACTTTTCTTGAGACCAGTGAGTATCTTGATAACACTCAGCACGGTTTCAGAAAGTACCACAGTACCGAATCCGCACTTACTGTTGTAGTAGACAACATCCGACGTAAAGTGGATAGTGGCCAAACTACAATACTGGTCCTATTAGATCTCACAGCCGCGTTCGATACCCTGTCTCCCGCCATTTTAACATCTCGGCTTAGGGAGGCAGGGGTTACTGGGCCGGCCTTGAATCTTCTTAACTCCTTTCTCCTTGGTAGAGAACAGAGAGTAAAGCTTGGAAATTTCCTCTCCCCTGCCAAGTCATTGCAATGTGGGGTGCCACAGGGGTCGGCCCTTAGTCCGACCCTGTTTAACATCTATGTGGCCCCCCTTGCTAGACTAGTAAGATCGCAGGGGATGGAGGTGGTGTCCTACGCCGACGACACCCAGATCCTGGTGTCACTGGCTCATTCCTCTGTCCATACATCCGCCATTAGCTTTAGGTCATGCATGCAGCATGTGGCAGATTGGATGATCATCAATTCCCTAAAGCTAAACGGCGACAAGACAGAGGTCTTGGTCTTTGGGAAAGACCAAGATGTTTGGTCGAGCGAGTGGTGGCCTTCATCTCTTGGCACCTGCCCCACTCCCTCCCAATCAGCCAGAAATCTCGGCGTGGTCTTTGACACCTCACTCTCTATGATGCTCCAAGTAAATAGGACCGTGGCCACATGCTGGGGTGTCATCAGGATTCTAAATAGGATCTGTAACTATCTTTCTCTCCAGGCTCGAAAGCAGATTGCAGTCGCTCTTGTTGGCTCCAGGCTCGATTATTGCAACTCCCTGTATGTGGAGTCCAACAAGGGCCTTATCCATCGACTGCAAACCGTACAGAATGCTGCAGCACGTTTTGTTCTGGCCCTTCCCTTGGCATCTTCAGCCACGACTGCTAGGAGAGAGCTTCATTGGCTCCCTGTTCAGCATAGAGTCTTTTTTAAGATTCTATGTCTTACATACAGAGCTCTTGCGGCTGGCACGGACGATGCACTTGGGTCTCTGCTTACCCGCTATATCCCAACCAGATCTCTTCGATCTGCTGGGTTATTTCAACTGGTAGTGCCCCACATAAGGCTAGCCAGATGGGGAGCGAGAGCTTTTTCTGTTGCCGCTCCTAAGCTCTGGAACTCTCTTCCAATTGAGGTTAAAACCCTTCCCTCAATTGATCTGTTTAAAAAGGCCCTCAAGACGTGGTACTTTACCAAAGCCTACTAATGAGAGAATGCTGGTTTGATTTGCGAGCTGTATTATTTGAATTAGGCGCCTTGACGCCCATTGGGCAAAGTTTGCGCATGACAAAATTTATTTCATTCATTCATTCATAGTTGAGTAAGGAATGTTTTCCCTCTCATTCACAGCTCTAATCTTGGCCACTTTTGGCAGAAAATGCATGAATACATCAATCAACCAAAAAGTTATTTTGAGACTTTGTCACTATGCACAACCTACTCACTGTAATATAACCTTTGGCCTCTTTACCACAGCTGTGTATTCCTTGGATTTAGAATTATAAGCTAGATGAGCCTCTAGGAAGTAGTCACTTCTTCAGTAGAGTCTACCCTACCCTTAGAAATCACCTCCAGCCACTGTATAAAATAGCCATCCAATACAATTTCATTGGCAATAGACCCTTCTTGACCAACAGGATTAATTCTGTGTGACCCCACTCAACCTCAGGATACCTTCTGAACCTCTAAGCTAAACAATGATTGCTGTTCTCTGCATCATCTCAATTACTGCATATGCAACGAAATCCCTTTCGACCCTATCAATAAACACAGCCACTCTGGGTCACCAAAATTCTGCTATTATCCTGTGAATGGGTCAATCAAGACCCCTATGTTTATCCTCGGCACTACTCATAAGCTTCTCTATAGCAGCTTTAGGCCGAAATACTCTATCTCTCTTCTACAAAGAAAATCATCTATTGCTCATCTCTATTTGACCAATAATTTTTCAGTGCCATATACAAATGATTCACTTCTGGCCACTGGCTCTAGGGAACCAGTCATATTGCAACAGAATTGTGTCCTGTGGCACACGTTCCAGCCACTCCTCCTTCCATACAGACACATCAACTACTTGAAATACGGTTTCTATTCCTTTTTCTCCTTTACCAACTAAACCAAGAAATCTCTTTCCAACCCATGTAGACTTGATATTCAAACTGACATTGTGTTCTTCGCCACACTACATTTTCATTTATTTATTTAAAGAGTTTTATATAGCACTCGCAAGACACGGGGCTTCAGAACACTATACAGACATTGTCAAGGCAGTGTTAGCAACCATAGTGTATACAATGAAAGCTGGTTGAGAGTCAGATCAGAGAATTTCCTAGAGAGAAACATTACAAATAATATACAATTCGAGGGAGAGACTCGTTATGCTGAACATCAAAATTATCTCTGCATAATTGTGTGAGCTACATGAGCACTCTTACTGAAACATTTCCAAGCCTGTTATGTATAAAAAAAATCCTTAGGAACTGTGTCAATTATCCTCACTTAAAACCAATCATCCCATCAAAATGTCTTGAATTGGGCAATGGTCCAAACACGTCAGAGGCTCCTTCTATATCAGTGAATTTCACACTGTCACATCCATCTAAACCCTAGATCCACCTGTCGCTGTGTCAACACTGCACCTACGGGCATATGTCTGTGTACACAGTCACCTAAGTCCTCACTCTTAACACAAACCTAATCAATATTTGAACTCCCACTTAGCAACCCTTGACCGACTCAAATTCCGCTTAGTATTATTCTGTCCACACTAATTTCCCACCATTTTTTTAACAAAACCTTAAACTGACCGCCGTATGTGCAAGTTAATTCTGAACTAGACAAAAAATTCAGCAATGCTAATGAATGCCTGTAATAGCTCATTTACTGTTGACCTTTGTTTTTTTAGGTGCATATAGCTTTCCTCAGTTTTATTACGTACATTCTCCACCAAGTGCTACTGAATGTACATCTATCACTTCTTGAAGGCAACCCTTTCTTGCCGAATGTAGTAAACCCCTTCTTTAGGCGGTTTAAGGCTTCAAAGCTTAGAAGTAAACTCTAAAACAATGCCCCACGACTCAAGACTAGGAGTGAGCACCCCTTCCGATGACAGCAAATTAAGGTCTCTTGTTCTAGCTGCACATAGTCAGTAGAGATCTGCGCGATACCTGCCACCTAAACGAGCCCCATCACCACTAAACAAGTGGCAGGCAAAACTGTAGCTGACCTGTGTTATGTGGGGGACATGAATCACCAAGCAGAAAAACTGCGTACACTTAATGCATCTACATATGTGAGTAATCCCACCTCGGCTATGACCAGGGCCGGACTAGGTACCAAAACCGGCCCTGGCAAAGTGCTTGGCCGGCCCCCCAGGGGGGTTGGGGGTGCCGCCGAGCTCTTTGCCAGGGCCGGTTTTTGGCCGATTTTGTTACAGTGCCGATTTTGCAGCTATACTGCAATAACGGCCCTGTAACAAAAACGGCCCCCAGAGGCCCAAACCGGCCCCTACCCATGCGGCCCACCGGGGGATTGCCTGGTGCCCGTTACGGCCAGTTCAGCCCTGGCTATGACATCCACACCCTCCATACCTCTGTATCTACACCAACGTTGATCATTGGAACCTTCCTCCTCCTCAATGAAGACACTTTGCTGGGAGAACCCAAAACTGCAGACTAAAGTCTGCATTCAAAAGCAAGAGGCCACGTAATTCTTAAATGCTGCACTATAAAAACACTCTAAAGCATAACACAATGTACAAGAATTTGGGGTCAGATGTATAACCATCCCATTTTGCAGGTCGCAAATTGTGATTCGCAAAACGGAATGTACCAATGTGTCTCAGACACATTTAGTGATTCCCCATGGGGTCGCAAATGAACTGCCTCATCAATATTCATGAAGCAGGTCACAATTTGCGACACATTGATAATGGGCTACTATCACAGGGATGGTGGCCTGCTGGGGACAGCAGACCACCATGTATGTGTTTGCTTTTTAAATAAAGCAATGTTTCATTTTTCAAATGCAGCCCATTTTCCTTAAAAGAAAACGGGATGCATTTAAAAGAAAAAAATGAAAAGGTTTCTTTTAATTTTTTAAGGGCAGACAGAAATATTTTTGCATATATTCACAAAGTGGAAGGGGTCCCTCCTTCCCAATTGCGACTGGCTTACCACCTACTTGAAGTAGGTGGTAAACTGTGCTTATTTTGTGACCGCATATGCGGTCGCCAAACAATCGTACATCCCCCTGCGACTTGCTATTAGGAAGGGAAACCCTTGGCATGCCCCTTCCTAATAGGGACAACTCTTTATAGCAGTCGCAAACGGCCCGAATTTTTGTTTGTGACCGCAAAAATTGTCATACATCTGGCCCCTGATGTGTTGTTTATGTTTATTGTGCAGGACTATTACTTTATGTAACTACTTGCTCAACCACTTTACCTCCTGAACACTTAAAAAGAGAATCCACACCCATTTTATGCCCTGGTGTGACATTAATTAGAAAACAGCCCAAGAAAGATGATTTTGAAACCCTCCTACATTTTAATCAATGTTACTGTCCTAACGCTCTTAAGAATATACAATATTTCCACTTGTTTTCCAAGCAGTTGGGAAATAACCCACTGTTGTCCCTGTAAAATGGTGTTTAAATCCAATAATTGTGCAGCCGATTTGTTGGCTTGTTATCCGTTGTGTTTCTTTTGGAAACATTTTTTAGAATGCATTCATGGCTTGCCCCCTATTTACTCTGGGATATCTCTGCACACGATCCAGGACTCTTTTTTCAACTTGTTCGTGTCTTCTTTCATTCCCAAGGCCACCTTGCGCCACATCTCTCTTCCAATCATTTGCTTTACTTGTCCCAAATCTACAAATTACATGCTCCTCAATTCTACCTAATTTCGAGGAACAGCTGAAATAATATTTGATGCTATCATTTAGCTCAGACATATACTTTGGTTGCTTGCTAGTCTCGTTAGTCATATTTTTGTAGTTTGTGTATCACTTATCTTTGTGCAGTGCATTAATAAATAAATAAATAATGTTATAACCTAAACAAGTTAATTTCTTAATATGCTTGAGGTTTATGGCACATTTGCCCTTGCCGCAAAATTTTCCAAAAACTCTTCGTGGAGTACCAATGCCATGTAAAGTGGGTTTTATGTCTTAGCAGTACCAGCTCCCCTCCTCCTTCCATGTTGACCCAGCCTTCCTGCAGGAATCTCCTTTTGAAAGATGGCTGCCAAGGCCTGATGCCCTGATGCTGAGGTCTGGTGTGAAGTGTGCCTGTCTGATGTCCAACAGCCAGGCCCACTTTTAGATTCCAAGCACACAAAGCCTGTAAGGCACGTAGGTAATGAAGTCCAGAGATAGCAGCTGGCGCCAATCTAACAAACGCATGCTCACATTCAAGCTTTAATAGCAAGTAGGAGTGAGGACCAGGCTCTAATGAATAAATCATAGTGCAGAGAAGAAGAAAATGACCTACGGCAGGGAAGGCAAATATACAGCAAAGGAGGGTTAATGGCAAAAGCAGGACTCTGTGCATTCTTTGTTAGGTCAAAAGTACTGGCCTGGCTGGCAGAATTGATGCTTCGGACAACATCGCATGCCTCAGCAATTGTAGAAAATAACACCGCTTCCAACACAATTGGGGAAAGGTCATTTCGTGTAAATAAATCCTCGCGGGTGGAAGATTGTACAGAATGGAAGAGCCTTCACTGTGCGACCCCAAGGGAAGAACTTACTTAACTCTTCCATTTTGCTGAAAGTCATTCTGCTCTTGGTGGAAAAGTCATCGGAGGATGTGGCCCGTGTCTGACCTGAAGTGATGGAGAGTGGTCCTCAATACATTAGCATTGCTTTGTTGAGCCTCCATCCATCCTGCCCAATCCAAGTAATTGTACCAGGGCACAATTCCGCGACAGAATCCTATTTGAATCAAATTACAGCATTGGCACGTCCTGCATCTGTGCAAGTGTCCATCGGCCAAATGCCATTAATGTCCTGGCACCCTAAAGCAGAAAGATATAATATCCTCCTAGAGAGTGATACTCCTGACCTTTACATGCGGCCCCCTGGTCAACAGCAGCACTGGGCTGCTGTTTCTCGACTCACCATGGAAAATATGTTAAATAAAGGGGCCACATTTATTTACAGCTTAACTGCAGAAGCCTTTCGTCTTAGTACATTAGACTATATCAGTGCATTGAGAATTTATTCTTTAAAGTGATAGTTTGCAAAGATGAATTTAGAAACATTCATGCTTCCCCTCCACCCTGGCAACACTGCAAATAGTGAACTAAAAGGCAAGTCATTTCTTATGTTTACCACCTGAGCGGCCAGGGTTCCTATTATACATGGATGACATTATAGTTTAGCAAATGAAACTGAAGAGAAGGTTTCATACAGTGTGCATCCTGGAGTCATGTACTTCGAGGTCCTATTATATGTGATAATGAAAAAAAGAAGGTAAAGTGAAATAAAATAATTGTCTAGGATCACACAATTTGGTCAAGTGGGGAAGCAGGGACTGATCCCATGTTTTCTTGCTTCATAATGTGCAATTCAGCCTTTATATGTACATGCTTTGCTTCCCCTATGCCCATCTTACACCCCCCCCCCCCCACCCTCCCGCCCCCTGCCATCAATTCGGCCCTCAATCACAATACAGGCAAACTTTTTGGCTTACTGGAAAATGTTTGCCAGTACCCATGTCCTATTGTCTCGTAAACACCCATAGGGTATCCGCAGTGGCATTTACACTGTCAGGTACCTCCTCCGCCTCTCTAATGTCTCCTGCCACAAATCTGATGGTGCTACAAAGTTTTACATTTAGGATGGTCAGATAACCGGAATCAACCCTCTTCAACTGTCGGAGCAGTAAATCAATTTAAATTCGCTATTAGGGCAGCGAACCTTAAGGTGTTGTAAAACAGGCAACCCAACGGCAAGATAGACAGCCGCATCAGCAGTACTCTAATGTACAAATCTTTACTGGATGGTTAGCCATTAAGAACAGAAACATATTTGCATATTGCTCAGCTGTCATTTACATTTTACACATAGGTGAAAACAGATCACCAGGCATGATCTTACTTGGTTATTGGCGCTAGATGATGCAGTGACGCTTTTAAAAATACAGCCCACAAGAAGAACAGCTGTTAGTGCCTATCAGGGCTTTAGGAGGGCCGGGTCCTGCCGGTGCTCAGCATCGAACTGAAGAATTTTCAACATTATATACTACAAAGCCATAGTTGTCGCTTATCTGTCTTATGCAACTAAAAACCATTGACCAAGCCAATAGTCCTGGCTTGTTGTAGGTGTAATGTTACATGTTGTATTATATATCTGGATGCAGAGTCGGACTGGGAAGGTGGGCAGTTGGGCATTGGCCGATGGGCTGGTGTCTAAGGGTGACATGTGGGGCAGTTTTTAAAGGGTCTCTGGTCCATTCCTGCCCTCTCAGGCCGTCGGTCTTCAGGCTAAGGTGTGCGGGCGAAGGTGTTAAGTGTGAAAATCTACCTTAATGGTGGCCAGGTGCTGCTCTATTTGTTGGGTCATTCTTACCTCGGTTCCCCAGTGGGGCTGCAAAGCAGTGTTTTGCCCCTGACCTCTCCCCTGACAGGCCATCACATTCCGACAATGGTGGGTGGGGCGGGTGGGAGCATGCAGGGTCCTCACTGGTGGAGCAGGATTTTGGGATATGGGCCATCTACATCTCAGGCCCAACTTGAGCAGCAGTAGCTGTGTCCTTTTTCTTGACCCCTCCACTGCAAGGCCATCACCCTGAAGCTATGGAGGGATGTGGAGGGAGTGAACTAAGAGAAGCCTTCCTGGAGGGTGTGTGTGTATTTGCATTGGCCTCGCTGTGAGGTAACCTTTATTAGGCTTTTATTAAACTAGAGAGGATGTGGCGTTGTGGCCAAAGCTGCCTACTTTGGCAGTCAAAGACCTGGTTCCAGTCCTAGCGTCAGCTCAACATCCTGTGATTCTGGGCATCTCCCAACGCCTAAAGTAAAAATAAATTTGATCTTGTGTAGTGTAACTGTAGCTCATGTAAATCACTCCAATGCCCTAGCGCCAAGTTCACCTTAACTAAAACTATAAAAAATCAAATAGAAAATAAAACGACAACCTATTTATGTTAGGCCAGAGCATAATAATTAGAGAGCACTCTTTATATAAAAATATCCATATTAATTCTTAACATAAACATGACTTTTCTGTCTTTTTTCTGTTTAACTATTAGTCACGGTTGCGTAAAGCAGCTTTAGAACATATTGTAAAGTTATTTCAACTTATGTTGACTGTTTACATACTGATTAGAAGAAAAAATAGAGACTTTTGCATTTTTCTTCATTTTCGCACCGGCCACGATATTAAAATACAGGTCATGTCGGTAAAAAAAACAGCCAGGTGGCACCTCTAGCCAGATCATGTATTGCACCCCCGGGGCCATTTTATTTCAACTCGCACACCTGGCAAATATGCAGTGCTTCCAGTTTTCACCAATCTTACTAATTCTATAGGCTTTAAAATGCTTAGGTTTCCAAATATTTCTCTAACAATGAATCCAATGAGTCTAATCAAATGATGTTTTCTGAAAGGGCACGACCCGCAAATGTGGGCCACTTTCTTGGGACTGCCCGGGCCTAATTGTAATCCCATCTGGATGCAATGACAGAAGCAGCAAAAGAGCAGTCGGGAGGCACACCATGCTAAACACAGATTTTTAGCTTACGTGTTTTAAGCCACGCCCCTATTTAGATCAGCCACGCCCCCATGAGAGACTCCCCCACCCCCAGTTTTTTCATCCTACTTAAAGCACTGGGGCCTAGTATTCATTCACTCGGATGCTCAGTGTGAGGCGCGCGCAGTGAGAGCAGGGGCCCTCTGAGCACCAGTCTCCAGTTTGAGCTTAGATACCTGCTTCTAGGAACACAAATAGCTTACAGAGCTCTGACATCCCTGCAACGTCGGCTCAGTCTGTCTCCCTTCAGAGCTCGATAACACGAGGTTGTGTTGTGCGCTGTAAAGTTATTATTTTTTTGTCAGTCCATCTCAGCCCAGTCTGTCTTACTCCTACAGAACTTCCTAGTGATTATATAAAACCAGCATGCCTCTTCAAACACACACACCGCTACAGTGTGGGCAGTCAATAAATTGCACCAGCATGGGCCTCTGGTTTATGAAACTTGGCAGGTGAATGTCTGGAGTAAGATGGTAAATGGGGGCTTACAGAGCTATTCATGTTCAGAAGATCAGTATAGCCCACAGAAGTTACAACAGCATGTTGGGCCTGGAGGGAATAGAGCTTGCGATACCTTGTATTTGACTAGCAACATTCCTAGACAGGTGCTATTAATATACTTACGGATTTGAAGAGTTTAAGACAACGTGGCGCACACGAGATAAACGCGGGAACGCTGCAGCATCTAACGCCAGGGAGGGGAGGGGGAAGCGGGACAAGGACAAAGAGGCTAAGGCCCTCATTCAATGCTCTGGTAACTCCAGCTGTCCAGTGAAACCCCGAAACAGGTCCTAGGATGCTTGCTTCCGGTCCAGGGAGGACCTGGCTTGGCGGTTGGGGCTGGACTGTTCCCATGAGGCACAGGGTCAAGACTGATTTGCATATAGCCAGGTCTAAACTGGGGGACATGGTGAGCAAAAGAATGATGGATTTAACCCAGATCTCTTGACTGGGGGTGAATGTTTTGATTCGTTCTGCATTCTGTCCATCAATTGTGTTTCTTTTGCCCCTCAGATCTTTAACACCTGTTACAAGAAACTTGAATGGTGCAGGGAGTTGATCTTAAGGAATATTAAGCATATTGTAAACCTACAATTGCTGGGGTAAAAGGCCACGAATGGGATGGTCTTGCAAATCTTTTGAGGTTAGGATGTAATTGGAACTACAGTGAACAGACAGGTGAACATCAGGAAGATAGGATTCTCAAAGTCTTCGCATTAGACAGGAATATGTTCCCTTCTGAAATGCTTATTGAGAACATCCATATACCCCCGGCCATAAACAGTGGTGCCACCTCTTAAAAACAACAGGGGTTATTTAAAATGTAAACTCTACATACCCATAAAGCTGTTTTTCTTTAATAGGTGACTTTAATGCTTGAATCATAAGCCAATAGATCTAGTTCCCAACTGATAGTGCAGCCAGGCCTATTGGCTTCGCTAACACTTGTTAAATATTGAAAGGAAGTAGATTTGTGCTTCATTTTCTCCCTTCATGTATGTTCACAGGTCTATCAATGCAGCTGGCAAGTTGTGACATCTATCACTCTGTAGGAAAAATGCTGGTCAAAAGATGCAGGATACAGTCTGCAGCTGGTCTATGCATTGTGCTCACTCATTGAAACACAGGCCCAGAGTTATTAACATTTGGTGTAAACAATGCAGCAAGACAACTCGCTGCCCTGCGCCAAATAGAGAGAGCAGGAATGCGCCATATTTATTCTTTGAGCCGGCCCACATGTGGCTGCCAAGCACCAACACAGGAACCCTTTGTGCAAGGGTGCCTGCTTTAGAGGGACCTTCCGGAGTTACAGGGACCCTTCTGCACAAAAATAAATCCTCAGAGGCATCTTCCACTTTCTACCTGTGCTGCATAATAAACATATTTCTCCTTGTTATGCCTTTGTTGGGATGGCGTACCATTTTGATACATTCCCTGGTTTACTAGCTTAGTAAATCTGGGAATGCCCCAAAATCCAAGAGTGGATGCATGGGAACACCTATGCTCCATCCATGGAACGCCTTCCCAACTCAGAGTACTGTCAGGCAGCTACTTGCGGTGGCTTGCGTTACTCCATAGTTACTAAGCCATGCATAGACACGCAAGGTGGTTTGTGTGGCTTAGTCAATCTGACTCAAGGGCTTGTATTGCCTACGTGATGCAAAGGTGACTCAAGCCCTTAGTAAATATGGCCCATACCATCAAGGGCTGATCACATCTGTGAAACTCAATAGCATGTCCTGGGCTTTTCACTCTAGGATAACACTGCATTTCTGTAGGGAATGTGTCCAAATCATTACTTAAATGTACGGCACAAACTGTGATTTTACAGCGACAATGCAGTACATTTGAGGGAGATATAGCATGCTCAATAACGAGTCAGGCAATAAAACAGGTGTACCCAATTTTACCAGTACCAGCCATAGAAATCATTCAGGAACCAAGAAAAATAGCTCAATTACAAGTATTTTTTCCAGGTCCCACTGTAACAATGGCTAATACGGAGATAAATCACATCTCAATTCATTTTGAGATATTTTGGAAAGTCTGTATTACTACAAGTGAAGGGCAATTCGGTTAAAAAATCAAATATAATTGTTCCCAAGAGATGAAGCACCAGTTTATCACAGGCACCATTCTTAAACATGTGGGGTACTGTGCACTCAATTTTCCCCATACAGATATAGAACGCATTTACAATTCACAGCTTGGTATTTTTTGACTACAGTCCTACTGTACAAAGAAATAACGAATGGTGAACTCCATAAAAGCACACGCACTGTGAAAATAAACTATTGTACAAAAGCCAGATCGGAAACCAGTATCTCCTCGACTATTTCATTTTCCTCCATACTTCGGAAGTCCACCATTATGAATTTCTCCCTATACTGCAATGCAGCTGTATAGTCTTGATAGGACAAGTGCTTGGACCAGCAGTTTCTTGTGCTGGATGCATAAGAGAGGACTGATTTTAGATATAAGTGGTAGTTCATTTATTTGATGGTCATTTGAATTTGAGCGTTGAAAGATAAATAGGCTTCAAATAGGACTTAAAGTTTGCACACTACGTCTTCTATGGGAGGAGGCTGGTCAAGTGAAGGAGGCTGATAGAAATTTGGAAGAGATAATTGGGCACTATTTAGCACTACAAATTCTATCTTAAGACTGCTGAGGCAAAGGTCATTGAGGTTCATCTAGTGTTTGAAAGCGAGAAGGCAGTCATGAGTGTTTCAGTCAGTGTTGGAGTTGCTGCTTAGGTCTAATAAAAGTTGTGTGCTTCAACGGCATATAACTGGAATTTAAGGCCTTTCATATGGATCAGGTGGGCTAGAGGGCACATCTATACATTGAAAATCAGTGGGGAGAATGTTGATCTTTGGAGGTTCCCACATATCATGGAGGATGATTGTGAGACATCTAGATCGACTTATTTGCTGCATTCATTGTTGTAGGAAAGATTTAAACCATTCCCATGGTTTTCCAGTAGTGTTAAACCATAGTGTTAGATGGTACCAGTCTGTTTTGTGAACTAAAGTGTCAAATGCAGCTGAAAAGTCCAACCGGATGGTATCCACCGGGTGATTTTGGTCTCTTAAGGTTAGCACTTTTTCTCTGATGCCCGTCACTGTGGGTTCAGTACTTCTGAGCGGGAGGAATCCAGATTGTGTGACGACAAGCAAACTGTTGGATTCTATGTAGGTCGGGGGTTGGGTGGCTCCCTCTACTTCATTAATTATCGAAAAGGAAGGAAAGCCTCAAGATAGTTGGCAGTTGCTTGGAGTGGAGGCATCAAAGTTTGTTTTTTTGAGTTGGTGTAAAAACAATGCCATGTTGTAGAGTGTCATGGAAGTGACCTCATTGTATGGAAGCACTGGCAATGCTGGCAATATCTTAGGCCAGAGCTGCAATGTGTGCTTTAATGAGTTTGGCAGGCCATGCAGCTAGCATTTATACAGATGGTCTGTTCTTTGTTACGCTCTTGATGATGTCTTTGGCTGAGATTAGCTCGAAGGAACTGAAATTGCAATTAAAGTGGCGAGGCATAGCAGGCTGTTCACCAGAGTAACTGAGGGAAAACGTAGAGAGTCTTTTGTGAATGTGTTAGATTTTCTGAGGAAAGTATGAAGCCAATTAATTGCACATTGGTTTAGCGTTTAGGTTAGAGTGCTTTGGGTTGAAATTTAGGGAAGATAGCACTTTGTAGATTTTAAAGAGTTCTGTGTGGGAATGTTCTACTGACAAGATTCCATCAATGTACAAAGATTTCTTGGAGGCAAAGATTTCTCTCTTATATTTGGTGTGATATGATTTAAGGCTTGTCTGCCTGATTCCTTGTGGTTTTTAGCCAGCGTTGTTCAAGCTTTTTCCTTTCTTGCTTCTGCTGGGTGTGGTGTTGACTGAATCAGGCTCTGGATGTGTTGTTTTTCATCAAGACTTTTTTTATGTTAATGATGTTATGTAATCAAGTTGTATTTGCCTTTGAAGTAAAATTGGTTAGTGAAGGGGTCAGGACTATTTGAGATGTTTAATAGATAAAGGGATGTGTAATATGCTGAAGGTAGAGAATTTGGAAGAATGGTCTTTGTAGTTTTTCATTGAAATATAATAACTTTGTCTAGGAGTGTGGTGTTTCACTTGGGATGGGAAAATAGAGAATTGTATTAGTGCACCATCCGTCAAGATAGTGGAGTGGTGAGGAGGTTTAAAGGGGCAGATTATGTTCTAGAATGAGGTTGAGTAGGCACCCTGATTAGTCAGATGGACATTTGGAATGCTGGATGAGGTGGATCACTGACACAATATTGTGGTAAAAAACATTGTTTAGAAAAATATCATGTCAAAAATATTGTTTACCACAATATTGTGTTCCTATACTTATAATGGTAAGTACAAAACTATCTGGGAAAAATATTGTTGATGGTAATATTATTCAAAAGCATACAAAAATATTGCTTTTTTAATATATATACAATTTATAGTAGGGAGTCTTAAATATTTTGATATATAACATTAAAATAATATAGTAAATAAATTCCACAAATATTTTATCATATCTATAAATATATACTTATGTGTGTGTATGTATATATATGTATATATATATATACATATATGTATGTATATATATAAATACATATATATATAGAGCAACACAATTAATAAAAATATCGATTTTACATGTACATTTGTTTAATATTATAAATGTACTACTACAAAAAGCATATATATATATATTAGTTTAGCCAGTAAAAAATATTTTAAAACATTTAAATCCCTAAAAACACATTTACTAAAACTACTATTAACACTAAAAGAAAAAGAACTAATAATATAAAATATAAAAAATTAACAAATAATATTATAAAATATATGCAACCAATATTAGGAAACTTATTGTAGTCAGGGAGTATTAGATATACTATTCCCACTCCAGTTTATGCAACAGTGGGAAAGTGTTGGACTTTGGAGGAGTTAGATTCACTATTTCTTCTCCAGTCAGTGCAACAGGAGGAAAAGCACTGGACTTTGGAGAGGTTCCATTTACTATTCCCACTCAGTGCAACTGTAGGGAAAGTGTTGGATTTCAGAGGGGTTAGATTTACTAATCCTACTACGGTCAGCGCAACAGTAGGGAGAGTGATGGAGTGCGGAGGGGTTAGATTTACTGTCCCCACTCCAGCCTACACATCAGTAGGGAAAATACTTCACTTCAAATGCATTGCACACACGAATAATCCTATTAATGTAGAAAATATAATAAACTGTCAATATAACCATTATTAAGATAAAATATATATATGTATTTAAAACATAAAAATAATTACATCTATAAATAACAAGCATTTACAATGCAACTGGTCTCGCCTTTGGGACCTTACATGTATTTAGCTATGCAGCACATTAGCCTGGATGTTGAAATATCTACTGTTCTTTAACATGGAGAGAAAGTAAGCACCAAACTGCGTGACACACCAGGTATGGTAACACATGGAGAGAAATATTGCCTTTCAGCGGGAAATGGTATAGTCCAAAGCTCTGTTTTTAATATAAATCAGGGCCTTCAGTGGTCATATCTCTGAAAATACAAGATTTGAAAAACATATTGTGGTCTACAGGTGCTCGTGGAAGACAATGTCTATGGACTGGAATCTAGAGAATGCTAATGTGATTCTGGTATTTTACTGACCTCTGCAGGCTGTTTTCTATCAAGAAAGTTAAATAGAGGCAGTTGCCAGAAAAATTAAAGAAGAAAGTCCCTAAGCAGAAAGCGATTCTGGTATTTTACTGACCTCTACTGGTCGCTTTCTATCAACACAGTTAAATGGGGGCAGTTGAACTAGCAGAAAGCAATTCTGGTATTTTACTGACCTCTAATGGTCGTTTTCTATCAAGGCAGTTAAATAGAGGCAGTTGAACAGAAAAAAAGTCCCTACGCGGAAGCAGACAAGTCCTAGGGCTGATATCCAGAGCTAACAAAATACATACACATATAAGTATGTACTAAAGTATGTAAAAGAGTATATACTAAAGTATATACAAGAGGTCTTGAATGCTCGACCTAAAAAAAGGAAGAAAAGAAAAAATCTACTTACATAAAATATATTCAACTTCCCTTACTACCAAAAAGAATATAAATCATTTTGTATTGTAGATCTATAAGGTCTGAAATATGAAGTGGGCATTTAACTACTGAACTTGCATTTATATGGGCACAGGTGGTGTCCATAGTTCTGGTAGACAATGGACAGAATCAGTAGATCTTGGGTGGAGAAAAAAGTGATATTTCTATTTGAGAACAGGCAGGAGAGATTGGGAAGTGAGTGGGAAATAGAAAGGAACCTATTTAATTTCAATTAAAAACAATTCAAATAACAAATATCATAGCACAAACTTTCACAAACACTTCCCATAGAATAAATTAAAAGTGACTGTATAAAAGTATAAATTGTTTAAAAATATACATAATTATCAATTAATAAATCACATATAAATATTAATAATTATAAAAATATACATGAATTTTCTTCCCATCCAACTCATCAAAAAAAGGTTAAAAAAACACAACATTTAAAAATACATGTGTAATACACATATAAATACTAAAATCCATAGAAAACTAAACATCAAAACAATTACACAATTAGTAATAACTTAATTATTTTACATTGTAAGCACTCAAAAAACAAATGTAAAAAAATTACATTTCATTTAATGTAACTTTCCACCCTATACCCAGCAGCCTGCACCTAAAACATAACTGAAAGAAATCAGAATTAAACAATTTACATAATTATTAATCAATTAAATATTTAATCAACAATTATTAATTAATTGTTGATTATTACTTAAATACCTTCCCACCCTACACCCCTACAAACTCAGCAGCCCACACCTAAAATCTAACTAAAATAAAGCAGCATTGAACAATTTAAATAATAATAATCAATTACATAATTCGTTGTTAATTATTCCAGCCCTATCCCCCTACAAACTCAACAAACAGCTACAACCTTACTAATTACTATTAATAATTAAATACAAAATTCTAAATGACAACGTTATAAACAATATATTTTTTAAAAGAATAACAATCAGGCAAACAATAGTAACAGAAAATTAATATATTAACTAAAACACATTAAAATATTTCAAAAACGATATTTCTTCAACTTCTATTACTGAAAATGATATTAAAATCAACAATATCCTTAGAAACGATATTACCTTATATTCTTGGATTTAACTACCTTTATGGTAGCTGAAACGTTTGATGTTGTGGTGCGTTTTACTTACAGGTATTGAAGAGAGGACAAAGGGGGCCCTGGGATTTCTGTGAAGATGAACTGAGGAGTTGTAAATGATAGCTGATCCTCCTCCCTTACCCTGCTGGCTGTTGCAGCATACAGCATTGCAGCTGGATGGCAAGATTTTGTTTAGGTTAACTTCAGTGTTGATTCAAATCAATATGTTTGCAATAGCTAGAAGGTGGGTATTTCGCAGATCTGCAGGGTCTGAGGTATGGAGTGGGTGCGTAACTGCTGAACTTGCATTTTATAAAGGCACAGTTGGCGGTGTCCATTGTTCTGGTAGATGATCGGTAGATTTTGAGTGGTGAAAAAAGTGATATTTTTATTTGAGGACGGGCAGAAGAGAAGGAAACGTGAGTGAAAAACGGAAGGTGTACAGCAGAAGACAAAGAGAGTGAAGAGAGTGGGAAGAGGGCGTTAAAGTTGCAGAAAGGAGATAGATGTGAATAGCCAATACTGGGGGATCACAAGCAGCGACCTGACTAATTCACCTTGCTTTTTAATAGCTGGATTAGCTGTTTGCATTACCCTGTCCCTGTGCATAGACCATTATTAGTACATTTGAAACGATGAGACGTAAAGTCCAAAACTAATTAGCACAGACGGTACACTTGCCTTTACTCGTGGTAAAATGAAACTGAGCGAAACAACAGAAATATAAGTTTCAAAATTCAACAGCCGGGTCTGGTGGCTTAGTGGACTAACGTGTCCACTGTTGGGGCCTGTGACCTTATGGTCATAGGTTCTTATCCCGGCAGTCCACTCAGCCTTACATCCTTCTGAGGTCAATAAAATGAGTCCAACTGAGTTAGGTAACAATAAACATCTGTTATTCAGCGCCAGGAGGCCCATGGGTGAATGTGGCTTTACAGATACACGTTATGTTAACAATATATTTAAAATCTCCTACGAGGATTCCACCAGATCTGTCAATATTTCTACCAGATCTTTCACAGCATATTTGCTTGAAACATTATGAGTGTTGTATGGTGATAAAATTACTCGGAGCTGTATAGGTCTCTTTTTTAGTTTCAAAATCTTCTGTTTCACCTATTTGAATAGTGTTGCAAAAAGTGACTGAATTCTACATGTTCACCACTGAGTGACGTGTGAAAGTCCGCCATAACTGTTCCCACACAAGGAAAACAATCTGCTAAAAAGAAGCAATACTAAACTAGACACCTTAATACGCACTTTATGGCTTACAGTACACAAATAAAATATTGGAAGGAATATCCAATATATCTCGAAAACGTAAATAACAATATTATTCAAACGTTCTCTACCATACCTGGAAAGCAAACTGGCATGTATTCGAGAGTTAGCAGAATAACAAAAAATAGCAACTTACATCCTTTCCCAGGACCCGGAGTTCAAATTGCGTTTCTCTGAAGTGCACTTTCGTAATTCTGGGCCTAAGAAATTAAGACAATTTATGTTAATCAAACATCTCATACAAACAAGCTACCAAGCAGAAAAAGGCAGGTTTTCAGTGGGGGATAAAAGAGGAGTTATTAAAGGGCACAGGGATACATTCTCACCCACAGCAGCAGGAGTAACAGAATCTCGAAGGGCTATAGAAATCATGGCTGTATAAAACACTGTTGCAAAACCCGCGAGTTGCAAAAACATAGGGTTAGCAAAAGGTGCTTTGGGATGTACACAGCCTCCTTTGCCAGGAGGAAAAGCTTTTCTGATTCGTAAAAGTGGTTCTGTTGCTCACTCCAAATTGCAATTAGGAGGGTGCGTGAAAGGAGCAGGGACAATGCCAAAAATCAATTGTTTGAGACAGAAACTCCAGCACTGAACCATTCATCAAATACTGACAACTAAGTTGGAGGGGTATGGGATACTTTCCCTCTGGAATGTGGTCTGTCAGCCTGGGGTGGGTCCAGGGGCTCCTCTCGACATCAAGCCACATACCATTTTTTTTAACGCAGCACTTCTCCCTTTAATGGAGCAGACTGACTTGAGAAAGGATTTCTTGTTTGGCAATATAATTGATGGGATGGAGTTTAGTTCTCCCTTGCACACCACCAATCCTGCATTTCCAGCCAATTGAAAGGGGTCACAATATTGAACTAATTGTGACTTGCCTAACTAATTGTTATGATGAAAATGTCCAGTAGTCGAGGTGTAGATTATAGATCATGGTTTATTTATAGGTTCTTGGCTTAGATCTTAGGATAGCCCTTGGGAAAGCCCCACCCGGAGTAGCCTCCCCGCTGCTCAGCCCATACTCCAGCTGACTCTCCCAACCTCACAGGCACCTAAGCATTCCATTGCATCACCAAGCACGCCAACATTCCACACAGCACATTCATACTGACTGAGCAGCAAGCACCAGGGAAGATGCATAATACAATACACCAGATATAACACTAATATTAGTTAGGCCATTGGTGGCCATTTGAAGATAGTTGATTTATAATGTGACCTCTTACCAGTTAGTGTGCAATTTGCACATACTAGTTTGTGAACAGGCAGCAAGAGGTACAAAGGCTAAGCCAGTGTAAACCTGATTATTAAACATGCCAACAGTGCATTGGGATAAATCTGGCTGAGACAAACTCATGTAATGTTTTCTTGTCAATAACCAAGGAGGCCGCAATAGCTACAACCAAGAGTAAAATTGCTGAAAGGTTTACCCTTTTGCTAGTATTTCACATTATGAAGCTTAGAGTGTCTCATGTTTTCACAGTGACATAGTGAGAGAAGAAATCTTTAAAAAAAGATCAGACTTTCCCCAAAACTTGGGTTAAAACCTGTGATTTTTTTGTCTCTTGCTTTTTAGATGCAGCTTCATTCCATTAAAATCACTTGATGTTTCCTGAAAAAACACTCTAGCGAGCCACAGTGAGGAGCACAGGGAATCATGCTCTCAGGCACGATTTCTGCCTGTGAAGACCACAAGTCTCACTGATTCAACAGCATGGAGCTGAGATGACCGTGGAGCAGTATCCCATCTTAGAAAAAAGACACGAAACTCAGAGAAAAGCATTCTTCCAATGCTTGTGTCTGTGGGCGTCAAGGAAAAGAAGGCACAGCCCACACACAGGATCCATAAAAGGTGGTGGTCCAGAGGACTCACAAGCAGCGGCGGCCGGCACAGGTAAATGCAGTCCGGCGGGATGGGAAGTGGGGGACAGAATAGGTCAAATGAAATAAATAAATAATACCTATTCCATACTCGGTCGACTCCCCCCTGCCGCACCCTGCCCCCCATCCCACAGCGCTAACCTGTGCCAGCCGCCGCTGCTCACCTCACAAGGGGGTGGTGAAGAGAAGAAACGACAGACCCTTTGCAATGGTTCCGCAGTGTGGAGAGGAGTGCTACGGAAGTGGCCCCCTCTTTCCCAGTAGACCATTCATCCAACATGGAGCCACCTTATATTCATGAATCCACAATAGCCTGCAGCCACTGATGCTAGAATATTTGTCCTCCAACCGTCCCTAAAATCTCTCTTACACCGTAACCCACTGCACATGCGCCACTGTCCACATATTTATAAAGACTCCAAGAAAAAGGCAGGAAACTTGTGTTGTTGAAAGACATAGCATTCCATAAGCAGACAATTCAAACCATGTTTCACAATATCCATTCTTCTAAAAGCGTCCTGATCCCCCACAGCCTGAAATATTTCAGAAAAAACAGACTGTCCATAGGTGTAACCACATAAAATATTTATCATACAGCGAAGATTTGCGAACGGGGATTTACATAGTGACTTATCTGACAATACATTCTGTGACCACTAGCAGCAATTTTACAAAACTTGCACGGGACAAACAATAAGTAAATTCATTTTACACCAATATTACCGCATAAATAATACGTAATGTCTGGTACACGTAACAGTTTACATTGGAGCAAAAACGATGCAAACTGATCATCCACTAATTATGCTAATTACGATTATTTAATAAGGAAATTAGCGATTTAATACTGCTTTAATTTTAAACTTCATAGCTATTTACATAAGCTGCAAACATTGTGCAAAGGCGAGATTTGCCATATTTACAAAATTGCTATGTAATATAGCTCGTCAGCAACACCTTTCTCCATCCTACATAAAACAAGCATTGGCAAAACCGATATGTCTTGGCAAGATGGATTCATGGTTAGATTTATTTCAACAACAAAAAATTGCAAGCATACACCATAAGAAAACATACCACTGCCTAAGCTTGTTGGCTATATGCTTTCAATAACAAAGTTATTTTTACAAATAAATTAACCATCATGAAGAATTTTATTAGAACAATATGACTGCTTCATAGCAGGCAAGAATACTTATAAAATTTACCGGACAAATTCTTTAGGAATGTCGACAGTGAGTTGCGAACGTTGCTATTGGACGGGGGGAGCACGGATAGCACTAGCCAAATTGCAGAAAGATGTGTACGAGGGAGGTTTAGCCATTCCAGACCTTTATAAATATTATTAGGCGTCACAACTCATGGTCATTAATGACTGGGCCTTTGCAGATCGGAGCGATCCGGTCTACAGAGTCGATCATTGGATGCTGGGGATGGACGGCTTTCTACGGGCATTATATGGCCAGGAGAGACAGGAGGGAATACCCCTATATACTCAACTAGTGCGGAAGGCGTGGACTAAGGCTAATCGATTCCTGGGCTGGGAGGGACGGCTAACGGAACAGACTCCTTTGTGGACCAGTGACATGCTCCGGGAGGTGGGTCGATTACAGGGCATTTCGAAATGGAAACTAATTGATATTGTACGCTTAGGGGATGTGAGGCGGAGACAGGCAGTGTTGTCCTTTTCGGAGCTACAGACAGAATTTCAGTTGTCAGCCGCGGAACACTATAAATATCTGCAATTGAAACACGCGTTGGGCTGTCATATTAAGGATGGGGTCCAGATCCCCGAGTATAGTCCACTAGAAGATAGATTGTTGTTGGACCCAATTTCGGAGAAGGCATTGTCCTGCACATATAAAAAAATAGTAAACAATTTACCAGATTTGCTAATTAGGGTGTGAGAGGCGTGAGAATCCGACTATTAGAAGATGATGATTGGGTAGAGGCAGTGCAGAGTCCCCGAGAGGTGGCAATCCGGGCACGATTCAGATTAGTTCAATTACAGATACTGCATAGGTCCTACTACATCAGTACCCTTATGTTTAAATTGGGGCGCATATTGACCGAGGAGTGTCAGAGGGGGTGTACTCAGAAAGGAACATTTTCCATATCCTGTGGGACTGCCCGATCATTCAGAAATATTGGAAGAAGGTGCTCCGGGTTATGTCAGAAGTGTTGGAGCAGGAAGTCCCCCTGGATGCTAGATGGTATTTATTGTGTGTGTCTGGGGAACTGACCTGGCCCAAATATCATAATCTCTGGCTACAGGTGGCTGCAATGGTTGCTAAGAGGAACATTACCAGGGCTTGGGGGGCAATTGAACTACCTAAAGTCTCCCAGTGGAAAAAAGATATGGATTGATGCTGCGCCGCGGAAAAGACAATTTACGAAGGCCGGGGATGCCCCAAGAAAAGGGGGAAAATCTGGCAGAGATGGGAAGATTATAGGGGGTTCGGGGGGGGGGGGGGGGTACGGACTAATTACGTGGGGAGGGCGTCGAGGATGGGTGGACTTGACGGTTGGACTCCGAAGGAACTATTAATATAATATCAGGGTATTTGAATAGCTGAATGTGTATGCCATTGAAAAGTATGTAACCCATTACAAGAGTATGATTATGTTTATGAATGCGGACTATTGTTTAATAAAAAGAAGTTAAAAAAAAATAAAAGAATACTTATAAATTATAGAGAAACCCTTACTACGCGTCACAGGAATGTATGATTCATATGGGTGCAAAGAAAAGGTCTTATAGCTTTTGAATTACTGTAACCTGAAGAGATAGTTTAAACACACAAGGATGATTTTAAAAAAGGATAATGAACTGAAACAATAAAGCAGAGGTATGCTAAAAGCATTTGTCCATCAAATCCTAGCAGATGTGCACAAGTGATCTGGGTACATGAGGCTGGTAAGATACCTAAAACTGTCTCTGGGCCAAACCTTAAAAATTGTGCAAAATGGTGCAATAAGGTCAGACCCACCATTGTCCCAATAAGAAACTAACAGTCATATGGACCTATGAGGTTCTGCACCACTACCGGGTGAAGTCTGCCTCCTCTCCCATCACGTCACGCATTCATGTTAATTTTGATTGCAAGTGGTACGTACCAGAAATACTTTCCTACTTGTTTTTTGTTCTTGTAAACCACGACTCCTACAGGTGTTAATCCTAAAAAGTACTCAGATTTGTTTTCTCCCTGAAAAAGACACAAAAATATATTATTTTATTTATACATACAGTTTAGTTAATGACGGCAATGTTTCATCAAAGTCCTTTTTATTTTCTTCAGGTGTGTAAGACTGTATGTCCACAACCCTGCCTTTACTGTACTCGCCAGATTTAAAGAGGACCGCCAGCCCTGTCTACATGTCTATACAGTGGTAGGAACTGCCTTTGTGGCGGCTCCTGTCAATGTAGGAAACGTTTGACAGACGGCTCCATCAAACATGAGGGCTGACTATCAAACGTTTTTTATTTTTCAAAAACAAATACCAAAAATGTGAGCTTGTTTTGAAAAATAAAAAAACTAATGATGACCCTCAGACCATGGTAATTTTCTCCTACGGAGTACGGGGGTATTTTTCTGTTTTTTACTGTCCATCATGGCCAGGATATATCTGCTGGGGGGGGGGAGAGGGGGATAAAAAAAAATATTTCAAAAGTCAGCACCTACTCCATTGGGCCATTGGAAAAAAAAATTGGCTAACAGTTTACATTTTGCTGTCTCTGCCTGACTGAAAATTAAATGAGCAGACTTTGAGTATGGCAGACAGGGTACTCTGTCGCCATTGCAATGGAGTGTCTTTATGCCAAACTCTAGGCCCACCTAATGCAATCAGTACTGAACCTGTTGTTCATGGGAAGAGTCCATCCCGAACCTTGATCATCTCACGCATTCACCCTGCATAGGACTTTTTTTTAAGTTAGGAAATTTGAGACCCCTTGAATCTCACTATCTGAGCTATGCCTAGACCAGTTAAGTCGCATGTCCTTCATGTTTATAGTCCTTCCATTCGTATCCACTGCACTAGGAACAAAACCGAAACACACCATTTAATCAAGACACTCAGATAACAATTTAGCAGATGCCATCTGGTGATTGTTCTTTCCCCTAATCCGCCATGCCATAAGTTACCAGTACTGTGCCTTGCTATTTTGAAAGGGCTCTTTGCAGGCTTCCACGTAACAAATATTATTTCTGATCTGAGAAATGCCAGCAGGTGATAATTGCATTGCAAATTCTGATAGCACACCCCTTCACTTTACCAATATTTGTCTGTTATTAGACACAGCAGCAAGCAGCCCTAGGCATTCTGGTAGATGTAATCATTATTATTCTCAGTCACGTACTTTTGAGCAAGGAGGGTCTTTGTGGCACATAGTTGTGAGGTTTTCGGTTTTCTTTTTTTTTTTTGCAATACGGATAAACTCATAGCAGAAATATTCTTAAGAGCATTCCGTGCTCATTAGCAATCACCCAAAAAAGATTCCAGCCCTTTATCAGGGTGAAGATCTAGTATGCTCTTCCTCCAGTCAACTTTGGCACAATACCTCTAAGAAATGCAGTGGCGGCTACAACTATAAAAATATGGTGAGGTGCTACAGCGTCAACCTCACCATATATGGCTTCCCTGGGTGCACACCTCTCTCCCCGCTCAGCATCTACAAGCAGAAAAGGGAAGAACTTCCTTCATGCTCAGTGGACACCAATACAACCAATCCTGGAGCTGCTCTAATGCTGAGAGCAGCTCCAGGATTGGTGGGAGCAGGCAGACCCAGCACTCATTTTGGGTCTTGAGCCTTTCCAGCAATCCTCCGGCTGTTTCACAGCCATGGGATTGCTGGGGGCACACTGCGCAAGTCAGGCTGACCGTAGCAAACCAGCCGACCAACCTGACATACGCACTGCAGAGGCAGCTGTAATCCTGCAATTGCAGGATTACAGCCGCACCTCCTACCCTCTCACTGCAGCGTTTATGTAAAATGCCATTGACATGCCATTTTACTTATTCGTGTGTGCCTGCTGAACTCGAGGAAGGCGAGATGATGCTCCTCCATTCAAACATAGAAGCCGCCCCTGAAGAAATGAGGTGTGCCTCCAGAGTGTTCAGATGTACTCGATGAGATGAAAATACTGCAGATTCTAGTGGCACACTCTTTCACCTTAACCAGGGGCGTAGTTTAAGGGGGGGTGATTGTGGTGTGAAACCCCCTCGCTCACATAAATGTATTTTTGGCTTCACAGTTGGGTCTGGGCCCTGGGTCCCAGAATCGGGTATGTGTTACGTTTTCCTACTTGTTTAGTTGGGAAATATGAGAATTGCACCCCCTGAATGTCACCAACTAAGCTACACCCTTGACCTTACCCGCTCTTGCACCACATGCTGTCCTCATGATTCTCAGTCCAATACTGCTGCGCAGGGAGCACGGGGTTTGGACACGCCTTTTTTATAGTCACATTACCCTTATCTAAGACAGCATACCAGATTTTGCGCATAGTGTTTAACACTGTGCCCTGGTAATTGCTTGTGTAGCTGGTGGTGGGAGACAGAATAGACTAGCAAATCTTTCAACTCAGATACCAGGCCTCGGTGCATATAGAAGTGCAAAAAAACGTGCCCTGTCCGGTCTTTGTTTGCCTCTTATTTCTCTCATACAGGCGTGTGAATGCCATTTCAATGTTAGTCAGCCAATGGGAGTACAAGTTCAGTCAAGGCTACTCCTTCATTCTACCATGCTTTAGCCAATGGGAGCACAAGTTCAGTCAAGGCTACTCCTCCATTCTACCAGGCTTTAGGCAAAGGGAGCACAAGTTCAGTCAAGGCTACTCCTCCATTCTACCAGGCTTTAGGCAAAGGGAGCACAAGTTCAGTCAAGGCTACTCCTCCATTCTACCAGGCTTCAGCCAATGGGAGCACAAGTTGAGTCAAGGCTACTCCTCCATTCTAGCAGGCTCTAGCCAATGGGAGCACACATTCAGTCAAGGCTACTCCTCCGTTCTACCAGGCTTTAGCCAATGGGTGCACAAGTTCAGTCAAGGCTACTCCTACATTCTACCAGGCGTTAGCCAATGGGAGCACACGTTCAGTCAAGGCTACTCCCCCATTCTACCAGGCTTTAGCCAATGGGAGCACACGTTCAGTCAAGGCTACTCCTCCATTCTACCAGGCGTTGGCCAATGGGAGCACAAGTTCAGTCAAGGCTACTCCTCCATTCTGCCAGGCTTTAGCCAAAGGGAGCACAAGTTCAGTCAAGGCTACTCCTCCATTCTACCAGGTTTTAGCCAAAGGGAGCACAAGTTCAGTAAAGGCTACTCCTCCATTCTACCTGGCTTTAGCCAATGGGTGCACAAATTCAGTCAAGGCTACTCCTCCATTCTACCAGGCTTTAGCCAATGGTAGCACACGTTCAGTCTAGGCTACTCCTCCATTCTACCAGGCTGTAGCCAATGGGAGCACAAGTTCAGTCTAGGCTACTCCTCTATTCTACCAGCTTCATTGATCCCGCTTTCCAGTACAGCGTGGGGCCTGGCTGCAGCTGCAAGAATGGGCTGATAAACAGCTGCTACGGTGCACTTGTGCAAGGAAGCAGAAAGTTCCATGTTCTATTGTTTGACTTTTGGGGGCTTCACAAAGGATCCCAAGAGTTATACAGAAAGTCTACGACAGTTGTAAATTTACTACAGTATTCTATTGTGCCTTTACTCATGTTCAGTGTTCACTATGTGTAAAACTTTGCATCAATACACGTGATGTTAATGTGCTTCCTTGCATGTAAAACCTGTAAATAAATCTCTTCTCCTATATTCCAATAAGCAGGGCTTTAAGTGGGCTGGGTCCTGCCGGTGCTCAGCACCAGCAGTTCTAAAAAGCAGCTGCTGAAACAAATCCCTTTAGGGCAATCCACTTTTGCCCTCACCATCATGGTGAACAAAAATCTTTGCTCTGCAACAGTGCCACCCTTTACTGCCTTTGATGGAACTTCAAAGAGCCTCTTTATGGTTCTTTCACAGTCTCATCATTTGAGAACTGATGCATTTTCAATATTATATACGACGAAGCCATAGTTGTTGCTCACTTCTCTTATGCAACTAACAACCACTGACAAAGCCAATAGTCCTGTCTTGCTGTAGGTGCACTGTTACTTGTTTTTTTAAACATCTGGATGCAATGACAGAAGCAGCAAAATAGCAGTCGGGCGGGACACTATGCTAAGCACAGATTTTTTAGCTTATGTGTTTTTAAGCCACACCCTTAATTACATCGGCCACGACCCTTTGAGAGAATCCCCAGTTTTATTTTATCACACTTAAAGCCTGCCAATAAGTAATTTAAAGATTTCGTTCCGTTTCCCACCCTAAAAATGCATTTACTCCTGACTTTTGCAGGAGCGAATTTGTAAGAGTCTCCGAGTGACCGGCAGTAGTATTTGATGTACGAATGTGTCAGTGTTTGTCCTCTTTTCCAGTGTGCCCCACCCAAAGAATCCGTCCACTAATCTAAAACCAATTCCGCCAAACTGACGGGATTTCCGTATTTGTAAGTGCACCATCGCAGCACTCTTGCTTCGGGCTTGGGGTTTGATGCACACAACGTCTGCTTCAGCGGCGTCACTAGGAGGGTGCGGGGGGTGCGGACCGCACCGGGTGACACCATCATGTGGTGACACCACCAGTGCTTGCCCGTGCTTAGCACCGGCACTTATTTACGAGGGCCGGGTCTATATAACACCACGCCACTCACTTCAACTCTGGCTCTGCACGTCATATGGCAGGCAATCTGAATGTGGATAGACAGGAAACTACTACAGTAGTCAGTATATAAAATTAAATTACCGCAGGCAGGCTCAGACTCCGCGTGCGCAGACTGTCAAACTAATTTTATTTATTTATTCTAATGACGATGCGCATTTAAAATTTGCATTAGGCGACAGGGGGTGGGCTGCAGCCCTTCAGTGTTGCTGCGATGGGCAGGCCCGGACGGGAGACACTGATTGGGTGAGGGGGCTGGATTTGGTTCTGCAAGGGAAGGTCTGTGGTATGAAGCAGGCAGCGTGCGTAGATTTTTTTTCAAAGTGCCACGCCCCGGCACACCAGCACGCACCGTCCCGCCAACTACCCTGACGAGTGCAGAGGCAGCAGCAGGCCTAGGCCACCTATTGAATAAAGGCAGGCAGGACGGCCAGTGCCCAGCTGCCCACCAGCAGCAGCAGTAACTGTAAGTATCAACGCTGCTTTTTTTGGTGGGGAGCGTGTTGGGTGGCGTGACACTGTCTACGAAGGTCACATGCGTGGTAGGCTAGCTCCGGCTCGGAGACTAAGTCCGGGGTAACAGATTTAAACTTTAAAGGCCCTGCTCCTGCTGCTCTTCATCAAGCCTTCTCTTGTCCCAGGCCGGGCAGACTACGTAAGGTTTCATAGTTTTCCTGAGACCGCACTTGCATTTAATTGGTCTCTCTGTTGTTAGCACCATCTTGCATGCATATCAGAGAGATGATCTCTCTGCCAGAAACTGAATTCTCAGAATCTGTTCAGCAGCCTCCGACCCCTCTGCCACACGTGCACAAGCACCTTGGCTCGCGGGCACTCAGCGCCACCAGTTCCTCGCGGGGGCTGCTCACACGAAGTCCCATTTTGTGATTAGCCCAGGGTCTCTCCGAGCTCGGGTTGGGTTACAGAGAGGGCAAAAGGTGACAATGTAGTGGTGTTCCAGGCCCTCACATTTAGGAATTTCTCTTTTGATAATTCTAGAGATTCAGTGGGGCCCTCGTTTATGATGTATGAAAAACAGTGAAGCCGGTTTGACGGATTTATTGAAGGTGGAAGAGACCGCTTAACTGAGTGGCCCAGAGTCTGCAAAAACAGCGCCTCGAGCCCCATGCGTCTGACAGTGACCTCTTAAGCAGGGTGCTATTTTAGCACCAGGCCACCTGCGTGTTTCACAGACAGAAACTTACTTATTATCTGGGGTCTCATTAGAATGTATTTAATTACCATTTTACTTGTGGGATGGAATCGCACTCCCTCTGTTTAGCACATAGACATAGATGATACCGGAGAAAAAGTAGTGCACACCATTCTTGAAATGTGGATGAAAAAGTACCCGGTTGCCTCTCTAATTCTTTGCTGTGCTTTGTGCATATATGCGGAGTAGGTATGCAGCGCGTGATACGCTATTTATTACCAAAGTTGAGATTGGTGGAGGGCCATGACTCACAAGAGGCGAATATGGAAGGTGGTATTTAACTAAAACCCAGATGTAGTGGTGTAAGATTGCACTGAAGAGATACATGAGTATTAGGACAGGTTTACCTGTGTAAAGTAATTGTTACAGCCAGGGTGTGACGAAGTAAAAAATGTTTTCATCCTTTCAACTTTCTGCGGTAAAAACTTGAATTTGACCTTTGCCCTGAAAATAAATATAGCCAATAACGTTATTTAGTGCCACTGCACTAACAGACATACATGTCTGTTAGTGCAGTGGCACTAAATAACGTTATTGGCTATATTTATTTTCAGTTACAATGGCATACAAATAAGTGAAAACTGCATCTCACTTCTAATCTGCACCTTATGAACAGTGACTAATTTGAGCCGGTGTTTTCCAGTGCTGAGCACTGGCACTTTTCAGGAGCACTAGTTAAGGACATATTCATATACAGGGGGAGATTGAGTGATTTGCCCAGAATCACAGGATGTTGACTTGAGCCGCAGCCAAGACACAAACCTGGTTCCCGTGCTCTGAAGTCGCCAGCTCTGGCCATTACGCCACGTCCTCACTCCACTTTTATGGTTAGTAGATGGTTTTGTTGTAGGCGGCGCAGGTGCTAACCAGAGAAGTGGGCTGGTGCATGCTGCCTCCTGATGAGAGCTCCGGCACTTTGCTTTTTTACAAATTAAGCACTGACACCAATCTGGTTAGCTGTGTAACACAGCTCTGCAGCCTCGCCTCTGCTCTGCTTTATAATCAGGAGGAACCCTGAGCCTAATGAAACGTTGTACCTCTCTGACAAGCGCAGAGGCTGCTCTCCCAGGTTCCTTGACGTCATCGCTGAGTATCAGCCACGCCCCCTCTGCTGGTTAATTGATGTTGATGGGCTCACGCTGAGCGGGATCGGATCAACAGATGAGCGCAGTCGCAGTCAGTTCCTGCAGCCACCAGCGCACTGTCACAGGGTCCCAGGAAGTTGCCCGACTAGGCCTCAGAAGGCCGCTTTGCCTATGTTACATTTCACAAGTGGATTTCTTCATGTGAGCCCCGTGCTGCCTGCCCACCCTGGAGCCCCTCTAGCGACAGTCGACAGACGACTGATGTCGCCGCAGAACAAGCTGGTCGTTCCTGAGGTGAGAGCCGAGTGAGCAGCAAGGCAAACGCCTTACTCGGAATTAATGCAAACTAAGTTTGACTTTTGGTTAATAGGCCAGAAACAATAACTCCATCAAAAACAGCCAGCAGAGTAGCGCTGCTGCGATGAAAGTGGGCTAAAGAATGATTCACACTGTTGTTCGGGGGTGGCGCTACCCTCTCCCCCACCCAGACCCTTTTCTTCTCGTGTACCTTCCCTTGTATTCCAATGCTAGTGTATGTACTATATTTTGCCCATTTTGCCTTCTCTACCCGTGCCTGCGCCGTTGGAGCGCTTCGAGACCCACGGAGAGCGCTTTATTATTTCATAGGCGCTTTTCCCTCCCAGTGTCCTTGTCAGGCAGCCTTGTCTCTGAGCGCGCAGATTGTTCAAGTCTCTGCAGCGCAGCGGGGACGCTCCCTGTAACCCAACACCAGGCTGTCCTCACTTATGAAGGGGCACTGAGGGGTTACTAGGCTCAACTGTGTCAAATCGAGAGTTTTACCCCCAGTGTCCTTGTATCGGACCCAAAGCTGCGCTGCCTGTGCATCAAGTAAAGCCCTCTAGTATTGACCCCCAGGGCAGTAAAGTAGGGTAGTCCAAGCTTTCCTCAGGGGGGTGGTACAAGACTTCTTCAGGGGGCAGTCCAAAGTTTCCTCAGGGTGTCAGTCCAAGACTTCTTCAAGTGGGGCAGTCCAAGGTATTTGTAAAGCTCGAACATAGCAACCCCTTAAGGGTGTCAAGGCACTGGGGGCCATCAGGGAGATTAGGTGAGCTATCACAAGTGGATTTCTTCATGTGAGCCCCGTGCTGCCTGCCCACCCTGGAACCCCTCTAGCATGCTCGACAGTCGACAGACGACTGATGTCGCCGCAGAACAAGCTGGTCGTTCCTGAGGTGAGAGCCGAGTGAGCAGCAAGCCAAACTTCTTACTCGGAATTAATTGGAACTAAGTTTGACTTTTGGTTAATAGGCCACTGGCGGACTCGGAGTGGAGGAGGTCCATGCGGTAAGTCGTGAGGGGGTGCCACCATGAGTTACCCGCACCGGGTGACACCAACCCTAGTGACGCCACTGGTCTGCTTCTGTGCACCGGAGTTGAACTTGGTTGTGGAGAGGGCTGGCATGACCGACGCCGACTGATGAAGCAGCAAGAGCCCTCAGGCAGTGAGTCTGACCCAGAGAAGGAGGCAGCATCCAACATTCTCTGTGCAGGAGACAGAATGACGAATCGGCTCCAGGGATCACTTTCATATTTTCAGCTGGAAAGTGATCATCAGAGGCAGGATTTATCTGATCTGCCCAGCTGCACTCCAGATCTCAATCCAGCGGTCTGTTTTTTCTCCAATAGATCGCTTATCACTTGTATTCATGAACCTGAGTTTCTATTTCTTGTTCTATTTACAAGTATGCCGAGAATGTTCACTTCAGAAACGAGTTCTAATCACTGTTAATAATTCTCCCCCCTCTGATCATGACGAATGGAGCGCTGACTACAAGCCCAGACGCAAGGCGCCAATCGCTTCATAACGTCTTATCTGTAGAGGTGAGGGGCTGGGCGGGCCAAACATAAAAACAGCCATTTACACCCTGGCACTGTTCTGTAGCGTCAAAGGTGAAATGGGTGAGCCCAAACAGTATCTATCATACATGTGGTCAGGTCCAGTGAAGTGGCAAGGCAAGGCTAAGAAGCTGCAGAGGGCGCCAGGGTGTTCCTGGAAGCACTATGAGCCAGTGGGCAGCATAAAGCCACCTTATCTACAGCACCAAAGATCTTGGCCCCATCCACGAACCGAGTTTGTTTAAAAGTCTAACTGGGAAAATTGATCGTGTTTAGAAAGCAGAGCTTCAATTGACCCTACAAAAAAGTGATCTTCTGCCAGTGGCGGGCGACACTGATAAGAAGTGGTGAGGCGGGAGGAGGGGGCACAGGAGGGTGAGTGTGCGTGGGAAGCATGCTGGGGGTTAATAATAAAAAATTAAACTTACCAGGTGCTGCTTGCCGCCTCACACGCCTCTCCTACCAGTTCCTGGTCCCAGCAGTCTCTAGGCCAGAATTACGGACTCCCCATCCAATCTTCATGCTGCTCTCAAGCACAAGAGCAGTGGGGGATTGGCCTGAGCCGTCTGGTTTAACGCTCGCTCAGGCACAGGGAGTATGTCTTGTTTCTCTAACCTAGCTGTGCAATACAGCTGGGTTGGAGAAATCTAAATGTGCATGTCAGTTTGACCGGCCTAAGACCGGCCGGCCAAAGTGACATGCGCACTTAGAAGTGCACATAGCACTCCTCCTCCCCCCTCCCATGGCCTGGCCCTGCCCCTCCCTGCAACCTCTGGCTCAGTCAGCAGCTGGAAAAAAAACAATAATATAATATTTTTTTATTTTTCAGCTGGTGGCTCTGAGCCAGTGAGGTGACGCTCCTCCGCCATTGCGGAGGAGAGTTGTGTCTTCGGCTCAAGTCCTCAGTTGGCTGTGAATTCATTTTTGGACCAACTTAGACTATGGGGCACACGGGTTAAAACATCTGATATTGTTCTGCTTGTATGTTTTCCCTTTGAAATAACTAGGGAGTGTGTGACGCCAAAAGGACCGATTTCAGTCTCTGAGAAAAAGCCCAGAACTTGTCGAAAAGACAGCTGAGATCTAGGATTCATTCAGGAAAGAAGGCAGTGCAGACGGTTTGAATAATAACACATCCTAACCCCTTGTCCAGGAAGGGGGATTTTTCTGCTGGTGATACCACTGTCCTTATAAGCAGGCCACCGGAATTATGTGGCAGGGGAGCACAAAATTATGCGGTGGAATTGACTAAATTATGCGACAAGAAAACGTAAATGATGTGGCTAATGCAGCACATTTTTTGATAGTATCATTTCATTATTTTGTCTTTTTTACACATGGTAAAGCTGCCTGTGCACAGATTATGAGTAAAAAAACTGGAGCCGCAGAATCACATAATTCCAGTAGCCCTGCTTATAAAATACGATGCGGTTCAAGAGACATTCAAATTTATAAAGACTCCAACCAGCAACTTACCCTGCAGCATTACACCTTTTTAGACTCTCTTCTCATTTTAGAGCACTGAAATTCCCTCTCATGTTAGAGAGCTGAAATACTAGCGCTTCTGGGGCCAGCTCGAGCGAAGCATATGAGCCAGCCAGAGAGAGGACTGTACCAAGGGAAGGGGGCGAGGAGAAGAGAAAGGAACAGGCAAGGGGAAGAAAGGGTCTCGTTCAGCTCACTGCCTTGCTCAGTCACCTCTCGTCGTCCACATGAAAACCAAAGTCAAAGAACTGAGCAATTAAAGTCAGGGTCACACTCAGTGCTCTAGAAAACGCATCAGACTTCCCAATGGCCTTTGACCCGGGTGAAGAGGGCAAGGGGGTGACAGGTCAGAGGGGAAAGAAGTGTAGCCTGGGGGAGTTTTTTAAACCACATAAAAATACACATGACAGCCATCACCCCAACCATAAGGCACAGCTGTAAATCTGACAAGCGACTGCTTCCATCACTGAAGGCGTCGGCCTCATCACACACTGCGAGGTGCATTATTCTACAGCTGCATAAGGCGTCTCCATTCTGTGAACGTCAGTAGTCGGGTGATGTCTGTGTAGGGATCATGTAAGTAACTCCACAGTCACAGCAATGTTGTAGCCACATTATATGGTGTTGTATTGCAACATGTATATACCGCTGACTATCCCTTTGTGGGGCGCTGATGCGCTTGCCTACAGGTGCAGCACGCTACAGCGTGTAGGGTGAGTTATTGGAAATGTGTAGTCTCTGACAAGTACCTTCTCGGGCAAAACATGGCAGCCCTCCCTCCCACGGTCCCGGGGCCAAGAGGCGGTACGAATGGTACATATTGGGCTTCACGCACACTGCAGAGAAATACCACGAACAAACAGATGCCTGGTCATGTCATATTTAAATTATAAACTGAGCGCGCACTTACGTAGACGGGATGCAGGTCCACACCATACATTTCAAGGGATTTGGCAACTCCTAAGTAGTTTGTTTCCGCCTCAGCAGGCACCTGCCCCCTAGGAAAGAACAGCAAACACGACAGGTTATTTTGTCCATCTGTCTGTTCGGCACGTGATACCCCCTACGAAAGAACAACAAACAAGACAGGTTACTCCCCCATCTGTCTGTTCGGCGCGTGTTATCGGCCCAGACGTGAGGGCTGCCATTTCACGCATCTCCAGGATTCCAGCGCGTGTCTGAGGGCTGCCTTCACACCCCCTGACACTGCGGGCTCCTGGTATGCCTCTGTGCTCAATCTATTACCTGGCTCTATTACAGGCTGTCACATCAGCTGTCAGACGTATGTGAACTCCACCAGCAAACACTTTCACCTTTCCACGCCATGAACTCCCAGCGGCCCCTTTGAACACAGCCACGCTACTCATCACAAACATCACTTTGCAGCCTCGCCGGCGCGAGACAAAGCAGATGAAAGGGCTCATTGTAAGAACCGCATCATTACTAAGAGTTCATCAAGATACAAGGGCTCCCAAAGGACAATATTTTGTCTGCTGGTAGGTTTTGTACAGTGAGACATCAACACTTTATGTGCAGTGTGCAGGAAGCACAATGGGGGCCGCACCGATTACATCAACGAATATTTCTCAGTGTATATGGGCTGACAAGGTGAGACCCGTGCATCACAATGTTGTAATATATTTATGAATAAACCTGATCACATCACTCCGGCCTTTAAACTCCCTCCTTCCCCCCACACACCACCGCTGGCTCCTGGTTGAACAAAGATAGGACCCAATCACTACTACATCTAGGTGTATCTCTCCACTTTTTTGCTATTCATCATTTCTGAGTGGAGTTTTACTCCAAGGTTTAGACTTACATATCTCCACCTACTCAAATTAAAGGGTGGTGCATCCTGTAACAGAATTTACAAGTGTAAAGTTACTGCTGGTAAGCTTCAACCTGATCGTTGAGATCCTTGCCATGTAAGTGGAGACATCCCTGTAGGAAAGTATATAGAAAAGTATAAAAGTTTATATATGGAAACAATTATGTATAATTATTAATTAATGATTTTATTATTTAAAAACTAAATTAAACGTTTATTACCAAATTAAACATTGTTTAAATTGAATACATGTATAACTTTTAACCAAATATACTAAGTATTAAATAAAAATAAAAATGCTAGGGAAAGTGGGTCATTTGTTTTAATCATTGTTTAAAATATATTATTTATACTTTTAAATCATATTTAAATTAGTGTATTATTGAAAACATTTATTTTGATGAGGTATTTGTGCTGTATTGTATTTAAATATTTCTAGGTTGATAATAAATGTTTTACATTAATTTACATTTATTTTAGATATTTAAGTACTTTTGATAACATTTTTGCAAGAATAATAAACTTTTATCATTTTCTATATTTTTTCCTACAGGGAGATCTCCACTTACATGGCAAGGATCTCCACGAACAGGTTGAAGCTTACCAGCAGTAACTTTACACTTTTAAATTCTGTTACCAACCTTTAATGTTTTAAAATATTTAACATTTATTTTAGTTATTTAAATACTTTTGATACTTTTTTTGCAAGAATAATGCACTGAAAATAACCAAAAGTTGAAGTGATGTTTATACTTAGGTGAAAATTTCAGTGACAATGTAAGTTTTTACATGATAGTTATCGCAAGTAACTATAACTTGTGCCCTAAAGTAACTATAGCTCATGCAGTGATGCTATCAATGATGAAACAGAACATCACATTGTTATAATGAGTGATGTAATATGTGGGGTAGTTAGCTGTGCATGGCAAGGACACGACACGAGTAATAGTTACTTTTGGGCTTGACAAACGCGTCTAACACTCTGCAGGCAAATAACCCCAAGCCTTCGTCCATCCCTCTGCGGGCAGCCAGCCCCACACCACACACAGCATTCTGGCATGCACAGTGTGCGGTTGGTCACACAGGTCATGACTGCACTCAGGTAGAGTTACATTGCCAAAGAGTCACAACCCCAAAATATAAACAGTGACCCTATTATCAGCTTTCTCCAAAAGTCACCACTATATTTAATCAAGTGTATTTTTCAGTAATTTACATAATGCAATGTTTAAAAATAGTGATATCATTTGAGATGTCATCAGTGATGTCACTGACCATGTAATGATTGATGCAATATGTGAGGTCATAAGCAGTGCATTGTGGGGTCACGAGCTATAGTTAGCTCAGCTAACTATAACTACTGAGTGAAATGTCAGCCTAACTATAAAGTCCCTCTAATCGTTGTTTTTTTCAGTGAATATATATATATATATGTATGTGTATACATATACATATATATTACCTACTGGCGGTCGCCAGTAGGTAGTTATAGTTAGGACCACGTTTCCATAGGAAATCCGCAACATTCTATTTTGAATAACTTTGGCGCCGGTCGACGAATCCTCGCGAAATTTTCAAAATAGGTGGGGCGCTCCGCTCCGCTCCTACCCTGAAAGTCTCGGGGGGATTCGTCAAGCGGGGGCTGAGATAAAAGGGGGGTCCCAAAACGCGTTTTTCCCATGCATTTTTCCATAGGACCTTTAGACAGGGCTACAGCCCGAACGGCTGAACAGAATTTAATGAAATTTGGCAGAGAGGTAGTCCCCAGGTCAAGGAAGTGCCTTTTGTAGGTTTGGTGTAAATCTGTTCAGTAGATTCTGAGAAAATAGCCTTTAAATCAATATATATATCTGAGCCAGCTTACGGTGCGCTTACGGTGCGCTTACCGTACGCGTACGGTGACGTGCGCGAGCGCGATTCTGATTGGCCGTTAGATCTTAGTAAACATTCGAATCTGTCTAAACCAGGAAGCGGCGGCCGCCATTTTCTCTCTCGCACTCTGACAGGGGGTTGAAAAACAAAGTGAAAAAACATGTAAAGGGGCTGTTTAGACAACTCCCAAGCACCTAGCCATGTCGAGGGAGTCCCCAACGATCCCCTTAGTGAAAAAAAGCAATTTTAATTTTTTCGAAAATTTCGCCGATTACGCTTACCGTACGCGTACGGTAGCCAATATTAAAAAATAAAAAAAATATCCACATTCTCTCCACCCCGTGTGCAACTGGTGGCCGAAGGGCACCAGTTGTGCATGGCTTATCTTTTCATGACAAAACATATATTTTACCTGTCACAACGATGCTCATCATATGTTTCCTCCATGTGCGCACGGTGCGCGAAGCGCATCGTGCGTTCAGGGCCCATCTAGCGTAACGTGGACACGCGGTGCGCGAAGCGCACCGCGTGCTCACTGTGCGCGCACGGTGCGCGAAGCGCACCGTGCGCGCACGGAACGAACTGCGTTAAGTGGGCGCGCACGCCACAAATGGCGTAAAGTAACTTAGCATTTAAAAAACCGTACAAATTCACTGAAAAAACCATAGGTTTCACACACGTTATAGTTAGGAATTAGCATTTAAAAAACCTTGCAAATTCACTGAAAAAACCATAGGTTTCACACATGTTATAGTTAGCTGGACATTTTACTGATAAAAAACCAATGAAATTCCCCCGTTATAGTTACTGTAGGCAACTATAACTCACGCGACCGTAATCCTCTGCTGATGACATATGTGTCTTTATGAAAAAAAAATATTTGTAATATATGTATAGCTAAAATTTAATGGAAGAAGACATGGGCAAATAAGTGTCTAAATACAGTATTAGCATCAGCAGAGGATTACGGTCGCGTGAGTTATAGTTGCCTACAGTAACTATAACGGGGGAATTTCATTGGTTTTTTATCAGTAAAATGTCCAGCTAACTATAACATGTGTGAAACCTATGATATATATATATATATATATATATATATATATATATATATATATATATATATATATATATATATATATATATATATATATATATATATATATATATATATATATATATATATATATATATATATATATATATATATATATATATATATATATATATATATATATATATATATATATATATATATATATATATATATATATATATATATATATATATATATATATATATATATATATATATATATATATATATATATATATATATATATATATATATATATATATACACACACACACACACACACACACACACACCCAGCTCAGGGGTTGCCCATCAGTTAAGAAGCACTCGAGTTGCAGAGTTCGCATACAGCATTTATTGAGTACAAACAGAGTCCAAATGCGAACTCTGCAACTCGAGTGCTTCTTAACTGATGGGCAACGTCTGAGCTGGATATTATGATGCGGCCGTCCTGCCGCAGAGAATGCATCACCCCGCTTTAAAGGGGACCACTTGGTGAGATAATCGTCGCACCTACGAGTGGAGTCGCGAAGAGGGATAAAAACAGAGCCAAGATGCTGAGGCTCATACAGGGCTCGACATTTCAGCAGTATTAAGTTGTGCAGCCATTATGGATTGTATGGCACCACAAATCCCAGCATTCACGGCACAGTTCTATTCAGACAGCCCACCTATGGGCGTGCCATCAAGAATTTAAGACGCTGGAAACGCCGAATCTGCACACAAGCCGCCATGCCTCTGATGAAGAATTTTTCGAAACGCGCCAGGCACACAGTGCAGCTGGTTAATTGTGATCGCCATTTGGACTCCGTTTGTACACAATAAATGCTGTATGCGAACTCTGCAACTCGAGTGCTTCTTAACTGATGGGCAACCTCTGAGCTGGGTATATATATATACACATATATATATATATATTATCCAGTGTCAGTAGCCACTGGGTATTTATAGTTAGGTGTGCGTTTGAACTAATTCGATTTATTTAACATCAATTTCTATGGGGTGGGTTATTTTTTTTAACTGCCTCCATATTTTCACTCCAAGGCTGGGCTGAAATACAATTACACCAGTTTTGACACCATTAGGGTTGTAGTAACTTTAGACGAGTAGTTTGTGAATAACAATGGACTTACTCTTTTGCAGATGTATGTTTATATTAGTATGTCCTTCCCTAACCCCCTCCTTAAATTTACCTAAACCCGTCCCATTTAATAGTAGATATTCTCCCACAACTCCCCTGGTACTCCCATATTTACAACTCAAACATACACCTATGCGTACAGAGATTGCTACTACTCTGACAGAGATCTTTGCACAGAAAAAATAGGCAAGGCAAAGGCCTTCAGCTGTAGGTTTGTGAATTGCATTCTGTACTAAATGAGTAGTACTACTTTATGTATTAAGAATTGCAGTTCTGAGTACAGTTTTGAACCACTGCACAGAGATGATACCTCCAAACTAAGCGCTCCCTCCACAACATAGGGCTACATCCCAGATCTAGCAAAGCAGATGTGTTTGTCTCCCTTAAAACAAGAGATGTGAGGGGAATCATCAGCGCAAAAGGAGTCAACCTCTGCAAATCACTAGATCCACATTTAAAAGAGATATCTATGAAATCCTACATCTTAAAAGAGAAATGTATTTAATAATCAACCCCCATCGACTCCCCCTTTTTTTGTTGAAGGGCTGGTCCCTTTAAACAACTCAGACTTATGCATGTAGTGTTTCTACACCAACAATGATTTATAAACCTACATAAATATATAAATTACATTGTTTGGTTTTTTCCATATCATGCATTAATAAATGTACAAAGTTGTGAAAAATACTGCAATACTGCATTATTATTTACATTTATTCTTTAGTCAACAAAAAATGCAACACTGCCCTCTAATTCCAGCATGCAATCGGTATCACCACAATCCCATGGCCCCTGCTGGTCCTTCATTGTATAACATACAGCATGGAATTCACACAGCACAATTAACATGTGTTCAGCACGATACAGTGGGATGTCTCCTTAAGTACATTAATTGATTTATTGTAGAGCAAAACTCTCACCACAAGGGTTGGGGAGCACTGAAGGTTCAAGAAAAAAATTCAAAGTTCTCTATATCATGCACAAGGCCCAGGATTTCTGAGAGAACTGGCTTTTCACTACATGCCCAACAGAAATGTGTGACCATCAACAGCATACCTGACCTCTCAGAAGCCTTAGACAGAGCAAACATGGAGGCGGATATTTGGAAGCCCAGGCAGCTGGACTATCAGAACCCACTGAAACGCGGCCTTAATGTGGAAGAAAATTACAACCTTTCCAGGAAAGGCTTTAAAAAGGACCTGCCCAGTGCTAACTTCCCTACACAACATGCATACAGACAGAAAATATGGGACAGGACAGTCCTCACACTCTTTGAAGTAGCCAAGACGCTTATACTATAATCAATAAATAAGTAAAATGCCCATTCAAAGACCTATTTCAACGTACTGCCTAAGTTACCCCAAAATAGCAGCACTGGGTCTACTGTGACTGGAGGTGTGGAACACCTTACCACTAGCCACAATCGACAAAAGGAACATTTTAAGGAACTAGTTTCATAATAATTAACTTAAAAGCTACACGTTTTGGATGTTTGTGAATTTATAGAACATGAACAAAGCTACAAGGCAATGCAATGGTGTACAGAATGGTGTGAATTCAACACAACTAGGAACAGTGATGGGGAGTGCATACTGCACAGTAATGCACAGACGTACAGAGAGAGGGGTAAGTTTTACAGACAATATAAACACTCTGGGTTTGACAAGGTCATTTTCAAAATATAAAAGTATCTCCTGTCACTTCTATCTTCTACATACTTTCATTTTCCCAGTCTAACACGTCCAATTAGATAACCACACAAATAACATGACAGGCAATCTTGCAGGGTCAGGATGGGAAATGAAAGTGTCATAGATCTCACAATTTCACACATTACACTCCAGAACTATTCTTTTGATCAGACATCTCACTGGTTCAGAAAACAATACTGGAACAGGTTAGAGAGGCCTTTCTGGTTCAAACTGCAGATTTATCCATTAGGACTCACCAATCGTACAGACCTGTTAAGCAGAATTATATTTCGTGATAATAATGTCATAAAAAGCAAGCACTATAGATCATGAAATGTTTTTACAAGCTATGAAATAAAAGTAGCAGCAAATGCCATCTCGCACCAAAGAAATATTGGCACAATATCAGAAACTGCAACATTGATTCCCAACTCAGCTCTGATTAATGACTTAAATATTGGACTGAAATGTATGTGGCAAAGTGCCACTAAATACTAGCTTTCATTTCCGAACTATACACTAATTTCCCCCATAAAATATTTGTCTTCATTTTTCGTAAATAAACTCATCTCCCCTGTTGCAAAACTAAAATGTTCAGAGCATGCACTTTCACTGGGGTTCTATCATTGGCAAGAGCTGTGCAATGCGGGGGTGGGGGAGATCTGCCATTGACAGTGGCTTATCGGTGCCATGGAAGCTACTGTACCTCTGGAATGGTTTAAGCATTGACGAGGACCGAATTTTAGCTTTGAGTGGACCTGGCATTGCCATAGAAGTATTTTGTTACTGACGGGGCCCGGGCACTGCTCATGATCTGACACACCTAGGGCAAGGATACACAAGATAGTCCAGGACTGATAATGTCACAAAATCTTCGAACTATACTAACAAAGTCATAGACTTGATTGTGACACCACCAGAGGTGGATACACACTCACAGAAGTGATGCTGTTACCAGGGTCATCACAGGAGATGGGGGAAGAGGGGGATTTATGCTCCAGGTCCCACACTTTTGCAGGATCCCACACTACAAAATCACTTTCTAAATGTATAAAGCTAGCCTGCCTTTTTATTTATTAATGATGAGACAAACACTAGATGGAGTCAGATACTGTAGCTGCTCTGTTTTCTCTGTGACAGGAGGGCCTTTGTTAGACGTAGAATCAGTTGTTTTTGTCAAGTGGGGCTCCAGCATGCAGTTATTGACCCAGGCCCCTGACTGTTTCCCACAAGAACTGTCAAGAGCTCCTCTAGTACAAGGAGTGGATTCTAACTACGGAAGCCTGTGGTGAGCCAGAGTCATATATCCCACAAGAATCAAATATTCTATCTGCTGTTAACCTTAGGTACGCATGGTGCAGTTCAAAGTTCAGACTTCTCATGTAAATGACTATCTACAGTTTTATGCCGCTAGAAAACTGTTCCCTCAATAAGATGCACAAAAGTAGATACCGCCTTTTTCTGTTGTTCCTAGCCAAATCAAAGTTCCCAGCAGGAATCGTCCTGACAGTTGAAAGCTATCCTGCTAAAAGCCTTTCTCCTATTTTCAGTGAGCTGCTAATGAGATTAATTTGCCTCATTAGCTTCATTTTCGAGATATGGAAGTAATTGCATTCAGGCAGGGAGTGGCAGATCTTTCATTTTCATGCTATCTTGACGTTAGATCCTTTCAAAAGGCAGACAAGGTTTTGAAAGAGCCTCAGCAAAAGGGACCTTGCGTGGTAATTACACAGTACTAGACACACAGCAAACAAATAACATAAGGAAAATAGAGAGCTGGTAATTGAGTCGAGAGTGGGTAGAAAACCATCCACAGAGCACACACATAAACGTGTGACGTGTGAATGTTGGGACAGAAGACGAGTAAATATTTATTCCAAACCTTTCAGGACTGCAGAAGGTGGTGGTGTTCTCACATTTTTGGGAATTTGTATAGAATGCAATATGCCATTAGTATAAGCATCTAAATTACACAGCATAGGTAAGAACACGAGGACTCGATCCAAGGCTGCAATTTCATTACAATTCAATTGTAGCATTTATGAACCTGAATGTAGTGATTTTTACAATGCCATTTTTAGGTCTCGCCTGACCCAGCGCATGCGCTGGTCTGGCGAGACTTTTTGAGAGGGCTCCAAAAAGTGCTACCAGGCCAGCCTAGAGCTACAGTGCATGTGCGTGGGCGCGTGCGACGCGTGCGACTGCGATCACTTGACATAGCCAATAGGTCTCGCTTTTGGGACCTTATAAGTATTTAGTTAAGCAACTGTTGCATGGCTAAACAGTTATAAGGTCCCAAAGGTGATACCTATTGGCTATGCCAATGCTTGTTATGATTTTTAGTAGTCCCAGGGAGCTCACATTTTGTCAAATAAACTTAAGCCTCAAGCCAACAAGTGTTCAGTGACTAGAAAGTACAATGTGGCTTCATCAACGCCAATTTTTGAAAAACATACTTTTTTTGCCCGCATAAGGTGAGTGAGGGGGGCTTCGAAGAAATAAGGACCAATTTGATGGGTCTGCTATGGTGCGGACGTTGGGTCATAGATGTAGGGCACACAACGGCGCAGGGATTCATTGTAAGTGTTCCAGGCGGTGGGGTACACTGTTTAGAGTTGTATATCTGTTTTTATTTACTTGCTCCTTGTTTAAATCTGTATGCAAATATAGCATGCTAAGGACCCACAATTGGAGCCTATAAAAGTTAATGGTTTTGGAAATGTGGAACATAACAAATGTATTAGTTGTTTATACATAGATTCAGTCTGTATGGTGACACACCCTTGTGTAAATGTACTGTATACAGTGACTATAGTAACAATAATAATAAAAACAAAGTTATACAAAAAAAAAGGACCAATTTGATGGGTAGGCTTCCAGGTTGCAAGGTTTGAATACAGCACATGGTGTATGTGGTTCCGAAGTTGAGGTTCAAGGGCCCAGTGACAGAATGCCATGATCACCGGTGACGCCTTCACAAGAACGCGGAATAGTCAACCTCAATTTCAGAACTGGTTTGTAACCAGTTATCATGACTTTCAGCCACTCTGCCCTTGAATCTCAACTTCGGACACACCTTCTGCTTTATTCCACCTAAACTTCAGGACTACCCAGAGTTCTCTGCTTCTTTTTTGCATAATTTATTTGTCACTCTATGCCTGAAAGGGTATTTCTTTGACTTATACTGGGTGCTCCCTTGTGTCTGGACAAAGCTATACCTCTCTGAAGAGCTCTAATTAGAGCGAAACACTGTGTCAGGGGTTGCTTTTACTCATTTCAGGTTGGCTCGGTTGGTATTTTACCAATTCAAAGCTGTAATACTGTACCTGGAGTGATAAATGGCTTTTATCATTTTACAGCTCGGCAAGGACAGCACTGTGCTAGTCCTATGCTTAAATACTTTGCTGTAGAAATGGCAAAAGACTTTGTCCCTTTTTATCTCGGCGTGGATAGCACTGTGCTAATCCTATGCTTAAAGACTTTGATAGAAAAGCAGACATTTGAGGTGAGCAGATCTAGAGTGTCGCTGGTGTTGAGAGTGCTCTATAGAAGAGCTGCTTTCCACCTAAACTTGAGAACTACCCAGAGTTCTCTGCCTCTTTTTTGCATATATATATATATATATATATATATATATATATATATATATATATATATATATATATATATATATATATTATGTATATATATGTTATATTATGGCGACGGTGGAATAAACACTTTTTAGCACCAGTTTGGGTCCGTGTCCGTTACATTGGGAGAAAGGCACCTGCAGCGGAATTCACGTTATATATATATATATATATGTATATATATACATATATATATATAGAAATTTACTGGCAGACGCCAGTAGGTGGTTATAGTTAGGAGCAAGTTTTCATAGGAAGAGCATTTCTTGATTAGCTTATAACGTTGGCGTTGTTTGATGAATCTTCATGAAATTTTCCAAACTAATTCTTTGTTCATATCAGCTCCTATGTTGAAAGTTTGGGGGTGATTCGTCAAGGGGGGGCCGAGAAAGAAGGGGGGTCCCAAAACATGTTTTCTCCATGTTATTTTCCACAGGAAACTTTAGACAAGGCTACAGGTTAAACGGGTGAACGGAATTACCCCAAATTTGGCAGGGAGAAGGGCCTTGGTCTGGAAAGCACGCTTCTGTTTATTTGGTGTAAATCCGTTCAGTAGTTTTTGAGAAATAGGCGTTACGAGCTTGAGCTTGCTGCTTATTGGTTGGGAGCGCTGCGAGCGGTTGCAACTAGGAAGTGTTGGCCGCCATTTTGTGATTCTGTCGAAGCAAGTAAGGGGAAAAAAGTAGGAAAGAGGAGGGTAGGAGCACTGTAACCTCTGTGGGGTGTTTAGGGTGTGCTATAGAGGGGGTGTGAAGCGAACTACTCATACCTACCGGTCTGAAAGTGCTGGGTACGGAAATTAAGTGAGGTATTGCGTAAGGACAGGGAGTGCACAGGTAAATTTGCACGTATCAAATCAATACGGTATTTGTAAAGCGCAAACTACTCACCCCTATGGGTCTGAAGACCCTCGAGGCTGGCGTGGAAATTCTGTGAGCTATTAAGTGAGCTATTGCCCAGAGTCACATGGTGCTGAGCTGAGGTGTCCAAGGTGTCCTTAGTGGCACCTGGAGTACTCAGCGTGTGCGCACCCTGCGATGAGACGTGGTCTGTGCAGCACATCAGCGTTACACTTGGCATTGTGTGCTTTATTGCTGATGGGTGACTTGTCTCCTTCATATATAGTTGGTTGCCACATCTCCCAACATTCAGCTATTGTGTGGCTGAGGGGCATGGCGTTTTGGGAAGGTCTGTTGTCCTGTTTTGCGATGCCTCGTGGTAGTAGAGGGGGTGGTGCGGGGGGGGAGGTTCTGGTGGTGGTGGCGCTGGGTGTTGTGGCCTTGTTGGGTGTCGGAGCTGCATGATCAGTAGCTCTATCACGTGTTGGTCTTTAGATGTGGCTGTGAGTTGGGTCCAATTCACGGAGTAGATAGTCTACCTCCTTACACCACTTAAAGGTTGATGTTAATTTGTTACTGCTAACTCGGCTTATCGCCTGCTTTTGGATCACATTGCAGATTTGGCTGGTCGTTGAAAATGTGGGGAAGTGGTGTTTTCGTGTTTTTTTGCACGGGAACGTCTACTTTGCATTTCATTAGCGTTAGTTGTGGCTCTCATTTGTGGCGATTTTGTTGGCGTAAGATATCGATGGAAGAGTGGTGAGATGTGCAGTTTTCACCAAGTTGAGAATGGGATGATAATTAAAAAACACAGAAAAAAAGATAGGTTTAATGAACATTATATTAAGAAATTAGCATTTAAAAAACCTTTGAAATTCACTGAAAAAAACCATGGGTTTCAGGCACGTTATAGTTAGAAATTAGCATTTAAAAAACCTTAGAAATTCACTGAAAAAACCATAGGTTTCAGGCATGTTATAGTTAGAAATTAGCATTTAAAAAACCTTTGAAATTCACTGGAAAAACCATAGGTTTCAGGCACGTTATAGTTAGAAATTAGCATTTTAAAAAACCTTTGAAATTCACTGAAAAAACCATAGGTTTCAGGGATGTTATAGTTAGTTGGACATTTCACTCATAGAAAACCATCGAAATTCCCCTGGTATAGTTAGTTGAGCTAACTATAACTCGCGCCCCCGCAATGCACTGCTGATGACGTCACATATTACATCATTCATGACATTCATTCCCTCATTTCCTGGGAACATCTCCAGGATAAGGTTGGGGAGGACTCTCCCGGTTCAAACATTATCAACTGGCAAGCTGGGTTCAATCTCGCCCACGAAAAAATGCTATGGGTTGTGGTAGCATTTTAGAACACCAGCTTGTCACTAAGCCCCCTGGGAGGAAAGAAGTCTCCTTCTGGTATCAAACCCTGTTGGAAGAAGTAGATGGCGAATTCAAGCGAGCCGAGGAATTGTGGGGGGGCTCTTTAACTACACAGGACTGGGCCAAATTATGGCAGAAATCATGTAAGATTCTACATGAAGTTGTGAAACCAGCTTGGTTAAAAAGAAACCACCTGTTTACCATCCATAGGGCCTATTTTACTCCTCACAAATTGACATTAATTTCCAACGGGCCACCGGTTAGTTGTAAAAAATGTGGCCAGGTTTCTGCCTCAGATATACATATGTTTATGGAATGCCCTTCTCTTGCCACTTTCTGGGGAGAGGTCGGTGATTTTCTGACAAGTGTTTTGGGCTGTACTATCAATATGGATCTACCTCTAATAATATTTGGCCTTGCAGAAAAAATCACTGGTCTCGCTGGAGTGCTCCTTTTCTTACTCTATTCTACTAGCTAGGAGGCAAATTTGTGTAAAATGGACGGAATCAAGTCCTCCCACTTATACGGACTGGCAGTCTTCAGTTTTGGCAGTCTCTAAATTGGATTTGGCCAGACAAGGAAGTGACAAGAAGAAGGCTTTCTGGAAGCCTTTGCAACTTAGATGGGCGGTTCAGATGACGAAGTAAAATCGTGGAAACCTTGTGTATTTTTTTTTTTCCTTTGAGTCCTATGATTATGCCATTAAACTCTTCAGGCTAAGCCATGTACTGCCAGGTATTGTGGCGGTTTTTCGGCGAAAGTCATCTTGCTCTTAGAGCTTGGTAGAAGAGGTATCTCAGTGGTTTCTTTATTAATCTCCAAGGTGTTTCTGGTACCAGGAGGCGGGGCCCTACTTCCAATATTCTATACTCCTCAGCTCTTGAGAGAAAGTACAGATACCTAGAGAGCAATTTGAAGTGAGATTAATGGCGAATGAGGAACAAAAAAACAAAAAAAATTATTCATGACATGGTCAGAGACATCACTGATGACATCTCAAATGACATCACTGATGACATCATCCACATCAAAATCTGATGCACCTCATCAGACCCTAATATAACACTTGATACACCCACTCTAAAATACAGACTATAATTTTCGAAACCATGTACACACCAATACCAGTTAGTACATATCCACTCACTAATTTGTAGGTCTACACACACATTCATTCATTCACCCATAAACTCACTCATACATACAGTCAGCCATCAATACAGCATTATCATATCCAGTCACATATTTATACAGACACTCACACACCGCCTCTCATTCATAGAGTTATTTACACACCTAGTCAGTAATGGAAATAATCAATCACACTTTCATTTACTCGCCTGTACAGTTATACACATACCACGTCACTTATTTAAACATATACTGACACATACTTACACTCTAATACAATAACTAATACAAGCACACACTCTCACAGGCACTCTCACAATCACTCACTCTCACATATAGTCATTTATACAGTCCAACACTCACATATATCGCCTTTCACATATGGAGTTATTCACACATGTACCACTGAGGCATCCATTCACTCACCAAGACACTCATACACACACTCACCCCGCCATACAGACCTTCACAGATACAGACTTGAACACATATACCCAGTGAACTATCCACTCAAACATCTATGCACAGAGTTACACCCCCCACCCACCCACACAGCCACTCAGGCACCCATACAGGTACTCAGACAAGCAATCAATAGCTCATATAGATCCTCATTTAGTTGCTAACCAAACAATGAAACTGCTTACACACCAACTGACAACCTAAACTGTGTGAATGTCTGTATCAGTCGCTAACACATGCATTAAGCAAGATACAATTAATCACTCACTTATACAGTCAGTCACACACCTACTTAATCATCCATTCATTCTTCAACACACCTTGGCATATATATATAAAACATATTTACATTTTATAGTAAAACACATTCAATGGATGAATCATCAGTGATATCATCAGTGATGTCATTTGAGATGTCATCAGGGATGTCACTGACCATGTCATGAATGATGTAATATGTGACGTCATCAGCAGTGCATTGCGGGGGCGCGAGTTATAGTTAGCTCAACTAACTATAACAGGGGAATTTCTATGGAAGGGAATACACAAGATCTGATATCTATGTCTTTATGGTACAATTGCTCTTGCCACTCTCCTGCCTGATCATTTTCGACTCAAGTTATGTGCTATTCCTGATTCTGCCACAAATATTGTTTCTAGCCAAATGGGGAACTACAAAGCATGCAGGAATGCAATATTTATGAAAAGTTCCACCTTTCCTGGACGTTTCAACAGCTAAAGACAGTTGAATCTTGGAGTGGAAAAGTCAGTGAAAATGGAGAATTACAACTGATATCAGGTTTAACACTCATGATTTTTGCTATAAATCCCCGATTTTCAGAGAACAATATGGGTCCCACTCCTGATGGGAAAGTTACTCCACATCCGAAAATTACTGATACCCAAGGCATCGGTCACCTGTGTTGCTAAATCACTAATGCGGATTTACAGCAAATGTTGGAATCGAGACCTTAATTTGCCCATGCCCTTGCCAGCTTTTCTTGGTTTTACCATTTATTGGTTCCGAAGGCGCACTGGTTGTGAATGGCGTCCACAAGACCACACGGCACAATGGTGAATTAGCCCTTGAGTGAAGGCGGCTGCAAGCTGCAGCTTTCTGCCTCCTAACTGCAGGGCCACACTGGTCCAGGAGCAGGGGAAAAGCCAAGGCTTGAGGAGACATGAGGTAGTGGTAACACATGAACAGAACCTAGCAGGAATGGTTGCTACACTCTGCACTGTCTAGTCCACGTTCCTGTCTCCTTGCTTCCACCGTGCTCCGCCACGCCAAACCAATGTAGAAAGAAGCACTGACAATGCCAATTGGTCTGTGTTCAAAGAAATGTTGTATGGTACGGGAATAGATATGCATTTGTGTGGAAGCAAAGAACTAGAATAGTGCTGGTGGAGGTTATAAGGTCAGGTGACAGTTGCACTGTCGAGCTAGACCTAAAAGTCCATGTAGGTTAATGACAGCCTTCTCCCATGTGTGTTTGCTGCCAGTGAAAAACAGCATAAATTATCTAGTCATCTAAGACACATTAATAGCTTTTCAATGTCATGTGTGTGCCACTCAAAGTTCAAGCATGGGCAGTTGGATAAATAAAACGATCTGTTTGGAGGGCAAGCACATTTGTGTGGAAGCACACTACGTCTACCCAATCAAAACATGTGCTTCTGGTTCCCAACAAGTGGGCAGAGCAAAAGCAAATCTCTAGTGATGCTCACATAATTATCTAGTGACTGCTGCGCTGTCAAGCCAGACCATAAAAAGGAGAAGACCTAGGGCAGTGTTGGGCTCCATTCAGTAACTGAAGAGAGAAATGTCACTGTCTCCATATGAACAAATCTACCCAATGTTGCCTTGGAATAGGGTATTATTAAATTAAAACAATTGATGGATTGCATTTTATCTCCAATGAAACTTCCTCCCACTTACAATTGGTATATATTGCTATTTCCCAAATTAGAGAAAATTCAACCCAGGGGTTCTCTTGACTAGGAGGTGGATCTCTCCAAAATAGTATTTTCCTTATTTTACTGAAATCCGATCCAGGTTTTCCTTTCACCAGGCTGTTGGATCTCCCCACTGAAGTAGTTTCCTGATTTTACTGAAATCCAGTCCGGGTTTCTTTTCACCAGGATGCTGGATCTCTCCATGAAAGTATTTTCCTGATATAACAGAAATTCAACACAGGATTTCCTTTCACCAAGCTGTTGGATCTCCCCATTAAAGTAATTTCCAAGGATTCCCGCTATTTTACAGGAGCAGACAGTGTCGCTCATGATACCCTTCTTCTAACGGGCCAATGTCCTTCCCATTCCTGGGACCGGAGTCCTTTTTCTTTTAAGCCAGATCCTGAAAGGGCAGAAAGAGTCACAAGATCATAGTCAGGTCCCCAGTGATGTTCTAGTTCCATGAGAGTTAGGTCTCCAGAGTTTTAAATAGGAAAGGAAGCTCTTTGGGTACTTAAAATGGGCAGATACACAGTTCACCCTTCCCTTACTCCCTTTCTTGCTCTGTGATTAAATTGGGAAGAGAATTCTCATCCCTAGGTCAAAAATGGACCCTCCACTCTTCTTCCCTCAGGCCCCAGGAGACAGGAGGTAGAAGTAATGGTGTGTCTGTTGCTAATATGACAATGAAGAAAGGTGAATATACTTTATGAAATGCAGTGGAGAAAGGTGGATATACTTTATGAAATGCAGTGGAGAAAGATGAATATGCTTTGGGGAATCTGTCGGTTAGAAGAGAATCCATGAGTTTGGGGAAAATTCCAAAAATAGGTGTTTCCCTACTCTACGTACATGGGTTATTGTACTTTCCATGGGGATCATGCAAACACTTAGGTCATGAGGCACAGGTGGCCTGCAAAACAGACTTCTACCGGGTTCTAAATAAGGTATGATCAATGTATTAGTGTTCAATTTATTACACTCAGATAGTGGCAAAGCTGTAATTTTCGACAGGGGTGCCTGACTTGATTTCTGCCTTCATTAGTTTGAGACAAATGTTAAGGTACCTCGCACTAACACCTCTCATCGGCGCAGAGCCGTCTGCTAAACCTATTCCTTATTACCTGCTCCTTTGGTAGGACACTACCCATAACACCATATTCGAGAAGCCACCACTGGTCTAATTTCTCTGTTTAATGATGTGTTCCTCAATTTGCAATTGTTTGAATGGACCTAAAAGAGATAACTACTTGACCCACTGTTGTTCTTCATAGGCACATCAATCTATACAAGTCAAATCTATGATGGAGAAGAAGTTCTACAGAGTACACCATTTCCATAGTTTAGTGACTGGGAATTGAAAACCCATCTGTCATTTTTGTCATTTTTTTATTTTTATTTCATTTTTATTTATAAAGCGCACTAACACCACTGGGGTTCTTTGGCACTAAAAAAACAGAAGGGGACAAGAACAAACAGACAAAAACAGCAAATTAACAAAAAGCTATCAGTACTTTTCAGAGCCATACATTTATCCAATGTCCTTAACCAAAAAGCATTCCAAAGTTTAGGTGTGAAGTGGTGGAACAAGGTCATGCCTTTTTTCCACAGAAGGCATACTGCACAGGTGTGACGATATCAAGGATCGGCCAGGTGCATAGGAAACAGTAAAGATCTTTAATCCAGGTTTTCTAAACTCTTATAAATCTTGTGAGCAAGGCAAAGTGTCTTAAATTGCACTGCAATTTAGGGCCTACCAATCAATGAAGGGCCTACCAAGCCTCCGACACATGGTCAAACTTTTGTAATTCTGTAGTCAGCCAAATTCTGAATATGCTACACATTATTGAGCACCTGACTGGGAGGACCCAAGTGCAGATGTATAGTTATCTAGCTGCGACAAGATAAGAATGGACACTACAATGTGATGTTTGCCAATAGGGAGAAAGAGAGGAGTCCTAATAAGATTTGCAATGCAAAGAAGCACAAGTAAACAACAGCATAAATATGTGCCTTTATAGCGGAATATTAATCAATAAAGAAACCTAGGGCCTTAGTTTTAGAAGCTGCCACAGGCACAGAAAGCAACTTGAAAGGCCACAGAACATTCCCAACAAGCATGACCGTTGCCTGGAAGAAAGAAGTTCTCTTTTTCTCATGCTAAGGTTTAGACAATAGTGACTCATCCACCATTGTGCCATGGTCAGACATTCCTTCAGTCTAGATGTGAATGGCCGGACCAGGTGACCAAGTCTGCTGATTATCTTAGTATCATCCTCACAAGGAAAAGCTCTAAATCAATGACCTAATAAGCTCGGAAAAGGGATGAATATATAGATGTCAAAAGGGTCTGGCAATAATGAGGAACCCTGTGGAGCTCCACACCGAATGAGAGCCTTTAAAGATGTAAATGGTGGTACAGACAGGAGCTGAGCTAGACCGGACAGATACAATTTGAACTAGGCAGGAACAATACCCTGCACTCCAATCTCAGCCAAAGGGTTTAACAGAAGGACATAGTCCAACTCAGGGATTTAATAAACATCTCCTTCATCCTGAATCTGACCGACTTATTCCCTAACCAAGAGAAGTGTTGACTCAGTCCCTCAGCCCAGACAAAAGTCCAGGTGCTACTGGAAAAGAAGGTTAGGCTCTTTCAAAAACTTTGCGCAGCCACCACTTTTTCAAAGTTAAGCACAATCTTGGAATTAGCATAATTGGCTGGTTTTTGCCAGGATCATCAGGGTTAAGATTTTTTTCATGAAGGGATATACTAGCCCTACTTTACATTCATCAGGTACAATGCCTGCAGCTAAATTGGAACCGAACAGTTTTTTGATGGAACTACTTGGTGTGCCAGACTGTGTAGTACCTCCACTGAATAGGATCCAGGGTAGAGTCAGGCCTGTGCTCTTCTTTAAGGATGTTCATGCATTCAGGTGGAGACTTCAGGAGCTAGAACATAAGATTGAGTGGCCTGGTGTCTGGGTGCTTGACTCTCCATGGTTGTGATGAGAAGGTCAGGCCTGTTGGGGAGCCTCTCATGTGGAACCACCTGAGATTTCCAGTAGTGTCATTAACCAGGGATGGCTGGCCTAAGTGGGAGCAACCAGGATGAGGGTAAGGGACATCTGCTAATACCTCCGGATCACAAACGGTAGGCGGAAAGGCGGAAAAGTGTAGGCAAATTTCCTTGACCGCTCCATCCACAGTGTATTGGCCATGGACTGCGGGTATCTGGACGGAAGCTTGGGCAGTTAGCGTTTTCCACGCTGGCAAATAGGTCTACCCGACAGTACGCCTACCATTGGAAGTAAGGGAGGAGGACTATCGGGTGGAGTTCCCACTCTGTGACTTGGTGCCACATTCTGGTGGAGGTCAGGAAAGTCGTTGTCCACTCCCAGGAGATACACAACTAGGAGATGAATCTTGCGACAGAGAGCCCACTGTCAAATGCTCCATGGTAACCGGGAGAGCTGGGGTGATCGAGTACTACCCTTTTTCGGAAGATAAGTACATAGCTGTCATGTTGTCCGTCAAGACGAGGATAACCTTGCTGGTCAGATGGGGTAGAAAGCCTTCTTTCAAGGCCATGTGAGCAGCTAACATTTCCAGGAAATTGATGTGGAGGTCCTGGTGTCTGTGCTCCCATTGGCCTTGGAGAGTCAGAACTAGCAAGTGCATACCTCACCCTGTAAGGGAGCTGTATGCTGTCATGGTCACCTGCGGAACTGAGTTGAGAAAAGGCTACCCTTACAACAGGTCATTGATGTTTCACCACAGTAGAGAACGGAAAGTGCGGCAGCAGATCAACACTAGATAATCTCAATGAGCCTTCATTAGAGACCACTGCAGTGCTAGGCACTCCTGTACTGGGCGTGTAACAGATGTGTAGTCTAATATGTGGAACTATGGCAGGAGGCTATCATGCCTAGAAGGTGCATGACTGTCTTGACCGAGACGCGACGGCCCGGTTGGAATTGAGGAATCAGTGCCTGGAAAGTCTGTATCCGGGCAGGGTTTGGATAGGTCATGCCAACTTCTGAGTTGAGTATTGCCCACAGGTACCGTTGTATCTGGAGAGGTTGGAGGTGGGATTTTGTGGTGTTGATGGCAAACCCTAGCTTGTGTAGGAGGTTTATTGTGACCTGAGTGTGCTTGCCGCATTGTTGGCAGGTGATGGTCTTGATTAGCCAGTCACCCAGGTAGGGGGGAGACGTAGAAGACCTGCCCGCGCAGGTGAGCAGCCACTACGGCAAGGCGTTTGGTGGTCACCCCGAAAGGGAGCACCTTGAACTAGTAATGCCTTCTGATGATCAGAAACCTGAGATAACGGCAATGGGCCAGGTGTATTGGTATGTGCAAATAGGTGTTCCTCAGTTCGAATGCAGCCATGAAGTTGCCTTGCTGCAGAAGCGGGATGACATCCTGGAGAGTGGCCATTTGAAAGTGTTCTGAGAGGATGCCTTTGTTTGGGGGCCTGAGGTCCAGAATGGGTCTGAGGGAACCATCTTTTTTGGGAATCAGGATGTACAGAGAGTATACTCCTGTGCTCTGTCAATAGTAAGGGGCAGGTTCTATGGCTCCTTGAGAAGGAGCACTTTAACCTCTTCACTGAGAAGTCCTGAGGTTCAGGGGAGAGTCTGTGCCAGTGGGGTGCCATGGAAGTAAACTACAGACAATTGCAATGTTGGATAATATCTAACACCCACGGATCGGAGGTGAGTTCTGCCAAACAGGAAAGAACCCTTCTAAATGCCACCGACAGGTGTTGTGTGTTTGGGGGGGGGGGGGGGGGGGGGGTGAGAAAAGGAAGTCAGGATTTTGCTATGGTAGCTGCAGCTCCTTTGGGTGAGCCACCTTTGCCTCTAGCTCTCCTGTTGGTAAGTCTGACGCAGTTGATGAAGTGTCCCCTGCCAGAGGACCTCAGTGTGTTGGCCTGCTGTGGAGGCGTCCGGGGTGGTAGTCTTCGGTCCCCAAAATATGGTGAGCAGTAAAAGGACTTGTGATGGGTGGGTGTTTGTAGCGCTCCCATAGCCTTCGCTATTTCTGTATCTTTTTTAAATCTTTTTCAACATCTGGTTAACCTATGGTCCGAACAGATGCTGGCCATCAAACGGCAGGTTGAGCAGAGTTTGTTGGACTTCAGGCTTGAAGTCGGAAATGCACAGCCATGCTTGCCTGCACAACAGGACACTGGAGTTGACACCCCGAGTAGCAGTGTTGGCAGCATCTAGGGCACAACGGTTAGTGGTATTAGAGATCGGGTTGCCTTCTGAAGCAATCTTGTACCCCACTCTTCCAGTGCTCTTCTGGGAGATATTGGAGGAGTTCCTCCATTTCATCCCAGTGGGCACAGTCGTAGAGCAAGAGTTGGTAGACTGCAGAGCGACCCTCTTCCCTGCAGCGTCAATGCACTTACTTTCCTTTGCTTGTGTAGGGGCATCACCAGTAGCCTGAGAGTTAGCTCTCTTGCGGGAGGTGTGAACCACTAGAGTCCGGTGAGAGCTGGCAACATATGCAAGTGGGGTCATTAGGGGAGACCCTGGGTGTAATGACTCTGGCGCAGACAGGGTCCTAGAAGATGTATGGGGCCTGTCAAAGCTTGCCTCTGAGAATGGGAAGGGACTGGGTCGAGCTGTGGCTGAAGGATAGAGTTTTGAAGAGAAAGTCCTCCCCGATCGGTTCAGTGGGGAGATCCACCTTGTAACAGGAGGCAGCCCTGTCGTTTAGCTCCTGATAGGAAGTGAAGTCGTCAGGGGGAGGGACAGGCAGGGTATAGGTCAGTATGCTCTGGTGGGCCATCACTGTAGGACTCCCATGGGTCACCTAGTGAAGGTGTGTCGAAGGTGCCCCTTCCCCCACCTAGACAAAGAGTGAAAACTATAGAAGGCAAACAAGGCTCTAGAAGACAGCCTGCATAGTTCACTTAGCCTTCTCATAAAAACCTATCACTGCCATTCTTATAAATTCAAGCATCACAAAACAAGTCAACACCCACGGTCAGCCAATGACAACTGTCTCTGCATTCTCAAAACCAGGAAGGTATCCACTGGTCATAGGGCATAAATGAACCAGCTACATCAAGCCACAGTTCACATAGAGCACTCCAATTTCACATTAAGGAAAAGTCTAAGGATTCAGGGCCGGGATCTTATAATATTTTTAGCTGGCTCTATTATATGTCCCAAGTAGTACATTAATGCAGTGCCCAGGGGAAGCCCCATTTTTGGAAGTGGTATTGTATGATGAGAATATTTGTGCATATTTACACAGAGAGACTCCAACTGAGGTACAGCAATGTCATAACAATACAACATCATATTACAATAGTAAAAACACAACAGCAATAAAGCACAACACAGCTTTAATACAACAGCAAATATACAACGCAACAGCACAATACAATGCACCAACATAAAGCAACAAAACAGCAAAACGACAACACAAAAATACAAGCCAACAATACAACATATCAATACAACTGTGTCAGGGGACTGACTGCAACGAACTGACAATCGTCCCATACTTCCCCAATAAGCCACCGGCTGATGTACTGTCCTTTCGTATACAGGCATGGAACGGGCCCTTTAAGGAACATCTCGACTACCAGGAGGAGACGCCCCGAGAGGAGTGGCCTGTGACGTTGCCACTAACGGACCTATGATGACCAACCCCGGAAGCAGTGACAGGAACAAAAGCCGAAGCGAGGGCAGCTTGAGAGACGCTGGAGCCAGGAGAACAGCCCATTCCGAAAAGGAGAAGAGGAGCAACTCTGAAGACGCCGACAACAGCAAGAGGGAGACGCCAGGAGGCCATCGGGACCATGTGCCGCCCAGCCACTCTCCAGGAGGGGGGTGGCTACACAAGGTACGTGCCAGGTTCCACGGGTTTGCTAGGCACGGGCCGGGGATGGGACCGCTTTAACAGGGAAGTCACTCCGTTACACATGGTGGAGGTATGCAGGTGACAATTCCCTTGCACTCCCTTCCCTTCAACCGAAGTGTTGTTTTCACCAATATTGATATTGGTCTTCTTTTGTTTATTTTTGGTACGAGCCAAGCAAGAGGCAAAACGCGGCTCAGGACAGCAACAAGAAACCGAGACCCTACGGGAACAAAGGACTTCTATGCAACAGGCATTATCTTTGTTTAAATAAAGAACTGAATCGAAGTTCTACCTTCTTGCCCTGTAGTTATTCTCCGGTTTGGGCACGGTTACAACCTACTGCGCGACAAAGTGGATGAGAATACAGGCATAACCAACCAACCAACACAGGATGGAGACTCCCATGCATCAGCTAAAGGAAGGACAGGGGAAATTGGAGTGGGCCATTGAAAAGAATACGAACCAGGCAGAGAGGAACCGGGCTGTGTTTTCTTCAGCCATACAGACCCAGGATGATAATCTGGTTAAGCTAGCTGAAGGCCAGTCCCAGTTACTCCTAGGCTTAGGACAAGGGAGGACACCTGCCCCTCCTGGAACAGTGGTTCCACTCCAGAAGTATGTGCCGGGAGAAGACCCCATTTCGTTCTCTTTGAACTTTGAGAGAGCAGCCCGAGCTATCAACTGGCCAACGGATCGATGGCCCTTTTATCTCGCTCCGTTGCTCACCGGAGAGGCACAGGCTGCCTATCAGATTATCAATAGAGACGGTACTACTGCATATGGCCTGATAAAGCAGTATATACTGGACAGGTTGGGGGTTGACGAGGAGGCACATCGTCTTAAGTTCAGGCAAGAAAGAGGCGCCCTGGGGACACTCCAAAAACCCTCTATTTCAAGATGAAAGATGCTGCTGACCGTTGGCTTAAGCCATTGGACTCTACAATGGACGACGTAATGAACAAAATCTATTTAGAACAGTACCTTGAAGCATTGCCATACGGAACCCAGAGGTGGCTCCGGCAATACGCCGGTCTGACGATTGAACACGCTGTGGAGATGGCCACCTCTTTTACCCAAGAGCAATCTTGTAGCGTGGGTAAAGAACCCGAGGCAGTACAAAAGGGGCTTCCCCAACCCCATAACGATAGGAAGCCAGCAAAATCCTTCACTGACTCTTTCAAGTCCTGACCAGGAAGACCTGAAGCATTTCCCTCTACGGGTCCCCAGTGCTTTGAGTGTGGTGAGTGGGGCCATATTGCCAGGTTATGTCGGAAAAGAAAGGACAAACCAGAAGACGAACCTAGGGAAGTTAGCTATGCTTCCTGATCCATACTATATGCGCAAGAAATGGGGTCAGTCTACTACGTAAGTTTGACAGTAAACCACCAAACAGGGACCGCCCTCCTGGACTCGGGGTGCAGACACTCCGTAGCCCGGGCAGACATAGTACCCCTTTCCCTTACATTACAAAGAGGACTGTTAACATACGAAGTGTTCATGGGGACGTGAAGGAATACCCTGTGGCCCGGTTACAAATCTGCACTGAAACGGGACTCGAAACCACGGCAGAAGTAGGGGTTCTCCCACTACTCCCCGAACAGCTCATCCTGGGTATAGACAACCCTTGTTTTCCTGCTCTCTAGGCCAATAACTTAAAGGGCTATGCAACCACCCAGACCTTCCACAACAACCTCCTGACTTTCGAGCCATAGACAATCACTTCAGAAAATCGCAGATAAACGAGGCCTCCCTTACCAATGCCTGGCAGAGCGCCCATGATAAACGAGACAGTCCCCAAAAGACCTATCCTTGTTTTGAGGAGCGAAATGGTCTCCTTTATAGGGTCGCCAAGGAAGGAGCAGAACCGCAATTATTTGTCCCAGCTAGTTTCAGGGATCAAATCCTGTTCTTCGGGCATTCCCACCTCTTGGCTGGTCATTGTGGGTCGGTGAAACCCAGTCAGGCGATCCTGAACAGCTTCTATTGGCCGGGGGTCTACCTGCAGGTAAAGAAATATTGTCAGGAGTTCCCTATCTGCCAAAAGCGTAATCCCTATGTTCCCCCAAAAGTTCAGCTACAGTCCCTGCCTATCATTGGCCGTCCCTTTGACAGAATAGGCATGGACCTTATCGGTCCTCTTCCCAAGTCCACCAAGGGGTATCATTACGCCACCAGGTATCCCAAGGCGTTCCCCTTGCGGTCTGCCACCACCTCAGCAATAGCCCAGAGATTGATCGAAGCGTTTTCCCAAATGGGATTTCCCCGGGAAATCCTTACTGATCAAGGGACTCCCTTCGTCTCGCGATTGATGAAGGAAGTTTGTAACCAACTGCAGATCAAACACATTAAAACGTCTGTATACCGTCCACAAATGGACGGCCTTGTAGAAAGGTATAATGGTAAACTTAAGCTCACGCTGAAGAAACTCTTGACAGGGGATGGGAAAAACTGGGACCAGCTCCTCCCTCTATCCCTGTTTGTTATCAGGAGTACAGTCCAAAGTAGTCTGGGCATCTCCCCATTCGAGCTGCTGTTTGGGAGGAAGCCTCGCACCTCACTGGAAATAACCAAGGAAAGCTGGGAGGAGCAGGGTGTGACAGAAGTCCAGGCCCTACTGGATTAAGCCAATCAAGTAAAGGCGCATCTTCATAACTTGAGGACTTTGGCACATGAAAACTTAGAGAAAGCACAGAGCCGGCAGCAACGGTGCTATGACAAAGGCAAAAGGTGGAGAGAATACCAAACCGGAGATTGGGTCCTGCTACTCCTTCCTTCCTGTTCCCATAAGTTGAAAAAAGAGTGGCAGGGACCACATGAGATAGTGAGAAAATTCGGGAAGACCACTTACATACTGCGTCTTTCACCCACCAAAACCCAGATGTACCACGTTAATTTGCTAAAGAAATGGTTGGGTCCCATTCCTAACACGAAGTCTGCGGTTTTGGTGGCAACCACCTCGTCTACCACAGTCACTGCCGCGGTCCTTACTCCTGATCTGTCAGAAGGGAAACTGCAGGAGCTAAAGAGTTTCATGCTCTCATTCGCTGAGGTGTTTTCAGATGTCCTAGGCAGAACCCATCTAGCCAGCCATTCCATACCCACTAACCCTAGGGTCACCATTAAACAGAAGCCATATAGTGTACCAGAAGCCCGTAGGGCAGCCATAAAAAGAGAGGTGGCCGATATGCTTAACTTAAGGGTGGTGGTTCCCTCCCAGAGCAATTGGTGTTCCTCTATAGTGCTCGTCCCTAAACCAGACGGGAGTACCCCTTTTTGCATAGACTTCCTATCTGTGAACCGTATTTCCAAGCAAGACGGGTACCCCCTTCCCCGAGTAGATGAGCTCATCGAGAGACTCGGGGAAGCTTGTTACATCAGTACTACTGATCTCATCAAGGGCTATTGGCAGATTCCACTAGACCCTCGAGACCAGGAGAAAACAGCGTTCGCCACTCCAGACGGGTTGCACCAGTTCACCGTACTACCGTTTGGCCTGCATTGTGCTCCTGCTAGTTTTCAGAGACTCCTGGACGCCCTTTTGAACCAACACTTAGGGTACGCCTCAGCTTACTTGGACGATATTGTTGTGTATAGCAAAACGTGGGATGATCATCTAAACCACCTTGCTGCTATCCTGTTCGAATTGAAGGATGCCAACTTGCACATCAATGCAAAAAAGTCCAAATTCGCGTTCCACAAGGTCAAGTACCTGGGCTATTTGGTAGGAAAAGGGCTAATAGAACCGCAAACAAAAAAAATCCGGGCATTCAAGACACCCCCTATTCCACCAACAAAAAGGAACTGAGGGCTTCTCTTGGTTTGGGAGGATACTATCGACGCTTTATACCCCAATTCTCTGACATGGCCGCACCCCTCACTGACCTAATTAAAAAGACCTCTACCCCTTCTCGCCTTCGGTCCCCTTCAGATCTAGAGGTTTTGGCTTTCCAAAGGCTGAAAGACTGTCTGACATCCTCCCCCATCTTACTCACCCCTGACTTCCAAAAACCCTTCATTTTGCAGAGTGACGCCTCTGGGGTGGGCATAGGTGCCGTCCTCTCCCAGTTGGACCCCGACAGACTGGAAAAGCCGATCCTTTACATAAGCCGTAAGCTTTTTCCCAGAGAGCAGGCATATCCCATAATTGAAAAAGAGTGTTTAGCCCTGAAGTTGAGCATAAAAAAGCTTCTTTATTATCTGGAGGGACGTCCGTTTATACTGTACACTGATCACACACCCCTTACCTGCTGCAACGGAACAAAGGCTACAACGATCGGGTTCTTCGATGGTTCTTAGCCCTACAGCCATTCCAATTCGAGGTCCGCCACCGGAAGTGCAAGGAGCAGGGCAATGTGGACTTCCTCTTGCGCTTCCCTCTTCCCCCGATTGGGGAAATCCTAGGGGGGTATGTGTCAGGGGACTGACTGCGACAAACTGACAACCGTCCTGTACTTCCCCAATAAGTCACCGGATGATGTACTGTCCCTTCGTATACAGGCATGGAACGGGCCCTTTAAGGAACATCTCGACTACCAGGAGGAGGAGCCCTGAGAGGAGTGGCCTGTGACATTGCCACTAACTGACCTATCACGACCAGCCCCGGAAGCAGTGACAGGCGCGAAAGCCAAGGCGAGGGCGAATGGAGAGATGCTGGAGCCAGAAGAACACTGACGAACGCCCATTCCGAAAAGGAGAAGAGGAGTAACTGCGGAGAGGCCGACACCAGCAAGAGGTAGACTCCAGGAGGCCAACGGGACCACGCACCGCCCAGCCACTCTCCAGGAGGGGGGTGGCTACACAAGGTACATGCCTGGTTCCACGGGTTTGCTAGGCACGGGCCGGGGATGGGAACACTTTAACAGGGAGGTCACTCCGTTACACATGGTGGAGGTATCCAGGTGACAATTCCCTTGCACTCCCTTCCCTACAACCAAAGTGTTGTCTTCACCAATATTGATATTGGTCTTCTTTTGTTTATTTTTGGTATGGGCCAAGCAAGAGGCGAGATGCGGCTCAGGAGAGCAACAAGAAACCGAGAGACCCTTTGGGAACAAAGGACTTCTTCGCAATGGGCATTATCTTTGTTTAAATAAAGAACTGAATCGAAGCTCTACCTTCTTGCCCTGTAATTATTCTCCTGTTTGGGCACTGTTACAACCCGCTGCACGACAAACACAACATACGAACACAAGACAACACACCACAGATGTACCAATACATACAATACCAATGTAAAACACAGCAACATAATTGTGCAAATATATGTGTTAGATTGTGCTGTGATATTTTTCTGGTGTTCTGCAGGTGTGTGGTAAGTTTGTAACTGTGTTTTTTGTGTTCTGCAAATATGTTGTTTTTATACTGTGCTGATGTCTTCTTGCATTGTGGTTTAGTTTGTGTTACTTTGTTGCTATGCTTCTTTACTGTTTTGTGTCACTGCATTGTATTTTTGGTGGTTGCTGCAAATTGCATTTCTTTGTTTGTGCTTTTGTATTGCATTCTTTAATTGTGTTATGTTGTTGTGTGATTGTTGTATTGCATTGTATTATTATTGTTTTACTGTGCTTGGAATGTCAGATTTTGCATTATCTTCTGACACTGTTTCGAGCTTACTTTAGAAACATCTACGAAAGCAGATATATTTCCAGTAAAAAGCAGCACATTCTGGTAGAGTTCCAGTGACAAACTACCAATTACTGTAGGTGCTAATTTAAGACACGGCCACTGCAACAGTTCTGTGATGATTGGTGTCTTCAATATTTGAAGAGCTGGGGCAGCGTTATTCCCCCACCTTTACCACTGGTAAAACCTTTTTTGTACAGGAACTTTAAAGGCAAGAGTTACTCATGGCTATAAAAGCAGCAGCATGTTTTGACATATTGAAAGTAAACAGCAGAACTTAGCACAAAAACATGCACAAAGCAATATAATACAAGTAAAAAATTGTCAGGCACATCACAACAGTCAAACAGAAGGCAATACCACAACCACAGTATAAAACACCACAGTGCAAAGCAACATCACACTGCAATAATGCAGTACAAAGACAAAGCAGTACAAAATAATAACAGACTACATCTCCACCACAACAAAATGTCACACAACAGATGTGCACATTTTAGTTGCACGTTATCACCCCCAGAATCCTGCCTTCATTATATTATGTTAAAAGGTGTTTGTATCCCAAAAAACTATATATCTATGTATATATAAAAATATATAAATGTATGTGTGTATTATCTACTGGCAGTCGCCAGTAGATAGTTATAGTTAGGACCCTGTTTCCATAGGAAATCCGCAACGTTCTATTTGGAATAACTTTGGCGCCGGTCGACGAATCCTCGCGAAATTTTCAAAACTAATGGGGCGCTACGCTCCGCTCCTACCCTGAAAGTCTCGGGGTGATTCGTCAAGCGGGGGCTGAGAAAAAAGGGGGGTCCCAAAACGCGTTTTCCCCATGCATTTTTCCATAGGACCTTTAGACACAGCTACAGCCCGAACGGCTGAACAGAATTACTTGTAATTTGGCAGAGAGGTAGTCCGCAGGTCAAGGAAGTGCCTTTTGTAGGTCTGGTGTAAATCTGTTCAGTAGTTCCTGAGAAAATAGCATTTAAATCAATATATATATCTGTAAGCGCGCTCCGTGCGCTTACCGTGCGCTTACGGTAAGCTTACCGTACGCGTACGGTGCTGTGCGCGAGCGCGATTCTGATTGGTTGTTAGATCAAAATAAACATTCGAATCGGTCGAAACCAGGAAGTATCGGCCGCCATTTTCTGTCTGTCGCACTGAAAAAAAAAGGTTGATAACATGAAAAGGGGGCAACGAAGAGAGTTGCAGACCCCCTAGCGTTCGTCAGGGGGTTCACGAAGGACCAAAAAGTATGAAAAATAATTTTTTTTTTTAAAATCGCGTGGTGCGCGTACTGTAAGCTTACCGTACGCGTACGGTAAAAAAAAATAAAAAAAAAAAATAAAAAACTAACAATCACATTTAATATATAAATCTAAGGACCCCCAAGGGAGAAAAAAACAATTGATAATTTGAAAAAAATGGCGAGGCGTGCAGGGTACGAAATGCGCAAAACTTAAAAATAAATACATAACTTAGCATTTAAAAAACCGTACAAATTCACTGAAAAAACCATAGGTTTCACACACGTTATAGTTAGGAATTAGCATTTAAAAAACCTTGCAAATTCACTGAAAAAACCATAGGTTTCACACATGTTATAGTTAGCTGTACATTTCACTCGTAAAAAACCAATGAAATTCCACGTTATAGTTAGTGTAGGCAACTATAACTCACGCAACCGTAATCCTCTGCTGATGACATATGTGTCTTTATGAAAAAAAAATATTTGCATATGTCCTCCATGTGCGCACCGTGCGCACATGGAGGACATATGATGAGCATTGTTGTGACAGGTAAAATATATGTTTTGTTCAGCTGTCATAAGCCATGCACAAATGGTGCACTTCGGTCACCATTTGCACACGGGGTGGGGAGAATGTGGATATATTTTATTTTTTTTATTATTTATTACCGTACGCGTACGGTAAGCGTAATCGGCGAAATTTTCGAAAAAATTAAAATTGCCATTTTTTAACTTGGGGGAGCGTTGGGACTCCCTCGACATGGCTAGGTGCTTGGGAGCTGTCTAAACAGCCCCTTTACATGTTTTTGCACTTTGTTTTTCAACCCCCTGTCAGAGTGCGAGAGAGAAAATGGCGGCCGCCGCTTCCTGGTTTCGACCGATTCGAATGTTTACTAAGATCTAACGGCCAATCAGAATCGCGCTCGCGCACGTCACCGTACGCGTACGGTAAGCGCACCGTAAGCGCACCGTAAGCTGGCTCAGATATATATATTGATTTAAAGGCTATTTTCTCAGAATCTACTGAACAGATTTACACCAAACCTACAAAAGGCACTTCCTTGACCTGAGGACTACCTCTCTGCCAAATTTCATTAAATTCTGTTCAGCCGTTCGGGCTATAGCTCTGTCTAAAGGTCCTATGGAAAAATGCATGGGGAAAACGCGTTTTGGGACCCCCCTTTTATCTCAGCCCCCGCTTGACGAATCCCCCCGAGACTTTCAGGGTAGGAGCGGAGCTCAACGCCCCACCTATTTTGAAAATTTTGCGAGGATTCGTCGACCGGCGCCAAAGTTATTCAAAATAGAATGTTGCGGATTTCCTATGGTAAGAGGGTCCTAACTATAACTATCTACTGGCGACCGCCAGTAGATAATATATATATACATATATATATATTTTTTTTCTTATTATTATTTTCAAACTGAGCACTGGAAGAGACCATGCCGTAAAATTAGTACTTTCAGTGCCTCCGTCTTGTTGCCCTTTTTGCGAATGCTCTCTGATGTCCAAAAAGAATCGAAACAGTAAATAAATAGTTATTTCTTACACGAGGGTTTTGTGTATCCTTTCTATGGCATCTTCGAGCTCGACCTTCTGGTCGGGGACAAAGCGGTATTCAGACACGTAGCCCGCGAGGTGTTTGTATGGGTCGTAGTCTCCGAGCTCAGCTGCAAAGGAGGAAACAGAAAACAAAAAACACATTTAAAAAAACCTGCCATAACCTTAGAAAGCATGAGTTTTAAATCACACGCTAGCACGCGTATCTACTTAATTTGCATGTGAATAAAAAAGATTATAACAGGAGAAACAACCCTTTAATGCAGGCAGTTTGATAGGACAGAGATTGAAAAAGACACACGAGGATGAAAAGCTAAAGGTCAGATAACGAGCGCCCATAATAGAAGCATAAATATTTCCTGACATTTCATGGTGAATTATTTCCTGTTATTGTCAGCTTGGGAAGATTAAATTGGTACCTTCAGTGCGAATAGTCAGCCATGCTAATCACAGCTACTGCCGGCTGGGAACAGTAATTTTATCAATAATTTACTGTTGCGCGTTAATGAGGCGTTTTAAATGTGAACTTAAAGCATCTCTGCGTCCCTTGGCTGTGACCCCAATATTTCTCTCCACCTAACGAGTGAGTGTTTGGAAGCGTCATTAACCGAAGCTCGAAGACTGAGGCTGCGGTGCAGCGCTGGTCCTCTGTGCATCCTCACAGGAGCTCGAGTGTTTCATACTTACTGAGGGTCCCACTAAACATCCCATGACCCCACGAGGGAGCGGCTGGGGCCGACGTCACCCCCACTACACATGTATCTGAACTCTCCATTGCACCTCCACACCCACACCTGGAACGGCGCTCCCTCACGGGCGTTTGCAAGGGCTGGGCTGGCCGCATCTGGGCGCTGTCCCGGTCCAGGTGGCACCGCCACAGTGCCAGGCAACGGATGGGCCACTCGTGGCCTCGCTTCAGTGATTCCATTTAAAATGGGGAGAACCTACTGTGATCCCCCTTCCTTACTGCTTTCTCACCCGGCACTCCTCTTTCTGTCCTTTCTTCTGTTTATGTGGACAACGTGGCTTACTTTTCTCACAATTTTGTTCGCATTGTGTAATCCTTGCCAAAAGGTTTGAACCACATGCAATTCTAACAAGTTCTTCTACTCGTTCTGTAAACACAGAATCGGCCCTCTCTCGCACTTGGCACCCTCACCATATGTCCCCACTTCCCTTTCTATCCACCATCACCATTGCACGTTTCCTCCTACTCTATATCTAAATCTAGCTCATCTCTTTTCCCCACATCACCTTACAAATCTTTCCCCTTTTCTCTCTCCCTGCCCTCTTCACCCATTCCATTAGAAAGTTCCTCTCATGCTCGCTTTCTCATGTTCGCTTCCCTTCGCCCAATGTTCACACCCGCCCCCTTTCCAATGATGCCACAAGCCTGTTTAGCACCGCTGCAGGGGCTTCTGGATACCCCTTTTTCTCTTGTTTTCTCTCTAGTCGCTCAAGGACCTGCCTGTTACTCCCCTACAATCTCTTACGACCACATTTCGCTTCTTATTCATAATTCATTAATTCTTACTTCCATGATGCCCCACCATCACCAACTCCAGAATCACTCCTCTCATGAAGAAGTAGCTGGGCTGCTGATCACTCCCCTGACCTCTTGTTCTTTCCATCTTCTAAGCACCTTGACCGAGAGATCTGGGCAGACAGTTCAGTAAAAAGTACCCACCCATCCACTCCTATTGCTTCATCGATGTGTAAGGCCCTCACAACAAGTTAAACATCAAATTCCAATATATTTGGCAGCTCCTGTTAAAGTATCAGAATTATGAGTATTGCAAATAATATCCTCGGAATACATTTCAAGAGGTCATCCTGCAGCTATCTATCGGTGGAAAAATGCAAGGTAAATACCGGGGCATGCTGCAAGGTAACAGATGGTCAAATAGTTGAAGAAATAATATATACATAAGATGATTAAATGTATAAGTTATAAAGGGGCCTGATCAACATGATGCGAGATTTAGAGTGTCTACACAATAGAATATTGGGTACTACTAAGAATTATATCCAGTGTTATGGTATGTAAAGTTTCGGTTGCTTTCAAACTATGGAAAAGAAGATGGTGGTTTATGATCGCGCTGCACCATTTCATCATGATGTTCATATTTTCATGTCATTTCAATATCCTGTTTCCATCAAAATCAATAACATTTGTTTAAAAAAATAATAATACCGGGACATGCAGGTTTTGGTGCTGTAAACACTAAGGGGTCTATTACAATGGTGGGCGGACAAAGTAACAGTACACTGGACTAACCGCCAGAGATGCGGCGGTCCCGCTATGGCAATTAGGATGCAACCGCCACCCTGGCGGTCGCATCCCGCATATTTTACATTGCGGCAGGTAGTGCTGTAAGTAGCACCCGCCGCAATGCAAACTATGCATGTTGTGCATTGGTATGCATAACGTGACAGGCACCGTGCGCTGCCTGCCACCTTGTTTATGCCAATGAAGGAGGTTACCATAGGTACCCCCCCAAGTACAGCCCCCACCCCCCCGGGGCCCACTACGGGCCCCACTACGGGCCCCCAATGCCAATCTCTGCATGCCTTTCCATGGCGGAGTCTCCTCCATGGAAAGGCAGGCATCATAATATGGATGGCGGTGCCTGCACGGCACGCCACCATATTGAGGGCCTTTTCTGCCCGGCCGGCAATCCGAGCGGTGGACGGACTTTCCGTCCGCCACGGTACCCCCTGCCATACTAATATGGTGGGGGTAAATCAGGTATGGATGGCGGGCGGATAGCCACCGCCGGCCTGGCGGTGGCGATCCGCCCGCCATCCTAATAGACCCCTAAGAGCCGCATGTGATTCCTCATTACCAGGGAAAAAGTCCTATTTTGTGGTAACTTTCACACTGATAAATTGCAACACAGTGGGTTAGCTTTTATTCGAATGACATATATGGTACTCATCACCCACTGACTCACACTGAGTTTCTACGCGCTTCCCATGTCCCTCACATGTCACTATATCACAGGTAAGTGTATAGAGAGTCATTACATCTTAGCCACTACACTGCGAGTCACTCCATTGGAAGGACCATTACTTCACAACTTCGTATGGAGATAATATTTTTTATGTATATTGCACAGAGTCAGTTGTCGCTGTATAGTTCTGATGTGCCTATAACTTTTTTTCCCTTATGGATGAATGTGCACCAAAGTTGACGCTTCCATATGGCATTTAACTATAAAAGACTGCCATACCAATATTCATGCCCTTTTGTCCTACGGGAAAAGAGTCAAAAGAGGGAGGGGAAGAGATCAAGAAAGATGTTTTACATTTCAGGAAATTCTGCTTGCAGCTACAGGAAATACAGCTGAACCGATTTAACCAAACTTGCATTGAAAGTATAATTTTACTCAGAAAACAGGATTTTTGTGGTTTGGAATTATTACGCTCAGTAGTTTTTGGAACATTAGTATTTAATGAAGGTTCCAGGTGGGCTCGAAAAGGTAAACACTTTTGTATACTTGTTAATTGGCAAAGATATTTGTTGATTTGCTTTGAACCTTCACAGGGTTTGACAGATGTGCATTTGGCAGACAGTATGTTGTGCTTTTCCTTGGTAGTTTCACATCTGGATAGATCCATCAAGGGGGGGGGGGGGCTAGTTAAAAAAAGGAAGCATAAATGTGCTCACTTGACAAAACTTTGTTATTCTGTGATGGATTTTCAGAACATTTGGCAGAAGTGTGGAAGTTTTGTGCTGATCCCTCAAGGGGCCAAAGTTAAGAGGGAGCAATACAATTTTCATTTGCTTATATATTTGGCACTGTTTGAAGAATTTTCCAATTTCGCAGGAAACCAGCAAGTTACACCCAGTGCAGGTATTTCAGGCATAATGCAGCTCCAGTGGGTGTTGGTTAAAAACAAAATGATTTATTAATAAATATTGCACTCTTTCATGGATCTGCATGAAATTGGGCAGATACTTTTAGTCTACCCTTGGTATTTCCAACTTTGTGCAGCTCCATCAAGGAGGGCTGTTAAAAAGGGTAGAAGATGATTTTTTTAAAATTTGCTAATAATATTGGTGTTATGTGACAAATCTGCATAAAATCTGACAGAAGCTTAGAAGGGCTGGTCTTACATTGCTATGTCAAATTTGGTGTCAATCCATCGGGCTGTGGGGACAATAAAATAATCCTATACTGATAGCTTTAGCAGTGCTTGATGAATCTCCATCAAACATGGAAGGCAGTTAGAAAGTTACACCCAGAGTAAGTATTTAAGGATTTGTGCTGATCCATTGTGAAGTGACAAAATGATAAGGGGCAACAAAACTGGCCCGTGCGGTTAAGGAAAATTTATGAAACCAGCAGAATCCTACTCGACTTTACTGTGAGCTTTTAATTCAACACTACCCGAGGGAAGAGTTATACCTCGCTCGTGTAGACAAACTGTGCATATTGATTGATGCCCTATTTTTATTGCCAAACTGGACAAGGAATGACAGTCCTTAATTTGAGTGACTAGATTCTTGGGAATCCTTCTGTTGGTTTTCTCTATAATCCATTGGGTCCTAATTGAACATTGGACTGTTGTCAAGGGACTTTTTAAACAATTGACTTTACATCCTGAAGATGGTCTGACGGACAGTTTTGCCACAACAGACCTAAACGTCGACTCCTTCATCTATTTCCCCAACATTTGTTGTACAATAGTGAATGTTTTCTGTGTATCCAGATTCATCACTTGTCAGATCACGTGGAATGGATGGTTTTGTTCATGATTTGTAGGCAGTATTATACATCCTCTATCATGATGTATTGTCATATTTGATTGTACCCTTTTGAATTTTATTTATATTAAAAATAACTTTTTGTATTTTTGGAAAAGAACTTCCCCGTGCATTTGAATTTCTTTTGTTATTCATTGATTGCATTTGTCTAGTATAGCCTTTCATATGTATTGATTAATTCAGGGGTTCAAGACCAAGTTGGGTTGAACACACAAGTTATTACTTGGATTTTATATCAGAATAAGAATCTTCTAAAAAAAATCCCTTGTAGGCATCTTTGTACTTATTTTTGAAGAAGTTTAGAAGGGCTGGTTTTACATTGCTATGTCAAATTTAGTGTCAATCCATCGGGCTGTGGGGACAATAAAATATTCCTATACTGATAGCTTTAGCAGTGCTTGATGAATCTCCATCAAACATGGAAGGCAGTTAGCAAGTTACACCCAGCGTAAGTATTTAAGGATTTGTGCTGATCCATTGTGAGGTGACAAAACGATAACGGGTAGCAAAACAGTTTTGATTTGCTAGCAACTTTGGAATAGTTTGAAGGTCCGGCATGAAATTTGGCAGAGACTTAGCGTGTTTAGCCTACCCCACGTTTTCTCGATTATTAAGACCCTTCATCAACGGGGCAGCTTTAAAAGAGGGGCTAGCAAAACAAGCCCAGTGTAAGCTGAGGCAGGCTCTGTGACCAACCACACTAGGCCTGGTCAAAGGAGGATGGGCTTGTGGCCTTGTTCAAGGCCATGCACGGAGCAGAATAGGTACAGAGGTAGTGAATGCGGTACTTATTACAAAAACATAATTTCTTAGAAAAAACATGATAAAAAGTTAGTCGCAGTTCTGCTAGTACAAATCCGAACAAGCACTGAAGCGCACCAGTTACTGTGTGCAACACACAATGCACACCATACTGATATATATATATATATATTCTATATTCACTATAAGAATATAGTTAAGACTCACCCTGGACCTACACAAACAAACCCACATCGCCCTCCACCAGCAAGCCTGTCACTGGCTCCCCATCCAGAAGAGATGCCAGTTCAAGATCCTCACACATTCTTACAAAGTGCTCCATGACCTAGGACCTGCCTACATCAAACATCGACAACTTCCACCAACCCTCTAGACACCTGCATTCCTCTTCACTCGCCCTCGCATACACACCACTGCCTCCATCGCAGCAGTAGCCGCTTCCTCTCCTACATTGCTGCCAAGACCTGGAACAACCTTCCCCTCCAGCTCCACACTGCCCCCTCGCTAGCAGACTTCAGTGAGAGACTTGAGGCCTGGCTGTTCGATGAAGACACATCGGCCAGATACCCCTGGGGTGACAGTGGTGCGCTCTACAAATCCTGCTGGAATAAAAATGAGCTATGATCGAGGAAACACAAAACTGAAATAGCCCCAACTTTTACCAGTTGCACAGTGCACGCCATAACCGGTGAATTTCAGGACTTTTTTCAATTTTATAAGCAAACCCAGCCCAATCAAGCTTAGAGATTGACACAAGTTATTCAAAACAGGAGAAGGGAACTGAGTAGCCCCGAGCCTATACTTAAAAATGCTGCTAGAAAAACAGACATTTGAGGAAGGCAGATTTATAGATTTTGGGGTGTTGTAGAAGCACTGCAACAACAGGACAAGTGCTCCACCAAGCAACTGGGATCCAAATGTTCCCTTCTGTTCTGCATAAATCACGTAGCATTCGAAGATTTCAAAGGGTTGGACACATATTACATGACACCTCTTGTGACATCACAACGCTATGTATTTCTGACAAGCTCTAACAACAACAACACATGTCAGGCACTGCTTTTTCTTATTCCAGGTTGGCTTAAATGCTTTTTTAAAATTCCAAAGCTGTAATATTCTACCTAGAATAGTAAAATGCCTTTGTCATTTTTAAAGTCTTGCATAAATATGTGTTAGAAGCTTATAGTGGGCTTAGAGACTGCCCACTGCTTAAGACTATTTAGATTAATTGTCATTTGCTTGCTTCTTTTTCATTAGCATGTGTGAGCTTTCCTTCCTCTTCTTGTATTTGTCCCTACCATGGAGTGTTAGTCCCTTCCCTGGAGCAAGGGCACATTATTTGAGTCATTCCAGTACTCCCGTTTCACGCTCTACTTTTGTTTAAACACTCTACGAAATTGTGTGTGTTTTCCAACTGGCTCTCTCATGTACTTCTACCCTTCTGCCACACTTGGTGTGTTGCTCTTCGGGCCAGTGTGCTTCTCCCCTGCACTCCTCCATGATGCCCTTGAGTGCTTATTCCCTGCATTTTTACCTGTGTGGTTCTCCTTGCTGCTTAACATTGCGCATTCTCATCCTTCTGTTACCCCAACATTCTTCTCTCTCATATGCTTCCCTCCACCCATACTCTCTGTGATCCTTCCCCATACACACACCCCATCCATGTTCCTTCACCACACCTGTGCCCCCGTTTTGCTTCGCCACCTGCCCGCCTGTTGCTTTGTCAGCCCTCTGTCACTCTGAACACCTCTCCATATTGTTTTCCCTTACCTGCGCTACATTTCTCTCTTTATTTACAGATCCAACACTGGGAGCGGCACAAAAAGCTTGGTGTACATGCCTACAAAATAACACATCCACCCTGCATTTTTCAAAAGTCATGCTGCAAGGCATCAGAGATGATGTACAGCATGGCTAAATCCATAGGTAACACCAATAGTTCTCAAAGCGAGACATAGTGGCTTTGCCAATTTTTTGAAGCGTTGATCTCATACCCGGACACTATCCCAAATTCCAAGGCTACCTTAATTATTTCCGGGAGAGCCGTACGAGCATCAGAAGTGAAAATAAGGATATCATCAGCGTACAGGGCCACTTTCCTCTCCCAACCACTATACGCGAACGCCTTGATGTCGACATTGTCTCTTAAATTTTGAGCGAATGGTTCAACGTAAAGATCAAAAAGAAGTGGGGAGAGTGGGCAGCCCTGTCGCGTACCCCTCGAGATGTTAAAGGGGTCAGACAAGATGCCATTAATCAGTACACAGGCACTTGGGTTCTGATACAATAGACTGATTGTCCGGCGAAACCCTGCCCCCACATTGAACTTAGCCAAGGCCTCCGACAGATACAACCAATTGACTCTGTCGAAGGCCTTGGTGGCGTCCAAGGTAAGAACTGCCAGGGGGAGGGACTCCAGAACTGCCAAATCGATAGCCCCTATTAAGTCGAAAGTTAGTTCATATAACTGTCGCCCCCTGACAAACCCTTTCTGATCCGGGTGCAAGATTTTGGGGGCAACAAGAGCTAGTCTATTGGCCAGAATTGAGGCAAAAATTTTGTAGTCAACATTTAATATGGAGATTGGCCTATAGGAACCACATGCAGTAGCCGGTTTCCCCGGTTTTAAGATTACCGTGATAGACGCGCTGTCCCATGATGTCGGGGGCCGACCTCCATCAAGCAAAATATCATTAAACAGTAGTACCATGAAGGAGACCAGTTCCTGCTCCAGGACTTTATAAATTTCAGCCGGTAGGCCATCTGTACCCGACGCCTTCCCCTTTTTAGCATTATGTATAGCCTTGGAGACTTCCTCCTCCGAGATTACACTATCCAACCTCTCACTTTGCTCATCGGAGAGTGCTGGAAGTGTGATCTTACTAAGCCAATCTTTAATTCTAGCCGGACTGATGTTCTTATCCTCACAGTAGATATTTTGAAAAAAATCTCTAAAGGCTGATCTAATATCTTCATCTCGGGAGAGTGGGGAGCCATTGACACTAATCGCCTCAATGTTATTACGAACTTGGTCTGTTTTGAATTTCCATGCCAATAGCTTCCCCGCTCCCTCTCCATACTGAAAATGTGCAAGCTTACTGGCCTCCCATCTTTCTTGTACCCCCTGATTTAAGACCGAAGCGAGGTGGTCTTTTAAAGAAATTAATCTTTCAGACAGAAGAGAGCGATCCTCTGATGTAATGGAATCAGCGTCTAGGTCTAACTGAGTCTTAGCGATGTCTGATTCCACTGATGTCACTGCCTCTTTGTATTGCCTCCTCCTGTAGGCCATTTTATGTGTAATAAGGCCTCTCACAAACGCTTTAAGGGAGTCCCACACCACTCCGATGCTTGCCGATCCTACATTTATAGTTAAGAAGTATTTAACATCTTTAACAGAATATACTAATGTATGGCTGACCAGAACAAAGTCTATTCTAGATTGGTGGTGGTATTTTTGATTCCTATAAGAAAAACCCAGCTGTACACCTACCCTCAACCTCCAAATATCCACATAGCCATATTGCTTCATTTCACTAAGCAAAAAAGATCTAGATTTTGATGGAATTCGAGATCGACTATTATGCGATTTATCAAGAGTGGGGTTTAAAATGATGTTAAAGTCACCTGCAAAAATAACAGGCTCTGGGAAGGACAAAAGGTGGGAAAAAATGACCTCCAAAGATGACGGATCGTCCTGATTAGGACCATAATATCCCACAATAGTAAACTGGCTGCTCAAAATAGACAGGGAAGCAATAACCCATCTACCCGCTGGATCAACCTTAAAATCTAAGACTTTAGCCTTAAGTTGTTTTTTGAAGATAAGTGAAACCCCTCTACAAGTCAGAGACTGAGAGTTAGAAATTGAAAAATCGATCCACCTATTCTCCTTAACTAAGGTATCCATTTCATCTTGGACCAGATGTGTCTCTTGCAGGATAATGACCTGTGCTTCAGAATCCCGAAGATATTGAAGTACTTTCCTGGACCTAGGTTTAGTACGCAGGCCATTTACATTCCAAGATATTATCTTTAAATTAGCCATCTGACTTCAATACCTCTCAACCCAACCCAGAGACTTGGGACATCACCCGTATGACCTAGCCTAATGTCTGATAATTGCATATCTGAAACTGTCCTACCCTCAGCAGAATGCAATAATGCACAAGATTGGCACATGAGGAATTTTCTGATACATTTAACCCCGTGACCCCTGTACCCCCCCACACCCCCTCCCACCCATGGAGAACCCTTGGTGTATCTAACCGGAACAAATCCAGTAGATAGCACCCCCATCTCAAGCTCCCGTGACCCTCTCTGACGCTAAACCAATTTCCCCTCAAAGGATGAGCTAGTTACGCACATATTCTAACAGAATCTGTGGATGCTGGTATTTGAGAATGAGAGTTTATGGACACAACAAGGATAGAACAAGGAAAGGGGGAAACAAACAAAAAGATTTTTTTTTTTTTCTACATGATATGTATATATATATATGTTTTTTCTCTTTTTCTTTTCCTCCCAAGTCTCCCCCATCCCCCCTCCCCCCATAATAGTTGTGTGATAGCCAAACTACCTCTACTTCTACTAATGCCTAAAAAAAGAAAAAAAAAAACCTAAGTTTAATACCTACAAATCTGCTAATATATTTTAACACTCCGAAGCCCATTTTTTTTTTTTTTTTTTTTTTATCTGGAATTGTTACAAAAGTACATATCAGCCAGCTGCCTTATTGCCCAACTCCAGAAGAAGCTCGTCAGCGGCTTGCACTGACCTGATGTTAAACATCTTATTATTGAACATCACCTTCAGGGCAGCAGGGAACACCAACTGAGCCGTTGCCCCCAATTTTCTAAATGCCTCAAGCCGCCTACCAAACTCCCACTGCTTCTCTAACGTAACCCTAGAAAGGTCAGATCTAATGAGGAAAGTAAATCCCTTTCCAAGGAGGGATTTTTGTTTCAGGGCTAGGTTAAGGATCTGCTCTTTGAGTGCATAGGTATGGAAGTTAACCAAGATTTTACGAGGTTTAGATCTTTGTTGATTTCTCCTAAATGGATCTCTATGGACCCTCTGTATATCGGTGGTCAGATCCTCTAGAGATTTATCAAGAGATAACGACTCTTTTAGCAATTGCACCACAACATTTTTAACGTCCGAACCCTCAGAACCTTCAGGCACATTAAGTATACGTATATTGGCTCTCCTGGCGTTATTTTCCAACAATTCCATCCTATCAAGTAGGGCCTGATCCTCCTTTCGTAGATTAACAATGTCTTCCTTGGCTTTGTCCAAATGGATAGACATCACAGCAACCGTCTCTGAGATGATGACCTGGGGTATGGATAAGAGCTTTTGTATCTCGGGTATTCAGCCAGGAAATAAATTGAGATACCTGGGCCTTGATATCATGGAAAATATAGATCAGATTGTGAATATCAATTTTTCCAAAGTAGCTAAGGACTGTCGTAAATTGCTTCAGTCTTGGTCCCATCTTCCTTTGTCGTTACTAGGAAGAGCTAACTTAGTTAAGATGGCTGTCTTGCCAAAGATTTCCTTTCTTTTCAATACTATCCCTCTGTACTTCGATCCAAACCTTATTAAAACTTTTCAGGCTGAGATTAACACTTTTATCTGGAATAAACACCTTCCAAGAATCTCGTGGAAAAAGTTAAGAAGGCGCAGGGAAAAGGGGGGGCTGGCAGCCCCGGACATCCAGGTCTATGCCTGGGCGTTCCAGTTGTCTCATGCTAGGGTGTTGCTAAAAAAACCATTGGAGTATGGGGTGGGAACTCTATACACCACTCTGCTTAGGGGAGAGGGGGTTAGCCAGTCTGGGTTTCTGTTGAAATTCGGAGATCCCAAGTTCTTTAAAAAAATTAAATTGAAAATTCTATTGGGAATGGCAAGGACTTGGGCCCAGGTTTCAAAATCCATTAATATAGGGTACTATAGTAGTAGAACCCCCTTATGGGATCTCCCCGATTATCCACCCTGGTTGGGAGACTCACTTGCAGCACCTATTAGAGAGGCGGGTTTGGAGGTCTGGGGTGACCTATTTGTGGAGGGGGAACTGCTCTCCTGGGAGTGTTTGAGTAGAAAGATTGGCCCGGGCCTTGCTAGGCTAAAATATCTGCAGATGTCTAGCTGGTCTCGTTCCTATTCTGCACAGCCCGTTCGAAAAAATAAATTCCCAGTAGGTGGTTACAGTACCCTTATAACTCTGTTAATTGATAGACCCCCTGCTAAGAAGGAGATCTCGTCCTGGTACAATTTGATTTTGGATGAGATGGACGGTGTATTTAAGCTTCCACATGAACTCTGGGGGGAGGACATAAGTAATATTGATTTGCATGAGGTATGGAGAACATCTTGTAGACTGCTGTGGGATGTGGTGAAACCGGCGTGGTTGCGTAGAAACCACATCTTTACTATCCACAGAGCATATTATTCCCCCCTTCGACTTTCTAAATTTACTCAGGGGAATATAGTTGTGTGTGCTAGATGTGGTCTCCTAGCAGCCTCTGACATCCACATGTTTTATGAATGCCCCCTTCTGTCTCAATTTTGGGAAGCCATCTGTAAGATCCTGTCGTCTTCAATAGACTCCAAAATAACTGCTCATCCCCAGTTGGTGATTTTCGGAATCTTAGAGGGGATCTCTAGCCCGGCGAAGAAGCTAGTATTCTACGCTATACTACTGGCTAGAAGGGAGATATGCAGAAAGTGGAAGGATCCACTACCTCCCTCTATCAACGATTGGTACGCCTCTGCCCTGCATGTTTCTAAGCTTGATTTGGCAAGAGCCGGGAACCCAGACAAAAGATCATTTTGGCACCTTCTCAAATGGGATCAGTGAGACTCTGGGTTTTTATTTATTTATTTATTTATTTTTCCCCCCCAGGTCCAATGATTAAGCCATCTATCCCACCGCTTGGCATAAGCGGTGCTCTGATCCCTTTTCGGCATTGGGTATCACCCGGCCTGAATTTCTGAGGTTATGGTATGGCGTTCGCTGGTTTGTCAAGCTGTATTGCTGTGGGACGAGGCCCGGCTCCACGACTATCCCTCCCAGTTGGTATGAACTGTGTTAGCATATTGCTTGTAAGCCGATCGATTGCATATATAGAACCTTGGTGGCATATATGAGGACAAAAAAAATAAAAAATAAAAAAATAAATAAATAAATAGTGGCTTTGCCAATGCTTGTTTGGATTGACATGGATAGTACTTGCTAATCATGTGCTTAAAACCTTGCTGAAAAATGTCAGGAGGCCTTGTCACATTTCTAGGCTCGTGTGGCTTGCCTTGGGCTAATGCCATTCCCAAAAAATGTGCTTAAGAAATAGATAATTGAGATAGGCAGATATTGGGCTTTATTCCCAAAATCCAAGTTGGAATATATAAAGTGGTACTACTTTACATATTTCAAAATGCAATTCCAGCTGGAGTTTCCCACCTCTCCAATTTTTTCTATATGGTGAACTCTGCTATGGCAGAGATCTCTGTAAATATAGATATAGGTTTTAGTAGTAAATGTGGGAGGGTAATGGTGGTGGTAAAACTGGAATTGATTGCTATAAAATAGGTGGCATTTAAGGAAATTAAAAGAAACATTCAGAGAGGGACATGGCACCTACATTTACTTCTATAGTACTACGGACAAGCAGGCTTAAATGTACTCTAGCCAAGCCCTAGAGTAAGTAAAGCACCACTCATGGCCAATAACTGGTATTGCAACACACTCCCTCAGAAATCAATGAAAGCAGGAAGTAAGTAACACTACCACCAAAGGAAAAATATAAAAGAAATTACATTTACAATTTTAAATATTAAACGTTATTTAAACTGACAATTGTTTATTAGTGGTTTGTAATGTCATCAGAACCCCCAAACAATCAAAGCAATTGCTAAAAATGATTGAGATTCATCTAACAATGTCTTTATATATAATCATGAATTCTATCAATAAAAGTGTGGGACTGCAATGGGTACCTACTTTTCCCCAGTTGTGCAAATTAGTCCATGGGCTGGTGAGATAAGGAGATTGATTGGGCAGAGAAGAATGAATAATATATGGGAAGGATAAACATCTCTCTCTGATACATTGATGATCTGTTTCTAATTTGGAGAAACCCCCCAGAATTTAAAAATACTTTGAAAAACGGAATAATGGCTGTGGCCTAAAAGGTGTGTCTACTACCAGTGCAGTAAACGTGTGTTTTTTGGGTATAATAACTTATATTGAAGGTGAAAAAACTTAAACCAAGTTGTATCATAAGAAGACAAACAGTATTTTTAATGTCTACAGTGTTCATCAAAAAGCCAGAAAAACAGTATCAACTATAATGAATTGCTAAGATTGAGGCTTAACTGTTGAAAGAATGTGGAATTCTGTCAAAACTGTAAAGAGATTAAATAAAGTTTTCTACACTTCAAGCAGTGCTGGATTCTGTTAACTCCATTTCAATGCTGTATACCGAATGTTCATGATTCCTGCAATGCTACACCTCTTTAACCCTGACACATCAAGCTGCTGCCCCAAGTGTGTCATCCAGGAGGTTACTTATTATGAACTGGTATGGGATTGCCCGAACATGGCTGTATACTGGGGGAAAGTCGTGAGTATGTACTCAGAACATATGTCATTAACTGTGCTGATGACTTCATCTGCATGACTTCTGGGGAATGGTGTCACTTAAATGAAATACAAAATCAAAAAGAGGTTTTTACAGCTCCTGCCCCTGTTGGAGATGCTCATGTGGTGATTCATTGGCTGAGTACAAAAATCCCAGAGGCCCACAGCTCAATACTGGATGTGACAGAATGGACAACGGCGGAGGAAATCAGAACGTCACTAGCTAGAATAGATAATAAAGCACAAAATAACCTGTGGAAAGCACTGTGCCGTGCAGTCATTTACCCCCCCGACGAATGCCATCCTTGTAACTCTGTATGCCCCATGTCATTGTACACTTTAACAACGAAGCTCACTATTTGTTGATTGTAACTATACAATATAATGTGTTCACTGTATCTTGTACAGGACTTTGTCGTAAGTAGCACAATCTGCAATGCGTTGCCTTGTGGCCTTCACACCAGTAAGATGTGTGTATTTTATGTTCAATCCCAAATAAAAAAGAGTTTAATAAAAAAAAGAAAAGGCAAATATTTCTACAAACAGGGAATAGCAAGCATGTCATAGACATGGGTTTGGAAAAAACGACCCAGAGCCAGAGAAGAGAAACATTAAAAACTAAAAAAGACAACGAGCCACAAGGAACTGTTATAGAGAGCACCTTAAAATGTATCTCAACATACAACGAAAAGAACACAAAAATTATAGATGCGTTTAAAAAACATTGGAGTCTTATCAGAGATGACCAATATAAAGGTCATTTGTTAGAGAATCATCCTACAGTACTATATAGAAAAGCTCCATCGTTAATGGATACAGTGATAAGTAGCCATTGTGAAAGTGTTTCAAATGAGAACTGGGTACACAAACAACAAAAATGATATGCCAAGTGTAAGATGCGTAGGGCTCGTACAATTGGACTAACTAAGATCAGCATCTGAGAAGCAAGTGGATCGACACTCGTCATCCACAAAATGAATACATTACATGTAGCTAAAAACTTATAATATATGTGCTGGAATGCACATGCAAAATAAAATATGTCACAAGTACTCTCTGTCAACTCAATAAAAGAATTCTGGACCATATTCATAGCGAAATTAATAAAGATGTAGTAATGCCTTGGCTAACCATTACTGTAAAACAGAGAAGATTGACAAATCTAAGATATGATGGCATTGACAAAGTGACAAAAGGTGGGAACGGTGACGACAGAGTATGCCAGCTAAGAAGATGTGAATTAAAATACAACATAACAAAAGAAACATGGGTTACATTTTAATGAGGAGCTGCGTGTGTATCACTAATACCATCAGGTGATTATTTTTTACACTAGACCTTTCACGAAAATCATATGGAAAGAAAACTTGTCACGTGAGAGTGTGATCGATAGAAAGAGACAGTCAGGGAAGGATTTTATTACAGGGTACCACTTCAAAGAAGGTATTATATGCTAGAGCAAATATTGTCCTACTGAGGGTAGACATTATAAGATACAAGTTTTGATCTGTTTTGGGCTATGTCCTTTTTAACACTTCATTTCACTGTTACACGATTCAGCAATCATGGACCACCATTCCCACCATCCAGTTCTAAGGCAATTAATGTGAGACATGACATGGGTGACCGAAAAAAGACCAGTAGGATAATGAAAGGTAGTGACTCCTGATGGAGTAGGGGCGATGTAAAGGCCCCGATACAGAGCCCGTGATGCAATGGGTGCACCTTTCCATCACCACAAAAATCAATACAGCATCCAATCTATCTCCTCCTCAATAAATAACCTAGCTAGGCAAAAAACATTTATTCTTCCAATATATCCTCCCTCATCTGCTCCTAACCAGCCTTGTCTGATGCTATGGTGCTTTATATCCTGGGTAATCCCTGACCATAAATGACGCAGAGAGAGAAGTGGAGATAAAGAAATAATACTGTAAAAAGAGGGAAAGGGGCAATGTGACATGCTCGTTCCACTCACATCCACTCCATGCCAAGCGTCCGCATGCAAAAGGTGTGCGCTGTTGATAAATGAAACACGATCCTTCACTCGACCATGCATGCTTGTCTTTTATCAAATGTTTGCAATCGCTTGCAGGGTTTTCTGGAACCCCCAGTTTAGGCTGTGATACCTTTTGATTACATTTCACGCGTGCTTGAGGTTAAGTCATTGCACATAGGCCATACAGTGCTTAATTTGTGCCGGTGCTTAGCGCCGGCACTTATTTCTTAGGGCCGGGTCTATGTCTCCGGGACACTGGTTGTAACTGCCAATGCTTGTTGGCCGCCATGTTACATTGCGTTATGGTCCGTTTTCTGTTTCTCACATTGCACTATGTTGACTCTACCTTGGAAGCGGAAGTCGAATTGCAGTTGAACTGGGGAGAGAAGAAAAGTTTTACTGCTCGGACACTGCTTGTTCCGGATGAGCTTACTATAGATGGAGAGAAGAAACCATTGCTCCATTTCAATGGCATGTTTTGAATGGTGGGAGTGGGGGAAGAGGCACAAAGTGATTGAGGCAGGTGTGATTTTTGCCGCCTCCTTCCACTGTAAGTTCTCGGCAAACGGCGAGATTTGTTTTAAAGGTGGCACTCTGTTATGCTTAAATGTAGTGCATCATTAGTGAATTTAGGAAGTTAACGAGCAACAAGGTGTCATTTTTAGGTCTAGCCTACGCAGCGCGCATGCGCTGCATAGGAGGAGACCTTTAGGCATCGGTCCCATTTTTCACCCACAACCGTGCACGCGTTCCATTGCCTTCAATGGCAACGAGTGCACGTGTGGAGATTCACTTGCGGGAGCGAGTGCCCCCATATGGTAGCAATTATCGCTCTTGCAAGTGAATCACGCAGGCCCCCCTCCTCCCCCCTGCTGCAGCGCGAGGCGCGCGCCTCCCCCTGCTGCTGCGCGAGCTTGTTTGTATTTATTATTGTACCGCCTAACTTGCGATCGGCCTTTGTAAACTTAGATAGCAAAATGAAACAGCATAATCGGCTTTTGTAACCTTCGATCATGTGTAAGCTGTTTTATTTTGCTTAGTATTTCGCATCATGTGTATGCTGTTTTATTTTGATTATTATTTCGCAATATACTTTATTGTTGTGTTATCTCGCCACGTTATTTTTTATTTATTATTGTGCCGCCTAACTTGCAATCGGCCTTTGTAACCTTAGATCGTGTTTATGGTGTGAAGATTACAAAAGCCAATCGCAAGTTAGGCGGCACAATAATAAATAAAATAAAACTAGTTTTTGTATAGCTGTATGTTATCTCGCCACTTTATTTTTTATTTATTATTGTGCCGCCTAACTTGCTATCGGCTTTAGTAACCTTCATAGCATAAACACGCTCACTTTCTCTTGCTGCAGGTAAGACGTGCTCTGGTGCCTATTTTACCCCCCTCCCTCCCGTTGTTGTGCCTTCCCCCCCCCCCCGTACCCCTCGTCCCCGCAGCCCGCCCGCTGTCTGTGCCTTCTGCCTCCATGTCGATACTTAAATATATCATGCCTTTACAGGTCTGTTTCTCCTGCATGGGCTTTATGCCTCCTTTAAGGCGAAAGTGTGCCATGTGTTTGTTATGTCGTATGGTTTGGACGGTTGCAGCCATCAGGAAACTTTTTGCCTGATTTTAAGATGGCACCTATAGAAGCAACGTATGCACATGCAGCTGTGTGTAAACCATAGACACAAGCATTTGCAATGCAATAGGTCTCGCATTTACGCGAGTTTAATTTATTGGCATTGTAAAGGATAATGCGTTTTATTTATGTTTTAAAAAACAAAACATAAATATGAAGCATGGTCATTTACAATGCCAATAGCTAAAACTCGTGTAAATGCGAGACCTATTGCATTGCAAATGCTTGTTTCATTAACAGGCGTCAATTGGCTACAGAGCATGCCTTGGAGTTTAATGTCTCCCACTTACTATTGTTAACACATATATCATTTGGTAAGCATTAAAGTCCCTGCATTGTTTACCATTTATGCATAGGTGTCCACTGTGCTGTCTCTCGGCCACAGCGCAGTTTCAGACCAGCATTCCCTGAAGTTAGTCGTTTACACCTGCTTTGTATGTGCGCTGTGCAGAAAAAATTATGAATCAGTCGCCAGTGAGTTGAGCTGCACAGTAATGAGGAGTAAGAATTATTTTTCTTTGCTGTGGAGTGAGAGTTTAAAAGCAAATATACCAAGTTTTGTACAGGTGTGTAAATTTTGGACAATAAATAGGATTCTTAAATGTCGATCATTGTGCAGTCGTCCTCACAGCTCCAAGCAAGGTACACACCGGACACAGTTCTGATCGCTTTGATGCCCTAATAAGGCAATCGATGAAAGGCGACCAGTTGACCTTCACAGAGTGTCCGAATTTGCATCCTGGTTTGCATGTGCAACGTTTAAGTAATTTGTGACCCATTACAGCTTGAAACATGTTGTTTGAGGATGTCTGCAATTTATGCAAAGGGCCATGGATTACGTGGGAAGTTTTTCAAATTCATATCTAAGCACAAAATGCTGGAGCTGCAGACTTGCACAATCCCCATGACCCTACGTGTAATAAACTACAAATAGTAGAGTTGAAGACAATGCTGGGTTTGTGGGGACAAATGCAGGAAGGAAAAAGGTGAATCTGGCACTCCTCTGTTGGTAAACTATGTTTTAGAGGATCTGTTGTTAGAAGCACATTTAGTGGCTGGAGATAAATTGAATTAAGAAGCATAGTGATCACAACCAGTGCCCACATGCTCAATAATCTCTTTTTTTGATATTCCCCTTGTGTCACCCTCTAGAACAAGGTCACAACACATGCATAGACTTGGGTAGCAGCGTACACACGGCCGTGCAGCAAGTGCTTGATTTGTACTGCTATTCTCCTGTGATCAGCACTGACCCCATTTCTAGGCCCTGGCATAGATTTATCACTACCCTCCAAGTGGTTTTACAGTACAGGCTCTAGTAGAGGCAGCAGACTTAGGTGATATTTGCAGCTTGGTGTGGCCTGAACTTAATCCTGTCTCATTCACAACACATTCCGCAATTATAAGCAAATCACTTTATTCTCCATGATTGCGATACTACTACGATTACAGCCCGATTCCTTTCCTACAAATTCTACTGCCCCACATACATTTGTTTTTATTCCTTGTGTTTGAGAAGCCAAAACTACAATAGGTATTCTCTTTACAGCATTTCACTGCTCTTAGAAATTAGACTTCTGTTAGTATCAAGCGAAACAGAATAAGCATTAACAAAACCAATAGGTTGGGCTTTTGAATAGTGGAAGCACAAATGCATGCAAACACACAATATCGATGATCATATTAACACAAATCAGCCTAGTCTGCAAGTGTGGTGCCCCCATGACTGGCAGCAAAGTTCCGCTGAAGTGGAGTACCAGAGCAGGGAATGACAGGAAGGTGCTTGTATGAAGACCCAGGTCTTCAGCTTCTTGCGGAACTCAAGAAGTGAGGAGCAGGCTGTGATGTGTTGGGACTTGTGAGTGGAGCCATACAGGAAGTAGGTGGGGCCAGTGGATGAAGTGGGTGGAGCCGGGAGAGTGGGTGTGGCCTCCTTGAAAAACGTCAGCACCTGCACTTCAGATTTTACAAATTAAGCACTGAGGCCATACCATGTTCTGGAAGTAGTTGGTATATCACTTATCAGAACATCTACGCATGTATGTACTGGCTTTCACATCTTCGTCTCAAAATCACCACAGAACAAGTAGGGGCAGTTGTTGAGCAGGTTCAAAGGCAGGGTTACAAAAAGCCAAACAAAAAAGTGATTATTTCCAGAAAACGGGGCTCCTCTCTAGATTTAAAGAAGAGCTTTGAGTGTGAAGTGAAGAGGCCCGCACATACCTCTGGAAGCGTTTTGTCTTTGGTGTCGGAGCTCAGTAACATTACACCCGGGACCCTTTGAAGAGATGCAGGGTACACTGTGGCACGGCACCGAAGGGTGTAACAGAATAAGCAACTGGCTCCGTTTACTGCCTGCTTTCTTTATGAAGGGAATGAATGAGACACCAGCTTTTGGTGTTTCAGCATCTTGTACACAGACTTGATGTCATCAATTGAGTGATTAATGGGGTGTCCGGTTACCTACCTGCTTCTGCCAAATAAGAGTGAAAGGCATACTGGAAACCAGCCAAGGCATGTGTGGAAATACCACGACCACCCAGCTCAGAGGTTCTATGATCAAAACTTTACCTTTCTTCCATTGCACCAGCGGGTTCAAGTTGGGTCTTGACAATAAGGGGATATTGGCTTACTGAAGAGAGCAGAAATCCGCAAGTTGGGTTTGCAGTCCGCCATCTTAGAAAAGAAAAGGCTTTCAGTCTTAAGGGGCTGCTGTAAGTGTGAGGCCGGAGGACCACATACCCCACATGAATTCTAACTCTCGAGATCGGTTAGCCCCCTGGTGTAAGATGCTTAAGCTCGCTGCTCAGTAGCACTAAAACGGACATGCCGCAGAGTGCTTTGACATTGCGCTGGGGCTACAAACACAGTAGTCATCCATCCAGTGGATACTGCCCATAACAGAGCTAGGAAATGTGTCCAGTACACTGTGTCCAGCTCCGAAGAGCTGGATGGATCAGTTTGACATTGTGCTGGGTTTGTAACCACTTGGACCAGAATTGGTTTATAGGAGTTCTATTCTGGAATTCATGCTAGTTGTGTTCTGAAGGTTCCAGTTTCTGTGTCAGCTGAGCCATGGCCCTGTGAATAAATATCTTTGTTGCCATGTCTTATAGCCTTATAGAAAGGCCCTGAACCCAGGTCATAGGCCTGAGCTGCAGGTGAGGGCCTATAACAAGTGGGGGGGGGTCTTTAACAACCCGTATAGCCAAAGGCAAAAGGGCTATAAGGCTTTTAAAACATTCCTCCCACTGAGGGTAGAATATTCTAAATTAAAACAGGAGAAACATGAAGACAAACATTGTAATGTTGGAGCTCTGTGCTTATACCAGCCATTATAAGCCCGGAGCTACTCTATTGTCTTCAATGTAGCTCTCAACATTCCAATGTTCTAATATGCATTAAATACTAGCAGCGTACAATAAGGTCCAGATTTACAAACACTTTGTGTCAGGTTTGCATCACTATTTTAATGCAAACCTGATGCAAACTGTAGTGGTGATATTTACAATCCAATGCAAAACGCAAGTTGCTTTGGACTGTAACGAAAAGTAACGTAAAGTTGTGCAATACCCTGCCCTGCTCTACTTTGAGTCAAGTGGGCGTTACATGGATATTGCATGGGTGTTCCCATGCAATCTCCTATAGGTTTTTATGCAAATCCCTTTCTACAAAGAATTGTAGAGAGGGCTCTGGGTCAAAATCCAGCACCTTCTCCAGGCAGGCATAACTAGGAGTAATGTTTTCATTTCTGCTACTTTTTCCCTATTTGCATGTGTACTGCATTTACATTCTACAGCACATATACAAAGTGTGAAACACCTCAAAGCATAGTTTATGTACTGGAAGGAGCCTCTTCCTGTCCAAATAATATGCTTACCGCTACGCAGTCACCCTTCCACTATGGCACAAGCAGCCAAAAGTGGGCCACCACAGAGAGAGAGCAGAACAGTGTCACATCTTGGTAGATACAGCCCTGTTCTTCTCTTCCATTCAACCAACGCAACAACTTTACTTGCTGCACTGTGCTGCATTATGTTGCATGAACTGTAGATAAATCTGGGGCTATATTTTTACATAGTTTGGCTGCTCCAGAAAACCAGGTTTAAGGAGATAAGAGTCGTAGATGAGTATGTTTCCCAAGCTCACAATGATGGAAGAGTGAAAGCGATTAAGACTGGTCAAAACTCTGGATGGAGGGATGGGTGGAGTGCTACAGAAAAGCAACTTAAAACAGTCAACTATGGCGGAGTAGCGTCGCCCCGCTGCATTTTAGCAGTGCAAGAAGCCAAAACATAAAATGATAATAACTTTTAGTTATTAACATTTTATGTTTGCTTTGCGGGCGGGCGGGCTGCTCTGCTCTCTGATCAGGGCAGGGGAGCAGTGGTTTGTCCACTCCCAAGTGCGCACAGACTGTTAGGTCGGACCTCTCGGGCTGCCCAAACCACTCATGCACACTTTGCCCTTCTCCATGCAGGCTTCATTGCAGCCTGCATAGAGAACATGCACACCCCTCTACCCCCTGGCAGAGCGCAGGGCCAAGGCACTCCAGACCAATCACAACGCTGCATGCACCATTGTGATTGGCTATGGGGAGGAAGACTGGCTGCCTGCTTCCTGTCCCTGTTGGAGGCAGGAGAGCAGTAGCAGTGAAGACACGGACCCAGTGGAAAGGTAGGTTTTAAATTTGTTTTTTTACATTATGACTTCCCCCTAACCCCACCTCCCCGCGTGACCCACCCCCCACACCCATCCCCCCACCCACGAGCCATGCCAGCCACTACTGCAACCTGCAGGCTCTATGAGAGCTGCATCCCAAAACATGGTATTTCTACTAGGCAGCCCAAAATCCTAATTCACTGAATCGATATCCTCAAATATTTCAAGGCAGGCGTAGCACTTATAACTTTAAAGAATCTGTAAGAGATGCATATTTTTCTGCCGTTGTAAGTGTGATGGGAACTGGGTTTTCAAAATGGAGGACTCGTGGAGTGAACAAAGCAAATGTGATCACCCGCACAAGGTGGATAACTTTGTGGGTATTTACAAGCATTTAGCGTTACGTATAAACACTAACTGCGCTTCTAAATGCAGTACTAAATTAGGGGGAAGTGAAGAAGTGGTGGAATAAGCGTTAGAAAGAGAGAAAACACCTATATTTTAGGAGGGTAAGGGGGAAAAGATTTTTTTGCCACACCTTCATAAAATTTCTTTGTGAAGAAAAAAAAAAGAGCAATAAAAATATGCAAATTACATTTTCCCCATAGAGAATCTATGGTAAAAAGATGAAAGGGAACAGGAGTATTCACAGAAACCCTCAAAAATCGTAGACTTTCCTAGTGTAGGCATGAGTCTTTATCAGTAGGGGACAATTGTAAATATCGGCAATGTAGACACAAGTCTACACAACAGGCATTTACAACTTCCACTGTATATCAGATCCCAGATGAAAGTGAAAAGTTGGAAAATGCAGCACTGAAGGAAAGAAGGGTCAGGACAAGTTAAACAAATAGAGTGAAGTTGGAAGGGGAGCAGGCAGATGAGTGGTATGGTCAGAAGAGGGGAGTCAGTGTAGGTCCAAGATGGTTTATTTCAGGTCAGATTTTCAGGAAATAAAAGCAAGATACATTGACTTCTAGTGAATTTAAAAGGAAATCACTTACATTCAGAGTGGTTAGACCGGAAATACACACGAGTGTCACTGGTTAACCCTGGGTAAAATAAGAGGGAAAAGAAAAAACTGTGGAAACGGGAGGTGAACTAAAGTCGAACCACGAGGAGAGGATTCATTCACGTCCTTAAGTAACACTAAACTGGGTGTGGACTGATAGATGCAGAGACTGAAAGCTCACCCAAGGAGCACAAGGCCATCTAACCCTCAGGCCCTTTCCTGAACTAGTTTATGTGACTGATGACTTTTATGACTCCCTTGAACATGGCTAGGCAACGCAGTGACGGCTGGATTCAATGGCAGAGGTGCTTTGCAAATATCTACCCACGAGACTAGGCCATTTGCTGGAGCGACTCCATTTGTGAACTGCAGACACAGAAACCGCAGTTGAGGTGCCTAAGTGTGGATACCTAGGTTATATGGAGTGCACCCTGTATCGTGAATAGACCCAAAGCACTGTAAAAGATGTTTAACTCCCAGGGAGTTGTATAAGGAGTCCACCTTGGAGTGACAGAGACTACATCCAAAATGAAGGCACAACTAAGCCACCATACAATGTTGTATGGAGTTCACCCCTCCTGGAGGCTCTGTTCAGCAACCAGAAAAATACTAAATGGAATTCACCCAGGAGCGAACAAAACCCCATCCTGATGGCACAGTTAAGGTACCAGTAAGAACTGCATGGCATCCACCCAGCAGCCACACAGGGTCAACCCTGCTGGAGGCACTGTTAGTCCACCGGTAAGTGCACCATGAAGTTCACCCATAAGCAATAGGGACCCAATTCCTAGATGCGCTGTTAGGGAACCAGGGACAATTTTATGGAGTCCAGGGTTTCTGTGCTACGCATGTTCACAGTGGTCAGGCAGATTCAACTGGTCTGTTTCATACCGAGGTTACACTGTTTTTAATAAACGACAAGAGGATGGGTGTGCTACATTATCGAGTGCGAGTTAAGTCTGGAATGAACAAAACATGAATTTAAGTTTGTAAATTGTTTTGCTCATAGCTAAAATTGCAGTAGTATGATGTCATTTTATGTAGGAGTAAATCTGTTCCATAGAGTGGGGAGTATACAGTAAGGGAGAGAATGCCATAAAAAAAGTTAGCGAACGCACACAAGCTTGAGAGTTTATGAGGATTACAAGCGTCTCCCGGCCTTTTCCCGCCCTTGATGCGGTTGGAGATTTACTCATATCAAGGGCAGGAGTATATATTTCTAGCCATGTTGGGATTGCGGAAGGAACATCCCCAAAGCTAGTGGGGGTACAGTGAAAGGGTTTTCTCCTCTGAGAAAGCTATTTATGACATGGAGAAAAAGAAAAGAAATTAACATTTGCAAAAGCACTGTTGCTTACTCATGCGTAAGTGTATATAATGAACATTCACACAGGCTGTAAATGCTTACCTTTGCAAGAGCTCCTGAAAAGATGCGACTACTACAGACTCCCAGCAGGACGCTGGAATTTAGAGATAATACCACCAAAAAGGCGAAATGTACTCACAATCTAGGTGTAAATCTTCTAGTGTCATTTTACATTATCTCTTTGTGAATCTGGTCTCTGTTGTTAACTACAGAAACACCTGGCCACAGCCCCCTAGAGTTCCATCACACAGGGCCAGGCTCGCTCTGGTCTGCTGGAAATCCAGCACTGTGAAGACCATTCAGTGCGAGCACGTGCTGACTCTAGGCGCTCGATACTTTGCTTTAGGCTCTACTTCATCAGTGGCTCTGATGCTCACTTACTTTTGGAGTTCATTCATTGATTCGTTTTATTCAGTCCGAAACACATTGCACGGTGAACGTTTCGCTGTATTTAATGAAAACACTATAGCGGTTGAAGTGTTTGCCTACTAATGGCGTTATACTGCATTGCATCACTCCTATATTTGAATAAATACATACGGTATTTTCTTTTCTTGGTCCAGCTCTGACCTGAGATGTAGCCTTCACTGTCATGCTATCTCTGAGGTCAGAGTGCCTCTATGAACCCCTGGACTAGAGGTAGCGAGTCCCCAGAGGCAGAGCCGAGCCAGGGTCTGTCTTGGTCCTAGCTGCTAAAGCAGAAGGCGGACCACTGAAGCACCTATCGACTGAATCCTGCAAAAGATGACACTATTAAAATAGTTCATTCTTTTTGTCATTTGTGCTTTACATTGAGATGTTAGCTTACATTACTGCAATGGGTGACATTCATTCAATCCTTTTTTCTAAACAGAGTAGTTTAATAAGAATCATATATCTTTCCGACATTGTAAGAAGCGTGCTAAAGAACGCTTCCATATCTGGTGTGGGCTATGTAAATGGTCATGTATATGATAACAGTCTGTCTGTAGAGGACAGTGTCACTCAAGAAGCAGTTTTCTGGAACTGGTAACAGATGATCAGTTTTACCCCATTGGTTGGTGCTCATTGTACAGACCTTGTAAGAACGAGAGGATCCGCAGACCCACCAGGATTCAAAACTGCCAGCACATGGCTCAATAGAGGACTCTCCAGGGGATTCATCAGTCCACTGAGCTATCACACTGCCGGGCGAGCACCACATCAGTAACATACCCCTACTTTATAACCCGAATAGTGTAAGTCATCAGGAATTGTGTGACAGTATAGAGGCGCATGCCTTTACCAGGTCATGAAACTCCAAGATAACCTGCTATGCCCTTTTAACATAGATATGGTTTTTTTTACACATTATAATACATTAATTCTCGAATACTGAATAGCTATTCGTATGTTTACCTACCTAGCAGATATATGCGTATATAAATGTATGTATATATAGGCAATTATCTGTCCATAGCTATTAAATGAAGTGAAACCCATGCGTGGATACAATTAAGTATAGCAACTAATGTTGAAAGAATTTTACCCTATGCATGGATTCAGTCAAGGTAAGATGTAGGGACAACCTAATGTAAGCACACGCGCAGCTGTTGAAACTTTCGGTACCAACATTTTAAAGATCTAATCACATGGGCCACCAAGTGCGCAACACACGCATGAAATAACACTGCAGAACATAACACAGCACCCTTTTTAATAAATCCATCATATAATGCAAACAGGTCAAATCAACAAATCCGAGAAGACTATAAATATACAAAAAGAAACAACTTAATAGAGCAAACAATATTCAAGGCGATTCTCTGCCACATCACTGACACCAACACAAAGTAAACACTACTCAGCACACCAGCTCTTAAGCACACCAGACACAACAGGATGCCATCAAGACCCCAACCTACAAGGAAAGCCAGAAAGTGTGTCAACTTTACTCCTGACAGACCCAGTGCCACAAAATCATATCTATGGCAGAAGTGTGCTATGGAAGTGTTGGTAACACAACCTAACTGTATTCCAGTCTTCGTAGACAATCTAAGGCAGGCCAGTTCTTTATGGCCACCAGCAGCTGCTTCACTCTGTGACACTTCAAAAACTGATATACAGACCAAAGTTTACACACAGGAGCTGTAAGTCAGAATACTGTGAAGAAAAATCACTTCTCAGATAAATATTGTCTTAAAAATCGTGTACAAAAGTATCACCCAGCTGGGTGTAGATTGTCTGTTACTAACAAAAATCGGGCGGTGTTTTTGTAGACGACATTTAGAGCACGGTACTTGTGTCAGGGGATATTCTGATAAAGTCAGCCTATCAGCACCCCGGCCGGGGCGGGGGCCAGCAAAAACTCGAGCACGGTTAGAGTGAAAATCCGAATCTGCAAAGCATTTGAGGATGCAGCCTTGAATGTCCAGCCTCAGAAGCCTGCTCGTCTTTATTTTGGGCCTGGCTGTTCCATTCAGTGTGCCAACATTATCCTTAAGGTGGTTATCTCAGTGGCTGGCAGCCTGGCACCCGTGGGCCAGGGTTTCCCATGAGTCACGAACCGTTATCTGTTTACTTGCACTCTCAGAACATTCATTCCACACCACTGGCGTCTGGCTGGCTTCACTGACCCCGCTGCCATCCGTTTATCAGAAAGTAAACACCACAACATTGCTCTACCAGGCCGTCCCTCGCACCGCAGCTCCCACCCTGCAGCTCCTGCCAGAGCTCCGGGCGCAATGCTTTTCAGGCCCTCCCTCGCACCGCAGCTTCCACCCTGCAGCTCCTGCCAGAGCTGCGGGCGCCAGGCTTTTCAGGCCGTCCCTCGCACCGCAGCTCCTACACTGCAGCTCCTGCCAGACCTCCGGGCGCCATGCTTTTCAGGCCGTCCCTCGCAACGCAGCTCCCACCCTGCAGCTCCTGCCACTGCAAGAGCTCTAGGCGCAGGGGCGGCCTTAGGCATGTGCAAGCTGTGCACCTGCACAGGGCCACCAAACCTCAGGGGCCACCACGAGGAATCGGATACAATACATATTCGTGGCGGCCCCTGGCAGGGATTTGGCGCATGAACGACTGAGGCGTGCTAAATCCAATGTGATGCACGCTGAATGGTTATTCTTATACTCTTTTCCTTTCTAACCCAGTCTCGTCTTTGTGTGGGGTCGGCCTTGTTTCGGGCTCTTCTGGTAGGTCTTGTGCTTGTTTAGAACTTTTTTCCAGGAGAATCGAGCTTGTTTTAATAGTCCAGATCTGGCACCTCCGGAGGCTCGCATGCGCGCGCATGCGCAGTGCCCGCGAGTCCTGCAGCGAAGGGGTTACAGAAGCACCACGCATCACTGGCGGCAGGAGGGGTGGCAGCACCCGTGCCCGGCGTGCAGCGAGCAGCACCGAGACCGGCCGAGGCCATGCACCGGCGCGCCTAGAGACCCTGGCCAAGAAAGGCCGCCTTGCAGAGGATAGCATGCCAGTGTGCAACCTTTGGTGCCAGCTGCGAGGTGAGTAGGCCGAGGGTCAGGGAATGGGGAGGGGGAGTGAGGAGGTCAGCGTGTGCCACTGCAGAGTGAACCCGAGGGAAGGTGAGCCATTGGACGAGGGTGTGAGGAGCCCTGGGGAGCCCTGGGGAGGAGGGCAGATCAGGCGTAGGAATGTATCCCAGCCCGTGTGGGTGAGGAGCCGGGGGCGTGGGGAAGGTTGGGTGAGGATGTTATTGTAGATGGTGTGTGCTTTGGGTTTGGGTGGAGGTAAGCCATGTGAGGTGGTGAGCTGGAGGTATTCTGGTGGTCATGGGGAGGGAGGGCATGATGAATCGTGAGAGAGAGCCTCTCTCTCACGATTCATCTCTGAGAGGGCGCGGGTCGGAGAGGTGGTCACCGTGCGCCAGGGGTAGGGAGTGGTACAGATCGGCGCTGTATGTTGAGGGAAGAGTGAGTCAGGAGTGCAGGGGCGGTGTTTACTTGTGGCTGAGGGGAGGCATGGTGACTTTTGGAGGTGTAACTTGGGAGGCACGGTCGTGTTGGGGGGAAGAGGAGAGCAGGGTACGAGGTGTTAGACGTAATGTTAAGGATTCATTAAAATGATTACAATTACTTATCAACAATCATGAAAACAGAGTATGAAGCTGATACTTGTGATCTAATGAGTGGATCTGCCTGCACAAATCTTTTAAATCATCGAGTGTTCGAATGTACTTGGCATTTGGTTATGTCTGTTTATATGGTGTTGAGGCAGACATGAAATGCAAGCACCTGTGGATGGACGCCTGGAATAGGATGGCAGTGCCTACCCATGTTAACTCAATCTAATGCCATTTTGCAGAGACCTTGGTAGGAGACTGGCTCCTTGATCATTTCTTTAATTACCTTCCAGTGTCATGTGACTAGCAGAGAAAACTAGTTTAACTAGTCCTCAGTTTGCAATTGGTGAAGCAGCCTTCTCTGTCCATACTAGGGGCATAGTTACCATTGGTTCAGCAAGTACAGTGGTACTGAGACCCAAAACCCTCAGGGGCCCATTGAACCCTGATAATTGCTATATTTTACTTCCTGAGCAGCAGCCAAAGGGGCCATTTTCCTTGCTTATGCCACGGCCCATGGGGTTGTTGGTACGCTGTGCTAGTGATTCGTACGTCTGCTTGAAAGTTGTCTCCTGACTGGATGTTCCTTGCACATTAATTTTGCTTCAGTGAACCTCTAGTGCCTTTTCATAGCCTTAGGACTCACTGTAATTAATCCTTGTTTAATAGGTGCTTGAAAGCGAGCAGAACTGGTTGCTGGAATATGGCACTATACAAGAAACCTTAATTAAATATATTGTATTTTGTCTTTTGACAATGTGGTAAAGTGGACGAGTCTTTGGTTACCTGTAGGCTGTCTTCAGGATCAGTTAGTGACGTACTGAGACAGGTCTCTGTGTGCCATGATTTCAAGGTAGCTGACTCTCTTCCTGCTAAGGTCACTTCCCAAATAGATCATGAACTATTCTCCAGGCTCTACTGTTCTCAGTGGACTGAGAAAACAGACCTTGTATGCCAAGTTACATGATCTACCCTATAGTTTTATAACACTCTTCAAATAAACCTTCCATATGTGGCTAGTCCTCATAATGTATCATACATGTAGTGGGAAGGGTAATTACTATCAATCAATCAGGGTTTGTAAAGCTCAGCTGCTTCACACATAAGGGTCTCGAGGCGGTGTGGGATTCATGCTGCTTGATCATGCTGCTTGTTGGTTGAACAGCGAGGTCTTGTGGTCCTTCCTGAACTGCTGGAGCGATGGTGAGGCTCTGAGGTGCAGGGGGAGGGTTTTCAGGTCTTCACTGCCAGGTGGGAGAAGTAGCGGCCTCCACTGTTTTATCAGTGGCTGTATTGGGTGGCTGCTAGGGAGATGGTTCTGGAACATATTTTCCTGGTAGGTTGGTGGAAATTCACTCGTTCATTAAGGTATGCTGGTCCTTCATTGTGTAGTCCAGGGAAGACATGGCTTGGCAGTTCGGGCTGGGCTGTTCCCATGAGGCACAGGGTCAAGGCTGATTTGCATATGGCCATGTCTGAACAGGGGTGGTGTGGTGAGCAAAAAAACTATGGATTTAGGCCCAGATCTCTGTACTGGGGTGAATGTATGACATTGTTCTGCATTCTGTCCATCAACTGTTGTTTTTGCAAGAAAATAAAAATGACACATCATAATCTTTCAGCAGCCGCCACTGCTGATTGTCTTCTTTTTTTCCCTACCCACTGCTAGCCTCGCCCGCTGCATTGCAAGCAAAATGAAGAGAATTCGAGTACACAAATCTGGTTATTCGAAACGAAAGAGAAAGGTGGCTCAGCAGGCTTTCATAGTGTCACAGGAAGGAGCAATCCTGAACTTTATCACCCAAGGGAAACCTAAAGATGGAGAATCCTCTGGCCAGAGTACTGCTGATGCACTAGGTAAAACAGGCGCTGACGACCATAAAGAAGAACAAAAAAATGATGATATCCATGAGCAGAATGATACTCATGAGCAGACCAATGAAAATGAACAAGGTGACTCTGAAATTGATACAAACATGCAGTAATTACCAACTCAGGATGAGGATTATTACAAAAGACCCTCAGACAGAGAAACTGAAACATCATTCATCGGTCCATCAACATCTGGCATTCTGAAGGAGGTTCAGAGTTTACAGACGGATGATGCTGGTATTGAAAAGGAAGCCAAAGAGCAAGACCATGTTACAGACCCGTGTTCTGAATATGATTTATGTGATTGGAGGGATCCTACTTTGTGGCCGAACTCTCTTACGGACGCGCAACGTGTTTTTCTTGTTGAAAGGGGTCCCTCCAGAGACCCAGATTCTAAAACAAAGTATCCAAGTGATGAGCACTCAAAAAGTAAACGTCGTTTTTCTGTTACCATGTTACTGGTCATCTAACGCCTTTTCTGGACGTTTTATTAAAACACCTTCCTGAGCTCCGCCCCGCCCGGACCCCCTCTTCCGGGGCCCCCTACCTGCGCTGCCTGCACAGGGCCACCATGAGCCTAGAGCCGCCCCTGCTAGGCGCCATGCTTTTCAGGCGTCCCTCGCACCGCAGCTCCCACCCTGCAGCTCCTGCCAGAGCTCCGGGCGCAATGCTTTTCAGGCCGTCCCTCACACAGCAGCTCCCACCCTGCAGCTCCTGCCAGAGCTCCGGGCGCCAGGCTTTTCAGGCCGTCCCTCGCACCGCAGCTCCTACACTGCAGCTCCTGCCAGACCTCCGGGCGCCATGTTTTTCAGGCCGTCCCTCGCAACGCAGCTCCCACCCTGCAGCTCCTGCCACTGCAAGAGCTCTAGGCGCCATGCTTTTCAGGCGTCCCTCGCACCGCAGCTCCCACCCTGCAGCTCCTGCCAGAGCTCCGGGCGCAATGCTTTTCAGGCCGTCCCTCACACAGCAGCTCCCACCCTGCAGCTCCTGCCAGAGCTCCGGGCGCCAGGCTTTTCAGGCCGTCCCTCGCACCGCAGCTCCTACACTGCAGCTCCTGCCAGACCTCCGGGCGCCATGCTTTTCAGGCCGTCCCTCGCACCGCAGCTCCCACCCTGCAGCTCCTGCCACTGCAAGAGCTCTAGGCGCCATGCTTTTCAGGCGTCCCTCGCACCGCAGCTCCCACCCTGCAGCTCCTGCCAGAGCTCCGGGCGCAATGCTTTTCAGGCCGTCCCTCGCACCGCAGCTCCCACCCTGCAGCTCCTGCCAGAGCTCCGGGCGCCAGGCTTTTCAGGCCGTCCCTCGCACCGCAGCTCCCACCCGAGCTCTTGGAGCCACGCTTTTCAGGCTGTCCCTCGCACCGCATCTCCCACCCTGCAGCTCCTGCCACTGACAGAGCTCTAGGCGCCATGCTTTTCAGGCCGTCCCTCGCACCGCAGCTCCCACCCTGCAGCTCCTGCCAGAGCTCCGGGCGCAATGCTTTTCAGGCCGTCCCTCACACAGCAGCTCCCACCCTGCAGCTCCTGCCAGAGCTCCGGGCGCCAGGCTTTTCAGGCCGTCCCTCGCACCGCAGCTCCTACACTGCAGCTCCTGCCAGACCTCCGGGCGCCATGTTTTTCAGGCCGTCCCTCGCAACGCAGCTCCCACCCTGCAGCTCCTGCCACTGCAAGAGCTCTAGGCGCCATGCTTTTCAGGCGTCCCTCGCACCGCAGCTCCCACCCTGCATCTCCTGCCAGAGCTCCGGGCGCAATGCTTTTCAGGCCGTCCCTCACACAGCAGCTCCCACCCTGCAGCTCCTGCCAGAGCTCCGGGCGCCAGGCTTTTCAGGCCGTCCCTCGCACCGCAGCTCCTACACTGCAGCTCCTGCCAGACCTCCGGGCGCCATGCTTTTCAGGCCGTCCCTCGCACCGCAGCTCCCACCCTGCAGCTCCTGCCACTGCAAGAGCTCTAGGCGCCATGCTTTTCAGGCGTCCCTCGCACCGCAGCTCCCACCCTGCAGCTCCTGCCAGAGCTCCGGGCGCAATGCTTTTCAGGCCGTCCCTCGCACCGCAGCTCCCACCCTGCAGCTCCTGCCAGAGCTCCGGGCGCCAGGCTTTTCAGGCCGTCCCTCGCACCGCAGCTCCCACCCTGCAGCTCCTGCCAGAGCTCTTGGAGCCACGCTTTTCAGGCCGTCCCTCGCACCGCATCTCCCACCCTGCAGCTCCTGCCACTGACAGAGCTCTAGGCGCCATGCTTTTCAGGCCGTCCCTCGCATGCAGCTCCCACCCTGCAGCTCTTGCCAGCTCTAGGCGCCATGCTTTTCAGGCCGCCCCTCCCACCGCAGCTCCCACCCTGCAGCTCCTGCCAATGACAGAGCTCTAGGCTCCATGCTTTTCAGGCCCTCCCTCGCACCGCAGCTCCCACCCTGCAGCTCCTGCCACTGACAGAGCTCTAGGCTCCATGTTTTTCAGGCCCTCCCTCGCACCGCAGCTCCCACCCTGCAGCTCCTGCCAGAGCTCTATCCCATGCTTTTCAGGCCGTCCCTCGCACCGCAGCTCCCACCCTGCAGCTCCTGCCAGCTCTAGGTGCCATGCTTTTCAGGCCGCCCCTCGCACGCAGCTCCCACCCTGCAGCTCCTGCCAGAGCTCTAGGCGCCATGCTTTTCAGGCCTTCCCTCGCAGGGCCGGCTCTAGGGCAGAGCAACTGGGGTGGCTGCACTGGGCGCTGACCTGTGGAGGGGGACGCTTGTATAGCAATAACATATGATTGGAGAGATGAGGGACAGTTATGCCTGGTGGTACTGAGAGAATCGAGGAGGCGGTAATAGGGTGTGGGGACGCCAAAAATGAATCTTGCACCAGGCGCCATCATTGCTAAAGCCGGCCCTGGTCACTCGCACCGCAGCTCCCACCCTACAGCTCCTGCCAGAGCTCTAGGCGCCATGCTTTTCAGGCCGTCCCTCGCACCGCAGCTCCCACCCTGCAGCTCCCGTCAGCGCTCCAGGCGCCATGCTTTTCAGGCCGTCCCTCACACTGCAGCTCCCACCCTGTAGCTCCTGCCACTGCCAGAGCTCTAGGCGCCATGCTTTTCAGGCCGTCTGTGGTGTGCTGCATATGTTTACATGCTCTCGCGCTGAAGGCGCGAGACCTCGTATGTATTTGATTGTAGTTCTACGGTCTGGCTGCGAACGATGCGTGCCAGGATTCTACCAACGTTAATCAGTTGGTGGAGATCCTGGTACGCAGCGGGAGCGCCTGGCTGTGGGTGCCTTGAATCTTTCATTAAATTCTTCAAAAAGATTGCCTGCTTACCGCATTTATTACATTGGCGACGAGGGTCTTCTTGCTAGTTTAGGGGGTGCAACATTTTTTTCATTAATCGATCTTCGTTCAGCCTATCACCAAATTCGTTTAACAGATGATTCCCAAGATTTTACCACTTTTGTCACACCCTTTGGTGTCTATAAATATCTTAGGCTTCCTTTTCGCCTGGCATCTGCGGCCAGCGTTTTTCAAAAGATTACGGATAGCATATTTCAGGATCTTCCAGGGGTCCAAGCCTATCAAGATGATATTCTTGTTTTTGCCAATGACTGGGAAACACATGTAAAAAATCTTACTTGTGTTTTAACAAAATTGAATGATGCTGGCATGACTATCAGACCTGACAAATGTCAATTTAGTAAACAACAGTTAGACTACTTAGGTCACACGTTGTCTTCCCAAGGAATAAAACCATCGTTTTCGCTTGTTGAGGCCATAAGTCATGCTGTTCCTCCCAAAGATAAAGATGCTCTTCGATCATTCTTAGGTTTGGCAGAGTACTATGCCCGTTTTGTTAAAGGTTATGCTCAGACTGTGGAGCCATTACGCGCCCTATTGCGCAAAGGCTCAAAGTTTCTTTGGTCCAATGAGGTTTCTTCTTCATTTGATCAAACAAAAAAACGTATTGTTGAAGCCCCTGCACTTCATGCTTTTCAAGATGATTTTAAATGTTTCATTATGGTGGATGCCAGTCTCACAGGTTTGGGTGCTGTTCTTGGCTAGTGGGTTGCAGGAAAGGAACACACCATAGCTTTTTCATCTAGAATGCTTAAACCTGCAGAGACCCATTATAGTACAATTGAACGCGAAGCACTTGCTTGTGTCTGGGCAATAGAGAAGTTCAGGAATTACATTTGGGGACGTGAGTTTGAACTATTCACTGATCATAAACCTCTTACACATTTACTTGATGGTGATGGATTTGGGAGAACCTCTGCTAAGTTGGTTAGGTTATTGTCAAAATTGCAAGAATTTCATTTTACTATCAAACATATTTCTGGCAGAAGAAATTTCAGGGCTGATTGCCTTTCACGCATGGCATTTTATGAAGCTCCTGATTTGGATGTTGTTGAAGACACGGATTGTGTTGTTGCTGCACTTGATGCAATCAAAGAATGTCCTAACATTACTGAACAAATTTGGTTGGAAGCTTATAGTAAGGATACGCTTAAACTGGTCATGCAATATATTGTAAAGGGTTGGCCAGAAAATAGAAAGCTATCGAATGAGTTAAAAGCCTTTTCCATGGTTGCTTCTGAACTTTCTTTGGTAAATGGGATGGTTATGAGACATGAATCCTTTGTTCCCCCATCGAGTTTAAGGGAGGATATCATTAAGTGTGCACATCAGGGTCATTTGGGGATTTCAAAAACCTCTCAACTCATTAAATTGTATTATTGGTGACCATCTTTAGAATCACAGGTCAAGTTTTATATTGACTCATGTTCAGAGTGCCTCTTATCAGACAAAAAGTGGAAAGTTATGAAAACACCCCAACATCCTGTCCCAAATAGACCTTGGGAAAAGGTTGCTGTCGATTTTTCAGGTCCTTACGTTTATTTATCTCCTGATTTAAGGTTTTTGATTTTGTTGATTGACTATCATTCCAAATGGATTTATCATATGTTTTGTGACTCACCTAGTTCTAATAATGCCATTAAGTTTTTGAGGAGGGTGTTTGCTATTGAACGTTCACCCTCCATTATTGTTAGTGATAAGGGTACACACTTCATTTCCCAGAAATTTTCGGAATTTTTAGCGGAAAAGGATGTCACTCACTTCAAGGTTGCTTTATACTCACCATCATCTAATGGGTTAGTTGAAAGGGCTAACAGAGTGCTCAAAGATGCTATTCAAGTAGCTCTGTCATCAGGAAAAAATGTTCAAGAGTTTATTGAGGAAAAGTTATGGTCATACAACATTTCACCACATTGTACAACAGGTATTCCACCATTTTCTCTGTTGAGAGGTAGGAATGTTCACACTATGCTGTGCCCTAGTTGGTTGCACGATAAACAAGTTAAGAATACACCTCAAGATATAAATCTTGCATCACGAGTTATAGAAAAACAATCTTATATGAAAATGGTGCATGATCAAAAGAAAAGTTTTAATGATGTTGATTTAAAAATTAATGATTGGGTTCTTATAAAAATCTAAAAAAAGTGGCAAAAGGTTTGTCTAAATTCTCTTCTCCAGTGCAGGTTACTAATGTGAACAAAGGTTCAGCACTCCTTGGTTACAAAGGGTGGTGGAACAAGAGATCGCTTGTCCGACTTACTGATTCACAAGTTTCCTCTTTGTTGAAATTATCCAAGCAACTGTTTGAACAATCTGATTGGACAACTTGGTTGCATGATGCCTCATCTAAGTTCGCTTTGCTTGGTTCTCAGGTGGAAGCTGTTGAATCTATGGGTGGACAATTGGTTGATGAGGTACCTCATGATAGTACGGGGCATGCATCGTCTTTACCCATTGTTTCGGATACACGTCCAAGAAGGTTGCCTGTGAGATTTAATGACTATGTTTTGTCTTAATAATTCCAATTTGTAATTGCTGTATCATCAGTTATCTTTTCACTTTTGTTTGTTAGAAAGAGAGAAGTTGTGGTGTGCTGCATATGTTTACATGCTCTCGCGCTGAAGGCGCGAGAGCTCGTATGTATTTGATTGTAGTTCTACGGTCTGGCTGCGAACGATGCGTGCCAGGATTCTACCAACGTTAATCAGTTGGTGGAGATCCTGGTACGCAGCGGGAGCGCCTGGCTGTGGGTGCCTTGAATCTTTCATTAAATTCTTCAAAAAGATTGCCTGCTTACCGCATTTATTACACCGTCCCTCGCACCGCAGCTCCTGCCAGAGCTCTAGGTGCCATGCTTTTCAGGCCGTCCCTCGCACCGCAGCTCCCACCCTGCACCTCCTGCCAGAGCTCTAGGTGCCAGGCATTTCAGGCCGTCCCTCGCACCGCAGCTCCTGCCAGAGCTCTAGGCGCAATGCTTTTCATGCCAAACTCTGGGCACCTGCTTCACCTCTGTGACTGAACAGAGTGTATTGTACGCCCTGTTTGTGCCCAGCCCATTGACTAGTCGCCACCGCCTTCCCTGCACGTGTTTCTCTTGTTCACTAGGACTCGTGGTTATTTACCCTGTCATTGTCTTTGGGGCACCACAAGAAGAGAGGCGTGTTTGAAAGGGTTGTACCTCGGAACAGCCATCAATCATCCCACAAAAGGTCGCCTTGTTAAATCTGTAACTTTAGTGTGGATTTCGGTGGCAACTATCACCTGTAACCAGAGCTCTACCTATCCAACTCCAGGAGTGTGTCACCCGAGAGAGGTATAGACTAGAGCAGGACACAATCACAAGGCAAAGCTCACAATGGCTTCCCTGTGACACAATCTCATGAAGGCAGCTCTTTAGTGCTCCCTAACTGGAAGATACCCACAAACGAGGCCTAGTTTTGGAGGTGAAGCCTGGAGGAGAGGAGGCCTCGATGGAGACGAAGGCGAAGTTGTGTAAAGAGTTGAGGGTTGTGGAGGGGTGTTAGTCTGGAGCACTCCATTTCCTAATAAATGAAGGTGTAAATAATGCTGGCAGTAAACCTTCTGTGGGCCTTATCACACCTTGAAATTCAAGAGAGTACAAAAGGCCATTATAGAACAAGGTATGCTATCACTAAAGACAAAACTTCATTAGGCCAGATAAAATGCACCAGTTCAACTACTTTGATCTTAAAGAAATGTTTGTCCAACTAGAGCACATGTACACTTTTATCTAAAATTACACACGTTTGTACAACTGTAATTTTCAGGCCCCACGTCCAACTTCTTGACGTCTGGGCATGATTAAGATAAAGCTGAAACTATCCTGACATTTAATTTGTTCTTTAGCTCTGGGTTAGGTCTTATGCATAATGTATTGGGATGTAATTAATTGCTATAGCCTGTTTTGTGCTAGTTATGATCACCGTCTCTTGAGTATGAACCTCCTCACTATAACTCTGCTCCTTCTAAATATCATCTTCACTCATGGAACTTTTGATCACATTTATTAAGACATTGATGGATTCGCCACCCGTGAAAGAATTTGACTTTGAGTTTTATAGAGCGCGCAAATGCCCAATGAAGTCCTGGCGTTAAAAGGGCCAAACAGGAGCAAACAGACGCCCTACCACAAAGAGAGATGAGTTTTCAGAGCCTTTTGGAAGTGCTTATGACTAGGTTTTGCTCAAGTAAGACTCTTCCAAACCTGGGCAATGGTGACAGAAAAGCTTCGGCCACCAGAACACACTCTATGCAATCTAAGTCTAGTAACCAGGCATCTGGAACTAGGCAGTAGCTGTCTGGGGAGGGAATCACGAGTCAAAAGGGAGGTAATCTAGTTAGGTGGTCACACATCATGAAATGCTTTATGGCAATACCTCAAGGCCTTAAAAATATAGGTAACCAGAGTAAGTTAATAAAATGGGATGAAATGCCAGCCTATTTAGGAAGGCCCAGTAAAAGCCTGGCAGCCACATTCTTAATAAGTTGCACTCTGTATCAGATGAGATAACAGACCGACAAAGATGTGCAATAGTGTCATCTACTAGTAATGAACACCTGCACCAGGGTTCCATGGGTGTATTGGGCACACAAGGATGTAGTGTTTGCCAGAACAGGTAGGCATACATTTGTTAACATGAAACTCAAGAGCAAGTTTGGCATCGAATATGACACCCAGATGGCGCATGGCTCGGACATGTGCCAGTGCTATTGAAATAATATTATTTTTGTTTTATGCATTGCTAAACAACTTTACTGCACATTGTAAATGGGGCTAGAAGGCATGTATGTGCCCAAAGTGATTTCAATCTGTCTTTAATACATTTAACTAAAGAGGACCTTGTGTAGATCTTTCTCTACGTGTTCTTTACAAGGACATCTAGTTGATCACAACAATACTCCAACTTTACAACAAGTTTATGGTAGTGATATCATTCATGATGTAATGTATGATGTCACCAAACCTTGCAGGTGATGTGATTGTGATGTGATGAACTAGTGTATTTCAGCATTTTTATATTTATTAGTAAATTCGCATAGCAGATAACTATAACAAATAACAATAATTGTATCGGATAACCATAAATTACCTCAATTCTTTGAGGCGATATTTAGGATTCGTAATGATAAAGCTTAGAAAGCGCCTTTTATTTGCTTGCCCAATGCAAGTATTACCAAACTGAGACAACAGGGCATTGCCTGTTTGCACACACGGCACTTAGGCGCTGCCTCAAAACTCCCAGATCTATGTCCAGCAGATGCTTGTCAGAAGGTTTGGCACTTTGACTAGCATTTTGATCATCCCTCCCTGCCATAGCTCCTTGCATGTACCCAGGTCAGAGGGGGTGGCCTTCCGCACCTCCCTAAACCTCGGACCCTATACCGAGCCTGCTGATTATGATCTTTTGCAATGTCCATTTCACAATGCCCCTCAGGTTGTGGGCAGATGGCATGATCTTTAGACATGCCCTGCACTCAGCCCCCTGGTGGGAGCAAGTGAAAGGCAATGGTGACCACAACATTGCTCCCCATCTTTGAAAGGTTGGCAGTGCAGACAAAGTGAAGCGGGGTTGGGGCTTTTGTCACATGGGTTGTGTTCCCAGATGCTGGGTGAAGAGTGGGGATGAAAAAGGGGAGTAACCAAAGAGAGATGTGGGAACAGCCCATATATTCCTGACCCCCTCTCAGTCACCATCTCAAGGGAAGTCAAAAGGCTGTGGCCACACAGGTTTGTCGGTCCCTGGTCTCTGGGCCTTGTCCAGAATCTTGCAACTTTGCCCACAGAACAAGAGCGAAGCGGATCGTGGGAGATTTATGACCCTACATTTAGACTGCCCAATTTGTGAGTCCGTTTTAGTCCCCTCCGTTTAATGCCATTATCCATACCTCAGCAGAGGTACTTCCCGTTCCGAAACCTAACATCAGGAACCAAAGCAGCATTCCTTCCACCAGTGATAATTGCAGGGGTGGCCAGGTTATAATGGGGAATAGAGTGGTGATGGAGCACAATCCCAGTCAAGCTGATTTCCCTGTCCACCAGCTGTGGCTGTAGTGCCGCCAGTGGGAAAAAGTGCATCTCGAAGAACACTGAGCATTTGGGAACTCTCGAGATTCACTCTGCACAGCATGCATGGCAGTGCCAGGAATACCCCAGAGGCCTGGGGTCCCAGAGCACCATGGGGATACTGCAATATTTTTCTATTGGATGCACAGTTACCCACTGACAAAAGGGGAATCACCTTTGCTGGAATCCCTTTCGTGCAATGTTTAGCAGTTAATTGTGTGTGAACTAAATTATGTTTTATTTTTAACAATACAATTACTGTCCAGACACTGATTTATTAATCCCTTTGATTGATCAGTTTCACTGCCCTGAGGATCAAGTGCTAGAGTGGTCAACTTGGTGCTCAGTTGAATAGAATTCTAAAACAGATGGGTCTTAGAAGAAATGTTCTGCATTATACCTGAAAAGGCGCACAAGACTAAATGTATGGATTATAAATCGGAAGGCCAGAGAACTGTAAAAGGTCATTTTTGAATGTGGCATCAGGACACCATGAGTAAAAGACTATATTTGCCACAATGCGCAGGGACCTCCCAACCAGTTCCCAACTCCTAACTCTAAACATACAAAGGCAGAACATCTGCCATGCTGGGTCCACTTTATCCTATCTTAGGTCTGTGACTCAGGATGTGGAATCGAGGGTCATGAACGCCTTTTCAGCATCTGAGCTCCACCAACAGGTTGTGAATTGATCTAACAGTGTTAGGACCACTCAGTGCACGATACTAACAGGCTAGCTGAAGTTCTGTAATCATCATACGGTAATCAGTCATTATCACGTACGTGGTCATTCCCACGCGTGACCGTTACAAATAAGCCATTTACTAACAGATGAGCATGCTGGGATTTGTAGGCCGAAACAGGTCAGTATCGGTCAGTGCTATTCGCTGCCTTTCCTCCTACTGACTCTGCTAACCTTAAAACACTGCCATGTCTGCGCACCTCTATACTGCGCCTACCCTCAAAGCACAGCCATGATTGTGTGCTCTATACTTTAAGAGCTTTAGATTGGCTATCTGTAAGAAAGTGTAATATGTTCAAACTCATGTGCCTTACTCATAAAGCACTTTGGGAATTGGCCCTACATATCTTCGTACGAGGCTTTCAAGGTACCACCAGGTAGCAAATTGAGGACTATGCATCCAGCAGTTTTGAACACACGGTGCACACATACGACCAGGTATGAAGGTTCATTTGTTTTCCAACCTAGCCCTCCACCACTGAAACAGTCTACCCTTTCATATTCGCTCCTGTCAGGATTTTGGAAGGTTTAAATATTTGCTGAAAACTTCACTTTTTTAAGTATCATCTGCGACCTCACCCAAAGACTGCTTTAACACATCGAGATACTCCTCTGGGAGCGAGTTATTGTGCCAAACAAGTTTAGCTAACATAACATAACATGACACAACACATGTGACAGTGTCTGTACAATTCTGCCACAGCACGACGTAATCAGATTTCTAGCCCTCAGACAGCATATCCTACTTTTCCTTCGTAGGACATACCCACCTGTGCACAACACCAATCAAACATGCAGGCTCAGGCTTGAAACTGTTCCAGGAAAGGACAAAAATACTACATGTTATACCCGCAGCAGGTGCACGCTAAACAAATACCAGATAACATAACATTGCATAACATGATATTCTCTAACATTTTGATCTACAAGAAAAGTGAAGATACCGTGGTAGACAATGGTAGGGGTGTCTATTACCCACTGCAATAAGAGGTCACTTGCTGATCAGACAGTGCTTATACTGCAGGATGCTCTTGAGGAAAGGACTACACATGCTAGATGATGTCCCTAAGATGTAGTACAGTGTTGTAATCACCAGACACACTTACACTGAACTGCGTAGGCTCCCAGTTGAGCAGCAATATTAAAAGGACAGGGGATGCGACCTTGTAAGACATCTTGCTTCACCTGCAGAAAAAACTGGTACCTGCAAGAAACCAAGAGAAAAGCAAGACTTAACATCACAGTCAGTGGAACCTGCATACTGGTGTGATCAATGTTTATTTTTTCTTTCATTTTAACAATTCATAAATGCAGCATTTAAATCCTACCCTATTCCTCTGGTCCTGTCTAGCAGCGCACTGAGGCAAACATATTGTTGCTGGGCATGGCGAAACATCTTGCAGTAGTAAATGGTTGTTTATTTCTACAATTTGAGTTATTACATTCCTGTAGCACACGCTGCAAACTATTTCGGTCCCACAAACTTTTTCCTGTATTCGAAAGGGGTTTCATTACAGAACCAAACATTCGCAAATAAGTAAGATTAAACGGAACCGGACAAGGCAAATATTCCTGCATCACAACAGCCTCCCAAGAGCACATACATCTGAGCAACAATTCTACTGCTGCTAATTATTTTAAAAAAATACCCCATCACCATATGTGTACATTTCAGAGATGGAAATAGGTAGAAAGTGTGCATATTTCTATTTTCTCTTAAGAACATTCGTTAAGGATCTGAATAAGAGGGGGCGTGGCTAGCCGCCTAAGATGGCGGTCGACTCCTGGTAGAGCTCCGGTGCCTGCGGGGGGCTTTAATTCCTGGTGCCGCCTTCCCCGACCACCAGTCGACCGGAGAACCCGACGACTGACGTCCTGGAGTCCCCCGCACCGCTGGATGCCCTGGGGGCCCGTCCAGAGCGAGGCATGGGGCAGTGGTGAGCCCGGGCCGACTCGTTGCGGTGACTGAGCTGAATCCGGGACCTGCGCTGTGGAGCAGATCCGTGCGCGCGGGGGGCTGAGAGGCGGGGCTCCCGCTCGCTGCTGGCCACAATCGGGAGCATCGGAGAAACAGGCATACACTCCAATGAACAGCCCGCTCGGTCGCATGAAAGGATTGCGGGCGGCCTGACGGGTCTAGGCTGCGTGCACCAGGAGGCGGCTACGGAGGGCCGCGCTGACGCGGGGAGGCCCGGCGGTGACAGACAACGCGCAGCCTTCCCCGGGAGGTCCTACGAGAGATAGGCGGTGAGTGGCGAGGATTACTACGGTGTGCCTACTGCCTAACTGTGAGGCTGGTGTGCGCAGTTGAACTTCCCCTCCCCACCCCCCGCAACTCCCCCGGCACGATTTGGAGCCTGGAGGGGCCCTGTTGTATTGGACGTAGGGGGTTGATTCCTTCTGAGGGCCAGGGCATGTCATGGACCATGCCCAATGGGCACTGAACAACTATCCGCCCTCATACAGCCACACTCATACACCGACGCTGCTTTCTCTCCCACGTGCGCACCCAACGGCGGGGCCTCCATTGCCCATTCCGGGTTCCCCTACCAGCCAGGACACGTAGTGGAATCACTGCCAGGGCCAGCAGGACTGTGCCGGAAGGGGGGGGGTCGTGATCGGACTGAGCGGAGTGGCACCATCACTAAGCAGCCTATCCTGACCAGCCGGCCATCCGTGTGCGACCCTGTGACCTACACTGGCCGGCTGGTTCTTTCTAATGCAAACCTGATCCTTTGGCCTGTCAATTTGTGTGGCTGGCAGGGGGGTGCCATCACTGACTCATATCCAAGACCCTCCAAGCCGATAGATCCTCCCACCCCTTATTTACAAAAGGCGTAATATGGTCGGGGTCATGCACCCGTAACCTACCTAAGGGTAGTCTGGACCTCTCCTCCCGACCACACAGAGTTCCATGAATAGTAATTTCAGGCGCCAACGGAGTAGGGATCACATTACCCTACCACAGTGATCTCACGTCTTGGGCCGAACAAAGGCGAAGACGCAGGATGGCCGGCGGGGGCCCCCCTGCCAGGGCGGACCCCTCCGGTCAGCGGGACGAGGCCATCTCCCCGGATCCGTCTGGGGGCCGCTCCAGACAAACTGGACCTAATCCTGAAGGAAATCCGTGATTCCAGGGCAGAATTTGCGACGCAGCTCGGTACACTTACAACCGGCCTTACGCTACTCAGGGCGGACCACGGAAAACTAGCAGACACCTTCAAGGACCATGGACAATCCCTCAAGGACCTGGATCCTTGAGTGACCACGAATTCCACCGCGATACGGCAGCTGCAGCAACAAGTGTCGGGCCTTCTGGACAGGGTGGAGGATGCGGAGGGCAGAAACAGGCGCAACAACATTTGCGTAATCGGCTTACCAGAACGCAGCTAGGGGAACAAGGTGACAGACTTTATGGAGGCATGGTTCCGGGACGATGTAGCACCGGAGGGTCTCTCCCCATACTTCTGTGTCGAACGGGCTCATAGAATACCAACCGGGCCGCCCCAGCCAGGCGCGCCACCCCGCCCATTGATAGTGAAAATCCTGAATTACAGGGACCGGGACGTACTGCTACAGAAAGCGAGGGGAAAATCCTTAATTCAGTTTGGAAACCATCGCATCTCATTATACCCAGACTACACTATAATGGTCCAGAGACAGCGAGCGTCCTACCAGGCGGTCAAGAAAAAATTGCAAAAAGCGCAACGAGAAATGGATAGAAGTTATGTGCATAGGGTCTAGTCAGCTCAGCCATTTGGATTCATCATCACAGGGCTCGGGTAAACCCCCGATCCCTCAGAAATCAGGCTCTCGCCGATCCCGGACCCCCACCCAGGAGAACAGTGGAATGGGGCCATCGCGTGAACAACAACGTCGTGACCGGGAGGGGGCTCTGGCCGCTGCTGGGGCTTTCCGCGAAGACTCCAATAAAACCACTACAGACTCAGAGGACAGTACCCTGAATTCGGATTCTGAACAAAGTATTATCCTTTTTCCTAGAATCACCCCCAGGGCGGCAGATGACATAATTGATCATTAATAGCCGAAGGACCCACTTGTCGAGCGTAGAACTTTTCTGAACCATGGATCGGCAAGTGAAATGCAGAGGACATGAAGCTAACCCCTGAAGAATATCACATCCTTTCCTGTATTCCTGCACTTGCTCTCTGTTATCTGTTATCTCGTAATAACCTACATAATAATGCTGGAGGTTGAATACTGTTGCTTAGATGGAACATTCAGATTGATTTTTCCCAGCAGACACAAGGGAAATGGGTTGCGGGGACTCCAGTTCTAGTTCTTGCTTTTGTACTTGTATGTTTTATTATGGCGGTACCACTGTCCCTGTTCTGTCTATTCATAATCCCCCCTCTGCGGGCCCCGTGGAGCCACTAGGTAACTGACATTACCGTAAACATGGACATGATCAAGGGCGGCGGCCCCCCTACAAGCGTACGCACTGTTATTTGTTATGGAATCATTGTATATTTTTGTTGGGCCCAGCGTAGTTAAAACGCCGTGCCGGGTTTTGTTGTAGTTCATGGGGAAGGGGACTCCTGGTCGAAACTGGTTTGCAGGCTCTATATACATGGAAGCTTCTCTTTAAAAATATTATCATGCCAACTACGACTACCACCTTAGGGTTTTATAATCTAGTCACATGGAATGTACGTGGGTTGGGGGCAATACAGAAGAGACATCGCATACACGCTTATCTTCTCCGGCGTAAAGCACATATAGTGTTTTTACAGGAATCCCACTTAACAGATTCGGAAACGGTAAAAACACGCAAAAAATGGCGGGGACATATATACTCCACTAACTACTCGGCGTTCACCAGGGGAGTGACTATCTGGGTGCGTCATGGGGTCCCATTTATGGAATTGGAACGTCGGGTTGATGACCAAGGGAGGTACATATTATTGAAGGGCACGCTAGATGGTTCCCTGATAATCCTAGGTAGTGTATATGCCCCTAACTTTGAACAGGATCGTTTCCTGTGCCGCCTGGGTACTGCACTGGCGGACTGGGATGGTATCCCCTGGGTGCTGGGGGGAGATTGGAATGCTGTGTTGGATGTTACCCTAGATAGATCTCACCCCCCCTTAACTGCGCAAATACTACTAGGTTGTCTGCACTATTTGCTACCTGGGTGGATGGCTGGAGACTTGCGGACGTATGGAGATGTCTATATCCTACTCACAAGGAGTATTCATTCGTCTCCCCAGTGCATGGTCTCCACACTAGAATTGATAGATTTCTCTGCTCTCAATCCAGTATCACGCAGGTCTGTCAAGCCACTTACCTAGCTAAAACCTTCTCAGACCACAACCCCCTAGAGCTTACACTAAACTGGGGTACTGTGCCTACCCCAGTGCCCACCTGGAAGTTACATCCGCAGCTATTAGAGGACGCTCCTTTCCGGACAGCCCTCTCTACCACTATTACTAATTATCTAGCCGAAAATTGGAACACAGCCTCTTCTAACTTAATGCGCTCAAGGTGGTAGTACTGGGGGCATCGATAGGACAATTAGTGGGGGCTCGCCAGGAAACGCACCAACGATTACACAGAGTTGAGCAACGGATGACTATATTGGAACAGGAAGCCGTGACTGACCCTGATAAACAAATGGAACTACAGACCGCCCGTATCGAACACGCTGAAACACTAGAAATACTACGGGTAATTGATCAGAGTGCATTCCTTCAACATAAACACACAGAAGCAGACAGGTCTGGTACACTTCTAGCCCGCATAGTTCGGGATAGGCCCGACTCACTGGCAATAACTAGTGTCCGTTCAACTCATGGCAATATCGTCCATACCCAGCGGGACATCAACTTAGCCTTCCAGGACTACCTTACTACATTATATGCTACGCCCCTACCTGTTGAAAACTCCTCTATTGTAGAATTCCTGCGGGATTTACCCATGCCGGGACTTCCCGAAGAGATACGAGCGGGAATAGATGGTCCCATAACGCAACAAGAAATACGAGTTGCGATAAAAGCTATAAATCGAAATAAAACACCTGGGATTGACAGGCTACCCATTGAATTTTACCACACGTATTCAGAGGCATTGGTGCCTGCACTAGAAGCAATATATAAAGCAGCCTTCGTGGAAGGCCACTTACCACACTCCACCATGCAAGCATTGCTCATATCCTTACCCAAACCAGGACGTGACAGCCTAGATCTCCATAATTATAGGCCCCACTCCTTACTAGCGACGGAGTATAAAATCTTAAGTAAGGCTCTTGCCAATCGTATACAGCCCTCCCTCAATACGCTCATACATAGCGATCAGTGCGGGTTCCTGCCGAATCGTAGTGCGTCTCTCAACACCAGGCATCTGCATTATGTAATGGAGGCCACTCTGCATGCTCATCAGTCGGCGGATTGTATAGCCCTGGACCTCAGTCAGGCCTTTGATTCTCTTTCCAGGGAATTTATGTCCACAACCCTTCAAAGATTCGGATTCCCAGACACATACCTTAAATGGGTACACCTTCTATATACGGCCCGGGCCCGCACGGGTCGCTACATCTCTAACCAATACACTATTCACAAGGGCACGCGACAGGGATGTCCGTTATCGCCATTAATATTTGTTCTCGCACTGGAACCTTTAGTGATAGCACTCAGAAGGTCGGCAGACCGGCTTGGTATACCAATTGATGGAGTGACCCACCTGACCTCCATCTTCGCGGACGACATTCTGTTCTATTTACGTGACCTGTCGGCCGAGAATGCTCCCTTACCTGACATTTTCGACACCTTCGAACGCCTCTCGGGTCTGGCTATAAACCCGGGGAAATCTGTGGCCTTCTTTTTCAGGGATAGACCATATCCGGATGCCCTGCGCTTTGGCGACTATACCTTGCCAGTGGCACCCACCACCTTTAAATACTTAGGTATCCAAGTCTATAGAACACAGGTGGATCAGATAGAAGGTAATATCGCACCAGCCATAACGGGGCTCTGGGCTAGTGTGGCCTTCTGGTCCTCCCTACCGCTCTCAGTAATGGGGCGGGTTGCCATCTCTAAGATGGTGATGCTCCCTCGCCTAGTATACTACTTTGTGAACCTACCGGTCATAATCCCACAGTCTACCTTTAATACATTAAACAACTTATGGGTGGATCTTATCTGGGGCAAAGCCTGCGGAAACTTCAGCTCGAGAGCGGAGGTGGGGGTCTGGGAGTTCCTGACTTTCGTGCCTACTACTATGCTAGTCAGCTCCAGTGACTATCTTATTGGACCGCAGGGAGACACCTACAGGAAATCGGGTACTCATCGCTGGAGATGGACCGGGGGGTGCCTTACAATGCTGGAAGAAGGCATTGACATACACTTCCATGGCGACTCCTTACTCGCCAAACATCCCTCTTTTAGGTATCCCCACACCACGGGGTAGGCTCGCGAAGACCAGTATACAGGATTGGATAGAGGCCGGAGTAGAGGACATTGGAGCGTTCTTTACTGACGGACACTTGATGGACCACGACACCTTTTTACAGACCACAGGAGCATCGCCACGATTATATGTATTGCACGCCACTATATCCCACTACATAAAGAACACATGGGCACCACAGCGCAGTGAACCCCCACAGCACAACCTAGTACATCTTTTATATCACATGGGGAAGGGGGACATTTGGTTCATTGGTTATACACAGGTATACGGACGCACGCTGCAATCACGCTTACTTCACTTAGAGAGCAATGGTCTGGGGACTCTACCACGGAGATTACCGATAAGGCTTGGCAGTGCATGCTAGAACACCCCAAAAGAGTTTCCCGTAATGCCAAACTAACATTCATCCAGACCATGATCTTACATAGGGCATATCTCACCCCCAAGCGGATCCATCGTATGTTTCTTTACGCCTCACACAGTTGCCCCCGCTGTAAAGGAGATGAGGCGGACTTTCTCCATATGCTGTGGTCTTGCCCACACCTTCGGAACTACTGGGAGGGAATTCGTCAAGCCCTAGGCGAAACCACACAAACCCTTATATCAGATGACGCCCTGAACTGCCTTATGGGCCTCCGCAAACGCTCAAGAGTCCTGAAAGTACGACTGAGATTCATAGACCTAGCCCTCATTTTAGCGGTAAGAACTCTCACTATGAGGTGGAAGTCCCCCAGGTGTCCAGCGTTATCCAGTTGGCAAGATGACATGATCCAATGGGGAAAGGCAGAAGCGGCGGCACTTCGGAGGGAAAAGGAGAGGGGGCTTCGGATGCAGCCCATCTCAATGGATTGGGAGGCAATGTTACACGAGTTTGAATCACTTGACTTACTGCCCCCTCCGGGTACTCAAAATTTGTAGGCACTTAGAGAGAATAGGCGCCTATCCCTCAGTAGCTGAAATGCTGTCACTGGGGTTTTGGGTTTAGGTAAAGGCGCCACAGGGAAACTTCACATACGTTATCTGTTTTCTTGCTAAGTAGTTTGACGGTGCTATAAGGTGGGAAGTACCGCCTGACTTCCCAGAATTAAGAGCCTTTGCTCTAAACAGTTATGCAAACAATCCTTAGCACACGCCCTCGTGTCACAAAGTAAAAGTTATTTCGTATTTTCACATTTACAGTTCAAATCAGTTAGCAGAAGAAATAAATTAGTCTTCTCTTCTAGGTGGTTCTTTATTCATTAGGTGTCTTCTGTATGGTACATAACAGCCAGCCAACACGTGTTTCGTCGCAACAAGGGAATGTAGTCCCGCAACTTTTTCAAGGCTATTCTTGGCTTAGTAGAAATATTTTATTAGGTGGTGATAATTCCAAACCACCTATGGTTTCTGCAGTAATGGCATCACTTTCCTCATGAGTTAATGTTCCTTGATCAGGTTCAATAATTTCTCAGTACTTATATGACTGAGAGTGGAACCGAAGTGACGCCCGTCTCTGGTTTCCAAACCGGGAAACCAGAGACGGGCGTCACTTCGGTTCCACTCTCAGTCATATAAGTACTGAGAAATTATTGAACCTGATCAAGGAACATTAACTCATGAGGAAAGTGATGCCATTACTGCAGAAACCATAGGTGGTTTGGAATTATCACCACCTAATAAAATATTTCTACTAAGCCAAGAATAGCCTTGAAAAAGTCGCGGGACTACATTCCCTTGTTGCGACGAAACACGTGTTGGCTGGCTGTTATGTACCATACAGAAGACACCTAATGAATAAAGAACCACCTAGAAGAGAAGACTAATTTATTTCTTCTGCTAACTGATTTGAACTGTAAATGTGAAAACACGAAATAACTTTTACTTTGTGACACGAGGGCGTGTGCTAAGGACCTATCCCTCAGTAGGCCTCAAAATTGGGACCCATACATTGCATTGCATGATCATCGCGTACCAGTTCGTGCTACCCTGTTAGTACTCCCCTTTGAGGTCCTACTGGACATAGAAAATACCGAACGACCAGGAGCGGGAGGGATGGGAGGGTTAGGGAGGGATGGGACATAGTTGAATTTGTTATCTATGTTAACTGGAAAAAGTAATAACACTATGCTACTCATTTATTTGCCATTATTGCAGTGGGCAGCTATACGAGAGGTCACCGGACCGTATTAATTTCCCATTGTCAGCCTAACGGAGGGAGGGGGGAAAAAAGGATAATTTCGCTAAGTATCTATGCTGTATCCATTGTAAGAGGAAAATGACTGTCTTTATGTAAATTTTCATTGCATTGGATTTGATATAATGGTCTTTAAATAAAGTATGTTACAAAAAAAAAGGATCTGAATAATGCAATTCGCTAAAAGGTAGTGTTACTTAAAACTTCACTTCAGCAACTAAAGACTGACATCTCTCAAAATTGAAGGAAAGCAAAGATACAGATAAGAAGCGGGGGTATCGAAGTTAAAAAACAAAGCTGCACCTAATGTTTGAGTCTGGAGACTGAGATGAAAATCGTTGATAAAACGCACCAGATTGTTATGCTGCGAATAATCGCCCCATGAAATGTGTCTTTTCAAATGTGTAATGCAGTAGGTGTTTTTCTCACTCATATCTATCTACTCACCATAATAATATTGTAGAGAGACACATTACGTAAAAACACTGAATCAGCCTGTAGTGTCGTAAGTCAGTAAGCACGACACCGACACGCGAATACTTATGAGCGTTTATTTATTCTCTTACTTTACTGTACCCTGCTCTTACTCTATCTGCTCTTCCCCGCCTTCGCTCCTCCCTCTTAGTCCCTGGTTAAGCTCCCCTCGTGGGCTGGTCCTAGCGCCCAGCATGTATCACGATCCTACATCTTCCCCCTTCTCAGCAATTTGAAATACTTCAAGTGTGTCCATGCATGTCGGAGTATACAATAATAGAAAATGCGAAGTGGGTCGCACACTGCTCGTCATACTAGCTCTAGGTTACGCACCTGCGTTGTTACGAGAGGTACCAGACCTGATATGATTTTAACAGCCTACACTAGCAACCCTACACTCTTCCTACTCCCTGCTGACGAGAGGCAACAACCTCGAAACACGTGTCCAGGGATGGCTAACGCTACTCTGACTTGCACGCACCACTGAGCATAGGCGTACCCGCCGACGCTGACTACAGGGACCACAGTTCATTGGGGTAACACGTTGGTAGGTAAGCAGTGTGCGACCATTTTGTTTAGTTATTTAGTGGCTCCCTGAGCCCCGAGAGCCGACGGGCTCTAGGTTACGCACCTGCGTTGTTACGAGAGGTACCAGACCTGATATGATTTTAACAGCCTACACTAGCAACCCTACACTCTTCCTACTCCCTGCTGACGAGAGGCAACAACCTCGAAACACGTGTCCAGGGATGGCTAACGCTACTCTGACTTGCACGCACCACTGAGCATAGGCGTACCCACCGACGCTGACTACAGGGACCACAGTTCATTGGGGTAACACGTTGGTAGGTAAGCAGTGTGCGACCATTTTGTTTAGTTATTTAGTGGCTCCCTGAGCCCCGAGAGCCGACGGGCTCTAGGTTACGCACCTGCGTTGTTACGAGAGGTACCAGACCTGATATGATTTTAACAGCCTACACTATCAACCCTACACTCTTCCTACTCCCTGCTGACGAGAGGCAACAACCTCGAAACACGTGTCCAGGGATGGCTAACGCTACTCTGACTTGCACGCACCACTGAGCATAGGTGTACCCGCCGACGCTGACTACAGGGACCACAGTTCATTGGGGTAACACGTTGGTAGGTAAGCAGTGTGCGACCATTTTGTTTAGTTATTTAGTGGCTCCCTGAGCCCCGAGAGCCGACGGGCTCTAGGTTACGCACCTGCGTTGTTACGAGAGGTACCAGACCTGATATGATTTTAACAGCCTACACTAGCAACCCTACACTCTTCCTACTCCCTGCTGACGAGAGGCAACAACCTCGAAACACGTGTCCAGGGATGGCTAACGCTACTCTGACTTGCACGCACCACTGAGCATAGGCGTACCCGCCGACGCTGACTACAGGGACCACAGTTCATTGGGGTAACACGTTGGTAGGTAAGCAGTGTGCGACCATTTTGTTTAGTTATTTAGTGGCTCCCTGAGCCCCGAGAGCCGACGGGCTCTAGGTTACGCACCTGCGTTGTTACGAGAGGTACCAGACCTGATATGATTTTAACAGCCTACACTAGCAACCCTACACTCTTCCTACTCCCTGCTGACGAGAGGCAACAACCTCGAAACACGTGTCCAGGGATGGCTAACGCTACTCTGACTTGCACGCACCACTGAGCATAGGCGTACCCGCCGACGCTGACTACAGGGACCACAGTTCATTGGGGTAACACGTTGGTAGGTAAGCAGTGTGCGACCATTTTGTTTAGTTATTTAGTGGCTCCCTGAGCCCCGAGAGCCGACGGGCTCTAGGTTACGCACCTGCGTTGTTACGAGAGGTACCAGACCTGATATGATTTTAACAGCCTACACTAGCAACCCTACACTCTTCCTACTCCCTGCTGACGAGAGGCAACAACCTCGAAACACGTGTCCAGGGATGGCTAACGCTACTCTGACTTGCACGCACCACTGAGCATAGGCGTACCCGCCGACGCTGACTACAGGGACCACAGTTCATTGGGGTAACACGTTGGTAGGTAAGCAGTGTGCGACCATTTTGTTTAGTTATTTAGTGGCTCCCTGAGCCCCGAGAGCCGACGGGCTCTAGGTTACGCACCTGCGTTGTTACGAGAGGTACCAGACCTGATATGATTTTAACAGCCTACACTATCAACCCTACACTCTTCCTACTCCCTGCTGACGAGAGGCAACAACCTCGAAACACGTGTCCAGGGATGGCTAACGCTACTCTGACTTGCACGCACCACTGAGCATAGGTGTACCCGCCGACGCTGACTACAGGGACCACAGTTCATTGGGGTAACACGTTGGTAGGTAAGCAGTGTGCGACCATTTTGTTTAGTTATTTAGTGGCTCCCTGAGCCCCGAGAGCCGACGGGCTCTAGGTTACGCACCTGCGTTGTTACGAGAGGTACCAGACCTGATATGATTTTAACAGCCTACACTAGCAACCCTACACTCTTCCTACTCCCTGCTGACGAGAGGCAACAACCTCGAAACACGTGTCCAGGGATGGCTAACGCTACTCTGACTTGCACGCACCACTGAGCATAGGCGTACCCGCCGACGCTGACTACAGGGACCACAGTTCATTGGGGTAACACGTTGGTAGGTAAGCAGTGTGCGACCATTTTGTTTAGTTATTTAGTGGCTCCCTGAGCCCCGAGAGCCGACGGGCTCTAGGTTACGCACCTGCGTTGTTACGAGAGGTACCAGACCTGATATGATTTTAACAGCCTACACTAGCAACCCTACACTCTTCCTACTCCCTGCTGACGAGAGGCAACAACCTCGAAACACGTGTCCAGGGATGGCTAACGCTACTCTGACTTGCACGCACCACTGAGCATAGGCGTACCCGCCGACGCTGACTACAGGGACCACAGTTCATTGGGGTAACACGTTGGTAGGTAAGCAGTGTGCGACCATTTTGTTTAGTTATTTAGTGGCTCCCTGAGCCCCGAGAGCCGACGGGCTCTAGGTTACGCACCTGCGTTGTTACGAGAGGTACCAGACCTGATATGATTTTAACAGCCTACACTAGCAACCCTACACTCTTCCTACTCCCTGCTGACGAGAGGCAACAACCTCGAAACACGTGTCCAGGGATGGCTAACGCTACTCTGACTTGCACGCACCACTGAGCATAGGCGTACCCGCCGACGCTGACTACAGGGACCACAGTTCATTGGGGTAACACGTTGGTAGGTAAGCAGTGTGCGACCATTTTGTTTAGTTATTTAGTGGCTCCCTGAGCCCCGAGAGCCGACGGGCTCTAGGTTACGCACCTGCGTTGTTACGAGAGGTACCAGACCTGATATGATTTTAACAGCCTACACTAGCAACCCTACACTCTTCCTACTCCCTGCTGACGAGAGGCAACAACCTCGAAACACGTGTCCAGGGATGGCTAACGCTACTCTGACTTGCACGCACCACTGAGCATAGGCGTACCCGCCGACGCTGACTACAGGGACCACAGTTCATTGGGGTAACACGTTGGTAGGTAAGCAGTGTGCAACCATTTTGTTTAGTTATTTAGTGGCTCCCTGAGCCCCGAGAGCCGACGGGCTCTAGGTTACGCACCTGCGTTGTTGCGAGAGGTACCAGACCTGATATGATTTTAACAGCCTACACTAGCAACCCTACACTCTTCCTACTCCCTGCTGACGAGAGGCAACAACCTCGAAACACGTGTCCAGGGATGGCTAACGCTACTCTGACTTGCACGCACCACTGAGCATAGGCGTACCCGCCGACGCTGACTACAGGGACCACAGTTCATTGGGGTAACACGTTGGTAGGTAAGCAGTGTGCGACCATTTTGTTTAGTTATTTAGTGGCTCCCTGAGCCCCGAGAGCCGACGGGCTCTAGGTTACACACCTGCGTTGTTACGAGAGGTACCAGACCTGATATGATTTTAACAGCCTACACTAGCAACCCTACACTCTTCCTACTCCCTGCTGACGAGAGGCAACAACCTCGAAACACGTGTCCAGGGATGGCTAACGCTACTCTGACTTGCACGCACCACTGAGCATAGGCGTACCCGCCGACGCTGACTACAGGGACCACAGTTCATTGGGGTAACACGTTGGTAGGTAAGCAGTGTGCGACCATTTTGTTTAGTTATTTAGTGGCTCCCTGAGCCCCGAGAGCCGACGGGCTCTAGGTTACGCACCTGCGTTGTTACGAGAGGTACCAAACCTGATATGATTTTAACAGCCTACACTAGCAACCCTACACTCTTCCTACTCCCTGCTGACGAGAGGCAACAACCTCGAAACACGTGTCCAGGGATGGCTAACGCTACTCTGACTTGCACGCACCACTGAGCATAGGCGTACCCGCCGACGCTGACTACAGGGACCACAGTTCATTGGGGTAACACGTTGGTAGGTAAGCAGTGTGCGACCATTTTGTTTAGTTATTTAGTGGCTCCCTGAGCCCCGAGAGCCGAAGGGCTCTAGGTTACGCACCTGCGTTGTTACGAGAGGTACCAGACCTGATATGATTTTAACAGCCTACACTAGCAACCCTACACTCTTCCTACTCCCTGCTGACGAGAGGCAACAACCTCGAAACACGTGTCCAGGGATGGCTAACGCTACTCTGACTTGCACGCACCACTGAGCATAGGCGTACCCGCCGACGCTGACTACAGGGACCACAGTTCATTGGGGTAACACGTTGGTAGGTAAGCAGTGTGCGACCATTTTGTTTAGTTATTTAGTGGCTCCCTGAGCCCCGAGAGCCGACGGGCTCTAGGTTACGCACCTGCGTTGTTACGAGAGGTACCAGACCTGATATGATTTTAACAGCCTACACTAGCAACCCTACACTCTTCCTACTCCCTGCTGACGAGAGGCAACAACCTCGAAACACGTGTCCAGGGATGGCTAACGCTACTCTGACTTGCACGCACCACTGAGCATAGGCGTACCCGCCGACGCTGACTACAGGGACCAATCAATCAATCAATCAATCAAAGGCATTTATAAAGCGCACTACTCACCCGGAGGGTCTCAAGGCGCTGGGGGGGGGGGGGTCCGCTACTGCTCGAACAGCCAGGTCTTGAGCTTCTTCCTGAAGGAGAGGTGGTCTTGGGTCAGGCGTAGTTCGGTGGGGAGGGCGTTCCAAGTCTTGGCGGCCAGGTGGGAGAAGGATCTACCTCCTGTAGTCGCTCTGTGGATGCGGGGGACGGCTGCGAGGGCGAGACTGGTCGAGCGGAGGTGGCGTTTGGGAGCGTAGAAGTTGAGGCGGCTGTTGAGGTAGGTCGGGCCTTGGTTGTGTAGGGCTTTGTGTGCGTGGGTGAGGAGCCGGAAGGTGATTCTTTTGTTGATCGGGAGCCAGTGCAGGTCTCTCAGGTGTCTGGAGATGTGAGTTCGTCTGGGGACGTCGAGGATGAGTCTCGCCGAGGCGTTCTGGATCCGCTGGAGTCTCTTCTGGAGCTTGGCGGTGGTACCGGCGTAGAGGGCGTTGCCGTAGTCCAGTCGACTGGTGACGAGGGCCTGGGTGACTGTTTTCCTGGTCTCGGTGGGGATCCACCGGAAGATCTTACGTAGCATGCGCAGGATGTTGAAACAGGACGAGGAGACGGCGTTGACTTGTCTGGTCATGGAGAGGGAGGAGTCCAGGATGAAGCCCAGGTTGCGTGCGTGGTCTGTCGGTTTGGGTGCGTTGCCCAGGGCAGGGGGCCACCAGGAGTCGTCCCAGGCGGAGGGTGAGGAGCCCAGGATGAGGACTTCCGTCTTGTCTGTGTTCAGTTTCAGGCGGCTGGTCGTCATCCACTCGGCCACGTTTTTCATCCCTTCGTGTAGGTTGGCTCTGGCGGTGGCGGGGTCGTTGGTCAGGGAGAGGATCAGCTGGGTGTCATCGGCGTAGGAGATGATGTTCAGGTTGTGTTGGCGTGCGATGGCCGCAAGGGGGCTCATGTAGACATTGAAGAGGGTGGGGCTGAGCGAGGAGCCCTGAGGGACGCCGCAGGTGACTTCCGTGGCTTCTGATCTGAACGGGGGCAGGCGGACTCTCTGTGTCCTTCCGGTGAGGAAGGAGATGATCCATTCCAGTGCCTTCTCCTTGATCCCGACGTTGCTGAGGCGCTGCACTAGGGTGCGGTGGCAGACAGTGTCGAATGCCGCGGAGAGGTCCAGGAGGATGAGGGCCGCTGTTTCTCCGTTGTCCAACAGGGTTCGGATGTCGTCTGTGGCAGCGATGAGGGCGGTCTCGGTGCTGTGGTTGGCCCGGAAGCCTGACTGGGAAGGGTCGAGGGAACCAGTCGTCTCGAGGAAGGCTGCCAGTTGCTTGTTGATGGTCTTCTCGATGACTTTGGCTGGAAACGGGAGGAGCGAGATGGGGCGGTAGTTCTTGAGTTCGGTGGGGTCCGCCGTTGGTTTCTTTAGTAGAGCGCTGAGTTCGGCGTGCTTCCAGCTCTCAGGGAAGGTGGCGGTGTTGAGGGAGGTGTTGATGATGTCCCGCAGGTGGGGTGCGATGACAGCGTCGGCCTTGTTGAAGATGTGGTGAGGGCAGGGGTCGGTTGGGGAACCGGAGTGGATGGAGTTCATCGTGCTGATGGTGTCTTCGAGGTTGATCGGTGTCCAGGCGTTGAGGGTGGTGGTGGGGGGCGTTGGTTTGGTCGTGGGGAGCGTTGGTTGTGTTCTGAAGCTGTTGTGTATGTCAGCGATCTTGTTGTGGAAGTAGGAGGCGAGGGAGTTGCAGAGGTCTTGCGATGGGGTGATGTCGTTGGTTCCGGCGTTGGGGTTGGAGAGCTCTCTGACGATGTTGAAGAGTTCCTTGCTGTTGTGTGCGTTGTTGACCACAGTTCATTGGGGTAACATGTTGGTAGGTAAGCAGTGTGCGACCATTTTGTTTAGTTATTTAGTGGCTCCCTGAGCCCCGAGAGCCGACGGGCTCTAGGTTACGCACCTGCGTTGTTACGAGAGGTACCAGACCTGATATGATTTTAACAGCCTACACTAGCAACCCTACACTCTTCCTACTCCCTGCTGACGAGAGGCAACAACCTCGAAACACGTGTCCAGGGATGGCTAACGCTACTCTGACTTGCACGCACCACTGAGCATAGGCGTACCCGCCGACGCTGACTACAGGGACCACAGTTCATTGGGGTAACACGTTGGTAGGTAAGCAGTGTGCGACCATTTTGTTTAGTTATTTAGTGGCTCCCTGAGCCCCGAGAGCCGACGGGCTCTAGGTTACGCACCTGCGTTGTTACGAGAGGTACCAGACCTGATATGATTTTAACAGCCTACACTAGCAACCCTACACTCTTCCTACTCCCTGCTGACGAGAGGCAACAACCTCGAAACACGTGTCCAGGGATGGCTAACGCTACTCTGACTTGCACGCACCACTGAGCATAGGCGTACCCGCCGACGCAGACTACAGGGACCACAGTTCATTGGGGTAACACGTTGGTAGGTAAGCAGTGTGCGACCATTTTGTTTAGTTATTTAGTGGCTCCCTGAGCCCCGAGAGCCGACGGGCTCTAGGTTACGCACCTGCGTTGTTACGAGAGGTACCAGACCTGATATGATTTTAACAGCCTACGCTAGCAACCCTACACTCTTCGTACTCCCTGCTGACGAGAGGCAACAACCTCGAAACACGTGTCCAGGGATGGCTAACGCTACTCTGACTTGCACGCACCACTGAGCATAGGCGTACCCGCCGACGCTGACTACAAGGACCACAGTTCATTGGGATAACACGTTGGTAGGTAAGCAGTGTGCAACCATTTTGTTTAGTATACAATAATAGAAAACCCCATAGTTACAGTTCTTCGATCCAGCGCACGGGTCTTCGATGAGTTCGCTGAGGCCGGAGGGGTACTTCTTGAGTCGACCGGAGACATGGCATGTCGATGATCGCTTGCTACCTCAGGTGCATCTCTTTGGACCACAGTACGGGGTGCAGTTAGCATATCTCTGACATGAGGCGTGCACTTCTGAAAATGCGTCACATTCCTCGTGATTCTCTTGTCCTCCGATTCAGCTGTGATCATAGTCCCTTTTTGTTTCGTCACCACTAGAGGACATGTATGATATCGACAGTCTGCTTTTCTCTGTTGTTCTTGTCGCACCAATACCCTGTCTCCTTCCTGGATAGATGGCTGCGCAGCTTTTCTTCGTCTGCCTGCGTATTCCTTCATCTTCTCCTTTTTTAGTCTGTCTCTTGCTGATATTTCTTCGTGGTCAAAGTCTTGAGACATGCCACTGGCTGCGTCTTCCCAGTCCGGTATTCTTGTGTGCACGGTGCGACCCGGTGTTGCTGGACACCTGCCTGTGGTAGAATGCGGTGTGGTGCGATATGCTCGTAATACCTCATTCAATGCCACTTGCACGTCACATTTGGACAGTTCTGCTTGTTGAATGGTCTTCTTTAGGGTGGCCATAAATCTTTCCACCATTCGATTGGCCTGTGGCCACAAGGGCGTAATTTTCCTGTGTCAGAAGTTTAGATGGTTGGCAAAAGCAGCAAATTCTTGCCCATTGAATGGTGGGCCATTCTCCGTTTTGACTACCTTCGGTATGCCCCATGCTGCGAAAACCTCATCCAATACAGGTATGGTGGAGGCGGCTTTAGTTGACGCTGTGAGATGCGCAATTGGGAAACGTGAGTACTCGTCCATTAGTACCAGGATGTACTTGTCAGAATGTAACGGGCCAAAGAAGTCCACTGCGACATGATGCCACACACCATCCGGAAGTTTAGACATTTGGAGAGGCGCAGGAGGCTCCTCCTGACTCACCATCTGACACTGTGGGCAGTCCTTCAGTGTAAGTTCGACCATCTAGTCAAGCGTCGGGAACCAGACTCGCTCCCGCAGGGCCCTCTTTATGGCAACAATACCTCTGTGCCCTTCATGCGCTAGGTTGATGACTCCTTGGCGCAGCTGTTTCGGAATGATGATTCGTTTGTCCCTTAGTATAAGACCATCTGAGGTGATAGATAGTTCATCTTTCACATGCCTGAAAGAGGACAGCTCAGGACTGTCAATATGTTCACTCTGTCCGGATTCCTCCAGATGTCTCCAGCTATTTGTCTGTATGCGATATTTTATATTTCGGAGTGTGGCATCTTCATTGGTAGCGTCAAGGATGGCCTCCAAAGGGACGGCTGGTGGTCTGGCTTGAGCCACCACAAAATGAATATATTCTTCAGCTACTGAGGGATTAGATGTGGACGTTGCCTTGGGATGTCTGGACATATACTCAGCTGGATTGGCAGCTTTTCCTGGTTTGTGGATGATGGTGTAGGTATATTCTTGAAGGCGGATACCCCAGCGCTCTATTCTGGGCGGCATCTTGGCTCGAGGATTTCCAAAGATGGTTACCAGGGCCTGGTGATCAGTGATAAGTGTGAAATGCTTTCCGTAGATAAAGATGTGAAAGTGTTCGCAGGCCCAGACCACCGTCAAGCTTTCTTTTTCCGGCTGAGAGTATGCTCTCTCTGTGTCCGTGAGACTCCTACTGGCATATGCTACAATATATCGCTGATCATTCTCTCTGTCATATTGAGCTAGTATAGCTCCAAGTTCTACAGGACTCGCATCTACAGTGATTTCCGTTTTTCTTCTAGGAGTGAAGTATGCCAGGTTATTGGCCGATTCAACCACAGCTTTGATTGCATGAAATGCTTGATCACATCTCGTGGTCCATTGAAACGGGTGTCCTTATTTGGTCAGCTTTTTCAGAGGGTAACTGATGGTGGCATAATCCTTGATGTATCGGGCACAGTAGCTTGCCCTGCCCAAAAATGAACGCACATCTCCTGCATCTCGCAGCCTGGGGGTCTCATTCAAGGCAGCAATCTTTTCTGGATCGGGTTTCATTCCTGCGCCGGAGAAGATGTGTCCGAAGAATTTTAGTGTGGATTTGTGAAATTCCCATTTGTCTTTGTTTAACGTGAGATTGGCATCCAGCAGAGCATGACAGACTCGGTCTAGTGATGTGTCATGTTCTTGCAGTGTCGCGCCATAGACAAGGATGTCATCACTGTAGTTCAGCGTGTTGGGAATGTGATGAATTACCTTCCTGATAGCCTCCTGAAAAATCTCAGCAGCAGATGAAACTCCAAAACTGAGTCTTTTGTATCTGAACAGGCCTTGATGAGTCGAGAATGTGGTGATATATCTCGATTTCTCGTGGAGCTCCAGCTGATGATAACCCTTGTTAAGGTCTAGTTTAGAGAATATCTGCGCACCGTTGAGGGACGCAATCATGTCACTGATGTGAGGCCCTGGGTGTCTTTCTCTTTCGATGGCGGTTTTGGGTGCTCTCATATCTACGCAGAGACGCACTTTGCCAGGTGAGCCTTTTTTGGGCACTGCAACCACTGGAGAAACCCAGGGAGTAGGTCCTGATGTCCTCTCGATGATGTCAGCCTGGAGAAGGTCCTGCAGTTCCTCCTCTACAGACTGTTGAAGGTGAAACAGGATTTTTCTGTGATGTTGTGCTAGGGGAGTCACACGTTAATTTATGTGCAGTCGAACCTGACAGTGCGCCATCTTTCCAAGTCCGGTGAATAGCTTAGGAAACTTGTGAACTATGTCAGGTTCATCGTCAACTTTGTATAAAATTTCAACTAAGCGAAGTCGTTTCGCCGTTGGCAGGCTGAGAAGACAATCTGCTTCAGGACCATCAATGACATGGATGCGGGCTGGAATAGTCCTGTCTTTGTATGTGAGATTAGTCGGGAATTGTCCCAAACACAGGAGAGGTTCCTTTGACATCCAGGTGTACACGCGGACTGAAGCTTTATGCAAATGCGGTGGCGGATTCATTTTCTTGTATTCTGCAACTGAGATATAGTTGAGAGATGCTCCACTGTCCAGAACAAATTTGGCCAAGTGAGTGTCCATTTTGAGGTGTAATCGCGGGTACTTTTTCAATCGGTCCGGATCCGTGACCATGCAGACATACTCATCACCAGTGACGGCCCGTGTAGGGCGTTTTACCGGGGCGGTGACGTGGCGCACAGGAGGGGCAGGGTGGGGGGTTGCAAAAAGCGGCAAACGGACGATTTCAGGTAAGTTACGAAAAAAATTTATAAAACGAAATTCGTTTTATTAATTTTTTTCGTAAATTACCTGAACTCGGCCGTATGCCGCATTTTGCAACCCCCCCCCCCCACCCTGCCCCTCCTCTGCGCCACGTCACCGCCCCGGTAAAACGCCCTAAACGGGCCGTCACTGCTCATCACTGTCTTGCGATATTGGTGACAGCGACCTTGACTCGCAAGATTGCGATCGACGGGATTGATAGGTCCCATGAGAATGACGGCTGGACTGTGAAGAACCAGTGGACGAATCTCTGCGGTCCCACACCGCTTTGGCATGATGACGAGTGTTGGACTGTCTGGACTGTCTGTAATTGTCTCCATGATTGTCTTTGCGTGGTGCTCCGCACACATTCCGGCCACACTTCCTGCATTTTTGGCCTAACGCAGGGCAGGTCTCCGTGTGAGGGAAGCCATATCCACAACGATAACATTCAAGCTGGCGCTCCTGTCTTGTCAGTACGACTGGTACTGCACTTTGGATCGGGATGGTCGTTGCTTTTCAGGGGAGTACCTTTTAGTGTGGCGAGATTGGAGCCTAAATGCCTGTTCACGTTTTTCGCCTCTTCCAGCTTCCATTCTCTTGGCATGTTCTTCTGCCTGATCGTGTACTCGCATCATTTCTTCGATTTCATCCAGAGAGTAGCTTTTCTTTAATAGGCGTCTGCGTAACAACTCAGACTGGCATCCTTCTATGATTCGCAGGCGAAGGGCATCTTCCGTCGTGAAAGTCAAATTCACAGTAACGAGCCAAACGTCGCAGTCGCGTAATGAACATACTCATGGGCTCATCTTTTTCTTGAGATGCCAGGTTAAATGTGTACCTTTCATAATCAATGTTTCGTTTGTGAAGACATTTTCTGTTTAGAGCGTCCCGCACATTGACGTATGATGAAGCAGCGTCAGCCGGAAGTTCTTTTATGATCTGACCAACGTCTTTCCCAATCAAATTGCGTAGTGCAATTAGTTGTTGCTCTTCCTCAGTCACATGTGACCCTTTCATAAAGTCTTCGAAGTCCTCTAGCCATTCTTGCCAGCGAAGACCCATGCCTCTCCCAGAAATGAGGACTAGAGGTTCCGGAGGCCGTAAAAAGGGGACTCCGAGCATGCCAAGTCTTTGGCCATCCATGTGCACGGTGGACGTGGACGACACCGGTCCGGCGCTAGTACTCGCAGAGGCATGGCCCTGCAGTGATGTGGGTGATCCAGACATTATATGCGACTGTGTAGAGGACAGTTGATCACCTCCTTGGTAGTGACCAGTCTTGCACCAGAGCCCTCGCAGCGCTTGTCACTCAATTTAATTCAGTATATGTGACACTTATCCACACTTTTATATTCTGTAGACTCACCAGCAGGGAGCCTAATAGGGATACAATCCACGTATAATGCTAATGTGGCCTTGTAATTGTCATTTAAAGCATTAATAGTCTTTCAGAGGAACGTTTGCCAAGGCTTGTTGCTCTTTTCAGCTATTTGCCTGACTTCAAAATGGCCGCCGGGCACTCCTTGCAAGGGATTGGAGGAGATGCCTGACTCAAAGATGGCCGCCGTGAGATCTCGCTCTTCGCGAGATTTGCAAGCCCAACTCACACGAGGGCAGCAGCGGCAGCAGGTTGAACATATACAGGCACCGGTACCTGAACACAGCTGGATTCGGCCACCGGCACCTCACAAGGCTCAGCGCTCCTCCCACGATGGCAGCAGCAGCACGAGCTCGCAGGGCACAGGCTACGCGACCGGGGTGGGCTCCCGGGTCGCGACTAGCAGATCCAACATCTGAGGGCACGCACACGACCGGGGTGGGCTCCCGGAGCGTGATGATGATGGCAGCACCACAGGATCCAACGCGGCTGGGGCAGACTCCCCAGGGCGCAGCAGAGCTCCGAGGCAGCGGAGAACGACGCGGCAGGGTCACAGCGCGACCGGGGTGAGTTCCCGGTCCACGAAACAGCACGGATTCAAGGCAGCGAAGCACACCAGGATGCAGGTAAGGGAGGCAGGGTCCTCGTCGCCAGTTGTAGTGTCATAAGTCAGTAAGCACGACACCGACACGTGAATACTTATGAGCGTTTATTTATTCTCTTACTTTACTGTACCCTGCTCTTACTCTATCTGCTCTTCCCCGCCTTCGCTCCTCCCTCTCAGCCCCTGGTTTCCCACCCCTCGTGGGCTGGTCCTAGCGCCCAGCATGTATCACGATCCTACACAGCCTATGCGTTTTTTATATCGGGCAATAATGTTGAACAACAGATCAAAATGTCTGGGTCCTCCTGAGCCTGTAAACCAATTTAATTTACTTCTAAAACAGATACTATTTCTTAGAAAAGAATGAGGTTTATGAATTATAAGTGTGAAGGAACAGGAGATGAACTTCATGGATTATAAATCTGAAGGCGATAAAACCGAGATGGCTGCTTTGTATTGGGTTTGGGAGCTGGAAACAAACATAAATGGCAACCAATGATTGCCCTCCTCTGAGCCCATGGAAGCGTGGAGAAGCGAGGGTTATCGATCCTGGGCCGGGCAGTGTCCATGATGGATAACACCAGCAGCAGGCACGAGCTGAGGCAGGGATTCTGAAGTGGCCTCGAATCTGCTTTACGTCCAGGTCAAAGGTGAGCAGGGTATCAGTCTAAATGAAAAAGCACTTCAACACCTCATCAGGGTTAGCAAGTGCTATATAAATGCAAACCTTTTTACCTCTTCTACCCCTTCGCTATCCTTCTCAACCCAAATAACTGTCTAACATATCCACCACTCAAATTACTTTCATATTTCGCTATATCAATTCACCACTAACACTGTATGGGTTCCAGTGTAGCGTGCTACTCGCCGAAAAAGCACTGCAACACCCCCATCAAGGGTAGCAAGCGCTATATAAATGTAAACCTTTTTCCCTTCTCTATCCCTCCACTATGCTTCTCAATCCAAATAACTGACTAACATATCCATCACTGAAATCATTTTCATATTTCACTATACTAATTCACCACTAATCCTTTGTGGGTTCTGGAGTAGCCTGCTACTCACCGAAAAAGCGCTTCAACACCTTGTATGGGGTAGTAAGCGCTATATAAATGCAATTACAATACAATACATGTGAACATTTGTAAAGGAACACTGACAATGGAATATTGAATTTGAGAAAAGAACACTTGTTTAAGGATGCTGATACAGTGATATTGGGATAACTACAATACAGGGACAAAGAAAGATTGCCACGGGGCATTCACTCTGGGACAATGATGAAGGAATACTGCTATAGAGACACTGACACTCAGACACGGTTTGGAAACTTGGAAAATAACACGGACATATGGAGACTCACAATGGAACACTGGATAAGGGGACCCTGACACAGGCAATTTACCAATGTCACATGGCGTGGGAAGGTGACACAGGACAATGATCATGGAAAACTGATACTGTTAGACCTGGCATCCTTAGGGTGGTCTTTCCCTAGACTTTCTGTCTTTTTCCTCCTGTTTTTGCTGATTCTTTTTTGTTGGCCTTAGGACTCTGAGCACTTTACCACTGCTAACCAGAGCTAAAGTGCATGTGCTTCTCCCCTAAACATGGTGACATTGTGTATACCTGATTGGCATATTTAATTTACTTGTAAAGTGGTAAACCATATACCCAGGGACCGTAAGTTAAATGCCAATAGTGGGCTGCAGCACCGATTGGGCTACCCACAGTAGTAGCATTTCTAAACCTGTCTTAGGCCAGCCAGTGCAGTGCCTGTGTGAGCAGTTTACTGAGAAGTCGACATGGCATTTAAAACTATTTAAACAAAATACACAAGAGCCCTCGGGTCTATCAAGAGAAAAGGGGGACAAAGAAGGCTGACTAAGAAGAAGACATCCCTTTAAAGGACGGTTTCCCTCACCCACCTGAGGTGGCATGCTTCATCATTGGGAATCTTCCGCGCATGATGAAGCCTAGTCGTGGTGCGGGCTACAACCCCTCGCTGCGAGGGAGGAGCTCAGGGATGTTTTTTGTGTAAGAGGGGTTGTTACTAAAACCCAATGTGAGCTAACGGAGTGTTGTGAGGGGTGCAGTACTGGGAATGAAGTGGATTAAAACTAGCTACAGAGTTTACCATATAATTTTTATTCTGGCTACCTTGTGCTAGGATTAAAAAACAAAAGCTATGACAGAAAACATTAGATCCAATCGTACTGAACGCAGATCGACATGTTTCAGCAAATGGCCTAGAGAGTGTCATGGCTTTCTTCAGGATCTTAAGTAAGCTACTGCTGTGAAAATGATAGATACAAAAAAAGGTGTGCAAAAATTATTATACAACAAGACATTGAGCCGGTGTATTGGATTTGATACATAACCAGTGACCCAAGGAAAGCAAGATGATGGATTGACCTGTGGTACATGGACAGGCATTCCTGTCCCCCGGCAAAACACACAGAGGACCATCCTAGATCACAGAGATAGGTTGGAGACGCAGTTGCACCTTAAGCATCTATGCTAAGGACAGCTGGGGAAGGAACTATGCCTTACTTTTGCAGGTACCACTGGTGAATCCATCATCTTGCTTTCCTTGGGTCACTGCTTATGTCTCCTAAGTTAGCATTGGGAATTCCCTTATACCTTTGACTTGCTCACCTCTGCCACCCCTAAAAACAGTGCCGCTCGGGGCAGATTCCCCCAAGCTACACCACTAGGGAATACACAGTAAATGGGGACAAGGTAAAGGTAATTTCAATGTTATCGATAGATAGGCAAAGCGGAGATGAAGTAAAGGTGTCCGAAAGTAAAGGTAGGAGACGTAAAAACAGGAAACCATGCTATGTCTCCATCCCCAGAGTAAAGTAATTGGCTTTTGGGTGGTGACGTCCCTCCTCAAACTCCTCTTACTTCTCTCTAATCCCATCCCCATTTAGAGTAAGTCTGTCCCTTTTTTTGCCCATTCCCCTGTGGCTCTCCCACATTTACTTCTAAAACCTATACTTACGTCTGTGAAGACTCTTCAGTCAGGGAGGTAAACTCTGCACACACAAGTATAGGTAATGTGGAGGCGTAGACTCTGCACATAGTATGAGAATTGCAATTTGTAGAAGGTTTTGTAGCACTACAAAATGTACTACAAAGTGCAATTTGTGGATCAGGCCCTAATGCTTAAATATTAGTCTGTCTCCTACATTTATTACCCAATATTCAGCTCATAACTTAAATCACAAGTCTGATGTGTGGCAAGTGGTGGTCCAGGCCGCCAAATATTGACGTTATTTCACTAAAGTAATTACGTATCACACAGAGGAGACCCGCGATACAGGCAGCGAAGTGAGAAAGCATAATTTTAGAAGTCTTTGGGCTTAGAAATGCTTAGCAGGTAAAAGAAAAGAACAAGCTATGCGAGGAGCCCACAAGGTGTGACCAATTACTCTGAAGTGACAAAGTGACCCGCAGACACTCTCTCTCATAGTTCCTGCCGCCAACCAGCTTTGTAGGAGCCATTAGCAATCAGGGGATAGCAGCATTCACATTGTATGTGTCTCATTTTAGAATGGGGTTATCAAACAGAAAATCCACTACTCCTGCAGCTCAACTCACGCAGCTCTAAAACTGAAAGGGAAGAGATCCTCAACAAATTGGATTTGAGGCGACAGAGAGAGAATCTAACACCTCTCACTGTTTAATGTAGCCTATAGAAGTTCACTTTGAAGTTGAAAAGCGATTATATTCATGCCTGCAGTACGATAAAAGTCGAGCTTTTTTAATCGAACAATAGCATGTTCTGGCCTGAAAGAATTTTAGCTCCTGCTGACAGCACAATGCATGTACAACCACAGTGGTCTTATGCAAATACCTAAGCAACGAGCTGCAAGCGACAGCTGTCTTTCAAATATGATATAAATATTCACTACTGGATTAAGCTTTCTTGGATTTTTCAAAGTGTTTCTCCGTGCATGAGGAAAGTATTTTGGCACTACTACAGCACAGTGAAATGCATCTTAAGGACACTAACTCAAAACACTACAGTGCATCCTAGCCACACAGTCACACACTTCATTACATCCTAAAGATAATAACCCATCATAATGCAATGCACGGCATTATTAGCACCACACGATAAACTGCATCTAATGGATGTTAAACCACCAATTGTGGAGATTTTCACCCACTCTACTGCATACAGAGGGGAAGCACCAATTCACCATGCAGCATCCGAGGAACACAATCCACCTGACTGCACTGACGAACATGGACACTAACCAACCACTTGGCACTGCACTGTAGGAACACTGATCACTGCACAGCAACGTAGGAAAACTAACCCACCACAAAGCACTGCATCCTAAAAACACCAACAGAGCAAACTGTGCTCTATCCTGGGAACACCCACCCATGTTAATCTACTGTTTGCAGAGACAATGGTCACCATACTGCAACCGAAAAATGGCAACATACAACACAACACTGAATCTGAACACAAATGCATATCTCAGCTCTACACCACAGTGACACTGGAGCTTCACACTAATCAGTATCTTCGATGTGCTAAATCCGAATTCTGCAATACGGAAAATCACATAACTGTGCTGAAGAGTGTCCCAGTGACCGAAATCGACAGCACTGCAAACTAATGCACAACAATGTGCTGCTTCCTAGGAATGTTAACTCACTGCATTGCATTTTAAGAGCACTAACTCACCACATTGCACTACACTTTAGCTACACTGACCTGCAACTCTGCACAGTACCACATGGACCCAAAACGGATGCAACTCATTTCCACTTTGAGGCACAAACCCACTACTGTGTACTGCATAGCAGGGACACGAAACCAGCACGTTGTGCTACATTCTAGTGGCAATTACCAATACTGAGAAAAAGAGAAACATATTGCAGTGCATCTAAAGGACACAAACACACCACATTGCACTTCAAATTGTGACCCATTAACCAAGAACACTGTACTGCATTGCAGGGACTACTCACTGCATTAAATTCGAGGAGTACCATCCCAGCACATTGCAACACATTCTCTGACCATTATCACATAGCACTGTATTTGTATTTTTCTAATTATTTATTATGGCAATTGGTCAATAAAAAACCATTACACAATCGGCATAAATAACTTTCAAATCTTTTTTTTAAAAGTCCTGTAGACTCACATTTTGGAGAAAAACAAATTGCTTTTGTACAGTTCTCATGAGACCTTGGCTCGATTGATTGTTCTTTACAAACCTTCTACTAGGAGGGTAGCGGTTTTCCTTTGTTCTTAGAGTAGTCCAATTATTAATAAGTGCAAGAGCTTTGTGCAAATCGGTCGTTGCCTAATATTGTCCCAGTTTGATCTAAAGGTATTTCCTTCCAATAATAATATCTTACAATTAAAATACGACTGATTGTAAAACACGAGTGGGAGTCATGCTTTAATATTTAAAGTGCTATTATTCTGAGGTATATTTTAATTCATTTGTCTTCCTTCTTGTTGTCCCGGGGTTTAAAGTGCGATGGATTTGTTCTTATTTTTCACAACTCCTTTCAACACTTGGGTTCTATTGATTGACCTTCAGTTCTATTGCTCAGGGTAACAACTGTTCTTCTTTTGTACCTTATGTAGACCCTGGGTAAAAGTGCAGCTGCTTTGTGCCGATTAATTGTTTTTCGTTATTCATGAAATAATCTGCTGGTTTTGCTTGCCAGTCGTAATTCTTTGTTAAGGTGCAGGTGCCTTATATTGGTTTTTCTATTGCTTTCATGTTTACTTTTGCAAATTTTACTCCCTGACATATAAGTGGTATAGAGGAGCCGCCCAGCCAATAGGTTACCGCTTGCCTGTATGTTTGTATTTCTAGCTCTCTAAAAATTCCTTTCACAACTTTTTCCTTTCTGTCAGGTATCTCGGGCAAATGCAGAAAATGTATGCAAGAGTTTCTTCCTTATATTTGCATAAGCAACATTCTTTATCTGATGTCTGATCCTTCCAGGATGGCCTTAGATCTTTTGTTTCCCATTTTACAAAACGGTACTGCATAAACTGGTGTTTTATTTTTAGTGAAAGTGTGCTGTAAGGTATTCCTGGGGCCATAGTTTTTTATAGGAATTTATCACTGTCCAGGCATGTTGTCGGAGTGCGAGGCTGGTCTTGTCTCTGAAGTATAAAAGATGCTTGTTTGTGGCTTTTATTACTTTATAAAAGGCCTGTTTCCCAATAATTGCACTCCAGGCTTCTTGTATTCCCAATTCCTCAATAGCCTGTTTTAGTTGTAGCCCCCAGGAATAGCACTGTATCAATGGGAAACTAACTCACCCCACTACTGTGCATCTGAAGGATGTGAATTAATTACAGAGAATTGCCTTTAGACAGTTACACTAGGCCATTAAACTGCATTCTAATGGTGCTAAACCACCAGACTCTATGCTAGCAACATGACTAGTGACACTACACTGCACCCTAGCCTAATGACCCTTCCCCCATTCTGTAATGCATCATATGGGGCTAACCCATCACAATTACTGCACTCTGAGCACTTTAACCTACAATGCTACTTTTAGGAACACTAAACCACCACATTTTACTTCATTTTACGGACACTAACACAGCAAGTGCACTCCACAATATAGGACCTTAACCAATGCATTGCATGGCATCCAATGGAAATTAACACACCACAATACATGCCATAGAAGGGACACTAACTACTCTGCAACTTAGGGATACAAATCATATGTTCTATTGCGCCACCTCCTAAGGACAATAATGCATCATGAAGTACAACATTATAAGAAGACAAGTACACTCCATCCTAAGAAGACTGACCTACTACACTACAATGCATTGTAGGAACATTAACTCAGCCCAACACATTAAACAGTTCCCTCAGGATGCGAATCCAATAACCACTCTGCTTTCTACAGGCACTATCCAACTATACTACAAAGCATTATCTCCCTATCAAGTCACTACATTCCCCTGTCTAGGGATGTAGTGTACTGAATCACATCCTACGAGTAATCACCCAACAAAATGCACGGCTTGCAAAGGTAACAAACCCACCACACTATCATTTGGACATTTGTTAATCATGTGCTTTTAACAAATATATGTAGAGGGCATTAACCAGGGCAATTATCTGCACAGAAATTTAAAATGGCCACATCTTTAAAGGTAAAGATCTTACCCATTTTGGTGTGAATATAAAATACTTTACATGAATCGGCATCATAAAATAAAATGAAAACATGCCACTGAGCAAGTGGTAACTCTGCCTGATTACAATATGGAATTGTATCTCTTCTGCTATGAGAGAGGTTGTGTCCTTTGTCTGTTCTTACTCACAACCACTGTGGAGTCATGAAGCCAACTGTGAACCTATCCGCTGTGTTGAATCCAGTAGCTGCATCTCTTCATGGATGTCTGAAATTGGTTGCCGCTGTTTGCAGTGCAATTGAGCAAAGTGGAGGGATTATGATGGGACATAGGCTAATTGTATTTGCTCTACATTCAGTTGAGAATTTGCTGACCCGTACCCGGACTCAGCACAACAAACAGTCACCTGACCTGATATGAACAAGCCATACTGGTAGCTAAGAACATCTCTAACAGAAGGTATAGATTTCTGAATCCTGCAAAGCTGCTTCCTGTTTCAGACAGCAAACACTAAGACAGGAGTGATGATGATTGCATTAATGTCACAGAATTAAGCACCAAGTCAAGAACAGACATCAGAAACATTTCTCTTGAAATGGCTGATCAGATTCTGTTTGTAGTTGGTTCTTGTTTGCGAGCATTGATAACTGCTGCCTGTGCAGTATGTTCCATTTCCGAAATTCACGGAGCATGATATCTATCTGAGGTAACTTCAGCACAAGCAGCAGAGTAGATTTTACTGACAAGAGCTTGTTGCGTTGAACAAGATTTGAATGAGATGATAGGAGCTTGTAATTTGAACACAATTTGAATGTGATGATCTACGAAGACAGCCAGTATGGTTTTAAAGTGGTTCATAACCTTGGACAATTATGGTCACAAAGGACTTTTATTACGAATCAACAACATAATATAGATCAATACAATAACGAAACAAAAAAAGTTCGGAAATTAAACATTGATCACAAAAATATTGACTTCCGATACTTAACTAGTAAAACCGCAACTATCGAGAACAAAAATATAGATGATAAAAATATAAATTTTGAACTATATAGAAAACAAAAATATCGGAAACAAAAATATTGTTACCTTTAAATAAAATCTGTCAAAAATATTGATACCCACAATATCGATAACAATATCACCAAAATAATAAAATAATCACTAATAAATATGTAAACCAACCACTTAACATAAAACAATTACTTAAAATAAAAATAAAACATTTTATACACATACTGGAGTAAAACAAAAATATATTTCATTTACTTTTCATCCCCAAAAATACATAACAAAAATTAAAACAATACAACCCCCCAAAAATATAAGCATAAACTAAAAACATTTATACTGTAACACATATATATATACATATATATATATAATAACTTATATTCAAACATAGCAAAATGTATACTATACATCTAAATAATACCTAAATTAGGGTTACCGTAGAAAGACAGAACAAATTAAAAAAAAATCTAACTTAAACTAAACCAGCCATTGAAATTGATCTATAAACAACTTTAAGCAATAATATGAAACAAACAATTAAATCAACAATATGAAAGGCACACTAATTTAAACAACTAACTACTTAAAAAAATTACAAATGCTGTAAGACAAGGAAACTCTGGTGGATTTTCTCATCAAACGATTACCGAACAAATATATACATTTCAATAACTATCTAACCAAGTACGTAAAACGGATATTTACACTAAAACGTAATTGTTATTAAACTTAAAAAATATTAAATTACAAATAATTAATAAAATATTTTTCAATTTCTATCTTTTTACATAGACTTGTTAAAAGAAAAAAACACACCTGAAAACAGTGATAAGCTGCCTGAAAACAAAAACCTGCAAAATCGTGAGAAACATTTATATACAACATACATACACAAAACTAGTGATTGCATAATTTTAAATGTAAATCATAAATATACAAACGTTAAAATATTCTACGTATTTATACCATTACACAACTTTCAAATACCATGACAGAAGCTGCAAAGTGTATCACTTTGCAGAAAGGAAAGCTACACCTACAGCCAAGAAACTGCATCAACAGGAACTATAAACTGGAAATGTAGTAAATATCATTCTAATGCATGCTATGGGAGAGTAACTACAAAAGATGATGTTGTAATTCATGCAAGAGAGCACAAACACCTCCCAAATGTAACAGAAACAGAAGTAAAAGAGATATTTCAGGATAAAAGAGCATCAAGCACTAGCTCCCAGGAACCCACAAGCAAAATTCTCAAAGATATACTATCTAAAGTCCCGAAACACATAACAGGCCAACTATCGCTTATTCCCACTTTAAAACATTTAATTGCATGAACTAAAAGAGTCACTAGCGATACCCCATCTGTCCGTAGAAGATACCAAGACATACACATTCCTGAATACTTAACATTGACCAATATTGAGGAACATTTCCTTTTACATGACAACCTAAGTAACAAAAAACAAATCCTAATATTCTCTGCAAAAGATAACTTACTAAAACTGAAACAATGTGAAACATTAATGATGGATGGGACCTTCATATTGTGTCCCAAGCCAGTCACTATATTACCAAATAAACAAAGCAGCACTTACTTCGAGCTCCTACACCATATTAAACACAAAATAAATAAGTACTAACCCTAAAAAATAATCATAGACTTAAGCAAGCCATGATTCAAAACATTCTAAAGATTTACTCTCACACAACCATACAACGATGTTAGCATCATTTCAATCAATGTATATGGAGGCACCACCAAAGATCTGCACTAAGGGGGTGATTATGATGGCGGGCGATCACCACCGCCCGGCCGGCGGTGGCGATCCTCCAGCCATCACAACCACATTTACCCCTGCCATATTACCATGGCGGGGGGTACCGCGGCAGAAGGAAAGTCTGTCTGCCACTTTTCTGCCGGTTGGCAATCGTTACGATTGGCGGCTGGGCGGAGCTCGGGCATAATATGGTGGCGGTGCCTGGAAGGCACCACCATCCATATTATGATGCCTGGTGGTAAAGGCCTTTCCATGGCGGCATGGAAAGTCTGGCGGGAATTGCTTTGGGGGCCCGTTGAGGGCCGCCGGGGGAGGTTGGGGGCTGCACTTGAGGTACCCCCTTCATTGCCAGGCACAAGGTGGCAAACACCGCGCGGTGCCTGCCACATTGTGCATGGCAATGCACAGCATGCCTCTTTGACATTGGGGCGGGTGCTGCTTACAGCAGCACCCGCCGCAATGTTGAAGATGCAGACTGCAACCGCCTAGGTGGCGGTCGCATCCTAATTGGCGGTGTGGGACCGCCGCACTGCTGGCGGTCTGTCCCAGCACCGCTAGGGTGGTGGGCAGACTAAAGTCAGCCCGCCATCCTAATCAGGCCCTAAGTGTAGAATATTCTACAAGCAGACATTTTGCCATAGAAATAAAAAGAAATGATAGCACTAACCTATGTCCCTTTCACAGAGAGAGTCAACCACTACAATTTTCTAATAGAAAGCCCTTTCTCATATTAAAATGAAGACAAACTTAGCCCCTAATAGACTATTTCAAAAACACTTAGGTTGGCAAACTGATGCCAACTCAACTTCTAAATACCATGGTGTAATGTCTATGGCAGCAACTTGGCACAGGAAGCCAAAACAAACAATGCAGTGGAAGGATGGCACAATGCCCTCCAATCAACATTAGGCAGAACTCAACCTACACTGTACAAATTTATAAAAGCATTATAAAAAGAGCAAAGCAACCAACAATAAGGGTCCGATTCCGATGCGGTCGGAAACGGCTCCGACCGGCGGTCGGAGCCGTTCCGACCGCATCGGAATCGGCTGTTCGGATTTCTTTCCGACCGACCCATTTTGATGGAATTGGTCGGAAAGGAATCCAAACTGAATTTCCGAATGGCTTGCGACGGGCTCAGAGAGCCCAGCTGCCATTCGGAAATCCACCATCAATACATCGGCGGCTCTTTCCGGCCAAGGGATTACGATGGAAGATTACCACAGCCTTTCTGTGCCAACCTTTCAGACACAGAAAGGCTGTGGGATTCCCACTTTGGGGGCCCCCAGCAGTGCCCCCATGGGTGCAAAGCCTCCGGATGGGGGCCTAGAGGGCACCTAGGATGCCCCCTTGTTGATCCCTGCACTCCGTGGTAGGCACCTTGAGGTGCCTGCCACAGGGTGCAAGGATGAACTGCACCTCTTCACTTTACATGGAGAGCATTCATTCGAGTCAGAATGCATGCTCCCAGTGTAAAGAATAGGAATGCAACCTCCTAATTCCTGGGCTGGAACTGACGACAGTAGGTCGTTCAGTTCCAATGATGTCGGACGGAATCCGGTCTGTCCGACATCAGAATCGGCTCCAAAGACTGGATCAATCTGCAACCAAAATTGGCCCTAAATTTAGCAAGCAAACAAAAAGAATGTACGATATGCTACAATTTGAAGTAGAACTCTTCATAAATAACTAAGGAGTAGGTCACTTAAAAATGATAGCCAAAGCATATTATAAAATAGATAATTACCTAGCAATGTCCTCAAAAACTCAGACAATTTCATAACCAACTAACCAAACCTTGTCTTTTTTAAATAATAAATATAACATTTTATTACAGTCAACAAAGTAATTAATATTTATATTTTAATAAAGACTGATAATACAATATATAAATTATTTAAAATAAAATGTTACCGTCACTAACAAAAAAAGATTTTAAAAAAAACTCAATCCATCACAAAACATTAATTGCAACACATAAACCAAACAATACCACATAACAATCACATAATATTTGCACAAACATTATAAATGGGCATTTCCAAACAAAAGAAATTTAAAGAAAACTTACTGTTCTGGGGTTGCAGATCTTTCTCTTTATCCATGTAATGAAAAAGTAGTAACCCACCCAAAATTGAAAATTATTGTCCAAACAGCCCAAAACAAAATGCATAAATGAAACAAATCCCTTGAAGTAATCCAAAGTATGTAAAAACCATGAAAACCCAGAAAAAGTGATTTAGAAAAAAATATATATTCTAGGAAAACCAAAAAATGGAACTGTTAATCATCAAAATATTACAAACATAACTTAATTTAAAATAACATAACAACATGTTACTTAAATAGTGTACAAAAACGCAAACCACAAACTATTGAAAAACGCTAACATTAATACATCTAAATATATATATTTTTTAAATCTACACTAAAACTACCTTCTAAATCTCCCCTTTTAACTTCCCTACTCTCAAAACTCTTACAAAATCCATAAAAAAAGACTTACCTGTTCCGACAAACAGGAGCACCTTACTGCAACATCGTTCCAGGAAAATAGACTAAAAACAACACAAATAGATTACAAAATAACAGGTAGTGGTAAAAACAAACTGTCAGCTAAATTAAACTAAAAAAAGGCTATCTCCCTGAGAAGAAATTAATGGGAAAAACTGTAGAAACATTGAATAAATGTATAAACACATGTTTAAAAATATTAAACATCAAAAACATCAAAAAAATATTGTGATAAAAAGTTATCAAATGTATAAAATATAAATGAAATAGCATAAAATATATATAATTATTTAATATATACATTAAAAACATGTTAACATTATGTAGAAAATATGTACATGAAACAAATTAAAACATTTTCAAAACTGTTGAACAATGGAAAATAAAAGTTGAAAATGTACAACACACAATGCTATGTAAATATATTTTATATTTTTTCATTAATACATGTTTAAAACAAAATGTGTTATTTACTTACCTGTAGGAAAATGTTTGTATTCAGATAACATATATATCATTAAAATGTCAAAATATACAAAAAATGAACTTTGAAAACAGAAATAAAATGAAAAAAATGTGAGTGACACGTTCTGATCAAAACAATGTAATTAATATTAATATTGTTTACAAAGGTTCAACTATTTTTATGTTTTATTACTAATAAACAATACTAATAAAATAAAAATATATATCTACTACATACAAATACAAATAAAATAAAAGATTTCAGAATAAAAATATAAAATTAAATAATCACACCCTAACAGAAATCATTTGTGAAAAATTTTTAAACACTAAAGGTGATGAAATGTATTATTCCCACTCTAATCTAAACCAATTTATGGAAGGTGTTGGACACTAAAGGGGTGACATTTATTATCCCTACTCCAATCTAAAGCAATTTGGGGAAGGTTTTGGACTCTAAAGGGGTGACATTTATTATCCCTACTCCAATCTAAAGCAATTTGGGGAAGGTTTTGGACTCTAAAGGGGTGATATTTACTGTTCCCACTCCAATCTAAATCTATTAGGGGGAAGGTATTGTACACTAAAGGGATGACTTTTCCTTTTCCCACTCCAATCCAACCATATTGGAGAAAGGTATTGGACACTAAAAGGGTGACCTGTACTATCCCCACTCCAATCTAAATCAATTTGGGGAAAATGATGAACACCAAAGTGGTGACATTTACTATTCCCACTCTAATCTAAATCTGTTTATGGAAGGTGTTGGACACCAAGGGGCCGATTCCGATGTTGTTCAGAAACTGTTCCGAACAAATCGTCTCAGAATCGTTTCCGAACGAATCCTGTCCTGCGAGTCCGAGTGACCGATGGTTCGGTCGGACTTCCATTAACTTCAATGGGAGCCTGTGTTCCGAACGAGAACACAGGCTCCCATTGAAAAAAGGGGTGGTTGGGTAAAACCTTGCACCCTGTGGCAGGCACCCCATGGTGCCTGCCACACCGTGCATGGTTGTGAACAGGAGTCCCATGGGTACCCCGACTGGACCAATACGAAAGGCCCCAGGTGAAGGGAGGCCTGCTACAGGCCCCCAAAAAGAGAGCCGGGCAGACAGAGTAGGAATGGCTTTCAGAATCGGTCATCGTAATCGCTCGTTCGGAAACCATTTCCACAGAGCTGTATGATTCGGATCCAAAAGACTTGGTTACTCCCAATGCCTTTCGGAACTGAGTCAGACAGTTCGAACACTATCCAGCCATCGTAATCGGTCATTGGGAAAAGTGTACGAGTCAGTCCAAAAGGCGGGTTCCGAATTTGATTCGAACGTATCGAATCCCATTCAGAGGCTTTCTAAACAACATCGGAATTGGCCCCTAAATGGGTGATATGTATTATTCCCAATAAAATCTAAATCTAAATGGGGAAGGTATTGGACACTAGAGGGATGATATTTACTATTCTCACTCCAATTCAACTATATCGGGGGAAGGTATTGGACATTAAAGGGGTGACATTTACTAATCCCACTCCAATCTAAACCAATTTGGGGAAGGTGTTGGACACTAAAGGGGTGAATTGTACTATTCCCACTACAATCTATACAGAATTGTTCAACCTTTCCAAAACTATAAACCATAAAATAACAAATAAACTATGATTTAAAAATTAACAATCATAAAATAAAAAAATATTATTATTATTAGCGTTATAAATCTTTAGTCAGTTGAAAATGTAACCATAAAAAATACATACTAACAGTTAAAAACCTTAACACCAAAAGCAAGAGAAAAGTTTAAATGGATTAAGAAAAAACATAAAACCATAAAAACATTTATATAAGCAGATCTCCAATAAGACTTCAATGAGCACATAATATAGGGTCCGACCCACATTTGGACCATTTTAGCATTCATTACAGTACTGTTTTTAACATAAAAATAGACCTCAGGCATTTCAGATAGTCCAAGGAGCTTCCACCAGGTCCACCAGGCTCTAACCAAAGAACAACCGCTATCTCATGCCCACAGTAAGATTAAATCCATGACTCCCAAAGCTTAATTATACTAATCAAAAAGTTGCCTACACACACATAGGTATGGACATCCTTGAGCATCAGAAGGTGTAACATAGCCTCAATTGTTTGAATTTTACATCTTTTAGAAGCAGTATTAGAAATAGTTTTCTGAGCCAGATAACATATGGACAAAACAATACAAAACAGCCCAATGAATTATCACACTCACAATGACCCAAGGTAACCTGAGCAAACTAACACTTGGGAAAACTGATCAGCTGTACAAAGAGATTTAACCTGAACCTTGTCAGTAACTGATAGTGATAAACATTAGTTACCCACATCAGATATGGTTCAGTCGAGGGTATTGTTTTTATTAAACAGTGAGGATGGGCAGCAGATTTCTGTAGTTCAATGTTTTCCCTTAGTGCAGTGGCACAGAGGGTAAAATTATGTTTGACCCACTCGTAATCTGCTTTGGTGATCTTTTCAGGGCAAAGATATAAATCCAGGCGACCCAGTCTGATAAATTCTTTTTTTAAGCAACCAAGCCACTAAATCACCCTTACATTATGCAGGGTAAGACAGTCCTAAATGTTTACTCTGTTGAGGGATGGCTCGCTTTTGTGCCACACAAACATCCACCGTAGCACATGCTTTCATACAATGGTGTCTGATATTTATTTGAGACCTAGTTCCTCGTGGACGGCAAAAGTAGAGGTACCTTGCTGGACTGTCAGTAAACGTTATGAAAAGTTTGTATATTTTTATCAATTTAAAATATATATTTTAAATAAAATGTTAATTTGAAAGAAAATGTTAACACATTTCTACAATTTTAAAACCAATTTATAAAAATGATAAAAAATTATAAAAATGTTTAAAAATATTTACATTTCCAAATATTATTCGTATGAAAAAGTTAGCAATTTTTAAAAATATTTTGTTATGCCATTAATATATATCTTGATAAAAAAAATGATTGCTAAATATTTTTTTCAAACATTTTAAAAAACACGATCACAAAATTGCTAAATTAACATTATTTTTATTTTAACCTAAATATTTCAAAAATCTCCCCACCCATATCCTCAAAAACCCAATATCCCACTACTAAAAAAAATATTTAACAATTATTTATATTTAATACAACTAAATAAACAAATTTCAGAAATTTAATAACTAAAGATTTAGCTTACTAAAAACACTAATCTAAAAAAGGTAAACAGATACAAAAAATATAATACAGTAAATTATATACTAATTGAAACATTAAGACAATATTACATACAATGATATTTTGAACATCAATATTTTTTACAATATTAAAAACAACACTAAAAACAATATTTTTACCTTCAATATTACTGTCAGCGATATTTTTGATATCTCGATATTCTTGAAACACTATTTTTGTGTAACAATATTTTTTTTCGATATTCTATCCAAACACCTTTTATCACATCCTCTGGAACTCCCTTCAGAAATGATTCATAACTCTTGATTTGTGGGAGGACATGCAATTGCCAAAAGAAATTACAGTGGTCAGATGTAATGTTCATAAGGCTGGAAATAAATGGTCATGCTTGGAAATAAATATGGAGGCCAGGTAGCGACCTAGGGGTCGATTCCGATCCTGGAGAAATATTCCCCGTACGAATCGTATCCGGATTTTTTTACGTACGAATCGTACAAGTCCCGTACAAACTGGCAAGTACGATTCGTATGTAAAAAACACCATACCAATCGCATTGGGAATATACCCCGACACGTCCTCGGGTCGGAAAAAGTGTCCGACACATCCCCGGACGTTTTTACGTACGACTCGGTAAACCGACGTCCGAACGCGCAAGTACGATCCGTCCCGTCCGTCCGAATCCACAACCGTATGGTAAACACACCGTACGGAGCGGACCTCCACAGCAACCATGGAGACGTCCAAACATGTGCCCGCATACGTGCCGAACACCCCCCCGTACGTCCGCGACGTCCACCCAGCCCCCCCCGTATGTACGGTGCGGACCCCCACCCCACCCCCGTATGTACGGTGCGGACCCCCATCCCACCCCCGTATGTACGGTGCAGACCCCCACCCCCGTATGTACGGTGCGGACCCCCACCCCCCGTATGTACGGTGCGGACCCCCACCCCACCCCCCGTATGTACGGTGCGGACCCCCACCCCACCCCTGTATGTACGGTGCGGACCCCCACCCCCGTATGTACGGTGCGGACCCCCACCCCACGTATGTACGGTGCGGACCCCCTGGGGGTCTGCACCGTACATACGGGGGGGGTGGGGTGGGGGTCCGCACCGTACATACGGGGGTGGGGAGGGGGTCCGCACCGTACATACAGGGGTGGGGTGGGGGTCCGCACCGTACATACGGGGGTGGGGTGGGGGTCCGCACCGTACATAGGGGGGGGAGGGGGTCCGCACCGTACATACGGGGTTGGGGTGGGGGTCCGCACCGTACATACGGGGTTGGGGGTCCGCACCGTACATACGGGGGGGTGGGGGTCCGCACCGTACATACGGGGGTGGGGAGGGGGTCCGCACCGTACATACAGGGGTGGGGTGGGGGTCCGCACCGTACATACGGGGGTGGGGTGGGGGTCCGCACCGTACATAGGGGGGGGAGGGGGTCCGCACCGTACATACGGGGGTGGGGTGGGGGTCCGCACCGTACATACGGGGGTGGGGGTCCGCACCGTACATACGGGGGGGCTGGGGGGACGTCGCGGACATATGGGGAGGCTGGGGGGACATCGCGGACATACGGGGGGCCTGGGGGGACGTCGCGGACATACGGGGGGGGCTGGGGGGTGTCCGGCGCGTACCGGGCCCCCTTTTCCTCACGCTTCGCGGCGTACTTAGCTTTACCGGCACTTTTTGTGTGCCGTAAAAATATAGCTGTCCGGAGTGCTGTCGTACGCAAAAAGCTGCCTTACTCCGTCCGCATGTCGTGTACGTGCCGTCCCGGATCACATTTGTATGTGTTTTTGTGTCGGTCGGTGTTTTGTACGAATCGTACGGAAATGGTGTTTCCGTACGAATCGTACTTGCATGTTTGTATGGTGTTTTTACCGGGTACGAGTCGGACGCAGAAAACGCTCCGACCGACGGTTCGTACCCGGTTTCTCCAGGATCGGAATCGACCCCCTAGTGTGCACTTGAGAATGAAGCTATGAAATCAAATGATTAAATTGCGATAGAAGAGATCGAACAAAATGGATCAAATGAGATTTCCATTGAGGGTGCAAAAAAATGTAAATTGTTTCTTGTTGAATCCAATACAGACTTCCATGAGTGAATTGAGGGATCTCCAGAGGAAGTGCCAGAGGATGAGAAAAGAAGGTGGGAAATGTTGAGGTGCAAAAAAAGCTACCAAGATGTGTAGATCAGTCTTGAGTATAAATATATCCTATCTGATTCAATTTTGAATTCCATGGCCAGATATTTGCAAAGTCAGTCACACGTGGGAAGGGATGCTATGTCCAGAACTTTTAATGAGTATTGGTCAAATTGTAAATTCAAAAGTGTTGCTGAAAATGTATGTCAGAGATGCTTCATTTGTCAGAGAAATAATCAGTGAAAGAAGACTATATAATTCTTCTGAACCACATTGGCATATCAGAGGACCCATTTACGAGACTCCAGGCAGATTTCATAGAGATGCCAGTTTACAATGGTCTTAAGTACATTCTCATGATTGCATGCTTGTTCTCTAAGTCGGTCGAGGCCTATTCTACCTGGTGGTCAGAGAGCATGACAGTTGCCAAGCTTTTGTTGAGGGAGTTAATACCTCGTTTTGGTCTGCCTACTTATATTTAGACAGATCATGGTTCTCATTTTGAGAGTGAAATTCCAAAATTGAATTGTACAGCTCTCCAACTTGATCAAAGGTTCCACTGTAGTTTCTGTCCTCGATCATCTGGTGTGGTGGAGAGGTTGAATGGCACCATCAATAATAAGCTTACTAAAGTGCTGACATCCAGTAGTCTGAAATGGCCAGATGCTCTTCCACTTGCCCTGAAGAGCATTAGAAGTACCTCCAATAAAAAGACCGGTCTCTCGCCTTATAAAGTGCTACTGGGCAGAGCAATTAAATTGGCCTAAATTCCTACAGCTGCACTTGTTTTAATGACTGATAACATCATACTAAATTACTGCATCATACTAAATTACTGCAAAGATCTGGCTCATATCTAGAAATCTGTTTCTTATCAGGATAATTTGGCAACAGCATCAATAAAGGAAACTCTGTGCTATCCCCTGAACCCTGGACATATGGTACTCATGAAGAAGCACGTCCGCAAACGTTGTCTCAAAGAATGCTGGAGAGGCCCTTTCCAAGTCGTGATAACACTGCTGTGAAGTTTGCTGAGGTCCTGCAGAGGTTCCACGTCACTCACACCAGAAGACTGAAGGCGATGGATAAAGAAGTGGTGACAACAATAAAGATCGACATACTAAACATATACATTCAAGTACCAGCTCCTTAGTTTACTACGGTTTCAATCCACAGGCATTCCTGGGTCTAATCCAAGACACAATTTTTAATTTATGCCTAATATAGTATCCTTTAGTTCACAATGATATTGAGTTATATCTCAAGCAATCAAATATGCACGCAGCCTCTTGTCCCATCAAGATTTTAACTTTAGCCCTCATTTATTCTTGTTACAGGTTACTAACCAACCTTGTCCTGGTGTAATTCAGGCGCCAACCACCGCCATTATTGGACTGTGGTTACTTCTATTTACTTACAGTGAGTTTTCTACAAGGTTGCAGTGTTTTTTATTTGTGTTTATGTTATTGGATCCTCTAGTAGACTACTCCTGATTTTCGCCTCTGACCTTTTTAGGAGCTTACGGGCCCTACATCTAAAACACAGCCGGATTCTTCGAGCTGTATCACATTGGTAATTACCCCTTTAATTTTGGTAATAACTTTACTGCCTCTTTGTCCACATCACCCAATTAATACTTGCTTGAATTAATTCCAGGTTCTTTCGTCCACCCCTCGTCACGAGTCCCCAAGGTCCTGATGTCGACCCCCCAATAAGTCTGGAATCACCTTAATGATTACAGGGGTCGAAACGTTGACATATTTTGTTGTGTATCAAACATAGGTGACAGAGATTTGTGTAAGTGTACCTATTATCTCATGTTTTCCTCTACATACATTTGCCAAGTAACTAGCGGGAGAGGTTTACAATCCTTGGATGGATGTAAAACACATTACCTTCCCCTTCCTCTACACCATCACGCAACCCTTCCTAAACACTCACCCCCCTCCCCTCCCCTCCCCCTTTTCTTTTGAGCACCAAATTATATGATCTTTTGATTCATACTATCATTATTTGTTTGATTTATTCATTAGTTTGTGGTGCAAATTAAATCACAAGGACTCATTGACTTCTTTTGTGATGTCTAAATTATTTTTATGTATGCAAGAATGTATCTCTTCCAAGTTGGTTTGCAATTGAACTCCACTATGACCATTCTCTTTGTGTCCCAGTTGTGAAATAGAGACTGAACTTTGCAAAACAATCCTGATGAAGAAAATAGTTTTTTTGTATTATTATTTAACAAAAATAAGAAAGGAAGATCAAATTAAGTTCTATTATTGATTCTTAATTGGCTTTTTGAATTTCTACATTCCTTTTCATTTTTGATCTCAACAGAAATGACACATAGAAAAAGCTGTAAAATTGTTGACTTGAACTCCTTGATAATTATACTAATAGTTTTAGTTGGCTTATTGTTGTGCCTCATTTCTACTGTGGGATATGACTCCAAAGAGGTGGAAATAACTACAGTACATAATGGAGTTGGAGCAAATTTTGGCGGTGCGGTGCCGGGTCCGCCCGCCACTGCACTGCCAAACCTGTGGTCGGACCACCTGCCAGATTACGGGTATTTCTCGTGTCTGGCGAGGTTTTTTTTTTAATGTTTCACTGCAGTGCCCTTAAAATGGGCACCACAATGGGACACCAAAAACAATTCCTGCACGCCATGGATTGTAAAGTCTATGCCATGCAGGAACTGGGGTGCATGCTCACAGGGGGGCACATGCACCCCATGGCACAGAGGTACAGGCCCCCTGTGTGCCCCCTCCGCAATGGTTTTTATGGAGGAGGAACTTCCATGAAAACCGCGGCGGAGAGGAAATTCGTAATATGGTTGGTGGGACAGCTGCAGTCCTACCAAGCATAACACGGCCTCCTGACTGCCGCAACACCACCAGGGAACGACGTTTCCCTGGCAGCTGCGGCGTGGCAATGGCGGTCCGACCACCCTAATTGTAATAGGGTGTCAAAAGACCACCATTGCTGCTACCCCACAAGTCTGGCTGTCAGGGGACTGCCAGACTCTTAATTTGGCCCTTCTAAACCCAGACTGAAGTACATGTGCTGTTTGAGTGAAGAGGAGCGTGAATTTGTTATGGAATATAGTGAAAATTGTGAGAGATTGGAAAGAGGAGAAGAAGATAAGAGAACATATTAAAACGGAGGAAGAATTTAGTTTTTTGAATTTGCATCCAGGAATGAAAATGGAGCATGAGAGAAAGTGTGAGTGGTGCATGGTGCGTCATGAACTTACTGGAGTTAGGACATTAGAACGTGTGGGTGAGAGTGAGTGTGAATAAAGGTATGTTGTTAGTGATTTTCTGGTTCATAAGAACCAATTTTGAGATTTATTATGCTTGTAGTAAGACTGTTTATTTCAATCTGCGTCCTAATTTGGTGGAATCATGATATTTAGCTTTAGGGCCTGATTACGAGTTTGGTGGTCTGACCGCCCAAATGCCTTGACTGCCAGAAGACCACAGTGCTGGCGGTATTCAGACCGCTGTATTATGAGCTTACTGCGGTGTAGCTGCGGAGTTCCTGCAGCAGTGGTGATTATTTTTCTATATGTATCGATGCCTGTGCGAACATTTTGGCTGCATATGTGTCGAATGCACTTATATGCATGATACATGTGGAAAAATACCACCTACCCATTGCCTGGCCCATATCAGGGCAGTACAGGCAATGAAGATATGGCACAAAAAGGACTCACCTCTATTTTGCCGCAAACAGGGTTGTAATCCTCTGGGTGAAGATGTTGCTGTGAAGGGGGGACCAGAATTAATGGATCCACGTCAAACTCTGACGGAAAGAACAGGAAAGAGGTGACTACACACCCCAAATCTTTCAATTCCGCTGCCTTGAAGATGGCGGTCTCACTGCCATTGTCGGCTCGTCGGAAAGCCAACTCATAATACGGACGTCGGTGGAACTCCTCTGTACCACCCTAAGGCACCTGCTTTTTTCCAACAGCTACCCCAGCGGTCTGCGGTGTGCTAGTGGTGTCTGCGGTTTAGCTGCAGTCCTTCTAATAGTAAACTGCCCATTTCCTAAGACAAAAGTCAGACCACTAGTACGGCGGTTCACGGACCGCCAAACTCGCAATAAAGCCCTTAGTGTATCTTATGATCTATCACGTGAATGGAAACAATGATGATGTTGGTTTGAAACTAGTGAAACTTGGTTTGGGGCAGATATTATTAGATATTTATTAGGAACGATTCAATCTATAAGTGTGGCTATTAATGATGTGAAAATTAGAAGGTGGTCTACACTTGTGGGCCGGTTTGCTTCTAACACTGCCATGGTTTTTTATTTAATTTATTTATTTAGTGTTTTCTATAGCGCGAACATGACCCTGCGTAGGGTATAAGAGTGCTTTACAGCTGTATTTCAGTGAAACAGAACCATATATGTTACAAGTCATAAGATGCTTACCAAGTTTAGAAAAAAACATTAGGCAACAAAGGATAATATATACACATATAGTCATCAGTCAACATTTGCATTACCATGAGTAGTTTAAAGTAATAGGCTACATTTTGAACATGTATATACAAGCCCATATAAGGTTAGTGAGCGGCTAGCGGGCGCATGGAATAGTCATGAGAGGTTTGTAGACAGTGACAAAGATTCTGCTCTATGGACTTATGGGAGAAATGTCCTCATATAAAATGCTTTTGCTTCCTTTTTGAATGACGTGATGGATGGAATTCTTCTAATGTTAGGGGGGATAGCGTTCCAGATTCTCGGAGCTGCCCCGGAGAATGCTCTGTCATAAGTTCTTTTCTTACAAAAACGAGCCGGTTTCAATAGTAGGTCTGCGCGGCTCCTGGTGAATCGTCACCCTCCTGATAGCGTGAGTTTTTGTGCGAGGTAGACTGGAGTTTTGTGGTGTAATGCTTTGTGCGTGATGCATGCCAACTTGAATTGAATTCTTGCTTCGAAGGGCAGCCAGTTAAGGGCTTTCAAGTGAGGGGTGATATGGTCGAATTTTTTGGATCCAGATATAAGTCTTGTGGCTGCATTCAGACATGCTTTCAGTGGTGCTGTTGAGATCTTGGGGAGCCCGGCCAGAGTTGTGCAACCATACTCAATCCTTGATATGACCAGTGCCTGAACTGCTATTTTGAGATCTGTTTTATTTAGAAATGGTTTTAGTTTTCGCAGGTAACTTAAATGGAATCGGGCGTTTTTTGCCATTGTGTTAATATGTGCTGACATGTTCAGGTTTTTGTCCAGGGTAATTCCCAGAGATTTAGTAGAGTCGACAATCTTTGGAGTACACTTTAGAGCAGTGATAGTGTTGGTCCATTCTACTATATTTGATTTGCTTTTTTGGGGTGTAATCAATAGGAATTCTGTTTTCTGAGGGTTTAGCTTCAGGTGGTTCGCCGTTAACCATTGGATGGTTCTCGTTAGTGCATGGTTCATGGTCTTTATCTCTTCTGTTGATGTGACCTTGATGTACAGCTGGGTGTCATCTGCGTACATGTGGAAAGAAATGTTTGCTTTTGTAGTATATCCGTTAGTGGTTCTACGTATAGGTTAAATAGCGCCGGAGATAGTGTTGATCCTTGCGGAACTCCGATATTGTTTCTGGTTGGGCCTGAGAGGGTTTGGTTGACTATGAATTTTTGCGATCTATTCTCGAGAAAGGATCTAAACCATTTTCGGACAGTTCCCTCTAGTCCCATTCTGTTTTTCAACCGATCGACTATTTTGTCATGGTTCACCGTGTCGAAAGCCAACGACAGGTCCAACAGGATTAGGAGACATGTTTTGTTATGGTTGAGTCTTAACTCTGAACGAATAGCAAGGACAAAAATGATTTGGCAAAACAGAAGGCAGTCTTTGCAGGGTTTTGAGGGTTAAAGAATGCTGTACCTCCATACCAGATAAGCGTAGGGTTATTAATGCCTATGTGTTAAAGATAACTAACACTTCTTGTGAAGTCCAAGCTTTTGAGGAGCATGGCTTGTGGAAATCAGCGAGTTATTTGGTTAATAACAAAGGAAAGATGTTTAGCAAGGTTTGAAAGTTTGGGTGGTGGTATGTTTATGTTGTTCTAATTCATGTAATTATTGTGTTAATTTGTGCAATTGTCCAGTTTCTCCTGTTCAAAATTTCCAAATTGGTGTTTCTAAAATGTGGGTGTAAGGAGTGTTGCAAAGTCATCCTGTGCCGTGGGCACCCGCCAACTTTTTGCTGACTGGTACTGGTGGTAACTGACTCTGACTAACCCTGGCCTCTGCCTGACCATGGACAGTGGCTATGTTGAAAACACTTAGAATACAGTGAAAACCCCTACATACACTAGGGTACACTAAGGGTTGGGGTTCTCCTGTGATTGGCATGACCTACCCCATAGGGCCCTTGTACATATTAGGGCAGGGGGATTGAAACTACCCATCAGTCCATAGTATAAATAGGCCATGGCAGTTTAGAGGCAGACCTTTCTGCACTTGCATGTGTGCACTGCTGAAAACTGGGGTATTTTAAAAAGTGGCTCTGTGAGGCAGGACTGCTTTTAAAAAGTAAATTGTGCCCAAACTCGAAAAATGGATACCCTACAATGTTTTGGCATATTAGGAAACCCCAGGGTCTCCCCTAGGTGTCCCAGGGGTGGGGGGGGGGGGGTCAGATATTTATAAGGTGGGCCCTTTTAAAAAGAGTTTTATATGCCCTGGGTTAAGTGAAATTTTACATTTCTTTTACATTTCACACCCCACAATGTGATAATGTGCTGCCCAAATTTGACTTTGATGCTAGGAGCACTGTGGAGGGAGGATCTCCAATATTTCTACAGATTCAGAACCCCTAAAGTCTCCCCTAGTTGTTCCATGGGGTGGGGGTCCTGTAGATATAGGCGGAGTACTTTTAAAATATGTTTTTATAAGGCCTGGTGCTGGAAAAATGGCCCAAGTCATTTCTCCCATTGCAAATCCCATGCCACATAGGTTAACATGGCAAGAGGTTATTAACTAATAACTCCTGATAGTAGACTGATAGAACTTTCATTCAAAGACTTCTCAGAATGGTAGTGATAAATCCAACAATATGATATTGTTGAATTTCTCCTAAAATGTACAGACAAGAAGTTTTAAGGCTTTCTTGTTTGTAGGTCCAGATTCAGCCTTCCGGTGGTCTGTCCTGATTGGTCAGAGTTAAGTGGGTGAGCCTGGCTGCTTTGAAGAGGTGATAAAGAGCCCTTGGGGTTAACCAGCTCTGCTGGGAGGGCAGTGTGCTGCTACACAGGAATGCCAGAGCAGGGGGAGAAGTCGTAAACCATGGTCTTCAAATGAAAGGGGAAGGCCTCAGTGTCAGTTACCGCTCTACTCTTTTGACCTCAAGCCAAAGCTAGGATTAAGAAGGAATGAGCAGATGCAAAGGGGAGAGTCTACGGTAATTAGCCACCCTAGGGGTGTGTTTAGCCAGCTCTTAACTCCCTGCTGGAAAATCAGCCATTATGAATTTGGAGGATTTGGTGCACTCTGGGACAAAATAATGCCACACTCTACAGGATATGGTCATACCCTTGGGGAGATACCCTGCTCCCATTGGCCAGGAGTGACCTCCTGCTTGACCCAGAGAACTTGGAATAAGTATCTGAGAAGGGCAGAGCCCTTCAGATCTGCTGCTTGAAACTTAAGAGAATCAGAAGGGTCTGCGCTACAGAGTTTGATGTGCATTTCCAAAGGCTAGGACTCTGAGATTTAGCCTTTGTGCACCATTTAAAACTACCGCCCTGTGGATAAACCTGCTTCAAAAGGACTAAAGAGTGGACTCCCTTCAAGCTACATGTTAACAGAGCTCACCAGGACATCCCCACAAAGAATCCCCAGCCGGGAGTACTACCAGTGGATTTGTAAGGGTTTCGTTCAAGTGGATTGTGGGAATTGAAGTTTCACACTTTCAAGGACCTTCTTGGAGATTCAAGAACCTTGGATTGTGTGTTGAATACTTTGGGACCCGCAAGAGAAACTTCAGGAAGGAGCTCTAACTGGACCCAACCAGCTGGAGAAGGCTGCACAAGAGTGGTGAGAAATCCTCCAGAACAATTGCTAAATGTGAATGTGTCCCTGTCAGAGCAAACGAAATGACTAAAAGGGACACTGTTGGTTTCTAAGCACTAAAAAGTCACTAATCTTTAAAACTTCATATCTCTGGTTCCCTACAGTAGATTGTTTTCGTTTTGGTGTCATTTAAAAGATACAAATATTTCCTATGTTTATAAATTGGTGTTGGATTTTTATTTTGTGTTGTGTCTTAATTATTTACTGAATTGGTGTTTTTAAATGCTTTACAGACCTGTCTTTGAAGTTAAGCCTGCCTGCTCGCAGCTACGTTACCAAGGGTTGACCATAGGAATACTTTTCTAAGACCTATTCTGAGCCCTATACTATGTTCGTGGCCTTATTGTCAGTGGCAGACCTACATTTGCCCCTACAATAATCCACTTTCCAAGAAGGAGGAAAAAGAATCGTCTAAAAGGAAAAGAGAAGAATCTGAGAAAGAGGATGCCTGAGATTGCGCTTATATTCACCTGAAATTGATGGACGAATCAGATCAAAAGAAGCAGAAAGTGATGCAGACTGTGTTATAATTTCTAGACTAATCATATTAATTGTGGCTTGATTATAGAATAAGTGCATATTTTTGTGCATCATTAACAATTTGCAGAATATAGTGTTACTCTTTATTACACCTGCACACACTAATATTGTGCTATTGTCTTTAAAACAAATCTTCTATGGCATGCAGAAGTGTGTTTTCTTGACTTGTTAACTAGGTCTCAATTTTGGGACTGGAAGCCATCCTTATCACAATGATTGTCTCCCCTTGAGCATTTCACTGTTTGTTATTTCAAGCAGTAATGTTTGTGCTTAGGTGCTACAGCAATATGACATTTAATAAAACTGTTTCCTGGTTTGCTAAGAACGTAACATTTTTGACCATACATACCATGAAGAATTAGAAATTGTAGTGATTAATATGCTAAAATAGTGTATATAAGCCCTCGATTTTGAGGGTGAATCAGAGCTTTCCTGAATGCTACTAGAGATGTTGTACATTTCTCTATTGATTTTGCTGCTTATTTGGTACTTAGAAACTTTTCTATTATTTGCACTTTATTCTGTACACCCATTTTGCTAAGAGCCTTCATGGCAGTGATTTTCTGCTGACTCTGTATCGCAATTCTTTTCAATTATTGTTAAAAAACTTTTAGATGTATTCTGTTGATTTAGAACTTAAATATTGAGTGGGCCCTTTACTTAATTAACTCTGTTTTGATGTATTGGGAGGTACTTTACCTTGGGGACACAATGCCTTTTGAAATTGCGGGTGGTGTTTTACAGAAACAGGGATTTCTCTATCAAGTTTTAACAAGAGAGGGACAGGGAGCCGAGTTATGAGGTCTTGCACACTGGCTCCCAAAGAAGCTAAGTCTGAAGGGGGTGTGCAGTTCCTGGCTGGGTGTGGGGGACAGGGAGGTCTTCGTGATGCCCTCACACACCCCGGAGGATGTCATGCTTCATCATTGGGCATTTGCCCATCATCAGGCCGGTGCTGCAATGCCTGACGGGCTCCCGTACACGGGGCTCTTTATCGGAGATCTTTTTGAAGTAGCCGTTAGGTGAGTGCGGGTGTGGGGGCTGGGTAGTGCACAGGAAAGTGAAATAAAATAGGTCTGGAGCAGTCCTACTTAGGTCACGTTTAATGGTTTAGATAGCTCAAGCCTGGTTAAAAGCGGTGCGAGTGCCCCTATGTGGAAGTAATGTTCCAAAAGGGCTATCAAGGTGAAGTTGGTCAACATGTTTCGTGCCTAGATTGCCCCTAATGGGTCAGTTGGCACTTCATCAGGACCGGAGTAGCTAAATGTGAATGGTGCACTACCGTCTGGTATTGTAATTCTGTGAGCTATTTACCAGATGCGGTAGGGTGTACCCTAGTAGACATGTACTGGGGAGTACTGTAGACCTGTGGAAGAAGGCGAGAAGAAGGAAGGTACAACCCAGGAAATTAAACACAAGGGTGATAAAAACATGAGTCAAATACCAGACAGGGTAGCCAGTGCGCCTTGATGTTAAAAGTGAATGAATTAAAAATAGTAGTTCAGGCATCAGATACCAAGCAGGGTAGCCAGTGCGGCAACACATAGACTTAGAACGTTAATGGCAGTGATGAATAAAGCCATACCTGCAATTTTCGGGCACGAACATAAACTAAATTAGGATCCAAAATTTATGCGCGCAAAGGGGTAGTAGGCGTGCGGTCATATTAAACGGTGTCAATTGAACAAATTAGCGTAAACAAGCAAGATTAAGATGGTCTTAGTGCCAGGAAAAAGTGCGCCAGATTAGCGAGCACACTATTTACTCCTAGAAACTAAGCCATTGGAGTTCGGTCGTATTTAAGAAGTGCCAATTGGATGATGGGCCAGTCGGTATAGTGTGAGGTGGCAGAAGTAAAACGGTCTGGGTGCCGGAATTTATACTACAGGGACTTATAGATGTTAAAAACACAGTGGTCACAAACTCACCCCTAGATACACAGTCTAAGGCTGACGGGGGAGGCGGAGCACGTCGTTGCTCCGGGAGCTGTAGGAAAAACAAACAGATGACTCTCAACCAGTTGCAATAGTGGGTGCTTACCGGACAGGCAGGAAGCGTGGATGGTGCATACTCACAGGTGTAGGCAGCCGACTTGCATTCGTCCTACCCAAGCTCCGGGCCCTATAGTAAACCCTTCCGGTTCTCTGCTATTTGTAGCAGTGTCTAGAGCGTGCGTCACCTGGTAGAAAAACGCGGCGGCCATCTTGGGAGTGTGTTTTCACAATGAAACTTTATTGAGAGGAGATGACGGGATGAGCTAGTTGGTGTTACTAACATACGGGTAGATTCTAGTAGTGGGTGTGCCACATATGAATATCAGGATAAGATGCTTAAGGAATTGTTAATTCGCTACATACAGACCGCCAGTGTGGGGTCTTTGCGTGTTGAAGGGCGCTGGGTGTGATGCCCTCTCAAAGTTTCATTGTGAAAACACACTCCTAAGATGGCCGCCAATATTGCAACTGCTTGACAGTCATCTGTTTGTTTTTCCTACAGCTCCCAGAGCAATGACGTGCTCCGCCTCCCCCGTCAGCCTTAGACTGTGTATCTAGGGGTGAGTTTGTGACCGCAGTGTTTTTAACATCTACAAGTGCCCGTTTATTTCTAGTATAATTTCCGGCACCCAGAACGTTTTACTTCGACCACCTCACACTATACCGACTGGCCCATCATCCAATTGGCACTTCTTAAATATGACCGAACGCCAATGGCTTTGTTTCTAGGAGTTCTACATCATAGTGTGCTCGCTAATCTACCGCACTTTTCCTGGCACTAAGACCGTCTTACTCTTGCTTGTTTATGCTAATTTGTTCAATTGACACTGTTTAATATGACTGCAAGCCTACTACCCCTTTGCGTGCATACATTTCGGATCCTAATTTAGTTTATGTTCTCGCACTTTTGTTCGTGCCCGAAAATTGCAGGTATGGCTTCATTCATCACTGCCATTCACGTTCTAAGTCTATGTGTTGCCGCACTGGCTACCTGGCTTGGTATCTGATGCCTGAACTACTATTTTTAATTCACTTGTAACATCAAGGCGCACTGGCTACCCTGTCTGGTATTTGACTCATGATTGTTAATAAGATAATTCACCTCCAGCATCGAGTCTCTTATCACACCATTGCCGTATTTAACCACGCTCGCACCTGATATAGGCACACAGCACCTACCCCGCTCCCTGCTTTGTCTCAGCCTAGCACAAAGGTCTGGGCTAACCTGTTTACACTGAGGACCTTGGTCTCCAAATGGGAAGCATGTTTATAGCTCACTTACGTGTAAATCACAATCGACCATTGTACGACATGACAAGGCACTGTATTTCTACATGAATATGTTACCACACCATGTTTTTATCGCCCTTGTGATTAATTTCTTTGGTTGTACCTTCCTTCTTCCCCCCTTCTCCCACAGGTCTACAGTACTCCCCAGTACAAGTCTACTAGGGTACACCCTACCGCATATGGTAAATAGCTCACAGAATTACAATACCAGACAGTAGTGCACCATTTACATTTAGTTACTCCGGTCCTGATAAAGTGCCAACTGACCCATTAGGAGCAAACTAGGCATGAAACATGTTGACCAACTTCACCTTGATAGCCCTTTAGGAACATTACTTCCACATAGGGGCACTCGCACCACTTTTAACCAGGCTTGAGCTACCAAAACCATTAAACTTGACCTAAGTAGGACTGCTCCAGACCTATTTTCTTTCACTCTCCTGGACACTACCCAGCCCCCACACCCGCACTCACCTAACGGCTTCTTCAAAAAGATCTCCGATAAAGAGCCCCATGTACGGGAGCCCGTCAGGCATTGCCGCATCGGCCTGACGAGGGGCAAACGCCCAATGATGAAGCATGACATCCTCCGGGGTGCGTGAGGGCATCACGAAGAAAGACCTACCTGTCTCCCACGCCCAGCCAGGAACTGCACACCCCCTTCAGACATTTCTCTATCAAGGACACCTCTGACATAACATATAGAAGCCTTGTAAACAAAACATCCCAATGTGAATGCTTTCCTAACACAGGTTATGAAAGGGAGAGTGTTTCTGTGCCTGCAGTGTGACTAAGATACCCTTACTGATTCCTCAAGTCTGCATAACAGTGCTGCTTCATCATGCACACTGAAAATGGAACATTTCGTCGTCCTACGCAGTGCGTGCTACAACTGGTTCATCCGCTGACCTCCAAGCCCTCCTTAACAACAAGATATGGGTCACTTAGCAGCCTTGGGCTACCTGGAAATTTGAACTAAGTAGGCAGGTGATGAAATATGTTGTGTACAATGAACCACACAATGTAAACATCACTCGAGGACAACAGGGGAGCTGTTTTCTGCCTCAGCTTGGAAAGTACAAGGAAAGGGAACAGGCCCTGTGCTGTAAATCTGTGGAGGTCGTATTTTGCAAATCACCCCAATTCCCCAGCACAATCCGAGTCATAGGAGCTGCGAGGTTTCCAATGGTGGAATCTCAGAAGGCTCCAGTGGCTGAAACCTTTAATCACAGCCCCATGCCTCAAAGGGTCACCAGTCATTGTACATCAAAATGCCCACTGTATGACGAACAAACTAACCAACATGCATTTTTTTCTTGCTGACCACCGGACGTAAAAGCCTGGAGTCACAAACAAAAAAAGCAAGCAAGCAATGGCAAGGCCAATAGGTCTCGCCTATGCCAGATCTATTGGCTTTGTCAATGTTTTTAGCCGTGTTGCAATGCGGCTAGGCGCTGTGTGTGGTGTGGGGCCTGCACAGCGTACCAGGTGACAGGGAGTTATAATAGGGGCCTATTGGGGATACCCAGCAAGGAACGACACGTCATGCCAGTGTATAGTAGTGGCGGCAACCACGAGCGGTTGACACGCCCTTTATTTATACCCTCCCGTCCGCGCCCAGCCAGGAGGGTGAAATTGCTACATTTTAATGCAGTGGTCGGATGGCTCACTACACCGTGCAGCATGGCTGAAAGTAATAAATACAAGAGCTATGTGGTCAAAGCTAGCCACATCAAAGCGCCTTTTTTCCATTACTTTCAGCCATTCACAAATGTTGCACAGCAGCCACACGACTGTGCAACATGGCTAACATAACAATGGCAAAGCCAATTTATCTCACAAAGGCGAGAACTATTGACTTTTCCAATACTTGTTTTATGTATAAATGGAGCTTGCTCTTTAGGAAAAATGTTTTTCACCCCCTCCCCCTCCTAACTCCTCTCAAAAGGACAGGAGGGAGATAAAAACTGCATTAGAGAAAAAAAACTGCATTCTGTCTGTCCCAGAATCTTTTTGCATGCTGTTGTCACCCCGCCCCCCTTTAGATCAAACCACCAAAAGAAGGGGCAGATTTGCAAATTAAGCCAGACACTCTGCCAGCTTTCCTTTTCCTATTTACAGTTTTATATAAAAACAAACTCGAAGCAAAGGTCTTGGGGTGCTCTGGGTAGGGCCAGGGCAATTTTTGCAGTACACCCGCCTGGCCCATTCAGCCCGAGAGGTCTGGACTACGTTTCCAGATGAGCCAGAGGAACACGCAGTTATGCAACAACTAGTAGACCTAGAAGGTTGCAGGAGGCTGATAACGCGTTTGCATGTGCCCTTGCTTACAGATAGGGGAGGCAAGACAAATCACATCAGGGACGATTGGAGTGTGCATTGCCCGAACAAGATGATCAGAACAGAATTGTGAAGAGCAGGTCTGGCAGGTGTTCCCTAACACTAGAATTAAGCTTATCCTGTTACATTTCTTGCACCGAACATACATGACTCCCCAGAGAGCTCTCTAAGATATACCCAGAAACCCCTACTGTCTGTGGTAGATGCAGACTGCTTTCAGCAGACTTTTTTTTTACACATGACTTGGTCCGGTCAGACTTTAGAGGAATTCTGGGCAGAAGCGATTAGTACATTATCGCTCACAGCAGGGTTGGTTCTGACAAGAACCATAAAACTGTGTTTGATGGGGGGGCTCCCACGATGCAGGTAAACAAATACGGCAACACAGATGCTGGCACTCGGGGTAGCCCTGGCAATGCGCTGGATCGTCATACACTGGACTTCACCCTGAGCCCTAGAGTAAAGAGCCTGGAAGAGAGGTTTATTGGAGTGGGCACTTGGGGGATGAGAAAACTCACCCAGAGAGATGACAAAGTAGTAGAGGATTTAGTGACTTGGGGAAAATGATTACCAAAACAATGGACCTCCCAAATAACAGGCCTCCCTGAACTATGCAGTGGTGACATTTGTGGGGTCTGGTAGAGTAAAGTTATGGTGGAGCATTATGTGGAGAAATGGTCGCTCAACAACTGCTGTGACTAGATGGGATAGTATGCTCAAATACTGAATATTAATTGAACACGTAATAATGAACTTTTGAAATGTTTGTCTGAAAATCCTAATAAACATAAAAATGTTTAAACAAAAGGTATGGGAGTGCTTTACATGAGCACCTGTTGCATTACACAAGGGCACATTCATTTTTAGGCACAGGCAGATTAAGTAATTTACCCAAAATCACAGGTTGTTGAGCCAACACCGAGACTTGAACCCGGTTCTTCAGTTTCAAAGTCAGCAGCTCAGGACATAACTTCACATTCCACCATGTAACTAACATATTTGTCATAGTGTTTCCATAGTATCTCTGCACAATTCAGATAGTAACATTGATGTTTACATGCATGCTGTCACAGCTTGGAATGACAGAGGGTAAGTTTATAACAGTCCAGGAAAGTCCACAGGCGCACCAAGGAAGGCAGCACCACTCCAGTGAACTCATACATTTGCATGTTACATTTCAGACAACAAAGCTCAGGGGGGGTGGTGAAGCATCACAAATCAATGAAGAGAGAGCTGAAGAGAAAAACTGCCTGCATTGATATACAACACGTATAGGGCCAGATGCATCAAGTAATTTTTCTCCACGCAAACGAGCCGATATGCAGAATCGGCCCGTTTGCGATCGCCAAAAATGCTTTTACGATGCATCAAACCCAATTTTGTAATTTAGTAACCTGTTACCGAATCGCAAAATTATTCGCTATTTGGAAGGAGCGTGTTTAGGGCGTTCCTTCCAAATTGGGAACCCTAACGGTATGCATGAATGTTTTGTGACCCTGAATGCGGTCGCAAAACATTCGCATTTTACCACCTACTTCAAGTAGGTGGTAACCCATTTGCAAATAGGAAGGTGTCCCAAAGGGACCTCTTTCCCCTTTGTGAATGTTTGTAAAAGCATTTTTAAGAGCAGGCAGTGGTCCCACGGACCACAGCTTGCTTTTGCAAAATGAAAAGAAAACTTTTCAGTTTTCTTTTTGTAGAGCATCTCGCTTTCCTTTAAGGAAAACGGGCTGCTTTACAAAAAAACAAGATTGCTCTATTTAAAAGCAATCACAGACATGTTGGTCTGCTGATCTCAGCAAACCACCATCCCTGTGATTTTTGCGATTCCTAGGGTATCGCAAATTACGACCTACCTCATTAATATTCATGAGGTAGGTCATTTGCGACCCCTTAGGAATTGCAGAAAGTGTACTACATACTTTCATGCATGCCGTTTTGCGATTCCCTAATTGCGAATCGCAAAGATTTGCAATTTGGGAATCGCAAAAGATTTTTTTTATACATCTGGCCCATAGTCCAGAGGATGTCAGAATTCATGCTGCCATCATTGAACAAGGTGTCTGCACAGAAGTCCGATGCTAACCTTGCAGCCATCATTGCTATGAAGTTCAGCATCAAAAATAACATTATTGGATGGAAGACTTTGGAAAGGCATTGTCTCCAAGCAAGATTCTCCATTTCACGCTCAGCAGTATGAATACAAAAAAAGTGAATTTGCGACACTCTACCATGCAAGTATCAAATGGGTCCCAATCACATGATACTCCGTCCATTCAGACTAGTTGGCCTTGTCTAAATAAAACGTCATCTCCTTGACAAGGGAGGGTGGGGAGGGGGTGGTGGGGGTGGTAGTGGGGGTGGTAGTGGGGGTGTGTGTGTGTCAATTCAAAAGAGGTGAAACCAAAATCCTCTCAAAGCTGTCTAGATCGAGACCAGCAAAATGAAACCAGCAAACCAGCTGTCACTGACCAATGGAAACAAAAGAAATGAGAGTGATAAAGAAGCCAACTAATAAAAAGTAATGGGTGGTTTCTAAGGCCATTTTAGATTTATGTTTAAGGAAGAATAGATCTCAGAAGCAAGCGTGCATGCGCTGTCTCAGACGAGAAGTAAAAATTACAAACACACTGGAAGAAAACATCCAGTGAATCAAGGATTACTGATATTTTGATTTTCAGCAACAAATCCACTCTGCAATATATTTAGAAAATCAAAAAAATGCCAGGCGAACTGCAACAATATGATGGCCTGCACAGCATTCCAGTTTGGTGAAAGTGCTTCTGCAAAATCACAAACAGCAAAACGATCCCCGCCAACATGGCAAGAATCTCTGGACTGGGCAGGTGAAGAGGCGAGGGCCTTCATCACAACAGCAGACTGGCGGGCTGTCTGCTGATTTAAAATCTGTCCCTTAGCTGGAATGCTATCGCTAAAAGACAGTGCAGTGGGACCATTAGGATAAACATTGCATTACTATACTGATTGGTATTTCATACATTACCTAGTTATTTCTTCTTTAAGCTTGCAAGGGTCTTCTGTATAGAACTTGACACCAAAATAGAGGGTGAATGGCGGTCCAGCTGCAGAAAAACAAGATCAGACAGTTTTACATGGGTTGTTAAAACTTTACACGCAGTGTTAATATCTACATTATTAAAATTCTATTAAGTGTTTTCTGTAATGAGCAAAGTTTCATAGAGACTATTAAAGTGAACTTTTAGCATAGCCTTAAATTTGGTAACATCTTGGTAGCAATGCAATCAGACAACAGCATAGAAACCCCATGACAGATTTCCACCAACAAAAGCAGGTGGTAACTTCACGCACATCAATGCGAATAAACTTAAGATAAGGCAAGTCATTCCCCATTTTTGGGCCAAACACCCTAAACTCAGGAGTAAAACGCCTACCCATTGTGGTAACAATATTATCGCATCAGGGTATTACCCCTATGAATGAGCACCAATTTAGTAGGTTTAATATACTTCAAATTATGGCAGTCTGTCAAAGAAAAAATAACTAAAATGATTTCATACAAATTGGTAAACAGTTAAATAGGGAGATCAAACTGTGCGTTTGTATTTTTCCTTACACTGTGAAAGTTGTAGTGTTATGTGAGTTTGTAATGATTGAGCCTTATGGCTCATGATGGACTCAGTAGAAAGTAAGCATTACAGCCTTGTGAAGTGAATGCAGGTTTAGAATGCTGAGTTTACAGTTACACGCAGAAGAATAAAGACATGTTATATGTGGCGTAGTCATAGGCGAGTAGCCAGGCTGGGGAGGACACTACAACTGGTGACGAGTTAGGGGATAAGCAACCCGAACCCAAAAACAGGCAGTGCTCTCCCAGAGAGTTTGCCATGGTCCAGAAAACTGCTTGTGTGTACCACGTGTACCTCTGTCAAGGTGCGGAATCGACGTTTGGCATATGTGGAGTCAAAGCACAACTCCAGCCAGTGTGAAGCATTTGAAGATAACAAAAGCTTCGCTGAGAAGTCGACATATCGTTGGCTTAAAACTTGCTGGGAAGGCCGCAAAGAGAGGTACAGTGCTACTACGCGATCTAAAGCCAAACCTCATACGGGGTGGTAACTATGCAAACAGAAACGCTGCGAGGCAGAGATCAACCAGGTGTCAGACATCACACAGAGACATCTATAATCAAAGTAATATGGGTACAAGAAATGGTCATTTGCTTACCTTTACTGAGCAAAGGGAGTCATCGTACCACAGCACTGGGGGAAGTAATCCCAGAGGAAGAACCAGGGGTTGTACTTGCGGAGCTGTCCATACCCAAGGCAGAACACCACCAAAGATGATGGGTGGTGGCTCAGCATAACTACAAAGGCCTCCAGAAAGCAAAGGGCTCCATAGAAACCAAGAGGGAGGTCAAGGTTCCACAGATTGTCGAAGATGACCCAGTGCGTAGCACGATACAAAACCTTAGAGATGGTATGGATTAAGTTGGTCCTAGCAGGCAGTGTTGGAGAGAACTCCACCTTCAGTGCCAGACAATCTCGTAAATGGTTACAATGCTACTGCCTTCTTGAACCACCCTTGTCATTCGATTCTGCCATAAAACTGAATATTGGTGTTATGGATAGAGATATTTGATGATTTCATTGATGCGATAGAAGAAGCAGATAACAAGAAAATGATCAAGTACCTTAAGAATCTTGCTGGTGAAGGCATAGAAGTAATCATGAAGAAAATGCAGAGAGCTAACAAAATTACCTACTGTCAAATCAAAGCAGCCTTGAATCTCAACTTCACTCAAAATGCCAAATGTAGATTACGAAAGGTACATCTTCAGTCAAGAACGGCAGAGAGCTGGTGAGATCATTGACAAATTCAATGAGAGACTGGATACTCATCAAACACTGTAAGTTCAATTAATTTAATAATGAGGAAGCTATACTCCTCAGAGTGATTGACAGATGCTTGTCAGCATCATTCAGACAACGAATGCTGAGAGAAACTCTTAGTTTGGAGTGAGCTCTCATGGCTGCCAGAGTTGAAGAGCATGATGATCGACAAACTGCTGACATGGAGGCCGGAGGTGCCCAGAGTGAGTCAGTCATGGATGTGAAAAGTAAGCCAAAGCCACAAGGCCGAGGGATACAGAGTGATGTCTCAACAGAGAAAGAAGTTGTACTTCAAGCTAGGATTTTCGTTTCCACACAAAGGTAAATGTCCTGCCATTGGGCAAATCTGCAAAGGCTGAGGAACGGTTAGCAAGGCGAATGTAAAACTAAGTGCGTCATAACCTGGAAACAAAATAGCCACCCGAATGTTCCCTGAAGCGATGTTCGACGCACTCCCATAAGACCAAGTGACCACATCACATGAGGCAAATTGACTCCAAATGAAGTCGTCAACATCATTGGCCCTCGCCGAACACTTCCACAACAAGATGGCAACCATCTATAGAAACTTCGATCCCCAACCTTCCGACATCCTTTGCATCCCATCGACTACCACTGCCGATCACCCGCTCATCACATGGGGACAACTCAGCACACCGAACACAACCACTCTTAGGAACTCCATCCACTTGGAAGCACCCACCGACCCCTGAATCTCTCCCCCCCCCGGCTCTTCCACCTCGGAGGACACAATATCAACCTTCGCTCACCACCATCCTCAAGGCCTCGATAACCACAGTCATCTTTCCCGATACCTGGAAACACGCAGAGGTCAGACCCCTCCTCATGAAACTCTCTGCAGACCCCAGTGAGCTCCAGAACTACAGTCCCATCTCACTGCTCGCATTCACTGCCAAAGTCCTGGAGAAGGTCATCAACCTCCAACTCACTGAACACCTGGAGAGAAAGAACCAACTGCGCTCTTCTTAATCAGGCTTTATAGCCAACCACAGCACCCTAGACATTTCTGATCACCACAATGGATGACATCTGCACCATACTGGACAAAGGAGAATCAGGTGCCCTGATACTGCTTGACCTATCCACAGCTTTCAACAGTGTCTTCCACCACACACTCATTGATCGACTACACCAGATTGGAATCACAGATAAAGCATTCAGATTTGTATCTGGGTTTTGTATCGCGCCAACTCACCGACAGGTCTCAAAGCGCTACTGACCAAGTACAGAACAAAAGATGGGAGAGATAGATAGGTGGCAGGTCTAGCAGTTCATTATTGAAGTGGGAACGCGTTCTTGAAGAGTAGAGTCTTCAGAGACTTCCGAAAGCGGAGGAGATTGGGCTCTCTACGAAGTGCCTCTGGCAGCTTATTCCAGTTGATAGGGGCCTGCACTGAGAACGATCTGCCTCCTTTGGTTGTTAGCTTAAAACGTGGTTGAGACAGTAAGAAGGAACCCGATGATCGCAAGATGCGTTTAGGTTCGTGGAGCTCGAGCCTTTCTTTTATATAGGCTGGCGCCTGTCCGTGTAATGCTTTGTGGCAGATACACATGCTCTTGAACTCCACTCTCTGCAGCATGGGCAGCCAGTGTAATTGATGGAGCAGGGGGGAGGCATGGGTCCTCCTTGGAACTCCAAAGACCAGGCGTGCTGCGTCGTTTAGAATGACCTGGAGACGGCTAATGGAATACTTCGGAAGACCGAGGTACAGCGCATTTCCATAGTCGATTCTAGACACTATTGTGGCTGACACAATAGTTTGCAGCATATTCCTCGAGAGCAGGGGGGCGAGTTTGCGTAGTTGCCTGATTAAGTTAGTGCAGCAGCCAACTACAGCAGAAACTTGATTAGCCATTAAGAGATCTTGGTCGATTTTCATCCCAAGACTCTTGACATTGGGGCATGATTTTGGGGCAGGGCCTAGCCCTTGGGGCCAGTATAGATCGCTCCAAGGGGACACCGCAGTTGAAACGACCAGGACTTCCGTTTTATCCGGATTGATTTTCAGCAGATTAGATGACATCCAGTTCACTGTGAAACGTAGGATGTCTTTAGCCACTGATTGTGCTGAGGAAGTGTTGTCGATGCTCAGCAAAAGCTGAGTATCGTCGGCATAGTTAAATACTTTGCACTTCATCTTTGCCAGCGACTCTACCAGTGGTTGCAAGTAGAGGTTAAATAGGAGTGGCGAAAGCGCTGACCCCTGCGGAACCCCGCAAACTAACCTGCCCACCTCTGAGGCCTGGTCTGCCAACTGGATCCTCTGCGTCCTTCCTGTTAGAAAGGCTGTGAGCCATTTAAGAGCCTGTCCCCCTATCCCGAACTCGGCCAGCCTATCCAAGAGCAGTGCATGGATGGCATCCTTTCTTACGGGGCGCACCTTGAGAGTCCGCCTCCCTCCCTTCACCTCGCAAGCCAAGCACACAATCTTCAGCATCCCCCAAGGCTCATCCCAACCCTCTTCAACGTCTACATGACACCACTCGCAGACAACATCAGATCACACAACATCAAAATCATTTCCTACATCGCTGACACACAGCTGGTTCTCTCGCTCTCAGTGACCCCACCTCAACGAAGACCAACTTCCACAGCTGAATGAAGAATGTCTCAGCGTGAATGAAGCACAACTGCCTGAAGCTCAACATTGACAAAACTGAAGTTCTGATCTTCGGCAGACACTCCGCCTTCTGGAATGACTCCTGGTGGCCATCGGAACTCGGACCCGCCCCCACGCCAAAAGACCACACCTTCAACCTCGGCATTATCCTTGAAAACTGATTCTCCATGAAATGTCAGGTCAACGCCATCTATTTAGCCTGCGCCCACACGCTCCGTTAAGTTTTCAAGTGGCTCCCCATCAGCACCAGAAAGATGGTGATTCAGGCCCTCATCACCAGGCAACTGGACTATGGAAACAGACTCTATGCAGCCACCACCATCCAACTCATGCAAAGACTCCCAGGAACCTCCGCACTGCACACCACGCCCTCGCACAGATACCTCGCATATGCCACTGCCGCTCCAGAGGACGCTTTTTCTACCATCTTGCCAGAAAAGCCTGGAACGCCCTCCCCCTCCACCTCAGCACCGCATCCTCATTGACCCACTTCAGGAAGTGGCGCAAGACCTGGCTATTCAACTGATACCTGCAACAAGCGCCTGGATACCCTCACGGGTGACAAGCCGCGCTCTCCAAGTACAACATAATTGATTGATTGACATCTAAACCTTCATCAAACGGATCTTCACTATCACTGTCAAGTAAAAGTGAAAAAGATTGTTGTGCCATGTCGATTTTTACATCAGAGAAACATGTGCATGTTGGATTGGCATTCAAACATTGTCCAAAAATCACACTAAAAGTCAACGGTTGTTCAATACCTTTCATTATCGATAGTAGTGTGTCAATAAATATTATGCCTCAGGAGAAATATGTATACGTGGCCTGCATCGACGCTCCTAAAAAGTCATGGTTCATTTGTAGCTACGATGAAGCATATGAACACAAACGTTTGAGCACCCATTTATGTACTTCAAGGTACAGGAGCAAATATGGGACTGATATTAGAACTATGACATGAATGTTCATTATGAAATTGTGAATTAATTCCTTTCGTTGTTTCATGGGTGGGAAAACTCAAGACTATGAAAGTACAATTACACATTAATGAGGACATTCGTCTGATTGCTCAAACATACAGATGAATTGCCTTTCACTTTCAGGAAGCTGTTGAAAAAGAACTTGAATCCTTACTTAAACACGAAATCATTGAGCGTTCCACTGGATCAACTCCATGGGTTTCTCCCATAGTGGTAGAACCCACAAAGGACAGTGAAGGAGCTGTACGTATCTACGTGGATATGCATCAAGCAAACAAGGCAATTGAAAGAGAACAACATCCAGGTCCGAACATTGCCCACATGATAACACGATTAAATGGTGCAGAGGTATTCTCTCGCCTTGTTCCGAAAAAAGGGTATCATTAATTGGAACTCGAGTAGAATTGCAGGTACATTACAATGTTTTCTACACATGTTGGCCTGTTCCGTTACAAAAGAATACGTTTTGGTGTGTAATCAGCTGCAGAGCTATTTCAAGATGTCATTTGACGTATTATACAACCTGTCATGAATGCTTTCAATTATAGTGATAACGTATTGGTTTTTCAAGCTACACAGGAGCATGACAAAGCTCTCACACCAGTGTGTAATTTGCTCACTGATATCGGTTTAACTTTGAATGCCAAGAAATGTGGGTACCATAAGACAACGTTAAAATTCTTTGGCCATATCTTTTCTGATGGTGGCATGACACCCGATCCAGTTAAAGTGCAAGCGATGTCAAGTGCCTTCCCCCACACAATGTTTCTAAGTTGCGGTCATTCTTTAGCATGGTCGGCTACTATTCTAGATATATGTGAGACTTTGCCACAGTCAGTGCGCCATTGAGAGAATTGACAAAAAAGAATGTTTCTTTTCTTTGGTCACATGAATGCAAGCAAAGCTTCCAGAAAATCCATCAAGCTATTGAGAAAGTTATTGAGATGGCATACTCTGACCCAAAGCTTCATACTAAGGTTGTTGTTGATGCTAGCCCTGTCGGGTTAGGCGTCATCCTTGCACAGCAGACACCGAAATGCTCAAGGACGTATCGTGGCATATGCAACTCAAAGTTTGTCCCAAACTGAACATGCTTATTCACAACCTGAGAAAGAAAGCTTAGAAGTGGTGTGGGCTGTTGAACATTTCCACGTATTCCTGTATGGGAAGCCCTTCAAGCTTGTGAAAGACCATCAAGCACTGTTAATTATGTTTGGCAATCCAAAGACAACAAGCATTGGCATAGCCAATAGGTCTCGCCTTTGGGACCTTATAAGTGTTTCGGTATCCAGCACAATATCCTCGGTGCAACAACATTAACTGTTGCATGGCTAAACACTTATTCGATCCCAAAGGCGAGGCCTATTGGCTATGCCAATGTTTGTTTTGTATTGAAGCTGTACACGAGGACACATTCATTTGTAGTAGGCACGGGGATATTATGTAATTTGCCCAGAATCACAGGTTGCTGAGCCGACTCCGAGATTAGAACCCGGTTCTCCAGTTTTAAAGTTGGCTGCTCTGTCCCTCTAAATATGCGAACGAGGAGACTTACACAGGCCCAAGGACAGGTGTGACTGAAGATACGTGAATAGGTCCCTCATCATGTGTGAAACGAACAGATATACACAGGTCCCTTTCCATGTGTAACCGAAGAGACTTGCACAGTTCCCTCTGTCGTTGAGGAAACATGCAAAGGGCCCACTACATATATGAATTAAGAGACATGCACAAGTCCCTCTACACACGTGACTGAGGAGACCAACTGGTTCCTCTGCAGGTGTGACTGAGAAGCCATGCACAGGTCTCTCTACATGTGTGATTAAAGAGAGATGCACATGTTCATCTGCAGGTGTGACTTAAGAGATAAGCACATGTCCCAGTATAGGAGTTAGACTGAGTGACATGCACAGGTCTCCCTACATGTGTGGTCAAAGAGACATACACAAAATTATTTGTAGACGTCACTGAGGAGACTATGTGACCAAAGAGGCCTACACATGCACCTTTGCAGAGTTTACTGAGGAGACATGCAGAGGTCCCTGTACAGGTGTCACTGAAGACAAATGCACAGGTCCCTCTGCAGATGTGACTGAAGAAAAATGCATAGGTCCATCTACATGTGTAGCTGAGGAGAAATACACAGGTCCCTCTGCAGGTGTGACTGACGAGACATGCAAAGGTCCATGTACGTATGTGACTCAAGTGACAGGCTTGGCCCCCTTCAGGTGTGAATGAACAGTCATTCACAGGTCCCCCTACAGCTGTGTCTGAAAACATGCACAGGTGATTCACTCAAGAGACATGCTCGGAGATCACTCTACAGGTGCGAGAGAGGAGGGTCACAAAGATCCCTTCTCAGGTGTGGACGAGGAGACACGCCCGAGCCCCCCTAGAGCTGTGACGGATGAGACATGTGCAGATGCGTCACCGTGACAGATGTGCTCTGATACCTTCTACGGTTAGCACAGAATATCCCTTGTGCAACAAAGCCCCACGCGCCTAGATAATGCAACATGCCACGTGCGCATTCAGTGTGTGTCGGTAAAGAAATGGACTTTCAATGCCACTTACAATCATTAACATTACCAACAGAGTGAAAACAACTATGCGCTGGCTGCCGTGTAGCCTAGCCTTGTGCAACTCGGGATCACTTGTTCCTAACATTGTGCACCTTTTCGTGTGCAGTAGAAATAGTCCTACCTTTCTTTCTTGCTTACTAGCGGGAATTGTGAATGCTAGAACACACACTGCATGTGCAGGTCCAGCTTTTCACACAGGCTCCCCTCCAGACTTGTAGCAGATAAGGGAGCCAGTGAACACGGATATCCTCGAGCAATCTGCCCAGGATCACACATCGCGGTCCCGTGTGGAAGTCAGGATTGAAGTTTTCTGGTTCTCCAACTGTAATCTCAATTACTAGTCCGCACCCGCCCCGTCCCAGTGCCCTCTCCCTACAGGTCAGCGCCACTCACTCGGATAGCGGTAGTAGAAGTCGTTCTCGATGTCGGAGGCGCTAAGGTTGTTGGTGAGCTCGTACCACGCCCGGGAGTCGGTCTCGTGGTCGTAGCGCACGAAGATGGCGAAGAGGATGATGGTGATGCCCTCGAGGATGGCGCAGATCACGGGCAGCTTGACCCGCATGTTGGTGGAGTAGCCGGTCATCTTGATGCGCGCGGGGTCAGGTGCCAGGGATGAGAAGAAGGCGCTTTACACACTGGTGACTGGGAGAGGAGCCCCGCAGCAGAATGAAGGGGGCCGGGCTCCATCGCAGCCGGTGCCTCCCGCCCCTGCAGTCAGCCGGTCCACTGGTTCGGCCCCGCCCCTGCCCCTGCCTTCAGCAGGTCCACTAGTCCAGCCGCGCCCACTCCCAGGGGAAGCGAAGTTATAAAGGTCCTCGGAACTGACGGTGAAGCAATACTCATCGCTGCCAATTGTTTCATGACGGGAAAATGCCCTGCTGCGTATTGTGAATAGCGCTGTAACTCGAGCTGTGAGTGAATACATACGCACGAGCTCTGCGGGATGAGTGGGAATTTTCTTAACGAGGAACCCTCTCGTAGCAGGACGACGTCTAGTATTTATATATATATATTTTTTTTTTTTATACCGGCAACATTATCCAAAGGTCCTAGTGCACTTTACAATAAACTTATGTGGTACAGAGGGATCAAAATTACCAAATATTACCCAATATATTCACATAAGGTCAAGAATGCCAAAATACTAAATCTTTAGAGAAACAAGCCTGCGAGTGGTGCGCGCGCGCGCCACAGCGAGCGATCTGTGTCTGGGCACGATAATTGAAAACAGATGTGGCCTGTGCGGGTAACCGCAAGCAATAGGCCGTGGGCGGAGAAAAGGCCTATTGCGTGCTGTCTTGCTTAGAAAGACACCCGCAAAGCCCAATAGCCTGGGAGACAAACGAAAGCACACGCACAAGCGTGTGGTGAGCTTTCTAAATTGAACGATGGGGTCTGTGACTGCAAGAATACAACATCGTGCATTGTCTGGGGAAAGATCAGAACCCTGCTGACTACTTCTCAAAAGTGCCTCTACAGTCCCCTGGCACCCATTCTAAGATGGCTTTCGCCTACCTAAATTTCATCATGAAATCAAGCACCCCAGCTGCCATATTGTTGGAACAAATTGTCACTGCCACGAGTCAAGACAGTGACATGCTAAAACTCAAGGACATTATTACACATCAGTCTTGGTACCAACACTCTCAAACTCTTACCATTGAAAGTGAATACCAGAAGTTTTAAAATGTCAAAGATGAACTGTCAGTCACTCAGGAAAGCATTATTCTAAGAGGTTTGGAAACTGTCATTCCAGAGAGTCTGCGACAACAGATAATTTAAGCGGCCCATGAAGGGCATTGTGGAATTGTTGTCACCAAACGAGCTCTCCGAGGCTGGGTCTGGTTTTCCACATCTCGACGAGAGAGTTGAAAGAGAATTAAAGGCCTGTCATCTATGCTACTGCCTATCATCATAAACCACTCAACACACCTTAAACATGTCAGAGTTGCCAACACATGCATGGGAACGCATTGCTATTAACTTCTTTGATCCTCTTAACAAATGACCTCACCTGATGGTGATCGTTGATGGATACTCCCATTTTCCATTGATAGAAGGTCTCTCATCCAACACTCAAGAAAGAGTCATTGAGTGATTAGACAGCATCTTCGCCACATGGGGTGTTCCTGTGATCTTAGAATCTTATAATGGCCCACCTTTCAATAATCAAGAATTCATAGACTTTTTCAGTCATCTTAATGTGAAGCATCAGAAGAGCACACCTCTTTGGCCACAGTCCAATGGCCTTGTGGAACGTTTCATGAGTACTCCAGTGTGCTGTACTAGAAAAGCTCGACCTTAAAACGGTCTTAAATTCGACTCTTTGAGCTTACTGTTTGAACGCTCACTCGAACAACAGGTGAAAGCCATGCAACCCTGATGTTCGATAGAGCCATGATGACCAAGTTACCTCAATGGACCAACAGAAGATCAAATACTGAGGAAGAAACCCACATGAAAGACTTGGATCGTAAGAGGAAAACGAAGGACTATGCAGACATGCGCCGACATACAAAAGGACATTACATTCACTAGAGGAGATCAAGTGCTTGTTCGTGAACATAGAAAATAAAAGTCTGATACTCATTTCAATGTTGAACCATTTGATGTTGTGACCAGCAGAGAAAACATCGTGACTACCCAATGTCCTGGAAACTCCATTACGCGAGATTCCTCGCATTTCTGATATATGGCTCATCACTAGTCAGGCACTAAAGTCAATATAGAGACTGGGTCTGAAAGGACAAGTGAAGACACTCTGACTGTCACTGTTTCTAGATCACCAAAAAGAACAATTGATGGACGGAATGCTGAACAATGTCAAACATTCACCCCCAGTACAGAGATATGGGTGTAAATCCATAGTTTATTTTGCCCACCATGCCATTCCAGTTCAAACCCAGCCATATGCAACTCAGTCTTGACCATGCTCCCCACGGGGACAGTCCAGGTCGTCCCTGGACTGGAACCAACAATCCTGGGACCGGTTTCGGGGTATCACCAATCATCAACCAGGATAGCTTGAATCTAGTGGCATAGTAAGCACAGGGCCCATATCTCTCCCTTGAGGAGCAGGGTCAAGACTTATTTGCATGTGGCTGGGTATAAACTGGAGTGGCATGGTCAGCAAAAAAAAGAACCAAATATTTTGACTGGGGGGTGAATGTTTGATTTGTTCCGTATTCCGTCCATCATTTGTGTGTCTTTTGTTTTGGTTTCTACATCACCAACGCCAGTCAGGGACACTTCTACTGCCTGTCCCCAGTTTCCGAAGTCATGGTCGAGATGTGTGACCAAAGCGCCACGAAGACTTGATGGAGCGCGATGGTGCTCTTTCATTTGTAGGGGTGCAACATATTCACGAGTAGTCTGCACCTACATTTAGTCTCTTGTTGTGTTAACATATGGTTAACATATGGTCATTAGAATGTACTCGGTAATAACATGTGGAAGTGAAATGAATAGAGTTATTACGTGTCATGTAAAGAAGTAAACATGGTTGTTATTTTTTGAGTAATATAACCTTTAGCATTTGTTTGTAATTAATTAACAAAGTCACTCATTTATAATGTAATGCATAGATTTAAACGTGCGCCAGATTAAAGTTGTACACAGATGTGGCAACACGAGTTTAAATGTGTAGAAATCAGAATGATTTGTGCATTCTTTTTTTTTTTTATTGATTGCTTGTAACAGATTGTCATGGCAGATACATTGCAAATAATACATTCAAATTCTATGATGTCTTCGCACAAAATTAAAGAAGGAAGAAGAAAAGGAACAAAGAAACAGGTCATAACAATGCATTATGCAAATCCCAAAAAAACAGTAGTCGGGGTAAAAAAAAAAAAAAAGAAAAGCAGACCGAAGGGATGAAAGAAGAAAAACCTTATTTTACTCCAACCATCTAGTGATTGGGGCCCAGATTTTCCTCCCGTATTCTCGTCTCCTCTGCCCTCTCAGCCTATGTATGGCCGATTCCATAATATATACAGCCAATAACCTATCCCGCCAATTGATAAACGTAGGAGACTCAGAGCTAATCCACTGGGAAGTTATACATAGTCTTACAATAGACATTGCAATAAATAAAAATCGGATCTCTGAACTTGTCCGAGCATTGCCCTCCGGATTACCTTCTAAGCCCAAGAATCAGGTTCAGAAAGGATTCAATATCCTGTAAATATTTTGCTAGATTAGGACAAGCAAAGAACATATGTAGGGCTCAAAAAATCCACAGCAGGCGATGTCCCACGCCTGCTACATGAGCTGCCCCGTGAGCCCCCCCACTTGGAGACCTTTACAGGAGTATAATATAAGACGAAGACAGACATAAAATATTGGGTCCTTAAGCTACCCGTTATTCCAATCTTATTGGCTAAGTCAAAACTGAATTCTGAATACTCATATCATCCGGAAGGCTTTCCAATAATGATTGATATATTATCCCTATCCGAGATCTAATCCCTATTGTGTCCACCAGAGCTATTTTCACCAGATTTAAACCCGTATGTTGCATAATTTTGCCCAAGAAACTCCTAATCAATAAAAACTTTAAAAAAAAATTCTCCTAGAGAGACCAAACTTCTCTAGTAAATTGCTAAAAGAAGCAAGTTGTCCTTCACAACAGACATCCCCCAAAACATTAATTCGTAGGTTTCCCCAACTAAAAGTGATTAGGTCTTGAAATATTGGAGGTAAAAGACCACGAGACAAAAAAGGAGTATATGCATTGATATTAGAGATCCTAAACCTGCGTCGTATCTTCCTCCAAATCGATTAGGTCGATTGAATTATTTTGAATTTAGTCTTCTTGTAATAGCTCGGCTCTACAATTTTGACTAAGCATTGCCTAGCATCGTCCCCAAGTGCTATTTCGTAAATGGTTGGTCTAGCTGTGACCGGAACATTTGCCTTGGCTCCTGTCAGCAATATCCCCATATGTTGTTACAGTGCTGCCCAATGATACAGAAGAAGGCTGGGCACACCCCAACCACCCCTCAATCTTGGAAGCCTCATTCATTTGCTGGCCCTTCTAGGTCTACGATATCCCCATAAAAATTTTAAGCATGCTCTTTCCGCTTTATCAATACAAAATGCCGGAACTTCCAGGTGTATAGACCAGAACAGATATAAAAACTTTGGAAAGATCAGCATTTTGATGACATTGCAGCGACCATGCATTGATAAATGTAGATGATCTAATCCCTCCAATGTCTTGTTAAAACTACTAATCACTGGCAGAATATTTACCTCTGGTATACACGCTACTGAAGCTGTAATCTTCACCCCCAGATAGGTAGCTACAGAAACGGTTGGAATATCTGCCGGGAGCATTGTATCTGCATGCAAGATCTGAGTTTTATCAACATTTAATTTATATTCTGAAACAGAACCAAATTGTTCAGCCAGGTCCTTCACTGCCAGAAGGGCAGATCTTATATCGGTCGTAAATATCACAATATCATCAGCGTATGCCAATGATTTATACTCTATATTATAGACCTTTGCTGCTTTAATATTCACATTTGCATCCAATTTATTAAGAAAGGGATCGATATATAACGCAAATAATAATGCAGAACAAGGGCATCCCTGCCTGGCACCTCTACTTATGCCAAACGCTTTAGACTCTTGTCCAGATAAACAGATTCGAGCTTCAGGCAATGCATAAAGTGCCTGAATTGCTTGGATAAAATCGATGGATAGTCCCTTCCATTGTAGGACAGACCACAGAAACCTTCAGGAGACCCTGTTGAACGCTTTCTCTGCGTCCAACAGGATCATCCCGAGAGGTGACCTCGTGGCCTGAGCCCAATCAAAAAGGGCGCTGGCTCGCCTAATATGGTCTGTGGTGTCCCGGTCAGGAATGAACCCATCTTATCCACCCTTGAAGCTAAAATTTTGAAAAAATCTTAGTGTCAGCACTAATAAGCGAGATGGGCCTATATGATGAAGGGCTAAGTGCGAGTTTGTCTTTTTTTACAAAAACTACCATAGTGGTCTTCCACCAAGAATCCGGTGTCTGACCCTTTTGAACTAGTTGAAATAGAGACTCGAGCTCTGTTCGAAGTACTTGTTGGAATGTCCAATAAAATTCTAGGGGAAGCGCATCGGGACCCACAGCCTTGCCAGCAGCTAATGAGGTTATTGCATACTCAACCTCTTCCCAGGTAATCGGGGCGGCAAGAATCTCAATTTGTTTTGGCGTAACCTTCACGGTTTCATGATCCCTAAACCATTCTTCTAACGGTGCCGCTGCCACATCCCCTTCCTCTGTATATAATTGCTGATAGAAATTCTGAAATACCTTCATAACTTCCACCGGAGAGTCCTGAATCTGATCCAGATGGTCTTTAATCCTGCAGATCCTATTCGCGACTCCCCTCTGTTGTATACGTATGGCCAAGAGTCTCCCTGTGTTTTCCGCGTATTCATAAATATCCAGCCGGCGCTGTGCATATATAATGGTGAGTTCTTCCCCAAAATATTGGTGTATTCTGGCTTTTATTACCGCAATACGCTGCAGACACTCATCAATATTTTGATCCTCCCTTATTTCCCTCATGAGCTCTGCCTCAGCCATCCTGAGCTGTTCCACCCACCCTCTAATCTTTTCCTGTATCACCCTCTGCCGATTCAGAGAGAAACTAAGAGTCTCTTTCCGCACAGCCACTTTAAAGGCATCCCATACTGTAATTTCTGCTGCAGTGCCTCTATTCATATTTAAAAAAATCTGTTATCCATTTGGCCATGTGCACACAATATGCGTGGTCTAATAATAGCTTCCTTTCAAACATCCATGTTGTCTGGGGTCGGGGGGAGCTACTTATGGGAAACTCCATGACTAACAGGTTATGGTCAGACATTGTCCTAGGGTGGAGCTCAATACTGACCTTTTCGGCAATTTGGTTTGAAATAAAAAAATAGTCCAAACGAATACATTTATTAAGGGGTGCCGAAAAAAAGTTGCACCCTGGATCTCCCAGCCTATGCCTATGCCAGACATCAGCCAATCCATGTTACCTAATGAGTCCCTGTAATGCCTTAAAGGTCCTACCCTTTCTACCCTGATACGGAATGTTGCTAAAAAAATCAAAACTGCTGTCAGGATTAATGTTAAAATCCTAACGGAGATGGCCATGAGGCCAGTTCTATGCTTAAAAGATTCAGCACTTCTGGATCGTCCAAGTTCGGTACATACAGAGAACAGATTGAAAACAGGGTACCATTAATTCCTGCTTCCAGAATCGCCCACCGTCCTGGTTTATCCTCCTTGATTCGGTTACATGTTATCACACCATGCTTTGCTAAAATAGCTATGCCCCGAGTGGTAGTACCTTGACGAGTACTAGCCAATAAATCAAGGCCCAGATCCTTCAACCAGCCGTGATTGTTCCAGGGTATGTGGGTTTCTTGCAAACACAGCACATCTATCTGCATATATCTAATGAGCTTAGCCAGCAAGCCTCTTTTCTTCCTATCATTAAGACCACAGATGTTTAAGGAGCAGATACGGATTTTACCCTTTCTTTCCAACATCCTTATAAATTACGAGCACTTTGACAGAATTCACAGAATGATGCAAAAGATTCAAGTAATCTGTCCGAAAGACATTATTAAATGCGTTCAATCTAACATAGAAATGACTGCCATGACAATCCATAAAAGACGACAATAGTAACCCCCAACCCCCCAACCCTCCAACCTGGAACCCCCCACCCACCCCCCCCTGCTACCCCCCACCACAAAAGGCATAAGGACCAACGGTCCCTGGTGATGAAGAGCTAAGCCACCACCCCTTCCACAAAGCTAACCCCCCCTTCCAGTTAAGTATCCTGCATACTGCAAACACACAAAACTACAACTCACAGGCCTTTACAGAAAACTAAGAACAAAACAAGAAGAAAAGGCAAAGAAAGGAGCTAAAAAGAAGGAAATGCCGCCTCAGAGATCAGGAGGCCATAAGTGGACAGTCCTTCTGAGCCCACACTGGAGAACCAAAAACCTTCAATTCCCATATCCTTCCCATCACCTACAGTGATGCCAAAAATTATTTTGCCTGAACTTCAGACTGAAAAAAGTGTGTTTGCCCCTGAGACACCACCTTTAATTTGGCCGGGTTAAGCAAAAAAACCTGAGCCCCCTTTGCCTGGAATTGAGGGATTAACTGACGCAACAGCCACCTTTTCTCGACAGTTGCCTGACAGAAGTCAGACCTCACAAAGAAATCACAACCCTTGCCCACCCTTTTCCGATCAGATCTAGCCAAATCATACAGGGCCTCCCGGGCTAAGAAATTATTAAGGCAGATAAGAATTGCACGTGGCCGATTGTCGACTTGATCCCCCTTTCTATGTTGAATAAAAGGTAAATCGATGGGCCCTCTCAAATTCTGTTTTCCAATCCCAATGCTTAAGTTCTGGGAGTGCTTCCTCAAAGAGTTCAATGACAAACTGCCTGACATCTGTACCCTCATTCCCCTCAGAAATACCCAAGATTCGCAAGTTATTTCTTCTTGACCGATTTTCAAGATAAGTCAATTTCCACAGTGTGTCATCTTTCAAAGTTTTTATAGACTCGGTCAGCGTTTTCTGTACGGCCACCTCATCTTCCAACAGAGAAATTCTGGCTTCTGCTTCGCCAATTCTCACTGCAAAATCAGAATAAGTCTTTGCTACCCTGCGTATGGAATTTTGAAGTTTGCGACACACACCTTGGATGCGAGAGCTCTCTGCTCTAGTCTCCTCCCGATGAGCCATGATAATCTGATATATTGTGGAGAGCGTGATTTCCTCGGGTCCCCTTACATTTGCGCTGGCCGTTCCTGAAGGTGCCGCTCCATGCGTAACTACCTTCCAGTCTAATTTTGGTGAAAAAGAATAGTCCCATATCATTGAACCACCCGCGATCTGCTCAGAGAGAGTGGCTTGAGCTTTCAATTTACAGACCGTTCCCAGATTACATGGAAATTTTCACCGTCATCCTCCCCATGCAGGCTACTGATGTCACTCTCTTCCCCAGCCCAGTCTTTCCCACAGCTATCGTCGCCTGAGGAGTTAGAATGGTCCGGCAAAGAAAAACATTTATCAGCTGGGTCCTCCTTTTTTGTTGTTCCTGAGGCAGCAGCCTCGTCATGAGGTATCTGTAGACTAACTTCCACATGACGAACCCCATTATCAATATTATTCCGATCCGCTACCACTTTTGCCAGTCCAATACTCGTAGAAAAACTCAGAGACTCCAATAATGCATTGGGTTTGATGATTAATCGCTGATCCAACTGAAGCCACCAGAGAGCTACCATTGATCACCAAACCTTCTTGGTTTCCGGCCTCCCTGCTGCCACCAGGAAGGTTGTCAGCGACCTCAGATGTGCGATCACCCCCACAACCAGATGCTACCCCATTCACTTCTTTCACTGTAGATTCATCAAAAAGTACTTCCCTACCTTGGGTTGCATCTTCCACAGGTATGGGAGCGGCCGCTGGGGTCGACAAATGCATTCCAGTTCTCAAAAACGCTGTTGCACCGTCTACGGGATCACGCAGTAACCTGCCCTTCCTGCTTTGTGCTTTGAAGAGGGCAGGGACCGTCTGCCGCCCTCAAACAGAGACATTGCTTTTTCCAATTTGGTCCCCCGCCCCTGATAGTCCTGCTGGCGCTCCCGCAATAGACCAGCGTCCTCTGGCATCAACAGTCACCCAATCGCCATCCGGGGTAGACTTCACTGGACTTCCTGCCCCCGAGCCCGTCACCGGCCCGCGAGTCTTGCTGCCCCTGGTGGACGCCTTCAGCTGCATCCGGAAGATGAAGCAGGTAAGCAGGGCGGGAGAAGCTGTCAAGGTAGAGGTGCTCACGGAAGCCAATCTTGAAGGCAATGGCAGCCCTCACAGCCAAATCCACGAATGCCAAATCAGTTAGGATTGTCCAGAAATGTAGACTTTACTGCCACACTGCATAACTCCAGTCGGAAACCATGAAAGAGGAGGTTCGCAGGGAAGAGGTCTTTCGGCCAGCTCACTCGGCCGCCGCTGTGGCCGCCATCTTGCCAGCACTCTATGATTTGTGCATTCTATGGGCCCGATTCACAGAACAAACTTAAGACAAAATCCTAAACTTAGTACCATTTTGGTATTCACAGAATGCACTTACTACTTCTGGTATTCACAGAATGAACTTACTACTTTTGCGATTCACAGAATAAACTTACTACTTTTGCTATTCACAGAATGGATTTAAGACTACTAACTTTACGTCCGCACTCGGGCCGGAAATTCCGGCCCGGAGGCGGAGCTTCCGGCCCAGAGGTGGAGATTTTAAATCTCCGCCACTGGCCGGAATCCCCACCTCCGGGCCGGAAGCACCGCCTCCGGCCCGGAAGCCCCGCCTCCGGGCCGGAATTTCCGGCCCGAGTGCGGACGTAAAGTTAGTAGTCTTAAATCCATTCTGTGAATAGCAAAAGTAGTAAGTTTATTCTGTGAATCGCAAAAGTAGTAAGTTCATTCTGTGAATACCAGAAGTAGTAAGTGCATTCTGTGAATACCAAAATGGTACTAAGTTTAGGATTTTGTCTTAAGTTTGTTCTGTGAATCGGGCCCAATGTGTTTATGTAACATGATGGTTTAGAACTGCTTAAGTAAAATGTTTTTTTATATGCATGTTTGTAGGGCCCAAGTGCTTATTCTTATGTTGGCTGATTTCTGTAGGCCTGAAATGGCAGCTCACGTAGAGGGGTAAGAAAAGCTAAAATTCATGTGCACGTTGGATTTATTCTGTTCTCACGTTTCTGTTGCAGGTGGAGAAAGTCGTCTTTGTTAGTTAGAATAACGCCTTTTGTTTTAGGAGTTAGGCTCGGGGAGGAGAGGATACTTTTATGCAAGGAATGCTGATAATTGGGAGTCTGTGTTCTTTCTCACTGAAGGAGGCCTGGGAATCAAGGTCATCGAGCCAGGAGCTGGGTGTATCCAAACTAACTGGAAAATCACCTTTGAGCAGTGCCCAGCAGGATAAGGTGATCGAGATGCAAGCAATGGGCGTGTTTTGTGCTTTGTGTTTTGAAGTAGGGACAGTGACCCAGGGGTTGAGCCAGGAGAGGAGGTGAGGAGATCGATGGAGAGGGAAGGAACATCTTAGAACGAGCTCTGTAGCTTTAGCTACTTGACCCATACAACGTGAGTGCACTTCTTAGAAAGTCTTCATGTGCTGAAACCTTGTCCTGATCTTGTCCGGGAAATGCTAAGTAGGGATGTCACAGTAGTAATAGTGTAGGGATAGACTAATGCTTTTACTCACCAATCCCAAATGTACACTGATCTTGACGTGGGGGCAATCATTGCCTGCGTTCTGATTCTGGAATTTGTCATTCTTTTCATGCTACAGTGTTTTAATCTTGCCCGTAGGTTCAGAATTGTATTAGTTCCAATGTACTTTTACAACCTCGTCTTGAGGGGTCTGTGCATATAGTTATTTTTGGCTGTGTAATAAACCCACTAAATTGCAATACTGAGTCTGTGATTCTTCAGAGTCATGGTTCTTTAAAGTTGTTATTTTGCTTTAATGAGTTGTTTCTCCCCTCTACACTTCTCAGCAGGTAACAAAAATTAATTGGCATAGGGTTCTGGAGTAAATTTGTAGAGAGGAAACCGGCCCTATCAGGCTCATTGAAGAGTGTGTATATATATTTGTAAAAATTGTCATTTTTTATTTAACAGAGGGGGAGATGTAGTGTTATGTGGGTTTGTAGTGAAGGAAGACTTGTGGATCCTGACTGACTCAGTAAAACTGTGACGTAAGTATTAGAGCGTAGTGAAGTGAAAGCAAGTTTATAATATTGAGTTTGTGGTTACACGCAGATGAATAAAGACGTATTATATTATGCTCCATGTGTGGCATAGTCATTGGCGAGTACCCGTGTGGGGAGGACGCTACAAAAGTGATGTAGGTTCAACATACGTTAAATAGTTTGTAGAAACATAGATGAACTGCAATATTATTGATTAAAGTGACCTTGAACAAAGTGTGTCCATAAATTAAAATGTCCATAAAAATGCTTTTAGTAGTCCCCAACAGAGATAGTATTAAGGCACAATTATTGCTTTCTTGATAAGCCAAAAACATTAGACAAAACTAAAGGCACTTAACCCAGACCAATCTGGTGGCCAAGCATTTTGTAGCACTTAATTGTACTATCACAACTTTACAGAGGCACTCAGATTTTCTTCACCTTCTGCTCCCCGACTTCCCACCAGAGATCAAGAATCTCTGACTGCCTCACATCCAAGTGACATGGATGGCCTCTGCTCTCTAAAGCTCTACTGCTAAGATCCACCTACCTGAAATATTAGCTTTCACATCATGCCTATCCCTACTACTACCAGTTCCTCTTCTCAACACACACCTACAATCGCTCCACCGGGAATACTAGTGTGCAATATGACATCAGCATAAGTTTGATGTGCTTCGTCACTTCCACCTTCAGGGGATTTCAACCACTGACATTCCAGAAAATGTGCCTACATTTAATTTCTCACATCACCAAATAGCTGATCAATCGTTTGATGTAGAGCAAAGAGCTTCCTACTTGGCGTATCAAGTACTACCTTGTTTGAATGAATGGATGAATAAAAAAATGAATAGATGAATGAGAAACGTGGTATAGTGCAAGGAGAACTGTGGAAATCGAAAATAATTGCTGTTAGCATGGGCTGAAGCCATCTTGGTTGTGGCATCCATTTTGTTAGCCATGTGATTCTTCCGTCTTCACTGTTGCTTGCCTTTCTATTCTGCTTGAGTCATCAGCTTTAGTTAACTCCTTCTATTCTAAGCTCAAGAAATGTATGAGCTCAGAAAGGCCTGTAGCTGCTAGAATGCACCTGTTTGAAAATGAAACTGCCCATCATGTCTTACTGATGTAAGCAGTTCTGTTTCCCCTCCCACTTTGCTGACTAAGTGATTTCCCATTTGCCCATGTTTGTCAGTAGTTATTCTTGTGTAGGCCTGTACCTTCTATTTGTAACTACATGCTTACCAGTACAGAAAACTCTGTATATAAGCACCATGGTCTGTGTATTCAAGCCACTACCTCCTGGAACACTTGAGGGTGTTGTATGGACTTGGTCTCACTCATGAGTGAATAAACTTGTTCTTTGAATTTCAGCTTCAGTGCCAATCTCTTCTTTGTTGGTTTAAGGACCCGTGGACAGATAAGGACGAGCCCCTGCACGGGTGGGCCTATAAAAAGGCTAATTTCCACAGAACCATCAGTGAGCTCAACAAGTTATGTTGGCATTCAACTGCAATCGAACCACATGCTTCCGGTTAACCTGACAGACAGAGCGAGCAGTTATGCTATTGGTGGTGAATGGAAGAATGTTCCTCCAGCTTGGGTGGGCGCAAGGTGGCAAAAAAGAGCTGCCATCAAGTCAAGCACAACGAAAACAAGGAACCATCAGCAGGTGTGATTCTAACGAGTGAAGGTTAGATGTGGAAATTTGTTGTATATGGTGACAGGGTATAAAAACAGGGCCGATACCATGGAATATCATTAATGCAGGTAAATGCATCTACTGACAAAAGGGAATGGTACAAACTAAAAAGAAAGCATTAAATGTCCAAACAGCAATCCATTTAGAGGGTACCATTAACTACTAGAGCACAAACTATTTGTTTCAAACAGTTTCCTGCACCTTTAAAAATCTACTCTCATCCATTTAAATGGAACATTAAAAAAAAAAATGTTGAAGTCTACCAAATGTTACTATTTTCAAATTAAGGACCTGTTAAGCAACAGAGAGGATGGTTAGCCTGAGTAAACAGATGTGGTTAGGGGATGATGGACTCACATAGGAGTCTCTCATTAACTATTTCAGCCCCTTTAAATACATCATGCAGTAAGTGACTACAAACTCATACTTCCACTCACAATTTTAAAGCAGTTGAATTCATATTTGCATTAACACACCAATGCCCATTTACTTCAGCCAGCTTCATTGAAAAGGGTTACATTCAACAGCGCCCATTCCAGCACAATGAGCTCACTTTAGTCTTGAATCTAGAATGTTAGCACTCCTGCTGTTTATTAGAAACCCCTATGAAGTATCTATGGTAGAACACTGGAGAGTCAACTGACAGACTTCTGTGGGTCTTGTTTGTACAAGTTTTTCTCAGCATGCCAGACTTTTTATTCCTGGCATCAAAAAGGAAGATAGCTGAAAATGTATAGAAAATGTGTCTTTATTTTAAATTTATAGATTATTAACTATAATTCATGTGAAATAATAAATCCCCTTATTTTGTTCATTTGCTGCAGTCTCTGCCATAGAAAATGACTTCAGTTCTTCAGCCAGGAGTGCCAATCTTTGTCATCAATATAGGATGCTAGCGTTTTATTTGTTTTATAGTACTCTGTGCTAAGGTTGCAGTACAACACTGGTGTATCAACTGACTGACTGCTGTTGGTGTAGGAACTTCATGTGTCTTTCTGCATTTCAGAATGTTTTACTGAAATGGATGAGCAAGATATTTGAGAACTCAGAGAAAATATGTCCTCATTTTAGCTTTCTGGAGCACTAACCATAATTTCTATAAGAAAATTAATCCTCTCATTTTGTTCATTACTAAAGGAAATGCTTTAGGTTTTATAGCTTTAAATCTATCAAGATAGCTTTAGCTGTGCCACACGTTTGTCATATAAATACAGAATGTTATCGCTCTAGTTGTTCATCAAAACTCTGTTTTGAAGCAGCAGTAGAACACTGGGGAATCACCTGACAGACTGTTGCTGTTGTCGAAAGTAAGTTTTACTTGGCATGTCAGGCAACTATCTCACATGGATGAGGATGAATTTATAGAAAATGTGCGCTCATTTTAGCTTCTCGAGCGCCTTCCATAATTACCAAGAAAAAATCCATATTCTATCAAACACAGTCTATAAATTTAAGCAGAAAAATCAGCCTTTTTCACAGGATAAAATGACTTTAGAACTCACCACAATTTCTAAATTTATTATGAGACCAACTAAGAATTATTTATGTTGTGACTAATATGTGCTATAGCTATATATACAAGAGGGGGACAAGGAGCTAATAAAGGTCCAGTACCCAGGCACCTAAAACATAAATCAATAAATCCAGAGGGTACTGTTCTTATAGAAGGGGAGGAAAACTAGGTTTGAAGTGAATAATTGTGAGAAGTTGGCCTGGTATATGATGCTCACTAGTTAAAGTGATCACCTTGTACCATGCCAAGCAACCCTTATGGTGTGGTTGTAAGTCAACCTTTTCGGACTAGCTGCCCTAGTGGTAGCGTAGGCTAAGCAGTCTTTGAGGCTAAACTCGTGAAGCGTGTTAAGCCAGCTGTTTTACCAAATGTAACCCCCTTTTATACCAATGAAAGGACACCACACAGATATATATTCAAAATATATATGTATTTATTTCTCAAAGTAACCCCTAGTCTCTTTATGAGAACAGGAGCACAAATCGTCAAACAAGATTACAGTAGAATACACAGAAGTTGCACTTTATATGGATAGGCCCTGGTGGCCGCTATACTAAAATAGTGGTATAAGTACCATGAACAGAAAAGGGAAAAGGCCTAGGGCCTCTAGAATCGCTGGGCCTACAAGGAGCTAACTTCAGTTAGTGACCAGGAGGTCCACGGGTGGCGTGTGCAGAGCAAATAGTCACACGCGTGCTCCCATAGGTTTCAATGGGTGCGTAAAAAGTACAAAGTTACTGCAAAAAGGATCTTCCGGATGGACTAGGAACTCAAGATTTGGAACACAGGCACTAGAGATGTAATACTACACTTGGGCACAGGAGTGCCAGCTTCACCTCACCCACAGGAAGCGGGTGCATAGGCCTCGAAGTGCGTCGGGTTTCTTCTATCTGTTCCGTGGAGCCTGAAGACAAAGATGCTGCAGGCGGTCGGTCCGGGAGAGATGCGGTGGATCGGAGCGGTTGAAGACCTGTAAGCAGAGGGGACAGTGTTCACAGTCACTAGCCAGTGACCAGCGTGGCACCAGGTGGGTACCAGGCAATGTCGGGTGCAAACAGGAAGAAAGGTGTAGCTTGTCTCTGCAGCCACGTGGTCCCTGGAGGTTGACGACGTCCAGGAGTCGGTTCACGAGCTGTCCCACGCAGGCTCTCGCTGTCGGCGGTGTCGGCGACTTGATCGAAGCAAACAAGCCTTGGCAAAAGCAATTGTTGTAGGAGATGAAATAAGCTGATGGTTCTGACCCGCAAGGTCAGAGGGACTGCTCCTTTGGAGGGGAGCAAGGGCCAGTCTGGAGCAACCAGACCAGCGGTGTATTTCTTGAAGTTCGTCGCCAAGATGGCTACTAGCCAGCGGGCCAGCAACCGGTTAGGCGCGTCGAGTGGCAAAATGCAGAAGGGCCCCACGCAGATCGTGGAGATGCTGGAGGGCTCACCTTTGGTGCAGATGCTGCTCGAGGGTTGGGCTTCTCAGATCCCAAAGCACAACTTGGAGGGAGTCTCGGTTGTTGCACTTGTCAGCTTGTCGTGGTCGTTTCAAGATGGCTGGCTCCACGTGTCTCGGTGCCTCCACGGGTCTCCTCTTTTCAGGGACTGTGGATCGGGCGGTGAGAGGTTTGGAGGTCCAGGTCTTGTCAGTCTCTGGGCTCGGGCTCCGGCGGGAGGCGGCGGCAAAGCAGACGTTGATTCGCTGGATGGTGCTTGCGTTAGCAAGGTGGTCACTCCCTGACCACAGGGGAGATTTCCTTCAGTCTTCTGTGCAGCAGAATGTCGAAGTTCCCGTCTTCTTCTTAGTTTCAAGTTGATTCCAGGATGTCTGAAGTCTTAGGACACAGCTCCTACCTTTAAGCGGATTCTAGGGGCCGGACTACCTGCTAGGTCCCTCCCTATGGGTGGGACCAGGAAGGGGGGTGGTTACACCCCCAATCCTTTGTCCAGCTCGCCCCAGGCCCGGGACTGGTGTGCCCCAGGACCGGTTTGAACTGGCATATGCACCGAGGCTCCTTGTGAGCCACAGGCATGTCTGGTTTCTTTCAAGCCCTACCTGACCAATACAAAAAATCCTGTCTGGGGTGGTGCATGCACCTCCCCTGGCAGGAAACCCTTTGTCCACACCTCCCAAGCTGGAAGGACTCCCAGCAGCAGGAGGGCAGACTTGTGTCTGTGGTGGCAGCATCCATTTTGTGGAGCTGAGGCTATGTCTGATTTTACCCGGGTTTCAGGTACTGTACATGTTGTGTCCCTCTAGAAGGGTGGAATGCTAACCCCGTCGCCAGAATTGGCGAGGGGTTAGTATTCCAATTCGTATGACACCTTACTCGACATGTTTTGATAAAGCCAAACCAAAGATAGCATTTAACCGCGAGGTTCATAATGCACTTAAGAGTATATGGTATGACGATATCTGGAAACAGTAGAAGGAAGTTGTTCCGACCACTGCAGACAGGCTCAGCTCATGCCAGAGCACCATCTCACATGGAACCAAGCACTCTGCCTTCAGGATTGTTAAGGCCTGCCATAGGAGTGACTTATAGGTTAACATGTGTCCCATTTAAGGTTAGGTATAGGTATACTACACCTAAGTAAGAGGTGATTACACCAACTTACCCCAGCTGAGTGATCAGCCAGTTGTGTCAAATTGTTAGGCCAAGCCTGGGGTGGCATAATACATGCTTCAGCCCCTGGCAGGCCTTGGGTACACCAATGCCCTGGGTACCTAGTGTACACTGGTACAGGGGCTGACAGGGTGATCCACTTCCAATTGGTTATGCACCTAGGGTGCATAGTTTTAATTTAGTAGATAGAACAGCAGGCTGGGGGTCTGATTGGCAGGCCCACATCCTCAATATGTCAAAAACCAGTGAAGCAAAAAGCAAAAATTTGGGGTGACCATAGGATAGCAGACCCTACTCTCCTACACAACCCCCCCCCCCCCAAACGCTGGGACATTAAACTAGCCTTGACCAGTCTCGTCTTCATGTCCTAAGTGGAAGTACCTGAAGAGACCATCTGCATTCCCATGGTCAGTACCTGGCCGGTGCTCCAATGTAAAGTCCATCCCCTGTAGGGAAATGGACCACCTAAGCAGTTTGGGGTTTTCACCCTTCATCTGATTTAGCCACAAGAGGGGCTTATGGTCGGTCTGAATCTTGAAGTGAGTGCCAAACAAGTCTGGCCTCAGCTTCTTCAGGGCCCACACCACAGCGAAGGCCTCCCTCTCAATAGCTGACCAATTCTTCTCTCTGGGGGTCAACCTTCTGCGAATAAAAGCAATGGGTTGGTCTTGACCATCTACATTAAGTTGTGACAGCACAGCTCCCACACCCAACTCAGAAGCATCTGTTTGGACAATAAACTCTTTGGAGTAGTCAGGACTTTTCAGGATAGGTGCAGAGCACATGGCCTCCTTCAGGTCATCAAATGCCTTTTGACAGCTTACTGTCCACTGAACCTTTTTGGGCATCTTCTTGGATGTCAGATCATTAAGAGGAGTCACAATGGACCCATAGTTCTTAACAAACTTCCTGTAGTACCCAGTCAAGCCCAAGAAAGCTCGAACTTGAGTCTGGGTGGTTGGAGGAGACCAGTCCTTGATGGATTGTATCTTACTCTCCAGTGGTTGAACTTGGCCTCCACCTACAAGGTGGCCCAAATATACAACCTTACTCTGCCCTATCTGGCACTTAGTAGCCTTGATAGTGAGGCCTGCCCTTTGCAGAGCCTCAAGAGCCTTCTTCAGGTGGATCAGGTGATCCTCCCAGGTGGAGCTAAAGACAGCAATGTCATCAAGATATGCTGCGCAAAAGTCATCCAACCCAGTAAGGACTTGGTTCACCAGCCTTTGGAAGGTGGCAGGTGCATTCTTCAGACCAAAGGGCATCACCACAAACTGGTAGTGCCCACCTGGGGTTGAGAATGCTGTTTTGGCCTTAGACTCCTCAGCTAATCTGATTTGCCAATAGCCAGCTGTCAAGTCAAATGTGCTCAAGAACTTAGCAGAAGCTAGTTTGTCTATGAGCTCATCTGCCCTTGGAATAGGGTGTGCATCTGTCCTGGTGACAATTGAGTCCTCTGTAATCCACACAGAACCTCATCTCTCTCTTGCCATCTTTGGTGTGAGGTTTGGGGACCAGAACCACTGGGCTAGCCCAGGGGCTCTCTGAGGGTTCAATGACACCTAATTCCAGCATTTTATGTACCTCAGCCTTTATACAGTGCCTGACGTGGTCAGGTTGTCTGTAAAGCTTGTTCTTTACAGGCAGACTGTCACCAGTGTCCACCACATGGGTACACCAGTCAGTTTGACTAGGTATCAAGGAAAACATATGTGAAAATGATTGTAGAACCTGTCTACATTCAGTCTGCTGATGGGCAGTGAGGTTGCCTCCAAGGGTCACTCCTTCAACTGAGCCATCTTCAGGGTTCTGAGACAACAGGTCTGGGAGAGGGTCACTCTCTTCCTCCTGTCCCTCATCTGTAGCCATGAGCAAGCCCATGTCTGCCCTGTCAACATATGCTTTAAGCCTGTTAACATGGAGTACCCTGTGGGGACTCCTGGGAGTTCCTAGGTCTACCAAGTAGGTGACCTCTCCCTTCTTTTCCAGGATTGTATGGGGTCCAGACCATTTGTCTTGGAGTGCTGCTGGGGCCACTGGCTCCAACACCCATACCTTCTGTCCTGGCTGAAACTCAACCAAGACAGCCTTTTGGTCATGCCAAGCTTTCTGTAAGGCCTGGCTTGCCTCAAGGTTTTTAGATGCCTTCTCCATATACTCAGCCATCCTGGAGCGGAGACCAAGTACATAGTCCACTATGTCTTTCTTAGGCTTTTTGAGAGGTAACTCCCATCCTTCCTTCACTAAACACAGTGGGCCTCTTACAGGGTGCCCAAACAACAATTCAAAGGGGCTGTAGCCAACTCCTTTTTGTGGGACCTCTCTGTAAGCAAACAGAAGGCAGGGTAGAAGGATGTCCCATCTTCGCCTGAGCTTTTCAGGTAATCCTTTGATCATACCCTTTAGGGTCTTGTTGAATCTCTCAACAAGCCCATTGCATTGTGGGTGATAAGGAGTGGTGAACTTGTAGTTGACACCACATTCCTTCCACATAGCTGTCAAGTATCCTGACATGAAGTTGGTACCTCTGTCAGAAACTACCTCCTTAGGAAACCCCACTCTGGAGAATACTCCCAGCAGGGCCCTGGCCACAACAGGAGCTGTAGTGGTCCTAAGGGGAATTGCCTCTGGATACCTGGTGGCATGATCCACTACCACCAGTATAAATCTGTGCCCAGATGCAGTGGGAGGATCCATGGGACCCACTATGTCTATTCCCACTCTTTCAAAGGGGACCCCCACCACAGGTAGTGGTATTAGGGGGGCCTTTGTTGTGCCACCTGATTTGCCACTGGCTTGGCAGGTCACACAGGAGCGACAAAACTCCTTGGTATCTTCATTCATGTGAGGCCAGTGAAAGTGAGGGACAAGCCTGTCCCAAGTCTTATTCTGGCCTAAGTGTCCTGCTAAAGGAATATCATGGGCCAAGGTAAGAAGGAAGCCCCTAAATTGCAGAGGTATAACCAACCTCCTGGTAGCACCAGGCTTGGGGTCTCTAGCCTCTGAATAAAGGAGCCCTTCATCCCAATACACTTTATGGGTACCTTGAGCATTCCCAGCAGCCTCAGCAGCAGCCAGCTGTCTGAGGGGTTCAAGAGAGGAACAGGATAACTGAGCCTGCCTCAAGTCAGCCCTTGAAGGTCCCCCTGTCCCCAGAAACTCAACCTGATCAGGTTCAAGCTCTTCAGGGACAGTTCCTTCAGGGTCCTCTAGATCAGCTTCCTGGGAAGGCTGATCATCACTCTGAGGCAGGGGGGAAGGCACAGCCTTGACCCTCCTGTTCTTCTTCTTGGTAGGTGCTTGGTCCATTGTTCCAGGATCCAAGACCTGATGTTCAGTGAGGCACTTTTTGGCCTGTGACCTGGTCACAGCAAGGACATGTGACGATATACCTAACATCTCTGCATGAGTCCTGTACTCCACTTCTGACCATAGAGAACTCTCTAGGTCATTGCCTAACAAACATTCTACTGGGAGGTCTGCACTAACCACAACCCTTTTGAGGCCAGTTACCCCTCCCCATGAGAAGTTAACAACTGCCACACTATGTGAAGTAGTGGCATTGCTGGCATTGGTCACCAGGTAGTTCTCACCTGGTATGTACTGTCCAGGGTCCACAAAGCCTGGTGTCACCATAGTGACACTGGCACATGTGTCCCTGTAGGCTTGAGCCACTTTTTCATTTATTAAAGGAGTCTGTCTGTACTTGCCCAGGTTACTGGGGCTCACAGTCAGGGACAAATCAATGTCCCCATCACAGATCAAGACTGCCTGTGTCAGGGTTCTGTCTAAGTCAGAATCTCCTTCAGTTCCCATAGTGATTCCCACTACACCCTTTGTCTGGGGACCAACACTGCTAACAGTAGTACTGGGAGCAGGTGCCTTAGGGGCAACAGTGTTAGGGGCTCCACCCTTCTTACAATCACTAGTCCAGTGAGTTGTATTCTTGCAATGATTGCACCAGGGTTTCTTTTGACCTTCTTTCTTCTTTCCCTTAGTTTGTTGTTGGGACCCACCCTCCTTAGCAGTAGTTTGGGGCCCTGTTGAAGACTTCTGGTCTTTAGATTTCTGATCTCCACCCTTTTGGTCTGTTTTCTTCTGATCACCCCCTTGGCCCTGGTTCTGGTTCTTTTGCTTAACCCTGGTTCTGACCCATTTGTCTGCCTTCTTTCCCAATTCTTGGGGAGAGGTCAGATCAGAGTCAACCAAGTGTTGATGCAGTTGCTGGTTTTGACAGTTATTTAAAATCTGTTCTCTCATCATCAAATTATACAATCCTGTAAAATCAGATACCTTACTTCCCAGCAACCAACCCTCCAAAGCCTTAGTGGCACATTCAATGTATTCAGACCAGTCCTGAGTCTGTGTCTTTTGGGTGTCTCTGAACATTAACCTGACTGTTCAGTGGTTAAGCCTAACCCATCAACCAGAACACTCTTCAGGACTCTGTAATTTCTGACATCCTCTTCTCTAACAGTGAGGAGTCTGTCTCTGCCTCTTCCTTCAAAGGAGAGCCAGAGGATTGCTGCCCACTGGTCTTCAGGAACCTGCTGTACTTTGCAGGCTCTCTCAAGAGCAGTTATCCATTTGTGGATGTCATCCCCACTTTTGTAGGGGGGCACAACCTTAGACAGGTTCCTATTATCAAAGACCCTATCTTTGTCCTTAGGGACAATGCTGCCACCAGTGGGTATAGACCCACTCTCTCTAGGTTGCCTAGCCTTGTTCAGTTTTTCTTCCATCAGGGCTACCTCTAGCTCCTGCTTCCTGATCCTCAGCTGGGCTTCCTGCATTCTGGCCTCATGTTCCCTCCTCTGAGGGGTGGTCATCCTTTTCCTGGAGTGACCTTGAGAGCCTCTAGAGGCATGAGAAGCATTAGAGTCGCCTGAGCGATTCCTTTGCCTCCCAAGCCTCTGGTTAAGTCCACTGGGGAGATCCAATGGGATGATCCCATTGTCAGTCCCCAATAGCCTTAGTTTAGCTGGGCCAAGTATAACACTTGGCACTGGGCTAGTTCTCCCTTCATCATCACTACTCTCTGTATCCTCTCCACTTTCCTCCTCTGTAGTATGGTTCTCATCTAAGTGATGGCTATTGGAAAGGGGTACTTCTGAAGCATCTTCAGAAGGGGGGCCTCCTGTTCCTGACCCTAAGGGGGCTAACTGGGAAGCTTTCTTGAGCTCTCTCTGATTTTCATCATTTTGCAAGAGTTCTCTGAGCGCAGCAGAGGTAGGGTTCTTGGGCTGTTTAAGGCCTCTAAGAGTTGCCAAATGCCTGAGCTCATTCTGATTAAGGGTAGCAAAGATGGATGGTGCCCTCTGGGGGTCACTCTCAACAGAGATGGGTACAGTGGACCCCTCTGCCCCAGCCATTGCTCTTAAGTGTGGGTGGATGTGTTGCAATCAACCTACACTTGGGTTTACCTACTAAACCTATCTAGTAGTTGTAGTCAGGGTGTGCTACTCCCTTTGCTCTACAACAACTAAGTTCAGTAGAACTTATGTATATCTAATCTTGTTTTATATGTACCTACAGGTATCTATGTGATCTTTCAATTGGTAACCAAGAGATTACAATGGTAAAACACAGCAAGCTCAAATCCAACCGCTGCTCACCAATGTGAGAAGTTGGCCTGGTATATGATGCTCACTAGTTAAAGTGATCACCTTGTACCATGCCAAGCAACCCTTATGGTGTGGTTGTAAGTCAACCTTTTCGGACTAGCTGCCCTAGTGGTAGCGTAGGCTAAGCAGTCTTTGAGGCTAAACTCGTGAAGCGTGTTAAGCCAGCTGTTTTACCAAATGTAACCCCCTTTTATACCAATGAAAGGACACCACACAGATATATATTCAAAATATATATGTATTTATTTCTCAAAGTAACCCCTAGTCTCTTTATGAGCACAGGAGCACAAATCGTCAAACAAGATTACAGTAGAATACACAGAAGTTGCACTTTATATGGATAGGCCCTGGTGGCCGCTCGAACCATATACTAAAATAGTGGTATAAGTACCACGAACAGAAAAGGGAAAAGGCCTAGGGCCTCTAGAATCGCTGGGCCTACAAGGAGCTAACTTCAGTTAGTGACCAGGAGGTCCACGGGTGGCGTGTGCAGAGCAAATAGTCACACGCGTGCTCCCATAGGTTTCAATGGGTGCGTAAAAAGTACAAAGTTACTGCAAAAAGGATCTTCCGGATGGACTAGGAACTCAAGATTTGGAACACAGGCACTAGAGATGTAATACTACACTTGGGCACAGGAGTGCCAGCTTTACCTCACCCACAGGAAGCGGGTGCATAGGCCTCGAAGTGCGTCGGGTTTCTTCTATCTGTTCCGTGGAGCCTAAAGACAAAGATGCTGCAGGCGGTCGGTCCGGGAGAGATGCGGTGGATCCAAGAGTGGATCGGAGATGTTGAAGACCTGTAAGCAGAGGGGACAGTGTTCACAGTCACTAGCCAGTGACCAGCGTGGCACCAGGTGGGTACCAGGCAATGTCGGGTGCAAACAGGAAGAAAGGTGTAGCTTGTCTCTGCAGCCACGTGGTCCCTGGAGGTTGACGACGTCCAGGAGTCGGTTCACGAGCTGTCCCACGCAGGCTCTCGCTGTCGGCGGTGTCGGCGACTTGATCGAAGCAAACAAGCCTTGGCAAAAGCAATTGTTGTAGGAGATGAAATAAGCTGATGGTTCTGACCCGCAAGGTCAGAGGGACTGCTCCTTTGGAGGGGAGCAAGGGCCAGTCTGGAGCAACCAGACCAGCGGTGTATTTCTTGAAGTTCGCCGCCAAGATGGCTACTAGCCAGCGGGCCAGCAACCGGTTAGGCGCGTCGAGTGGCAAAATGCAGAAGGGCCCCACGCAGATCGTGGAGATGCTGGAGGGCTCACCTTTGGTGCAGATGCTGCTCGAGGGTTGGGCTTCTCAGATCCCAAAGCACAACTTGGAGGGAGCCTCGGTTGTTGCACTTGTCAGCTTGTCGTGGTCGTTTCAAGATGGCTGGCTCCACGTGTCTCGGTGCCTCCACGGGTCTCCTCTTTTCAGGGACTGTGGATCGGGCGGTGAGAGGTCTGGAGGTCCAGGTCTTGTCAGTCTCTGGGCTCGGGCTCCGGCGGGAGGCGGCGGCAAAGCAGACGTTGATTCGCTGGATGGTGCTTGCGTTAGCAAGGTGGTCACTCCCTGACCACAGGGGAGATTTCCTTCAGTCTTCTGTGCAGCAGAATGTCGAAGTTCCCGTCTTCTTCTTAGTTTCAAGTTGATTCCAGGATGTCTGAAGTCTTAGGACACAGCTCCTACCTTTAAGCGGATTCTAGGGGCCGGACTACCTGCTAGGTCCCTCCCTATGGGTGGGACCAGGAAGGGGGGTGGTTACACCCCCAATCCTTTGTCCAGCTCGCCCCAGGCCCGGGACTGGTGTGCCCCAGGACCGGTTTGAACTGGCATATGCACCGAGGCTCCTTGTGAGCCACAGGCATGTCTGGTTTCTTTCAAGCCCTACCTGACCAATACACAAAATCCTGTCTGGGGTGGTGCATGCACCTCCCCTGGCAGGAAACCCTTTGTCCACACCTCCCAAGCTGGAAGGACTCCCAGCAGCAGGAAGGCAGACTTGTGTCTGTGGTGGCAGCATCCATTTTGTGGAGCTGAGGCTATGTCTGATTTTACCCGGGTTTCAGGTACTGTACATGTTGTGTCCCTCTAGAAGGGTGGAATGCTAACCCCGTCGCCAGAATTGGCGAGGGGTTAGTATTCCAATTCGTATGACACCTTACTCGACATGTTTTGATAAAGCCAAACCAAAGATAGCATTTAACCGCGAGGTTCATAATGCACTTAAGAGTATATGGTATGACGATATCTGGAAACAGTAGAAGGAAGTTGTTCCGACCACTGCAGACAGGCTCAGCTCATGCCAGAGCACCATCTCACATGGAACCAAGCACTCTGCCTTCAGGATTGTTAAGGCCTGCCATAGGAGTGACTTATAGGTTAACATGTGTCCCATTTAAGGTTAGGTATAGGTATACTACACCTAAGTAAGAGGTGATTACACCAACTTACCCCAGCTGAGTGATCAGCCAGTTGTGTCAAATTGTTAGGCCAAGCCTGGGGTGGCATAATACATGCTTCAGCCCCTGGCAGGCCTTGGGTACACCAATGCCCTGGGTACCTAGTGTACACTGGTACAGGGGCTGACAGGGTGATCCACTTCCAATTGGTTATGCACCTAGGGTGCATAGTTTTAATTTAGTAGAGAGAACAGCAGGCTGGGGGTCTGATTGGCAGGCCCACAGCCTCAATATGTCAAAAACCAGTGAAGCAAAAAGCAAAAATTTGGGGTGACCATAGGATAGCAGACCCTACTCTCCTACAATAATCCAAAGGAATCCTTATGATGGATGTCATACTTCATCATAGGGCCTGCTCCTCGTCAGGCAAGCGCTGCAATGCCCTACGGGCCCCGCAAGAGTGCTCTTTTTTGGAGATCTTCTTAGTATTCCACCATAATGATGAAGGTGTGTGTGAGGATATGGAATGTTTAATGTGGAGTAAGTGCAAATAAAGTGTCAAATGGTATTTTAATGGTATGGGCTACAGTAGGAATATTATTCTATATGGCGAAGGGTACTCCCAGGTAGTTATTGATCATGGTGAAGCAGGGCCCTCAGCGTTGCCTCGTCCCTGTGACACCACCCGAGTAATTAAACACCTGGGAGTGCCGTCCACACTTGGATAATATTGCTTAAATAAATTATGAGGTCAAACAAATGAATGTTTTGGGGGCATTAAACTACTTATACCCTTTGGAATAAACATCATCAACATGCTTGACTCGCCACTCACTTTGGTGATCTGCACAAAGGACACTGTGTGAACAGTTTATGATGTTCTTCAGGTCAGTAGCTATAACACATGCAGTAAGCACTGGTATTTACAACATCCGATCCTTTGACAATCAATACCTCTAACAGTGTTTAGGGATGAGTCTGTTGTGCAATACAGCACACGAGGCTGCATCTATGGATCTTCTAATGACAACCTCTATGCACTAATTGAATACCAATACACAGGAAAATTATACAGAAAGTTGCACTAGCATAGGAAATTGATACTGATGGCAAATATTTACAAACTGGGTTGTTTCCCCATAAACTCAGTTGCAATGTCAGTTATGAAAGGTTCAAAATGGCACGCAGATGGGTGCCTATTTTACTATAGCACACCAACACAATTAGCACTAATTAGCTCTACTGTTGACCAGTCTAAGCAGAAATCCACCACACTTCACATGCCACTTTGCAAAGACACTAATTCATGAACAAGTCCTGAGCAAGCTAGACTACTGTAACACCTTCTAATATGGTTTCCTCACACATCCCATCCAACCACAGTTTCTAACCTTCCTAGACTCACCTCCAAACCCTCCCACAAGACTCCCGGAAGGCTAGCTCACAACATACAGGAAGTCCACATATATATTTCTTATTAAAATACAAATCTGTTCAGGGTCAAAGGCCTCCACACCAGCCCTTCTCTTCTGCAGGCCATTGCAACCATCAACAACTATGCCTGTCGCTTCAGTTGGAAACATAACACTGCTTTTTGCACTAGCAAATGTCCCGCTTGCACCAACTAACAATTTATATAATTTTCACTCTTTTCATTCTTTCAGCTGAAATGCTCTCCTGTTCCAAGTAAATCTGCCGCCACTCTGCATACAAACTAAATGGCAATCAAAACAACCTTACCCAAACTGATGGCCCCAAGCACCTCTGTCCTCATGACTGACAGCCCCATACACACCGTGCATTATGATCAATAGTTGGGCTGTTGTGTACTGTCCATCTTTTCCCCACATCTTGATTTTACCAACAAGCCCATAATGAACTGTGTGTAGTACAGCTGGTGTACCTGCTATACAGTCTGTCTGTTCAAGGAGTTACAAATTAAATTAACACAAAACAAGCACAAATGCAATATGGTGGAAAGCTTAAGGCTCCATTTGAATCCAGACCTCTTTATCAACACCACAGTTTCAAAATACATTTCACACATTGGCCTTTATACGGTACCTAAACGCAAATACGCCAAAAATAAAACCAACAAATGGGAATGTAGATCAGAACAAGCCACCAACCTCACAACGGGTTATCTCCCAAATTGCAGATCTGTAGCCATGAAAGGGGATAATGCTATAAACATGATCTCCTTGACTGCCATAACAGGAGGTTCTAGTAATGCATATTGCCTTCGTTTCTATAGAGTGAACACGCTGATGCAGAACCTAAGTCTACTTTGTTCACAAACATGTAGGAGCATCCGGATCCATTGAAAGATGAAACCTTGCATGCCATTTTAGCATCCTATCTGCTCGCTCCTCTTCCTTTTCTCTTTTTATATGTCTAACCCACCAGAAGGAGGCCTGTATATACATATTAGTGAATCTGGTTGAGCGCTACGCTCAACCCTTAGTAACATAACAATCATTCTCTCAATTTGTTGGGTAAAAAAGCATGTATTTTTCTCCTGTTTTTTTTTGTATCTGCATTTTTATGATCACTAAGGGTAGAGTGTCAGGTGTATCGGACTTTGTGCTTCCTCCAGGTCCTTATCCTTTTTTATTCAATTCTAGAGATGAGAGTAAACTGAGGTTCAAAGAAAATTCACAGTGGGATTCAAAAAAACCAAGACATGGGTGCCGATCACGATCCGGCAAAAACCGTGTACGAACCGTCGGACGGAGCATATTCTCCGTCCGACGCGTACCCGGTCGTCAAAATATACAAACATGGAATTACGATTCGCACGGGTACACCATTACCGTACGAATCGTAAAAAAGACCGACCGAACAAAAAACACCTACCAATGCGATCCGGGAAAGCGCCGACCTGACGTCGGGACGCACGCAGCCAGCCATTCACGACCCAGGAATCACGATTCGCACCGACGTCACCCCGCACGGTGAATATTTTGCGGCAGCCAAAAACTGCCGGGAAATCAGGACGACGCGAACAAGGACCACCAGTACGCGACGGACAGACGGCGACGCGAACAAGGAGGACCAGTACGTGACGGACACACAGGACGACGCCACCAAGGAGGACCCGTACGCGACAGGACGACGCGATCAAGGAGGACCCGTACGCGACAGGACGACGCGAGCAAGGAGTACCAGTACGCGACGGACAGACATGGACCCGAACCTACGAGTCATCCCTGCCCTCATAGCAGTACACCTCCTCTACAGGTTACGACGCAGACGCCGCAGAAGGTCAGAATAACTAAGGGAGGGGGGAAAGTGGGGTGGGGTGGGGGTGGCACGACCAGGGCAGGCCACAAAACAACCACATGAGTGACACACTACACATGGCCTGGACATACCTGACTCCCATGCCCTGGTCACCACGAGGGGGTGGGGGCGTGTCCTGATAATCCAGCGACCGCCACAACGGAAGTCCGTCACCACGCGAACCGGCAACACAACCAGACAGGTACGTCCCGTACCCACGCCTGAAGAGCGTGGGTACGAGTCGGACCACGCCCACACACGTCACCCCAACAATGGCGGGACGGATCGCACCCACGTGGCAAAGGCCTGGGTACGGGCCGCACAAACATCACATAGCATGGGGACGGATATGTACGGACCCTACCCCCACCCCGTATGCAAGGAGCGTACCCCCCAGCCCAACAGTGCAAGTACGACCCGTACCCCCACCCGCGGACGTACGGAGCGTACCCCCAGCCCAACAGTGTAAGTACGACCCGTACCCCCACCCGCGGACGCACGGAGCGTACCCCCAGCCCAACAGTGTAAGTACGACCCGTACCCCCACCCGCGGACGTACGGAGCGTACCCCCAGCCCAACAGTGTAAGTACGACCCGTACCCCCACCCGCGGACGCACGGAGCGTACCCCCAGCCCAACAGTGTAAGTACGACCCGTACCCCCACCCGCGGACGTACGGAGCGTACCCCCAGCCCAACAGTGTAAGTACGACCCGTACCCCCACCCGCGGACGCACGGAGCGTACCCCCAGCCCAACAGTGTAAGTACGACCCGTACCCCCACCCGCGGACGCACGGAGCGTACCCCCAGCCCAACAGTGTAAGTACGACCCGTACCCCCACCCGCGGACGTACGGAGCGTACCCCCAGCCCAACAGTGTAAGTACGACCCGTACCCCCACCCGCGGACGCACGGAGCGTACCCCCAGCCCAACAGTGTAAGTACGACCCGTACCCCCACCCGCGGACGTACGGAGCGTACCCCCAGCCCAACAGTGTAAGTACGACCCGTACCCCCACCCGCGGACGCACGGAGCGTACCCCCAGCCCAACAGTGTAAGTACGACCCGTACCCCCACCCGCGGACGCACGGAGCGTACCCCCAGCCCAACAGTGTAAGTACGACCCGTACCCCCACCCGCGGACGTACGGAGCGTACCCCCAGCCCAACAGTGTAAGTACGACCCGTACCCCCACCCGCGGACGCACGGAGCGTACCCCCAGCCCAACAGTGTAAGTACGACCCGTACCCCCACCCGCGGACGTACGGAGCGTACCCCCAGCCCAACAGTGTAAGTACGACCCGTACCCCCACCCGCGGACGCACGGAGCGTACCCCCAGCCCAACAGTGTAAGTACGACCCGTACCCCCACCCGCGGACGCACGGAGCGTACCCCCAGCCCAACAGTGTAAGTACGACCCGTACCCCCACCCGCGGACGTACGGAGCGTACCCCCACCACACCAGTGTCAGTAGACTCGTACCCTCACCTCTAATGCAGTGTGCGTAACCCCACCGTGTATGTGCCAAGCGCACATATCCAGAAATCGGAGGTGTGTGTGCAGACTCCACCCAGCAGTGCCCTGAGACAGGAGGGGTGGGTGCCCATCACTCCCAGCAGTGCCCAGAGACAGGAGGGGTGTGTGCAGAGTCCTCCCAGCAGTGCCCTGAGACAGGAGGGGTGGGTGTGGAGTCCTCCCAGCAGTGCCCTGAGACAGGAGGGGTGGGTGCAGAGTCCTCCCAGCAGTGCCCTGACACAGGAGGGGTGGGTGCAGAGTCCTCCCAGCAGTGTCCAGACCCAGGAGGGGTGGGTGCAGAGTCCTCCCAGCAGTGTCCACACCCAGGAGGGGTGTAACACATGTGTGTGATGCCACAATTACCCACATCCATACTGCCTACAAGGGAACATGTCCCCATGAACTCATGTCAACTGACTCCACACACAAGTACAGTGATCACCAAGGATGCCACGATTGTTGCAGGTGGAGACATGGCCATGCATGCATGGCCAAAGTAGAAGGGCTCCGTCACACACACAGCTCATGTACACACAGCTCTGCGCTAAACATTGGGAACACCCTGCAGGGAAGAAACTGGGTACACAGAGGAAGGAATACACCCTGGGACAATTGAACCATGCAGTAACTGCTGACATGACCTAAGGAAGTTAGCCAACACCTTGTGATGGCACACAGATCCTAGGGTGGCCCCAAAGAGCAGAACACTACTACAAATCCCACACACCCAAAGCCTTAAACACCACCCAAAACAATGTAGCAGCCCCACCAACACCAATACCACCATAGCAGGAGTGTGATAATGAAAAAAAAAATAAAGCTTTAATCAGCATGAGCACAATGTCCGTGGATCAACGGCAGTTCAAAGTCAACAAAGGCCATAGGGCAGTCAATTATTCCCAGCTGCATGGGGGACACAGTGGGATGTGTGTCCCCTACCTTGCCTGCACAGTCAAATGCCATCGTCTTCCATACTGGTGAGGGCATCAGGGGGGGGGGAAGCAACAGGCACCGCAGGGACATCAGGGCAAAGGGGCGGCGTTGTGGGTGCAGGGATGGAGGACTCAACCACAGGGGGTGTGTCATGGCCAAAGGCGGAGGCCAGGATGGCACTACACACCTTAGCAAGGTCCTCCAGGGAGTCCCCTGCACCCGAAGTGACCTCAGGCCCCAAGGAGGGGGGGGGTTCAGAGGGATGGGTTGCAGCGCCACCGGGGGAGGGTGGAGACAGGGGGGGAGACTCAACCACCCTGACCGAGGACTTCCTTGACCGCTTGCGTGGTGGCGTAACTGTGGGGCTCAGGGACAGAGCGGCCATGAAGGAGTCCTTGGGGGAGATGTGGCCAGGAGAGCTGAGGGGAGGGGATTTGGAGGGAGTGGATTGTGTGGAATGCGGACTCCCACTCTGGCTGCGTGTCACACGTTTGCCCCCCGACCCAGTGGGTGTGCCTATCTCACCCTGTGTGTGCGTGTCAGGAGGAGTGCGGTGGACCTTCCCTGCTGGTGTGGTGCCTGTGTCTGTTGTGGTGGGTGCATGCCGACGTCTGGGTGTACGTGGGACAGGCATGGAAGTGGGAAGTGTGGATGGGGCAGGGGTAGGTGGGGGGAGGTCGCGCTGCAGGAGACCCACTGCTGCAGTCAGTGTGGAGTCTAGGGACCTCAGCAAGTTGCGTTGCTCAGCCTGCAAAGAATGAATGCCCTCCAAGAATGCCTCGATGTTGGTGAGGGTTTTCCCGTGGGAATGGAGGACATTCAGGATCGCAGCCTGACCAACCTGCATTTGCCGCTGGATGTCCATAGACTCAGCATTGGCGGCAGCAGTGGAGACAGGGGCAGGGGGTGCGGTGCCTGGCAGGAAGGAGACATGCGGTGACCGGGCACGCTGGGAAGGGACACGAGCAAGTGGGAGGCGGTTGGTGGGAACTGAGGGGGCGGTGGCAGGTGTTGTTCCACTGTCAGCTGCTGGTGCAGCCTCCGCCAACTCTGAGACATCCTCCTCGGACCTGTCAGCTTCGTAGTCTGATGTGCCAGTCGACAGGTCCTCGGCCACACTATCCTCCGCCTCTGTCCCACTCGATGTGCCAGCCCCGATGTCACGGCTGCCACTGGTGCTCGGTCCCTCCGCCTGGTCCGTGTCCATGTCTCCCTCTGTGTCCCCCGACGATGCTGTGGGCAGGGTGGAGAGACAGAAATTAATCAGACACCTGTACACATCTGTCACATGAGTTCAATCTACATAGTCAACATTGCATAGCCTGAAGAGGCAGATCCCTAACATCTGCAAAACAAGGTACCGATGTAGGGCATGAAACACAGTTGGTTGAGCCACCATGCCACTGAAATACCATGGAGAGCATGAGACAATAGCTGATGACAGGAAACGGAGTCTGACATAGCACCCAGGCCCTGGGGACAATCCTGCACTGCCTCTGCACCACACAGCGTTTGTGAAAATACCTATGACCAGGGACAATATCCATGAACTTGAGACACATGCTGCATAGGTAATGCTGCAAACATGCCCAACATAACTCGGTCACTGCACCTTGCGTGTGTGTCCAGTAACATCACACACTGTCCAGACCCAGCAATTAGGAATCAGGATTTGACACATAGGCATTGCCCGCCCCAAGCAACCCCCACACGATGCTAATTGCTGAGACACAGGTGGCACCAACATCTCATAGTCTGGGTGATAAACACAGTGGCAGGCAAAAGGCAAGATTGGACGCAAAACAGCAAAGGTGCGCCTGTACAAATAATGAGGTACCAGTGCCCATCCTCAGATGAGTATAACAAGACACACAGGCACTGGCAACTGTGAGTATGAAGAGGGACAATCAGGTCAGGCTGCACAGTGGACACCTGTACATAATTGCACGTCTATATACATGGTGACAGGGGACAATGGCACAGAGCACAACCTACGCTGTAGACAGTGAGAGTGTCCACGTTGATGATGACACAAACAACACTGAGGATAAGGTGCCCCAGGGGACAGTATTGGGCACGCAACTACATGCTAATGAATGGCTGAATGGGAATGACTGCTACACACGTCACCATCCCTGCACTATGCGTAGCGCACACTCATGCACGTCATGTCACAGGCCACTACATAGGACATGCGCGCTGTAAGGCATGACACATGAGAGACCAACTCCCATGTCTGGAGCCAGCATCAGTGCCAACTGACATGGAACCCACATGCAGTGAACTTGACTGTTCACAGGCAAGGTCCCACAACCTGTTACCCACCACTACCACCCATGATGCTACAGTCATTGTTCTCGTGGACAAAGCGCCAGCCTACATTACCTTGTGAAGGAGTGACTACACACAGACCAGGGAACACATTGCAAGGAGGGGAAGGGTGGCAGGGGCGCAGCGCTACACTTGGGCAAACTGGATGGGCACAGCACCTTTAAACCCTGCCAGTGAATTAATGCCACTGTGCCCTTACAAATGCCGGTGACACACAACAAACGCACATGTACCTACCCCCTTCCGCCTGCTGCATCGCCTGTAAGCGCCTCTCCAGGTCTGGAAAGACCACCGGCAGCACACGCCTGTGGAGGTGGGTCAGACGGCGGCGGCCGCGGTTCTTGTGGCTCTCAGGTGAGTCCCCCAGCAGGAGCCGTGCAATCCTCCGCGTCCAGCACCGGATATCCTGCCAGCGTTTCCTCACCTGGGACAGGCTCCGCCTCCGACCATCCACACGCCTCACGGCACTGACGGCGGTCAGCCAGATCTGCTCCTTGGCAGAGGCGCCTACCTGTGAGGAAGTACAAGTGACACCACATCAATACACCAGCCACATGTCACAGAGAGACATATGTGAACATAATAGCTGGTTACTACATGGCATGTAATGCAGCCAACGCATTGCACCTCTGTCATAGGGACATCATCCTCTGGTGAGGGAAAAGGCAGTACGTGCCATAGTGGGTACTCAGGTGGAATGATGGCAATGTCACAATCAATGATCAAGGCTCACACTGTGCATCACACCCACCCCTCCTGTCTCAGGGCACTGCTGGGAGGACTCCACACCCACCCCTCCTGTCTCAGGGCACTGCTGTTAGTGATAGGTCCCCACCCCTCCTGTCTCAGGGCACTGCTGGGAGGACTCCACACCCACCCCTCCTGTCTCAGGGCACTGCTGGGAGGACTCCACACCCACCCCTCCTGTCTCAGGGCACTGCTGGAAGGACTCCACACCCACCCCTCCTGTCTCAGGGCACTGCTGTGAGGTATAGGCCCCCACCCCTCCTGTCTCAGGGCACTGCTGGGTGGACTCTGCACACACACCTCCTGTCTCAGGGCACTGCTGGGAGGACTCTGCACACACCCCTCCTGTCTCAGGGCACTGCTGGGAGGACTCTGCACACACCCCTCCTGTCTCAGGGCACTGCTGGAAGGACTCCACACCCACCCCTCCTGTCTCAGGGCACTGCTGTGAGTTATAGGCCCCCACCCCTCCTGTCTCAGGGCACTGCTGGGTGGACTCTGCACACACACCTCCTTTCTCAGGGCACTGCTGGGAGGACTCTGCACACACCCCTCCTGTCTCAGGGCACTGCTGGGAGACATCAGGCACCCCCCCCCTGGTACCCCCCCGACAGTACATGGCATGTGTGTCACACCGGGTCACAATGCCTGAAGACACAGTCACAACATAGGGACAGTCTGTGGCAGTGGCCTATGCACTCACCTGATACCCTGGTCGCCCATACAGCATGGGGTACTGTGGGAGGATCACATCCAGCAGAGCCATGTTCTCCTCCAGGGTGAATGGCTGTGTCCTCTCCACAGCCCTTGACATGTTTCCAGGGAATCAGTAGCAGCAGCTTGGTCGACAAATGCAAAGATGTGCAGGCAAGTAATCCCTCATGGGACCTGGCTGCCTTATATGTGGCCTTCTGCCCAGTCTCATGCACAGGAGTACAGAGTGATTGGTCACTCACATTTGCATCCTATGTTTCCACCAATCCCTTCAAACCTAGCAGTCTGTGGGTTCTCTATCGGTTTCATTCTCCTGCATGATGTCAGCCCCACAAACACATTGCAACAAAGTAGAAGAATTCCAACTGACTTCTGCTGTGCACCTTCCAGAACAAAATCGAAATTTGAACCTGGTCGCCATGACAACCAGCATGCATGTAGGCCTTAATACTTGTCCCCTATGTAATTAGGAGAATCACACACAGGTACGGTGCGTTTCCGGGCCCTAGGGCACCCCAAAAGCATGGCAACGGCCCGTACATGCATGCCTACGTTCAAAATCACTATGGGTCTGCACGCGTATGCGTACACGTAGTGGTACGGACCGTACACACGCATGTACGCTCACTATCACTATGGGTCTGCACGCGTATGCGTACACGTAGTGGTACGGACCGTACACTCGCATCTACGCTCACTATCACTATGGGTCTGCACGCGTATGCGTACTCGTTGTGGTACGGACCGTACAAATGCGTGTACGCTCACTATCACTATGGTTCTGCACGCGTATGCGTACTCGTTGTGGTACGGACCGTACAAATGCCTGTACGCTCACTATCACTATGGGTCTGCACGCGTATGCGTACTCGTTGTGGTACGGACCGTACAAATGCCTGTACGCTCACTATCACTATGGGTCTGTGTACCCGTAGTGATAGTGAGCGTACATGCGAGTGTACGGTCCGTACCACTACGTGTACGCATACGCGTGCAGACCCATAGTGATAGTGAGCGTAGATGCGAGTGTACGGTCCGTACCACTACGTGTACGCATACGCGTGCAGACCCATAGTGATAGTGAGCGTAGATGCGAGTGTACGGTCCGTACCACTACGTGTACGCATACGCGTGCAGACCCATAGTGATAGTGAGCGTAGATGCGAGTGTACGGTCCGTACCACTACGTGTACGCATACGCGTGCAGAACCATAGTGATAGTGAGCGTACAGGCATTTGTACGGTCCGTACCACAACGAGTACGCATACGCGTGCAGACCCATAGTGAGAGGGCCGTACACTCGCATGTACGCTCACTATCACTATGGGTCTGCACGCGTATGCGTACTCGTTGTGGTACGGACCGTACAAATGCCTGTACGCTCACTATCACTATGGGTCTGTGTACCCGTAGTGATAGTGAGCGTACATGCGAGTGTACGGTCCGTACCACTACGTGTACGCATACGCGTGCAGACCCATAGTGATAGTGAGCGTAGATGCGAGTGTACGGTCCGTACCACTACGTGTACGCATACGCGTGCAGACCCATAGTGATAGTGAGCGTAGATGCGAGTGTACGGTCCGTACCACTACGTGTACGCATACGCGTGCAGACCCATAGTGATAGTGAGCGTAGATGCGAGTGTACGGTCCGTACCACTACGTGTACGCATACGCGTGCAGAACCATAGTGATAGTGAGCGTACAGGCATTTGTACGGTCCGTACCACAACGAGTACGCATACGCGTGCAGACCCATAGTGAGAGGGCCGTACACTCGCATGTACGCTCACTATCACTATGGGTCTGCACGCGTATGCGTACTCGTTGTGGTACGGACCGTACAAATGCCTGTACACTCGCCATCACGATGGGTACACATACGGCAGCACTCCCACAGTGATTGGGGAACATACACAGGCCCTCTTAGCAGCAGTACGCCGGTTTGTACACATCACTGTGGTGATAGTCGACACACAGGTAGGAATAGGGCGGACATACTTGTCCATGGATGGACATACTTGTCCAGGAATGGACATCAAGGCATCGTCTGTGCATTACTACATGTGTGGGGCACAGGTGTGACAGGCTGTGATGTGGAACATGCCTCCTGAGTGGAGAAGGCACCAGATGTATGATGAGATGTGTACAGGTGTACTGTGTGAGGGTGCAATGTGTGCCAGGCATGCCCTTGACTCCTTTGACATGTGTGCATGTCGTACTGCGCACTTGGGGTGAGCGTCACTGGCATGGCACGGACACCAACACACGGAAGTGTCCCATGATGGCCGGTACAGGGGTCATGAAACCTGACTTGTCACTACCCACAGTGCACAATGTGACTATGTCATTTATGTGTCCGGGATTTACATCAGGTTGATGTTGTAGCACCCTCAAAAGCTGCAGCCGTTGCAGCAACCAACATGTGTCTGTGTGTAGATTATCATTGCACACTGTTCCGCACACCATGCCACATGTGGTATCTGATGTGAGGTGCACATGTATGCATGGGACACGGAGTAGCGTGACAAGGCCATGTCAGCATCCTCACAAGGAATGTGTGGTGAGTCATGACATGTGCACCTTCATGGCAAGGTGTGTGGGCAGGCCTAGTGTAATGTCATGTGACCTGTGGCTCCGGTGTTCCGCTACCAGTCTCTACAATCGGCATCCTACTTCTGCTGATGTGTGGGTGTATGTCACTTCTGTCTTGCGTCGGGCTGTTCACTTGCACTGGGACACAGCTATTCCCATGGCGTGGCATGGGGAGGTTCTCAATCACCGTGTGTGGCTGGGTCTTGGAAGGAGTGTCACCTTGCATCCATACGTGTCCTGGGCATGTAGCACATGCCTGACTCCCTATGTGGCATGTGTGTATTGGCAGATTTACATGTGCTCAGTAGACATGAGTTGTTGTCGTAGTGCACTCACTCTTCCTTGTCACTTCCAAATTACTGCAGAGCGCCTCCTGTTGCCCGAAGAATTCCAGACTTGGCCACCATGCAGGAGAATGACAGGATCCGGCTCTACCGCTTCACCCAACCGTTGATTCTGGAGCTGACGGCGAGACTGGCACCACACCTGCAACCGCAGCACAGGTATCCTACGGCACTGACACCCCAGCTGAAGGTAATGGCTGCCCTACATTTCCTTGCCACGGGTACCTTCCAATATACCATAGCTCATGTTGGTGGCATGTCCCAGAGCATGTTCAGCGGTGTGCTGCATGATTTCTTGGAGGCCATGTTGATTCACCTGGATGACTTCATCAAGTTCCCAACCCCTGAACAGATGACTGAGGTCAAGCGTGGATTCTATGCCCTGGGAGGGATGCCCCATGTCATTGGGTCCATAGATGGGACACATGTAGGTTTGGTACCACCACACGCACGGGAGGTGGCGTACCGCAATCGGAAGCACTACCACTCCATCAATGCCCTTGTGGTGTGTCTGTCCAACATGGTGATTTCACATGTCTGTGCTCGTTTTCCAGGATCAGCACACGATGCCTACATCATGAGGCGTAGCGGGATGCCTGATATGATGATGCAGCTGCGCAACGAACGTGCATGTGTTGTTGGTGGGTACAGTCTGTCTGTCCTGTATTCTGTTTGGCCGAGCAGCACTACCGCTTCGCCTGTTCTAACGATATCCATGTGCTTTCCATTTAGGGGACGCTGGCTATCCCAACATGCCTTGGCTGCTGACACCTCTCCGCAACCCCATCACGCCGGCCCAGCTCCGCTACAACACCGCCCATGGCCGGACAAGGCGAGTGATAGAGAGGACGTTTGGCATGCTGAAGAGCCGATTCCGGTGCCTCCACAAGACCGGCGGCGCACTCCCATATGCCCCGGCGAAGGTCTGCAAGATCTTCATGGTCTGCTGCATGCTGCACAACATGGCAGTTGAAAGAGCTGTGCCCCTCATCCTGGATCAAGATGACGAGGACCATCCACCCGTGGAGGACGAAGGGCTTGGCAATGGGGCTAGTGATGTGGAGGATGTGGAGCCGCAAGAGGACATCCGGACTCGGCTCATACGCGACTTCTTTGCTTAGTGGTGAGTACCAGGGTCTGAGTGTGCACGCATTGGTCCCCGTGTGGCATGCGTTGTGATGTGTGTCTCCACCTGCATGTATGGCACGTGGGTCAGAGGTGTGTGTGGGTGTGTCACTGGAGTGATGGTGGCAGTGATGGTAGTATTTCCCCAGACATAATTGTGACATAGCATGTTGTCATACATACATGTGTCGAGTACATGCACATGCAAGTGGCTGTGCTTCTTGTGGCTGACTTCTTGTGTGTCTCTCTTCCCCAGGTACCTGCGCATGCCGTTTGCTGGTTGCATTGTTGTGGCACTGCTATTCCTCATGGACATGGCATCGTGGGCTGACTCAGCGTTACAGGCACGGACACGTTTGGAAGTCTCCATGGGGTAAGGGATGCATCTGGGGTGTATTGGGTGTGGCAGTTGTTCACGATGTGTGCACACTGCCCCGGTCGGGGTTTGGGTCCTCTGCAGACATGTGGCATCCCCATGGGACACGACATGCAGCTGGGTACACCTGAATAGATGGGCTGCCTGGTTGTCAGTCATCAGTGATGGGATGGTGGATTGTGATGAAGGCATCAATGTGTGTGACACTGCCCTCGGACACATCCGGTTAACATTGTCTTGACATGGCGTGGGACTTCCACATCAGCGGATGTATGGTGTATGGCAGGCTCTCCGTGAGCAGCTGTGGGTATTTAGCTATTATCCGACACTTGTGTGCCAGTTCCATGGCTATCACGCATTTGTGCTGCAGAAGGGGGGTGCCAGTGTTGGAGCCACATGTTACTCCACATGATGTGTTCATGTGTACTTCAAGTTGCCTCTGCAATCCCAAACACATGACTATTAAAGGTGTCCCTATGCCTCCAAGGTGCCTCTTCTCAGTCAATGCTGGTGTGTTGGCACGGTGCATCCTGCATGTCTGGCATGGTATTCCCTGATTGTGGCTATGTGTCAATGTGTCGAGTGGCAAGATGCAAGCTGTGTGTGTGTGCTGAGACTGTGTAATGGGCATGATGTCCATGACTGTGTGGGTATTGTGACATGTGCCATCCCCATGCATCCAACGTTATCCATGACCCCATTCTCTGCATCCACCGGACTCAAGCTTGCAGGACATGGTTCTGCCACCTGTCTACACGTACCTGGGTGCCCCCCAGGACACGGGCCAGGATCCCTGACCTCTGCGCATGACTGTTGCTGTACTCAATGTGTCTGTCAGCACGGTTGTTCGGCCACCCCCTCAGCTGGTTCTGACCATCACGGGTGTGTATGGTGCTCCATGTCTGTCTTGCCTAGAAAACTGTGACCCATGTGTCCTGTGCCAGACTCAGGCCCCAGGGTGTGGATGGTTGAAGTGAACAGATGACTCAGGCATGTTTAGACTGTACAAGACACATGTTAGGTAATAATGCTACCAGCAGGCATCTACTCTTAATAGTGTGATTTATTATTGGGGGGGGGGGGCCAAGTGAGGGCCTTTCCGGGATTAGGGAATCCAAAGTTCAGTAGGGGAGTTGGTGTCCTTGCCATTGGAAATCCTCAGAGTCCATGCCACAGTCTTTGTCAACATTGGTCAGCCAGTGACCAGCAGGGCCATGTGGCAGAGAATGTCTCTTGATGCTGTGATGCTGTTGCTCCAGTGGGCCAGGTGCCAGGCCAGGTGTCCTGGGAGATGGTGATGTAGCAGCCACCCTCACGGTCCTTTCCGTGGACGACCCGGCTTCCTGCGGGGAACCTCAGCAGCAGGCCGTGACGACGTCTGGGATGCTCCGTCGGATGTTTCCTCCTCCTCCTCATGATCCCTCCCTGTGGGTGGTGATGTTCTCCGCCTTCTGGCACAGGGAGGGTCGGCCATGGTGTCGGCCATCCGACGGAGTTCAGCGTGAATCCCCTGGGACGCCGTCACTTGCTCTGCCTGTCTGTCCTCCATCCTCCGTTGGTGTAGCTGTAGACAGGCTATTAGCTCCGCATGTTGCTGGGCCTGCTGGACCTTGATCCCCTCGAGGACGGACACAACCTGGGCCATGCCCGTGGTGTCCTGCCGGTATGAGTCCAGGATGTTACGGACATGGGAAAATACCGGATCCCCAGCCAACTGGTCAGGCTCGCGCCTCCGCCGCTCTCCACTCCCACCACCCCTGCCCACTTGCGTCTGGCCTGCACTTGTGGGCACATGGGGTCTCCGGGACCCCTGAGGGGTGGCATTGGCGTTGTCGCCTGCCTCCTCCTGGGTGCCCGGGACACCGTGTCCCTCCTGGCGAGCCTGGCTGCATTGTGGTGTTGGGGCAGGGATCCTGGGTGTCTCCTGGGATGTGGCAGGAGTGGGGGTGGTGGTTGGCACGGTTGTACCTGACGCAGGTGCTGCAGGTGGTTGGACACCAGAGGGGCCAGGTCGGTCGGGGTCGTCCGCAGAGTGGTGAGAGTGGTCGCTGCCGGTGGGATCGGTCTCCTGCAGATCCGGGTCCTGTGAGTGTTCCCCCCCAGTGTTGGGGGGTGCAGCACGACGTTGACCTGTGTGTGAGAGAGACAATGTTACTTTTGATCCATGCAACATCCATGTTGCATCCGTTACAAAGTTGGCACATTTCCTCTTGGAATTAGGATCTGTCTTGCATTCCACTCACAGTGCACTTGTGCATGTGTGTGTCCCTTGGGCACCAATTTGGCCCCTTTAACTATGTGTGGCACAGTCTTACTTGCTGCGTCAAGTGTGACTGCAGTCAGCAGTGGAGTGTGCATGTGTGCCGAGCTATGCGTTTGCGCCTTCCTTGTAGCACTGTACATGTGCACATGGAGTGGATCCACACACTCATATGATGCAGGTGGCTGTCCTTGTGCTCGTGTACAGGTTGTAACATGGCCCTGCGTTTTGCCATGATGAAGAGGGGGGGTTCTGGCACTGGGCACCCTTGTCTACATGCACGCAGTCCACCTGCTGACGAGCAGACATTCCCACACACCAAAGGACTGATTTGCTCTCCCTGTGTCTCCCTCCTTCTCTGTCCCCCTCTCCCTCCCTCTCTGTCCCCCTCTCCCTCCCTCTGTGTCCCCCTCTCCCTCCCTCTGTGTCCCCCTCTCCCTCCCTCTGTGTCCCCCTCTCCCTCCCTCTGTGTGTCAGCCTCCTCCCTCTGTCCATCTTCCTGTGTCTCCCTCCCTCTCTGTCCCCCTCTCCCTCCCTCTCTGTCCCCCTCTCCCTCCCTCCGTGTGTCACCCTCTGTCACCTTGGCCCAGCTTCCTGGGCACACACTGTTAGCAGATCTTTGAGTGGCCCTTGGCCTGTTGATGTGAGTTTGTTTCTGATCTCCAGGCACCCATTTTGTCTGCTGTGTGTCTGTGCGCTGCTGCTGTGGTGGTGTGTGCTGCCACTCTTTCACACTGTTGGCTGTTCATTAGCTGCTGGCATGTGCAAAACAGTGCCTTCACCCCCATGTGTTGATGCAAGGCATCCGCCATTTGCTGGCAAGTCATTCCTGTGTTGGGACACAGTGTTTGTCTGGCTGTGACCTAGGCCATATGGGCAGAGGGCATTGTTGTCTGCTTTGGAGTCGCACTATGTGATTCTTGGTGCCCACACTCCCGCCATCCGGGTTACCGTGTCATGTGTTGTTGTCTTCTGTGGCCTGTGACTTGACATTGTCCAGCTGGGTGCATGGGGCATGGTGGCAGCAGTGGCATGTGCCTGCTCATGGAGTGTGGTTGAGTAATGCGATGGCTTGTGGTGGTTGCGTGCCTGTTAGTAATTTTGTTTGTGGTTGCAGTTCCCCCCATGTGAGGTGCGTTGTTTGTGTACTCACCCGGGTCTCGGAGTCCTTCTACTCCTTCAACTGCCTCCACCGGCAGTATGGCCATCACCCTCTCCTCCCAGGGATGGTACTGTACGGGTCTGCGGGAGGGCCCTCCTCCGGTGGCGTTGGCCTGGTCGTGTTCCTCCTGTCTCTTGGCTCTGACCCTCCTCCGCAGATCGTACCACCTGTTCTGGCAATCCTGCTTGGTCCTCCTGGTGTCCGCAACAGCATTCACAGCATCGACGATGGTCTGCCACATGGCTGTTTTGGCTGCCTGGCTGGTGCTTCTGACCAATGTTCCAAAGATCTGTGGCTCGACTCTGAGGATTTGATCAACAAGGACCTCCAACTCTCGGTGACTGAACTTTGGATTCTTGGTAGTGGGCATGGTGAGGGGTGTGGGTGGGGATGGTGTGGGTGTGGGGGTGTGTGGATGTTGGGGGGGGGTGTGGATGGTTGTGTGTGTGTGTGAATGTGATGAGAGGGTGTTTGTGAGGGTGGTCGTGTGAAGGTGTGCAAGTGTAAGATGTGGTGTCGCTTGTAGTCTGGTTCTGTGGTGTCTGGCAGCAGTGGGTCTGTTGCAAAGGCTCATGGTTTGTGTGTGTGGGCCCTTTTTATTGGTCCATGGGTGGGTGTGGCAGTGTTTGAATTTTGGGTGGGTGTGTTATAAGGAGTGGTGGTGTATTGGGCCTCTGTTTGTTTTTGACAGTTGCAGGTCAGTGATTGTGTTATTTTAGTGGTTGTTGGCCATGTTTAGTGGCTGTGTGCCTTTCGAATGGTGTATTGTTGAGTTGTTTTGTTTTGTCCTTGTTGTGTACGTGCGTTTTGAGCGTGTGTACGGTGTGTACATGGGCCATTTGGTTGTACGATTTGGTCCTTGTGTGTGGCTTTGCACGACTCGTACATGCGGTTGTGATGTTGGGGCATGGGGTGCGCTCCGTACTTAGGAGGTTGTGTTGGGGGTGCGCCAGGAACGTACTGGGGTGGGGGTACGACTGGAACGTACTGGGGTGTACATGGACGGTGGTACGACACGTACAGGGGTGGGGGGGTGTACATGGACGGTGGTACGACACGTACAGGGGTGGGGGGGTGTACATTGACGGTGGTACGACACGTACAGGGGTGGGGGGGTGTACATTGACGGTGGTACGACACATACAGGGGTGGGGGGGTTTACATAGACGGTGGTACGACACGTACAGGGGTGGGGGGGTGTACATTGACGGTGGTACGACACGTACAGGGGTGGGGGGGTGTACATTGACGGTGGTACGACACGTACTGGGGTGGGGGTACGACTGGAACGTACTGGGGTGTACATGGACGGTGGTACGACACGTACAGGGGTGGGGGGGTGTACATTGACGGTGGTACGACACGTACAGGGGTGGGGGGGTGTACATTGACGGTGGTACGACACGTACAGGGGTGGGGGTACGACTGGAACGTACTGGGGTGTACATGGACGGTGGTACGACACGTACAGGGGTGGGGGGGTGTACATGGACGGTGGTACGACACGTACAGGGGTGGGGGGGTGTACATTGACGGTGGTACGACACGTACTGGGGTGGGGGTACGACTGGAACGTACTGGGGTGTACATGGACGGTGGTACGACACGTACAGGGGTGGGGGGGTGTACATTGACGGTGGTACGACACGTACAGGGGTGGGGGGGTGTACATTGACGGTGGTACGACACGTACTGGGGTGGGGGTACGACTGGAACGTACTGGGGTGTACATGGACGGTGGTACGACACGTACAGGGGTGGGGGGGTGTACATTGACGGTGGTACGACACGTACAGGGGTGGGGGGGTGTACATTGACGGTGGTACGACACGTACTGGGGTGGGGGTACGACTGGAACGTACTGGGGTGTACATGGACGGTGGTACGACACGTACAGGGGTGGGGGGGTGTACATTGACGGTGGTACGACACGTACAGGGGTGGGGGGGTGTACATTGACGGTGGTACGACACGTACTGGGGTGGGGGTACGACTGGAACGTACTGGGGTGTACATGGACGGTGGTACGACACGTACAGGGGTGGGGGGGTGTACATGGACGGTGGTACGACACGTACAGGGGTGGGGGGGTGTACATTGACGGTGGTACGACACGTACTGGGGTGGGGGTACGACTGGAACGTACTGGGGTGTACATGGACGGTGGTACGACACGTACAGGGGTGGGGGGGTGTACATTGACGGTGGTACGACACGTACAGGGGTGGGGGGGTGTACATTGACGGTGGTACGACACGTACAGGGGTGGGGGGGTGTACATTGACGGTGGTACGACACGTACAGGGGTGGGGGGGTGTACATTGACGGTGGTACGACACGTACTGGGGTGGGGGTACGACTGGAACGTACTGGGGTGTAGGTAGACGGGGCTGTGACACGTACTGGGGTGGGGGTGTGGCTCGAACGTACTGGGGTGTAGGTACACGGGGGGTACGACACGTACTGGGGTGGGGGTGCAACTGGAACGTACTGGGGTGTACATAGACGGTGGTACGACACGTACAGGGGTGGGGGGGTTTACATTGACGGTGGTACGACACGTACTGGGGTGGGGGTACGACTGGAACGTACTGGGGTGTACATAGACGGGTGGGGGTATACATATACGGGGGGTACGTGTCGGACGTACGGGGGCTGGGGGGAGTGTTGGGCGCGTATGCGGGCACATGTCTCCATGGTTGCTATAGGTGTTCGGTGCGGACGGTGTTTTTTCCATACGGTTGTAGGCTCGGACGCACGGGATGGATCGTGATTCCTCGGTCGGACTTGGATTTTTACGTTTGTAAGGTAAATCGTCCGAGGACGTGTCGGACACATTTTCCGACCCGAGGACGTGTGGGGAATGATTCCCGGTGCGGGTCGTATGGACTTTTTACCATGCGAATCGTGATTGCCAGTTCGTACGGCATTTGTACGATTCGTACGGTAAAAAGACCCGATACGAGTCGCACGGGGGAATTTTTTGCCGGATCGTGATCGGCACCATGGTGTTTTGCTCTGTTGTGCAAGAAAGAGGTCTTTCGTTTCTGGCTAGAGATTGCGCCCATTGTGCAGTAAAGTCTCATGTAGACAAGACAAGTTTACCTTTTTAAATGTCAGGCAAGTTAACCATCATCCTTTGGGTGCCTTTAACTTAAGCATCCTTCCCTTGATCACTTTTCTATGTGCATATTATCAAAAGCAAATTACTGAAAGGGTGGGCCCCTGTCTGTATTCCTCTATGGCTCATAACATTAGAAAGTGACATCTTCCGAGGCCTCAGTTATGTCTTCCCCTCTTTTAACATGTGTTCGGTTGTCTGCCTTTTTGCAACTTTTTGTGCTTCTCCGAACGTCCAACGCACTAACAGACTTTAGAAACTTGAATGAATTTGTATCAAGAATGTTTCCTAGTCCAGAAGCACAGTATTTGTTTCACTGCAGCCATCAGTTTTAATTTGCCCTTGCTTGTTATTGATCAGATGAAAGCTCTAATTGCACCCACTTAAAGGGGAATGGCAGCCAACATGCAGCCTTTCTTATACAGAATGTCAGCATGCTTTATTGCAAGACTTTGAAAAATTAGCGATCTTTATTATTTCTATGTTAAAACCAAATCATGGTTGGGTGGTGGTAATAAGAAAGTAGATGAATGAAAAGAATGTCTATTAGGAACAGACGAGACCGAATTTTTTGAAAATATAACAATCATTTAAAATGAGGAAAGATCTCAAAAGCTCACTTTTTAACCAGTCAAAATCTCACTATTTCACTAGTCAAAATCTCACTATTTAACCAGTCACAATCTCACTATGTAACCAGTAACCCTGGGCAGACAATTACGCTACGCTTGCGTAGTTTGTGCTACTTCGCGCTACGCGAATTGCATGTAGCACAGTGCAAAACATGTAGCGTAGCGTAGTTGGCATTTTTTGCTCACTCGCGGTCCTCAAGTCAAGTTGGCGGCCGCGAGCGAGCAAAATGACATCCCGGCGAGACTTTTTCCTCGTACACGATCAGCAACATCAAGTTGCCGATCGCGAGCGTGGAAAATAAACCTCCCGGCGAGATTCTCAACGCGGGGAGGTCAGGTTTCTCATTGCGAGTGGTCGCGTATGCTCGCGACGAGAAACTACCAGTCCACGTTGAGAAAGCTGCTGCTCGAGTAAAAATCTACTAGAGCGGCAGAAAACGAAAGCTCGCACTGATTGCACAGTGCAGACAAGCATCTGGCACTGTACAATCATTGCAAATAGCGCACTACGCAGTTCGCGTAGTGCTACACGTAGCTCACGTAGTGCGAAGTGCACTTTGCGTAGCTACGCGTAGGGCTACTACGCGAACTACGCCCAGGGTTAGTAACCAGTCTTTCCCAAACATCAGGACAAATTCTAGAAAACATGAGACAGGAAGCCCTTAACACATGTGCGTCCAACATAGGCTCAGGAGGGCCTGAATCATGAGTGATTTCCAGTATATCCTGTGACTGACTACATTAGTTCATTTAGCTTGATTGGATGCAAATTTATCCCAGGGATGGGTGTCTCCAGTTCTTGAGCAGATCTGGCCCTCCTGGCTCGTGCCACGATGGACACCTGATGCTTAATGAAACATTAATGGCCGCACACAGCCAATGGGTGCATTCTCCCTGATCGTGTCTAAGTTTTCAAGAGCTTGGGGAAGCCCTGCAGTGATGATGACGGTGATTGCTGCGAATCTAATTGCAGTTTGGTGCCTTCCTAACCAAACCTTAGTGATCCTATTAGCCTCAGGCGGTGCAAACATCTGTCAAAACTTTTTCTCTTTGGCAAACATTTATTTGTGCGTCCTGTACAAAAGTCAGTTATATAATAGTTAAATAATATCACATACTTTGTATGAGGTCTTTGTGCTCCGAGATCGTCCTTGCCGGATCCAACCAGTACTGCAAAAAAGAAAACACAGGAAATGACACAGTGGCACAAAGCACAGCTGGCACAATAGCTTCACGATTGCACCAAGAATGGTAGAGGCTATTCTGGTGTGAGCTGTCAAGTGAGCAAACAAACTTCAACAACAACAAATTAAAATGTGCTGTTCATTTTTGTGGCGCTCAGTCAAGTGCTTCAAGCTAAACAGAGCCTTTGCCTGCCTGTACCGCCTCACGTGTCCCTCGGCGTGCAAAAAGAAAGGTTTGTGATGTTTGCCAAACCTGGGAAACTTCACAAACCTAATCAACGTTAAGTTTAAAAAATACTGCAGAAATTACTTCAACACAGTATGTTGTGTGATAGTCACTGTAGCAAGTTTCCCTGCATGGCTCCTCACCGTCAGATGAAGTCTGAGAAGTTTTTACAACGTTGTCTATGTGTGGACATAGTCAACTCCAATTGCTAATTACTAATCTTGGGTTGCTACTCTGCAACTTGCGCTCCAGTGCCTCTTCAGTGGTCGTAAGCGCTATATAAATGCATTTACAATTTACTATTACTGAAGCCAAGTTAAACAAGCATTTGCAATGCAATAGGTCTCGCATTATTAAAGTTTGAGCTATTCGCATTGCTAATAATAATGCAACACCAATAGCTCAAACATTCAGTAATGCGAGATCTATTGCATTGCAGATGCTTTTTTTTTTAGCCCCCATACTAACATACTGACATGGAGTAAGGACCTTCAGAGGGTTTGTGCACATGCTGCAGTGCTGTGCGCTTATAGTACAGGCCTCAGGCTCTGCCACGGCTGGCTCAACCTTTCACTTCCACCGTACACATGATTTGTGTAAATAGCCGCATCTCAGAAGCGGCATCTGCTACTACAGCACTTAGAAGCCAGGCGTTGTCAGTAAGCAGTGTATATGCACAATTATTATTATTTTTTTGCAGTATTTGCAATGCAATAGGTCTCACATTGGTGAAAGTTTAAGCTATTGGCATTGTAAATGGCAATGCCTTTTATTTATGTTTTAAAAACCAACACGTAAATAAAAGGCATTGTCATTTACAATGCCAACAGCTCAAACTTTCGCAAATGCGAGACCTATTGCATTGCAAATGCTTGTTTAATATCTGGTGACCCTAATATCAGGGGACCCTATAGCTCTGTGGTGTCCAGAGGTCAAAGAGGGCTAGACCCGTACCACATTTTGAGTATAACCACGTACCATGGACATGAGTTTTAATTCAAATCATTGTATGCAAATGTATCTTATAGATATGCTGAAAATCTGTCATGTAGTGGACCTACGCTGGACACCCCTGGTATGCACACTACGCGCAGGATACCCCCGGTGCACACCGAATATTCACCACACCCCTGGTGTGCACACTGGATAGTCACCACACACCTGGTGTGCACACTGAATATTCACCACACCCCTGGTGTGCACACTGCGCACCGGGTATTTACCACACCCCTGGTATGCACAGTGGATATTCACCACACCCCTGGTGTGCACACTGGACATTCACCACACCCCTGGTGTAAACTCTGTGCACTGGATATATTCACCACACCCCTGGTGTGCACACTGTGCACTGGATATATTTACCACACCCCTGGTGTGCACACTGGATATTCACCACACTCCTGGTGTGCACACTGCGCACAGGACATATTCACCACATCCCTGGTGTGCACACTGGATATTCATCACAACCCTGCTATGCACACTGGATTTCCACCTCTCTCCTGCTGTGCACACTGGATATTTACCACCCTCCTGGTGTGCACACTGGATATTCACCACCCCCTGGTGTGCACACTGGATATTCACCACACCACTGGTGTGCACACTGGATATTCACCACACTCCTGATGTGCACACTGTCCACTGGATATATTCACCACATCCCTGGTGTGCACACTGGATATTCACCAGACTCCTGGTGTGCACACTGGATATTCACCACACCCCTGGTGTGCACAATACGCGGAGCATATATTCACCACACCCCTGGTGTGCACACAGGATATGCACCACACTCCTGGTGTGCACACTGTGCACTGGATATATTCACCACATCCCTGGTGTGCACACTGTGCACTGGATATATTCACCACACCCCTGGTGTGCACACTGGATATTCACCACACTCCTGATATGCACACTGTCCACTGGATATATTCACCACATCCCTGGTGTGCACACTGGATATTCACCAGACTCCTGGTGTGCACACTGGATATCCACCACACCCCTGGTGTGCACAATGCGCGCAGCATATATTCACCACACCCCTGGTGTGCACACAGGATATGCACCACACTCCTGGTGTGCACACTGTGCACTGGATATATTCACCACATCCATGGTGTGCACACTGTGCACTGGATATATTCACCACACCGCTGGTGTGCACACTGGATATTCAGCAGACCGCTGGTGTGCACACTGGATATTCATCACACTCATCCCACCTCAGGGAGCTCACCACGGCATGCAGGGAACCCACCTCTCAACTAGGCGTGCAGAAAGCCCACCTCAGGGTACAGGGAGCCCACCTCGGGGTGCAGGGAGCTCACCTTGGGGTGCAGGGAGCTCACCTCGACGTGCAGGGAGCTCATCTCTGAGTGCAGGGAGCTCACCTCAGTGTACAGGAGTTCACCTCTGGGTGCAGCGAGCTCACCTCAGGGTATAGGGAGTTCACCTCTGGATACAGGGAGCCAGCCTAAAGGTGCAGGGAGTTCACCTTAGGGTGCAGGGATTTTCCTTCAGAGTGCAGGAATCTCACCTCAGTGTGCAAGGAGCTCCCCTTTCGGTGCAGGAAGCTTAAATTAGGGTGCAAGGAGTTCACCTCAGGGTACATAGAGGTAGCCCACCTCGGGGTACAGGGAGCCCACCTCGGGGTTCAGGGAGTTCACCTCTGGGTGCAGGGAGCTAACTTCAGGGTATAGGGCGCTCAACTCAGGGTATAGGGCGCTCACCTCAGGGTATAGGGAGCCCACCTCGGGGTGCAGGGAGCTCACCTCTGGGTGTAGGGAGCTCACCTCACAGAAGCGAGTCTCACGCAGATAACTGCTTCCATTTGCCGTCCACAAGGGAGTGCTCCTCCGTGACCAGCTCTAGGGAGCTCGTGCAATGCACAGAGCAGGGCCTGCGGGGGCTCACGGTTTCTAAACTCGGACTAGGTCCATCCAGAGGGGTGGGGGGGCGTCGGGACCGACAGGAAGGGGTCACTTGTGCCCGCTTCTGACACACCCGTTACAAGCCCTGAGAACCAACATGGGGCCCACCGGCCCAGCAAAGTCTTGGGACGGGCCCAGAGTGCTGCGAAGTCCAGAGACTGAGAGGCCCATAGTGCTGCGAGGCCAAGAGTGCTGCGAGGTCCAAGACCCTGGAGTGATTTGAATGCGAAGCCGGAGCTCAGGTAGGCTGAGTGCCGCAAAGTCGTGGCGCTGCAAGGCTGAGTGCTGCCAAACTCGAAGAGCTGTGAATATGAGAGCACTGCGAGGCCCGGAGCGCGGGGAGTCAGAGTGTTGCGAGGCCCAAAGCGCTATGAGTTAAAGTGCTACAAAGCCCGGAGCGCAGTGAGTCAGTGTTGCGAGGCCCGAAGCGCTGTGAGTCAAAGTGCCGCAAAGCCCGGAGCTCTGTTAGGCTGAGTGCTGCGAAGCCCGGAGCGCTGCAAGGCTCGGAGCGCTGTGAGTCAGAGTGCTGCGATGCCGGGAGAGCTGTGAACCTGAGAGTCCTGCAACTGCTTGGAGTGCTGTAAGTCTGCGACCTCTGCGAGGCCCGGAGCACCCGAGTGCTACGAAACCCGGAGCGCTGAGTCAGTGTGCTTCGAGGCCGTAAACATTAGAGCAAAATCCCGTGGGCGAAGCCCGGCCTCAGAACCAAGCACATAGTAGGTGTCCTTAACCTATGGGCGGCCTGGTGGAGCCAAGGCCCGTAGCCTGGTGCGAGCTTTGAGTGCACGCACCTCAGCTGCAGAGGGGAAAGGTCCCTCCCATATGCCACTGTTTACACTGTCAGGGGGCTCTACCTAAGGAATCCATCAGGCTGGTGCCAATTAGTGAGCTCTGGCAGGTCACGAGAAGTGTGCTCTCACCAGGGCAGTGTGAATGGGGGCTGTGATTGGAGGGGGAAGGGGGGTGCAGGGTGACCTGGAGGCAAACACCCAGCCGAGACATTCCCACATACCAACATTCCAGGGACATCACCGCAAGTGGTTCCACATTTCAGCCGGGGCGGGTCATAGCCCCACTTCTGCCCGCAGCCTTTCAACCCCTTCCGAAGCCACATACCCAGGGCCACTGTAATGATGTGGCATTGGAGGATACGGTGCGTGTCAAGGAAAGCCATACAATGGACCATATTATACAGATGGAGTCACAACACATGACACATTCCGAGCCTTTTTGAAACACAAAAAAATCAATACAGCAAGAAAACATGGACACATTACAGACACCTAAAGATATATAGTCACAAACACGCACGAGACAAACAGGGGCATGCGCACAAAGCAAACACGCACAGATATAATAAAACTAGCAACAGCCGAAGGAAACGAGTGGTGCGCGCGAGCAGCCCACCTCTCGTTCCTTCTTTCATTTCCTTGCTTCCCTGTGAAATGGATCCAAAAAAGAAGAAGCCCACGAGTGGTGCGCACGCCACAGCGAGACATGTGGCTTCAATTATCGCGCCCGTGTCTGGGCACGATAATTGAAACCACATGACGGCCGGTGCGTGTAATAGACACCAATAGGCCATGGGCGGAGCAATGCGCCCGCCTTTGGCCTATTCCATGCTCTGTTTGTAAAAAACACACACGCACAAGCCAATCGCGGGGATCAAAAGAAAAAGCACACGCACGAGCGTGTGTGATTTCTAGGTACATTTGGAAACCCCCTACAAAAGGTCTCTCGCTGCGCGAGCAATTCTGCGTACTGCAACGCTAGGTGCGAGACCTAAAAATCATTCTGTTTCTCTACTTACAAATACTGACAGTTACTGGCCTGTCACAATTATGAGTACAGCGGGGCCACCACTGCTCAGAGACATTCCACCTGGAGATGTTACCTGCTTCAAGCAGAGGAAGGCTCCATTGGAAAACCAGGGCTAAACATGTCGAAACGGCGAATTCAAGCCCTAGGTCAAGAAATGTAAAGGGGAGACTGGCGCGATTCCCCACCCAGACAAATGGCATACTATAGACAGGGCCACTGGAATTAGAGGGCATTGAAGGATTGACTAAATTATGCGGCAAGAATGGTCAAATTATGCGGCATAATGCACCACATTTTGTGATAGTATTACCTCATTTTTTCTCTTTTTCAACATGTTAATACCATCTGGGCAAACGCTTCACCTCAATAGTACCAGTTTCATACCCAAATACAGCAATAAGCAACAGAACGACCAGTCAGCCTTTGCAAGGGACCTAATACTGCATGGCAACAAGTGTAACTGCATTTTTAGTAACATTTGATCCACCTGAATTAGATATAAAATCGTATTTTGTTAAATTCTACAGACTATGCAGGAGATTATCGATTATGCGGCAAAACATAATTATGTGTAAAATGATGTGGATTTAAAATCTCATAAATCCAGTGGACCTCACTATAGAAAAAGAAAAAACAAGTTCATAAAGAAGTGCCAGTACAAAAGGTACACTCACCTAAAACAGCAGGAAATAGAAAGCAGCACTTTACACAGACAGTTCTCACAAACACTTAACAGATAACAGCTCGCCAGTGCTCAGGGCGGCCTCCAACCACATATCTCATCCATACCCTCCTAGGATTCAGCTAGAGCATCGTGACCTTGAGTCGAAGGACCACACAAGTTTGATGATATAGGTAGAGGTTTCAAAACAGAGTTAAAGGGGCGTGGCCTGACGAGCCATCAAGGCGGACGCTTTCAAGGTGTACTCCGGCCCACCAGGCCATAATATCCGACTAATCTCCCTGTGAGAACGGACCAGACAGCACCCGTACCAGCGGGAGCTTACCTTCAGAGAGCTCTGACGGCAGAGGATCCACGGGGTGCATCGGGCGGGTGCTCCATCCCGAGGAGTGACTGGTCCGGGCCCCGTGTCCGTGGGACTTGCATTGCCTCATTCTGCCCTCGTTCTAGTGTGGCCGAGTGCTGGAGCCTCACTGAAGGCCTGATTCCTGTGAGCCTGCGGGGGCTCCCGCGGGGCAGCTGGCCAGAAGCGCCCGAGGGGTGTGGTGTGCCGGAGCTGTTGCGCACCGTGGGCAGTGCCTGGGCCATAGGGCCTGGAGCCACGAGGCAGCCTGCGGAGCCAGCGGGCAGAGCGAAAGCCCAGACAGGCCCCGGTCATGAACACACCGGTGGGGACTGTGGCCTTCGGTCGGCCGAGCCGGAACTGCCTGTGACGGGGCCACCCCATGGGGACTGCCACCGTACGGGAGAGGTTCCTGCCTACACTGACTCGCTACGCCGGACCAGCGGAGGTAGGCTCGCTGTGCGGGGCTGCAGCAACGGGCCACCTGAGGTACGGATGGGACCCTTTGTTGAATCGCCTGGCGCCCACCTTTGTTTGATTCGCCTGAGGTCCCTGCTGCATTGGGCTGGGCTCTGTTGCGAAGGGTCGCGCAGAAGCAGCACCTCAGTTTGGGGCCATATCCGGTTACCACACAACCTGCAGGCGGCACATGGCTCGAGCGTCGAGGTGACGCAGCTGTAGCTCGGGCAGGGCGCCGCGGGCTGATGGTCCGTGTTGTACATGTTCCCTATGGTACAATAAAGTTGTGTAAATTGTTAGGTTTGCTTTCACCCCACTCCCAACCATACTTGCTATTGCATTATGATGTCACTTAGAATCTTCCCTTTGTATATAGGACACGTCATGGAATGCTTCTGTCATTCCTTCGCCTTCCTCACACTTGTCAGCCACGCTCCTTGCTGGTTGCTTATGGGCCTCTTTAATTTAATAAATATCGAATTAATTACTACATGGTCGCCTTGACCTTTTGTATTCTGATACTTCAGTCCAGCAGGTGAGATACGCTTATGGTGTCCGCTATGCGGTTGGCCCCTGGGTGGCATAAGCGGCCAAGCTAGGCCCGGTGTGGCTTGCTGCCCAGGGCCGGCTGATTCCGCGAGGTCCAGCTCACGGTGTCCCGACCCAGTTCTCGCTGAGGAGTAGGAGGGGCGACCTGGAGGCTGTAGAGAGTGGGGCCCCACGTGAAATTACATGGTGCTGGAGCTGGTCCTGCCCAAAGGGATCCTCATACAACAACATGACAAAGGACAAATCCCTGGCCCCACCCACGAAACAGAGCCCCCTCGAATAATACACTACTGCGAACAGTGGGTTTACTTGTGGTTCGAACAGTCGGGGGTTGTCCATCCCGGACAATGCTGCACGCTCACAGCAATAACACAGTCACACAACATAGTGGACGCCAAAGATGGCACAGTCAGCTCGGAGGTTTAATTCCTTAGATAAGATCTTCGAAAGGCTTTAGACCGCATTCCCGAACCAGAGATCATGTTGTCAACCGTGGAGGACACAGTAACGTCGCTTCAACAAAAAGTCAACAAACTCACGGTGGTGACTCAGGAACTGGCTGCAGGGGTAGAAGATGCAGAGGGTCGCGCCCGGTAACATTAACCTGCGATGTGGGATTCCCGGAAGGGTGCGAAGGCGCCTCAATGGAAGAGTTCTTGACACAGTGGCTGCGTTCTCTCATGTCGGAAGACTCGCTCTCCCCTTGCTTTGTTGTGGGGCGAGCCACCAGAGTCCTCACGAAGAAGCCACCCCCGCACCGGGGCAAGGCCCGTCCTGTAATCACTAAACTGCAGAACTATATGGACAGAGACGCTGTTCTCCAATTAGCGGGGGCCACAAGGATAAATTCACCAACAATTCCCAAGCTATGATCTTCCCCGACTTTACTAGACTAGTTCAGCAGCAGCGCCAAACATTTGTGGCGGCCAAACGCAGACTCCGGGAACTCAACATTCAATATATGTTACTCTACCCGGCACGGATGAGGGTCATTTACAAGTCACAATCCCTTTTCTTCGATACACCTCAGACGATTTTCACATGATTCGATGAGATGGTACACCTCAGGCCACATATGCAACCTCCGTTGGAGTCAGATTCCTCCCAGGGGAATAGACGGATTCACCCAAAGAAATCCACGTCGAAACAGAGACATAGATCAATCTACAATTGGTGTTCCCAGACGCAGGGTGAAGATTCATAATTGGAACAACGGTGCAACCCAAGGGGGAGCCAACTCAACCTAGACTTGCTATATTCCGATGTGTCCCACTTGGTCTGTTTTCGAGGGGCCAGTAGGCCTAGTTGGCCTCAACGACTCCCACCTGCAAGCCCTAAAGAACTATGGTTGAGGGTGTTAGTAAGTTGGGGAAGCATTGGCGAGGGCCCCACCCGGACTCCCGTTGTGGTTCGAGGGGGTACCCCCGTCATAACAGATACTTCATATTTGCTGAGGTATTGGGGTGGGGGAGGGGGACGGGGATGTTGAATTTAGTTACTGATTGTTTAACACAGTTATGGCACAGACATAGAGGTACCACTGTTCTCACACATCCAGCCCACAAATGGCACCCCCCCTAAATATAGATTACTACAGATATATCTTGTGACCAGCTCGGAGGGATCCGCATTATGATATGGAATGTACGGGGTATACTCAACAAAATCAAATGAGGGGCGATCCTGAAACAAGCCAAAAGTCTGGAAATCAATACATTTTTACTGCAAGAAACCCACATGATGGGAGCTAAGGCACCATGCTTAGCATGCTATGGGTTTGACCAGGTCTTTCACTCACGGTTTATCCGTGAGTCCCGGGGCACAGCAATCCTGATCCATCGTAGAATCCCCTACAGATTGACCAGGGTTTGGATGGACCTGGGTAGGAGATTCACTCTTGTGATGGGCACACTATATGTGAAATAATTGACGTTGGGTAGCTTTTATGCCCCCCTCCCCTTAGGCAGGCTTTTGTAGATAGGGTCTTACACCTCTGGGGGGGAACTGCCGGACTGTTTATCAGTGACGTTAGGTGAATGGAATGACATCATGGCTCAAGTTGACAGGTGGCGTGCAGAGGGACCTAGCCACAGAACAGGAGATTCCAAGTTACACTTTCTGGCATCCTCCCTGAGATGGTTGGACATGAGGAGAGCCTACCACCCAGCAGATCTCAGATATACCTTCTTCTCAGTGGTTCACGGGTCATTCTCTAGGTTAGACTATTTTCCTACCCCAACCCCAGGTTCACAGGGCCTGAAGACTGTCAGATCACTCTCCAGTGACATTCAGACTATATATAGGGCCCTGGAGATCTCCATTTCGGTGGTGAATGTTGCCCTGGCAACTGAGAGATTAATCGTATAAAACCACCCTCCACCAGGCAGTGACGGACTAGGACTATTTAGCATCCAATGTATGCACCGCCCCCTCGGGCGTGATTTTGTGGGAAGCCCACATTGCGGAGGGTGGATATTAGCTATTGCATTGGTGAGAGACTTTGCCGCTATGCTCAAGTTGTAGAACTGTAGACCCGACAGCAAGCCCTAGAGGCCAATGTTAGAGATGGCGGCAGAGCACAAGTCAAATGCTGCCTACTCCTCTCCCAACAGCAACTGCACTAACTACTTACAAATGAGGCTCAGCAGGCATGCCAGTGTAGAATATATCAATAGGGAGACAAATCAGCAAGATGCTGCACCGCCTATGTCAAATGGCGTAATCGCCGGCCCCAGTGCCGGTACGATATGCGGAGGGTGGCCTGTCTACTAACCCTCGTGCAGTTGCTCAGGCGTTCGCAACTTACTATTCGGGCCTAAACGGGAAGTCCTGTCCTGTGACCAAATTAAGGAGTTTTGAAGGGACATACAGCCAAAATCGGTCTCTGATAGTATACGGGAACTACTCGACACACTGATTACTGAAGATGAACTCACTAAAGATCTGTCAGGCCTATGCCCTGGCTGAGTTCCGGGGCCCAATGGGTTCCAGAGCAAGTTCTAAAGACTACATATGCCCAAATTGGGTTCACACCTGCTAAAAGTACTCCAAGAAGCCCTTGAGCAACAAATCCTCCCATTGGACTGGCGACATGCAGAAATTGTGGTATTCCATACGCTGGGGCGCCCCCCAAGGAACCTTCCTCATATCGCCCTATCTCATTATTGAACTTTGAAGCTAAACTCTTAGGTAAGGTTCTTGTGGATCACCTCCTCTCGTGTATTTCCGATTTAGTCCACCCTGTTTAGGCTGGCTTTATGGGGCAGCGATCCACACGCCACAATATCAAAGGCAAAGGCACCAGAACTCAGTCGACCGGCAGCCATTTTATTAGCTGACATAGATAAAGCATTCAACTCGATCAGCTGGGATTATTTATTTCTCCTACTGCAAGCCCTCAACTTTGGCCTGAGGTTCCTGACATATATCCTCTTTCTTTACACAGACCTCTCTCCCTCAGTGTGCGTGGCCGGGGCGCTATCAGACCAATTCCCAATCCATATGGGTACCAAGCAGGGGTGCCCGCTATTCCCCTATTGTTTACACTTGCTGTCGAGCCATTAGCTGCTTGGGTGAGGTGGGACCCCCTACTGCGCAGATTCGAATGGTCCACTGAGACATCAGACAGGATCGCACTGTATGCAGACAACATTCTTTTCTTCCCGTCTGTGACGGTAGGCAAGGTTCAGGCTGAACACGGGGGCTAGCAAGACCTGGTTTTATTGCAAAAACTCTTTTCTTGCAGGATGCCAGAGTTATAGAAACATAACAACACTCTTTTCTTTTAGTCCTGTTGTGCTCCACAGGTGCTGGTTTCAGTCCTTTTGTATATCACAGGCCTCTTCCTTCGTATCCTTTCTCTTACGACTCCCCGTTCTTCAGGTATCCCGTGCACTCAGGAAGAGAAGACAAATGGAAGGGATCGTGAGGGCTAATGTCATATATAAAAACAAAATAGGGAGGGAGTGAGGGAGCACCGATACCGCAAATAAAAACCTAATTCCGTGAGTGACAGTGCTGGAAACCGGGTAACGTGAGGGGATAACAGGAGGTGTCTAATTGTTAACGTGCACCCTCCTCCCCATCCACCCTGTAATATGCTCCCGTACCTGTTTGAGCCACACTCCTCCAGGAGCGTGGCGGGGCGCTGCAGCTTGTCGTTGGCTTCCTGGCTCACTCGCATCCTCTTCTCTCCTTAATGTTGAGAGCAGCACCGCTTGTTCCTCCTTTGGTCGTTCAGCTCGGGACTCCAGGAACTCCTCGCTTTTTTCGACGGCTTCCTCTCTTCCAGGTCTGGGCTCTCCCTTGTCATGGTTTCCCTCGGCTCCCGTTGGCTGGCTGGAGATGTCGTCACTGTTGTGGGCGGCGTCCCCCGTGACGTCGTCCTAGTTAAAGGGGCCTGGTCCGAAACTAACGGTGTTCTTGTCGTCTCTTGTGTTCCCGTATGTATTTCAGTCATCTGGCTGGAAAGAGAGGAAAGGACTGATTTCAGGGGGCACAGTCCACCAGTCACCTTTATGCTCCTGTCCCTCCCGAGGCATGTTGGAATCGTGACCCCCCCTCCCCCCTAGGATTCTCCCAATCGGGGAGAGGGAACACTCTGGAGAGGAAGTCAGAGCTCCCATTATCCGCGCCCGTGCGGTGTTTCACTTCGAAAGAAAAGGGATGTAGAGACAGGCAGCATCGCAGGATGCGGGGATTGTGTCCCTTATTCCTACTCCTCCATTGGAGGGGAGCATGAGCGGTATATAAGGTGAATCGATTGCCCTCTAGATAGTACCTCAGTTTCTCTATTGCCCATTTCACGGCAAGACATTCCTTTTCGATGGTTGGATATTTTTCTTCTCGAGGGAATAGCCTTCTGCTGATAAAGTGGATAGGATGGTCGATGCCTTCTGGGGAGAGCTGTGACAGCACTGCACCCAGGCCATAGTCTGAGGCATCCGTATGCAGAATGAAGGGCTTGCTGAAATTGGGAGAGACTAACACCGGGCTAGTGGCAATTTTCTTTTTAATTGTGAAAAGGCTCCCAGCATCCCTTCTGAGGGGGTCAGTAGTGTCTGCGCCTTTACATCTTTACGCAGAACATCTGTGAGGGGTGCCGCCACCTCTGAATACTGTGGGATGAATCGTCTGTAATAGCCGAGTAACCCTAAAAAGGCTCTCGGTTCTCTTTTGGTTGATGGGAACGGGGTTTCAATGATTGCCTTCACTTTTTCTTTTTGAGGGACTATTTCCCCATGACCCAACACGTATCCGAGATTTTTTACTGACTGAAAACCTACTCAAGATTTTTTTTAATTGATCTTGAGACCCGCTTGTGCCAAGGAGTGTAGTATTAGGTGAAGGTGGGTTAGATGATCCTCCCACGAGGGGCTAAACACCACGACATCATCCAAGTAGGCCGATGAGTAGGCCTGGTGTTCCCGGAGCAACATGTTCATCAAACGTTGGAAAGTGGCAGGTGCACCTTGAAGACCGAAGGGGAAGACTGTAAACTCATACAGACCATCTGGTGTTACAAAAGCGTTTTTCTCCCTATCGGCTTCTTTCAGAGGGACCTGCCAGTAGCTCTTCATAAGATCGAAGCTGGTTATGTACCTTGCCTCTCCCATTTTCTCGATCAACTCGTCTATCCTAGGTATTGGGTAGGAGTCAAATTTTGAGATGTAGTTTAGAGCCCTGAAGTCCATACAGAACCGGGTCGATCAGTCTGGCTTGGGGACCATTATTATAGGGGAGGACCACTCACTCTTGGACGGATGAATGACCCTCATCCTTAGCATTACCTTCACCGCTGTACGCACAGCCTCCCTACGGGCGGCCGGTATACGATATGGTCCGGAGGAGTTGTAATGGAGTGCTCTATAAGGGGCGTCTTCCCTGGTTCATCAGAAAAAATGGAAGAAAAGGGACCCAAGACTATCTCTAAAGACTGCTTCTCCCAGGGTGAAAAATCCTTGTTTACAACCTGTTGGGTCAGAGTGCAGGAAGGAGAGGTTGTAGTCATTGGTAGGACTAGGTGGGCAGAACTAGGTAGGGGCCCTAACCACTTTTTCAGTAAGTTAATGTGGTATGTTTGAACACGAGTAGGTCTTATCTGTATTTTGTAACTGGTGTTCCCCACACTTCCCACTAGTCTGTACGGCCCCAAGCACTCTGATCGGAACTTACTTGTGGAAGAGGGCAGCAGTACCAACACCCAATCACCAACAGCCAACCGTCGCTACTTCTTCCCTTTCTCATAGAATTATTTTTGTTTGTCTTGCTTTTTCTCCAGGTGAGAATAGGCATGATCCCTCAGCTTTCCTATTTTTGATTTAAGGCTCCTGGTGTTCTCCAAAAAACCCCGGGCTTTATCTGCCTCCTCCTTTTCCCAGGCCTCCTTAGTCATTTCCAAGAGAGATCTCGATTGTCTTGCGGGATGCCAGAGTTATAGAAACAAAACAACACTCTTTTCTTTCAGTCCTGTTGTGCTCCACAGGCGCTGGTTTCAGTCCTCTTGTATTCCACAGGCCTCTTCCTTCGTATCCTTTCTCTTACGACTCCCCGTTTTTCAGGTATCCCGTGCACTCAGGAAGAGAAAACAAATGGAAGGGATCGTGAGGGCTAATGTCATATATAAAAACAAAATAGGGAAGGAGTGAGGGAGCACCGATACCGCAAATGAAAACCTAATTCCGTGAGTGACAATGCTGGAAACCGGGTAACGTGAGTGGATAACAGGAGGTGTCTATCTGTTAACGTGCACCCTCCTCCCCATCCACCCTGTAATGTGCTCCCGTACCTGTTTGAGCCACACTCCTCCAGGAGAGTGGCGGGGCGCTGCAGCTTGTCGTTGGCTTCCTGGCACACTCGCATCCTCTTCTCTCCTTAATGTTGAGAGCAGCACCGCTTGTTCCTCCTTTGGTCGTTCAGCTTGGGACTCCAGGAACTCCTCACTTTTACCGACGGCTTCCTCTCTTCCGGGTCCGGGCTCTTCCATGTCATGGTTTCCCTCGGCTCCCGTTGGCTGGCTAGAGATGTAGTCACTGTTGTGGGTGACGTCATCAATGACCTCTTCCTAGTTAAAGGAGCCTGGTCAGAAACATACGGTGTTCTCGTCGTCTCTTGCGTTCCCGTATGTATTCCAGTCATCCGGCTGGAAGGGGAGGAAAGGACTGGTTTCAGGGGGCACAGTCCACCAGTCACCTTTATGCTCCTGTCACTCCCGAGGCATGTTGGAATCGTGACACCATCAAAATCAGTATTGTTCCTGGTTTGTGGGGACCAAGGTAGAGGTACGTGGGTGGCTCATCTGACCCATGCTGCAGGGGCTTTCAAGTACATTGGTACATATATATATCCCCCAGCCCTACCCTCTCTTGAACGCACAACATTAATCCCTTACTACCACGTATCCAGAAGAGGTGAAGGCGTGGTCCCCTTTGCCCCTGTCCTTATTCAGTTGGTCCACCATTTTTAAAATGGTCTCATTAACATGACTGCTTTATCGGCTCCAGAATTTCCCCTACGATATTCACAATCGTGGTTTAAGCAGGTTAACGCAATTCTCAATCATTTCCCGTGGAAGGGCGGGGCAGTTAGAGTTGCCTGCCAGACCTGTATACAGTCCACCTATTGTGGAGGAATTACTAGGGGGAAATATACACCTACTACTCCGATTCCCACCTACTCAACATAAATGAATGGTGGTACAGCGCGCAGATGGACCCGGTATTTGCAGTTGAGAGATGCGTGATAGGCAACCTGGCGCTATTAGACTTCCTCTATAGTCAGGCAGGCAGGCATAGACGAGATGCCCCAATTGGCCAAAGTGAACATCCAATTACGGCGATGAACGGTCCAGCGGTTGAGCTTGGGGGACGGTTGACTTGTGCGGCCCCACTGTGGCACTCAACATATGTACGGGAGGTGGCAGAGCTTACCTGGGTTCTGCTCTTGGGACCTCGTCGGACTATCCACACTAGGAGACGTTATGAACAGGACGGTCCTCAAATCCTTTCAACAGCTGAGCTGCAGGAGGAATATCCGCTCCATCGCAACCAGTTCTATAAATATCTACAACTCAGACAAGGACTGACACCAGATATCAAGACTGACATACTTACCTGAATTCAACCCACTTGGGGGGCGACTGTTAATGGGAGATTTGGGCACTCACAAGATCAGACAAATATATAAAATCCTACTTTTACATACCGCCAAACCACGTTGGGCGTGTTACAGGTGACGTGGGAGGGTGATGTCACGGAACTAACTGACGACGACTGGACAGAGGCCCTGGCGAGTCCTCGTTGCACTACCATCGCAACACGGCTTTGTTTAATCCAATTCAAATGGATACATCGTGCATATTGCACAAGATCCCACCTTTGGCGGATGGGCGTGATATCGTCCCCTACATGTCTCAGATGTGGCGGTGAGGAAGGGACATTCCTTCACACAGTATGAAGTTGCATCGCACTCCAGCCTTTTGGTGCAGGGTAACCTCTTGCCTGGTTCAAATTACTTCTCCTACATAGCATAGACGGGTTCGGAGGCCACAGGTATGAACAACACCTCCTGTTCTTAGAACTAACACTAGCCAAGAGAGACATCTCCCAACGCTGATAAGGGGTTTCTCCACCTTCGGTGGGTGGGTGGAAGCGTGCCATGGACAGATGCATGGGGATGGAACTGGCAGTATTCCAGGCGCGAGGCTGCCCCTAGAAACATAATAGAATACGGAAGTGATGGGCAGACTACAGGGGCATTGATCTGACCTCTGCACAACCCCCAGAATCCCTTATTGAATAGGAAATACGGTCATATAGTCATGGACACAACATTAGCTCGTAGCTCTCGCCATTCCACTGCAATAGATCAATATCCTGTGCGGGCGGGGGTGGTCTTTGGTTTGTGCCTGGATTTTTGAAGTTCCGAAATATTGGTACTGCTCAGAACTATACTACATCTTGGTGTTGATACATGGGCCTTTTAGGCTGGGCTGTACTTCCAACAAAATCTCAATAAAATGTGTTCACACAAAAAATAACACAGATAAAGACACCACGGGGCCCTCGCTGAAGGTTTCTGGAGTTTCCAAGTCCTTAATACTGCTAAGCTAAAATGAAGAACAACACGGCCTGCAATACATCAGAATGTAATATTCTAGTATAAGTATGTCTTCTTTTAGGCAAAAAATATAAGGCCTATAAATGTGGGTCTATGTTAAGCAGTTGAATGTCAGCTTAGTGAAAGGTCCTCCTGATGTCTCGGATCTGATGAATTACAACTCATTCAAGTTTTCTGTTACATTCTTGGGTTGAGTTAATTGGATCCGTTCTATTGCGTGCATCCCTTTGTTGCCACTCCTTTGTGGTGGGTACTTTTTAGAGGGAGACCACACACCTCCTCTTTCTAACACCCTAGCACACCACACGAATTAGCCTCCTTGGCAGGCCCGACACCTCCAATCTCTGTCTCCATTACTTCCTTGTCTTTCAACCTCTTTTGAAAAACGTTCTTCTCATCCCCTGTGGCTCTAAGCAGTGATTCTCTCCTCAAACAAGCTTCCTTTTCCTTTTCCTCCTTGCCATATTCCCTCTCTAGCTCTAGCCTGCTCTTTCTGTCCAAGCCAGACTACGGTAGGCATAAAAACAAGCTAGTTCATCCTGTTTTTTTTTTTTTTTGTCCCTTACCCCACAACCCTTTGATAATTGCAAATGTAAAGGTTTAGGCAGTCCGTATTTTTTAATTGATTGTATATCAATTAATCAAAATATATATATATATATATATATCATCACGCAAGGTTGGCCCCTTAGAAGATGCCACACAGGTAGGGGTTACTGCACAATCCATCCCAGGCAGCCTGAATAACAGCATGTGGTAGGTATCCCATGAGCCATACGCGTTTCGAGCATCCTAACTGCTCTTGATCACTGGCAATACTGACACGAGGCGGGCTGTTTCAAAACAATGCTTTATTGCTAGTTCAGAGTCCTGCCCAAATGGGCGCAGGCATTGTGGTCCTTGTAGTCAATTAATGCCCCCAGACTCAGCGTGTCTCTCCCCCAGTGGAAACCCAAGCCAAGGTCAGTGAAAATGTCATACCCGGTTGGGTGGGAATCCCGTTCACAAGGCTGCATTCACGCCAATATATTCCTGCGATAAAGGCCCCCTGCCTTCCAACGAGCGTCAGTGTAACCCCGCACTCAGGATCCGCTTTGCAGGCGGCGGGGCATCTTCGCGACCGGGCTGGCCACATTAAATCATCACGCAAGGTTGCCCCCTTAGAATATGCCACACAGGTAGGGGTTACTGCACAATCCATCCCAGGCAGCCTGAATAACAGCATGTGGTAGGTATCCCATGAGCCATACGCGTTTCGAGCATCCTAACTGCTCTTGATCACTGGCAATACTGACACGAGGCGGGCTGTTTGAAAACAATGCTTTATTGCTAGTTCAGAGTCCCGCCCAAATGGGCGCAGGCATTGTGGTCCTTGTAGTCAATTAATGCCCCCAGACTCAGCGTGTCTCTCCCCCAGTGGAAACCCAAGCCAAGGTCAGTGAAAATGTCATACCCGGTTGGGTGGGAATCCCGTTCACAAGGCTGCATTCACGCCAATATATTCCTGCGATAAAGGCCCCCTGCCTTCCAACGAGCGTCAGTGTAACCCCGCACTCAGGATCCGCTTTGCAGGCGGCGGGGCATCTTCGCGACCGGGCTGGCCGCATTAAATCATCACGCAAGGTTGCCCCCTTAGAAGATGCCACACAGGTAGGGGTTACTGCACAATCCATCCCAGGCAGCCTGAATAACAGCATGTGGTAGGTATCCCATGAGCCATATGCGTTTCGAGCATCCTAACTGCTTTTGATCACTGGCAATACTGACACGAGGCGGGCTGTTTGAAAACAATGCTTTATTGCTAGTTCAGAGTCCCGCCCAAATGGGCGCAGGCATTGTGGTCCTTGTAGTCAATTAATGCCCCCAGACTCAGCGTGTCTCTCCCCCAGTGGAAACCCAAGCCAAGGTCAGTGAAAATGTCATACCCGGTTGGGAGGGAATCCCGTTCACAAGGCTGCATTCACGCCAATATATTCCTGCGATAAAGGCCCCCTGCCTTCCAACGAGCGTCAGTGTAACCCCGCACTCAGGATCCGCTTTGCAGGCGGCGGGGCATCTTCGCGACCGGGCTGGCCGCATTAAATCATCACGCAAGGTTGCCCCCTTAGAAGATGCCACACAGGTAGGGGTTACTGCACAATCCATCCCAGGCAGCCTGAATAACAGCATGTGGTAGGTATCCCATGAGCCATACGCGTTGCGGCCTTTATCGCAGGAATATATTGGCGTGAATGCAGCCTTGTGAACGGGATTCCCACCCAACCGGGTATGACATTTTCACTGACCTTGGCTTGGGTTTCCACTGGGGGAGAGACACGCTGAGTCTGGGGGCATTAATTGACTACAAGGACCACAATGCCTGCGCCCATTTGGGCGGGACTCTGAACTAGCAATAAAGCATTGTTTTCAAACAGCCCGCCTCGTGTCAGTATTGCCAGTGATCAAGAGCAGTTAGGATGCTCGAAACGCGTATGGCTCATGGGATACCTACCACATGCTGTTATTCAGGCTGCCTGGGATGGATTGTGCAGTAACCCCTACCTGTGTGGCATCTTCTAAGGGGGCAACCTTGCGTGATGATTTAATGCGGCCAGCCCGGTCGCGAAGATGCCCCGCCGCCTGCAAAGCGGATCCTGAGTGCGGGGTTACACTGACGCTCGTTGGAAGGCAGGGGGCCTTTATCGCAGGAATATATTGGCGTGAATGCAGCCTTGTGAACGGGATTCCCACCCAACCGGGTATGACATTTTCACTGACCTTGGCTTGGGTTTCCACTGGGGGAGAGACACGCTGAGTCTGGGGGCATTAATTGACTACAAGGACCACAATGCCTGCGTCCATTTGGGCGGGACTCTGAACTAGCAATAAAGCATTGTTTTCAAACAGCCCGCCTCGTGTCAGTATTGCCAGTGATCAAGAGCAGTTAGGATGCTCGAAACGCATATGGCTCATGGGATACCTACCACATGCTGTTATTCAGGCTGCCTGGGATGGATTGTGCAGTAACCCCTACCTGTGTGGCATCTTCTAAGGGGGCAACCTTGCGTGATGATTTAATGCGGCCAGCCCGGTCGCGAAGATGCCCCGCCGCCTGCAAAGCGGATCCTGAGTGCGGGGTTACACTGACGCTCGTTGGAAGGCAGGGGGCCTTTATCGCAGGAATATATTGGCGTGAATGCAGCCTTGTGAACGGGATTCCCACCCAACCGGGTATGACATTTTCACTGACCTTGGCTTGGGTTTCCACTGGGGGAGAGACACGCTGAGTCTGGGGGCATTAATTGACTACAAAGACCACAATGCCTGCGCCCATTTGGGCGGGACTCTGAACTAGCAATAAAGCATTGTTTTCAAACAGCCCGCCTCGTGTCAGTATTGCCAGTGATCAAGAGCAGTTAGGATGCTCGAAACGCGTATGGCTCATGGGATACCTACCACATGCTGTTATTCAGGCTGCCTGGGATGGATTGTGCAGTAACCCCTACCTGTGTGGCATCTTCTAAGGGGGCAACCTTGCGTGATGATATATATATATATATATATATATGTGTGTGTACGTAGTATCGCCTTTTGTCTTTGCCTCACACGGGTAGAAAAGGACGGAGAGCGGACCCAGAAATATATGTGTGTGAGTGTACAACTCGAGAATCAACACTGAATTACAAATTTGTTAACACAGTAATTTCTTTTTAATGACTGTCTATTTGTAGAACTAATCATTCATCAAAATTGTGATCAGTTAGCCGGCATTCACCAACTTGATATATTTCAAATAGCTAAAGCATTTACATGCCATAAGCATAAGAAAAGAATTAACTGAGCTTCAAAGCATTTTCATATGCACTTTTGTGCTTGTGATGCCACCCTGCCAAGTACCATGCATCAGGCATTAGACTAACGCATTTCATTGTGGTGGTCCGCATCAACGCACTGATATGCAATGTGTCTCACATAGTAGGCATAGTGCATGCAACGGCTGTCAAGTTGTAGTAGCGCTGATAATGCTGACTAAACTAAAGGAGTGGCAGTGCGCCATGTCGTGCACACTGCTCTCGGCAGGCTTGGGGGTTGGCTGAGGTAGTAGCTGCTAACTTACTTGGCTGCCCCAATATATTAATAAAAGGATAAGATTTCTGCCACAGCACGGCATTCATTGTGACTGACGTCACAAACAGTGCCCAATAAGTGTGTGCCGCAGGACTTAACGTCCTGCTGCCACCGGATGCACTTAAGTTTGTTGTAGGCCAGCTACGGTGTGAGTGCGCTAAATCATGGCAGCACTGGCGCTGCTTAGCAGCAAATTCAAATTGATGACCCCGTGACCGCCAAACCCATTTCCGCGGACTTCGGCAGCTGTTGGAGCGCACACTGTGCAGCTCGCTGTTCCTGCTACTGATCCTGAGTGAGTGAGTCTTATGGCCGGGCGGCCACGCACTTTGCAGAGGGAGTGACAGGCCAGGACTCTAAGGTGGTTGTTAGACTTGGTATCTTTTGGCGTGTTTCCCCTGAGTTCTTGCATTCTGCCCTCTCGGTTTTTACTGGCCTAGTGTTTCTGCGCACTTTCCTCACTGCTGATCAGTGGTAAAGTGCAAGTGCTCCTGTGGTAAATTGTGTTATGGATTGGTGTTTCCATGATTGGATATTTGATTTACTTGTTAGTCCCTAGTAAAGTGTACTGCATGTGCCAGGGCCTGTAAATCAAATGCTACTAGTGGGCCTGCAGCACTGATTGTGCCACCCACGTGATCAGCCCTAAGAAGGCAACTCAGACCTGCCATTGCAGAGTCTGCATGCAGTTAGTAACTGCCATGTCGACTTGGCAAGTGCACCCACTTGCCAGGCCCTAAACCTTCCCTTTTCTACATTTTAGTCACCCCTAAGGTAGGCCCAAGGTACCCCTGTGGGCATGGTGCAGTGTATGTGAAAGGTAGGACATGTTCTGATAGTGAATTACAGACCATTTCGTTTTTCACTATTGCAAGGCTACCTGTTCCCCATAGGATAGAATGGGAAGTTTGTTTATAATATCTTATAAACATAACTGGCCCTGGGAACGAGGTGGAAAAATAAAGTTTAGTATGCCTGAACTCAGAATCTAAAGATGCATCTTTTAGTGAAGGTGAGTTATCCATTTTGTGTTTGAAAATACCACTTTTAGAAAGTGGGTATTTTCTTGCTCAGTCATCCCGTGTGCCTCTGCTGGAATGTGGATTGCCTGTCTGGGTTTTGGATGACAGAAGGCTGGAGAGCAGGAGTGGCTACAGATAGTCTAGGTAAGGTCAGGAAAGGGCTGAATAGACGTGGGCTGCAATGGGGGAAGGGTGGGGGATTTCCTTGCACCTCAAAGGGCCTGGTCTGCCTCTGACAATGCTGTCTCCACCTCCTGCCAGAAAATCACACCAGAGAAGGCAGAACTGGTTCTGACTGGGCACAGACACACTCTGCCTAAGAGATCAAAGAATTTTGGGATATAAATATTGGGGCCCGGACCCCTGAACTTTATAACTCTTTTGGATCAAGAAGACTGCCAAGAAGAAGAGCTGGAGAAGCTGTGAGGAGGACCTACCACTTTGCTGTGTGCGTTGCTGTGTTGGCCTGCAGTGGCTGCTTCTGTCTTGGGCAGTGAAAGGCTTTCTGCAACCTACTTTGTGAGTTTCTCCAAGGGCTTGAGGTAGAGCCTGCCCCCTGTTCACGAAATCTCAGGAACAGCAAACACTTCAAGCTCTTCTGCCCTCAGCACTGGGGACTGTGTGTTTTGTGCTGTAACAGAAGAAAAGCAACTCGTCAACGTCTACGATGCCACAGCCGACTCCGTGTCCCGACGGCACCACAGAGGGCATAGCCGCAACGCCGCACTGCGACCCTGGTCTCACTGACGACCCCTGCTGATGCCGCCACCGAGCCCCTGCTCGCACGGCGACCTGTGGACACCGCACTCTGTACCGCCTCGCTTCGCTTCACGACGACGCCTTGGTATACCTGACGAAGCCACCCCACGCCGAAATCGGCGCCGCTGCTCGCACCGTGGTTCGAGGGCACTGGTCATAAATTTACATGACGCACCGCACTCATCCCGCACCACAGCCTTGGCCTACCGACACCGGCGCCATCGAATCCAGTTCGTCAGCCGACTACAGCGCTTCAGCAACGACAACGCCGCTGCTTGCACCGTGACCTGCTAGCACCGTGACGAGCGCCGCCTTCATCTCACACCGCAACCCTGTCTCACCGACGACGCCATCTGATGCCACCACCGAGCCGCTGCTCGCATTGCGATCTGAGGGCATCGCACCACTGCACTTCGCACCGCAGCACCCGATGCCGGCCAACGCCAGCGCTCCTGATCCCAACAGAGAGGAGATCGACCTGCAACGCGTATGACTTCGAGGGCCCCGACGACTCCTTCATTGACCTCCGGAAGCGAAGCCTGCGGACGCCGCGTTTTCAGAAACTCAGAGGTTGCCAGCGCCTTGCATTTCTAAAAAGTAATGTTTGTGGGTCTTCCCGACCCAGTAGCTGGACCGGGATGCCGTGGTCCGCCAGAACTGTTTGCATTTGTTTGCTCACAACGCCGTGATAGCCCCGGACGGAGCTATCGACATCAAGGAACTGTTTTTAAAGCTTATTTTGACAACCGTAGATTTTTAGGTACTGTATTGTGGATTCGTTTACCGTTTTTGGTCTTGTCTTAAAGTATATAAAAATATTGGCTATTTTTCTAAACTGGTGTAGTGGTCTTTTGTAGTGCTTACACTGTATTACTGTGGGTTATGTACAAATGCTTTACACACTGCCTCTAAGATAAGCCTGACTGCTCGTGCCAAGCTACCACGGGGGTGAGCAGGAGTTATTTTAGGTGTGTAACTCCCTTATCTTGACTAGGAAGAAGGGTCCCTATTTGGACAAAGGTGCAAGCTCTTGCCAACTAGAGACCCCAATTTCTAATAGTGGTTAAAAATGGAAATATCGGTACCCCAAAGTGGCTGAATAAGAGGATATGGTCTGTTAGCATCGGTGTTGCCGAAAAAGTTTAGTGCATAACAAACAATCGGGTTGTAACCAATTAGTGTCAAAGTGATACCATGTATCAAATTTCTGCCTCAGGTTGCCGGACAGAATCTGCGCTAGTGTCGATGACTGGTGGCTACTAACGTAGGGAAAATGAATACGACATAGTGTCCCTATGTAGCCAGTGTACCTGCAAGGGCTCTACTAGAAATACCTTGCTTGGGTGTGTCCCAGATATCTATGTCCTGGCGCTAAGCGTGTTACTGACACTGCACCTAATACATTGTGCAGAAATAAGATCAGGGTTAAAGGAAAATGCCAAGAAGAAATGCCAGTCTCTGGACTGCTACTGTAGGAGTGCTTAACGGTGGGTAAACACTATTGCAGAGAGTCTGTTCTATATCACCCATAGTGGGTTGAAGAGTATGCAGTGGCATTTGGAAGTACTGGTGCGTGTAAACTAATGTGCCTCGCATGGTCTCAATAAGAGAGGAGATATGTGCCGGTACCTGGTGTACTCAAAGGGTGGTACTGCAAATGTGCTTAAACGGTGCATAAATATGTTTTAGACACACTATCACGGAACTCTGACACAGAAGTAGCAGGATTTCAGGTCCTAACGAGAGTCGCCCTTAGATGTGCCCTCCATGTACAAATCATCAGCTGAAAATTCCACAACAGGTGAATATATGAAACAATTCTAAAATATAAACAAAATGCAAGGAGCAACATTAAACTGCATGCTGCCCTATCCCATAGGCGAATGCTATAAGTGACAAGTGTACAAATAGGGCAAAGAAGACAAAGATCTGTTTCTTATCTGTCTTGTGCTGCTCTTCACCCAAGTACAGGTGTGGATGATACACTGGATACATAGGGAAACTATGTGGTATTCATTCTCCCTACGTTAGTAGCCACCAGCCATCGACACTAGCGCAGATTCTGCTTGGCAACCTGAGGCAGAAATTTGATACATGGTATCACTTTGACACTAATTAGTTACAACCCGATCGTTTGTTATGCACTTAACTTTATTGGCAACACCGATGCTAACAGACCGTATCCTCTTATTCAGCCACTTTGGGGTATCAATTTTGAATGCTATCTGTAAATACAATGCACAAACAGCACAATGATCATTAATAAAGTATTTTACAATTAATTGTACATGCCTATACTACTGTAGTTAAAGCGAACAACCTATTTTTGGCATTTCAAGATGGATGCCAATTCGCATCAATATTGTGCCATGTAGTCCTTCTTTCCTTTCTGGAGACCCTTATGTAATGCCTTATTTCCATGCAATCAGTGTGTGAAGGAGCTCGCTGCGCGAGCGAAAAGCGTCGCTGTGAAATTAAACAAGCTGGTTACCTGACCTTTGAGTGATCGCAATAATTGGATTTGTACAGATTCCAAAACATGTGTTGCGGTATTGCTGGCGTGTGTCGGGATCTAATTGCCGGTAATACACTATCTGCCCTCCTGGTGCGAACCCGGCGATAGATCGACCGTAATCGGAAGCGACGTCGGAGACAGGGATAAGGGATGCAGAAGTCGGATAGCGCTGCCGATTAGTCGACCAGGATCACTTAAGTTGGACTTCTCCGATGACTTGCTGCGTTGGGCAGTAAGAGAGCGAGAAGCACAACCCTTCCGAAGCGCCATTGCCACAGAGGAAGGTGACGGGCTCACCGTTTCCTTTAACCTCTTCAATGCCCGTGACTAGCTGGTCTCGTCATGGGCCGCGGTTGCGCTGTGCCCATGACGAGACCAGCTCGTCACAAACCCCGCCCGCTAATGAAACGGCCGGCACAGGGCGGGGAAAGGGGCGGGCACTGAAGGGGTTAAGACTCCTCTGTTGGATGAGACGCTCAGTTTTGCAGTCTCTTGTAGAGGAGTTTAGGTGCCTGTTGAGGCACTTGGGCTTGCTCTCTCCCTGTTGGAGAAACCGAAGGTCAAATCCGGTTTCATGCAGGGAGACGTAAAGTGCCCGCGACAGATTCCGGTTTTTGTTGGTATTACCGCTGGCTCATCTTGTGTGAAACTTTGTTCCAGTTGGTGCTTTTGGTGGTAACACGACACTGTACTCTGGCCATTACCAGGCGGTGTGAATTGTTATACCGCCTATAACAAGACTGATTGCTGTGATTTAAAATGTTGCTAGGAGCATTGTGAATATTAACATTTCCTCGCAACTCCCACTCATGGTTCAGGGATAATCATTTCTTATTCCAGAATCCAAAGAATACCTTCTTGCACATTTTTGTTTGTTCTTCCTTTTGTTTCCATCGCAGGAGAGAGGGCGCTTTAGAGGGGGAACTGAAGGCATAACCAGGCAAAGCACGGGTTACAGGACGAGCACACTTGGTAGGTGTTTCTCAAAGGCACATTGAGCGTTAGTGTGGGTTAGGGGCACCAAGGAGTCTTCTCTCATGTGTTCTCTCTTGTTTTGTATTTCTCGATAGAGGTTTGTTCTGACTGTGCCACCACCCTCTGCTATCTTCTGATGTTTTCTCTTCACCTTTATTTGTTTCAGGTAGGAGTTAACGTATAGAGGGGCAATAGGTGTAGATATATGTTACAGTCATAAGGGAGAATTGACAACAGAACCTTCATGGTGTTTTCTTGTATTCTTCGCAGATCTTCCTCCCCGCAGATCCTACCCCTTCCTTCCCCCGCTCAATTGCCCCAATAGGCTGCGTATATATATAATCCAGACTTGGGTCGATTCAGAGGTGGGCCCCCTTTGAGCATCAGCACGACCCCGAGGATTCGGAACTGAGGAGCCTGACAGCATGCATCCATATCGCTGGTGGCACTTAGTGAGACTCCACCGCTGGTGCCTCTGTACAACTCCACAAACAATAGTAAGAGAACTAGCACTCGAAGGGAGGAGAGAATCAACTATTTTAATTGATCTGGTGTCTCCGGACCCAGCAACATTTTTGCTGGGTCCAAAGAGACCAGCTCAATTAAAATAGTGTACGTATATATATATATATGTGTGTGTGTATATATATATATATATATATATATATATATATATATATATATATTATCTACTGGCGGTCGCCAGTAGATAGTTATAGTTAGGACCTATTTTCCATAGGAAATCCGCAACATTCTATTCGGAATAACGTTGGCGCCGGTTGATGAATCCTCGCGAAATTTTTCAAACTTTTGGCCAGCTCCGCTCCGCTCCTATCCTGAAAGTTTCGTGGTGATCCGTCAAGCGGGGGCCGAGAAAAAAGTGGGGTCCCAAAACGCGTTTTCCCCATGCAATTTCCCATAGGATCTGTTGTCGCAGCTACAGCCCGAACCGCTGAACAGAATGACACCAAATTTGGCAAAGAGGTAGTCCTCAGTTTGGACTCGTGCCTTTTGCATGTATGGTGTGAATCTGTTCAGTAGTTCCTGAGAAAATTAAGGTAAAAAAGTTAGTGATATCTATGGCCGCGGAGGATCCGCGGACCGTACCCGCACCGAGCGCGCACCCTCCCCGAACCGAGCGCGCACCCTCCCGATCGCGCGCTGAATGCTAATTGGCTGTCGAGTGTCTCTCTACATTCGAAACCAGGAACTGTTGGCGGCCATTTTCTGCCTCGGTAGAAGCGAGGCTGAAGAAGCAAGGGGAATAAGTGTGTAAAACATATAAAGGGGGCAGAGTGGAAATACTCTGACCCTCTAGAGGTGCCCAGAAGGACCCCCTGGGGCCCCCCTTTTAAAAAATAAAACGGCGAAATGCGCGCATGGTGCGCGCATCCTATCGCGTTGGATGCACGGATCCTCTCGCGGTGGGTTCGCGGATCCAAAAACATGGAAAATATATATATAAAATAAACTTTTGCACATATAGTTAAAAAAATATTTTGAAAAATATAAAAAAATATGTTTGAAAAACCCATTGAGTTCAAATAATATTTTTAAAAGAATTAATTGAAAAAATACATTTAAAAATGGTGATAAAAAAGTATTTTAACAAAAATGTCATTAATGAAATGACACACTGAATTTGAAAAATATAGAAATCCAATCAAAATCATTAACCATGATATCGTCAGAGATAAGTTATAGATAGGAATTAGCATTTAAAAAACCTTTGAAATTCACTGAAAAAAACATAGGTTTCAGTCCTGATATAGCTAGGAATTAGCATTTAAAAAACCTTTGAAATTCACTGTAAAAAACATAGGTTTCATGCATGTTATAGTTAGGAATTGGCATTTAAAAAACCTTTGAAATTCACTGAAAAAACCAAAGGTTTCAGGGGCGTTATAGTTAGCTGGACATTTCCCTCGTACAAAACCCTAGAAATTCCCCTGCACTGCTGATGACGTCACATATTACATCACTCATGACATGGTCAGTGACATCACTGATGACATCACTGATGACATCTCAAATGACATCATTGATGACGTCATCCATGTGATAAATTAGTGCATCTTCTCACACCCTAATATAACCTTTGATACACCGACTCAAAATTTCAGACGGCCATTTTGACAACCATAGATACTCCAATACCAATAACTACTCACCCACTCATTGACTTTTAGGTCTAAATACATCTCCACTCACTCACCTGTACAGTCACTCATACTTACATTCACTCCGTGCATTTATACACCTATATAGACACTCACACACCGCCAATCATCCATTGAGGTACTGACACATCTAGTCAGTCATGCAAATAATTAATCACAGTAAAATTTACTCACCTATGCAGTTAAAAACTCTCAAATTCACTTACTCATAAAAATACTAACAAATTCTGTGTCTTCCTACAGAAAAACAAACAGCACATGACACAGATATCCTTGCACTATGGCGCATACAGCCACTCCCAAAATCTCACACTCTCACATATAGATAGTTATATACTCTTACACACATATACACTGCGTTTCACATATGTAGTTACTGACACATGTACAACTGAGATATACATTCAATCACTAACACCTATACATACACTCACCCAACCATACAGTCCGTCACAGATGCACTCTTAAAAACATGCACCCACTGAATCACCCACTCACGCATCTAGTCACAGAGTCACACACACCCTACCCACACAAACACTCAGGCACCCATACAGATACTCAGACAACCAATCAATAACCCATATAGACACTCATATAGCTATTCAAAAAACCATGCAGCCACTTATACACCAACACACAGACACATACAGACATTCACACAGTTTAGTCACTAGTCTGCAGTAAGATACATTTAATGACTCACTTATAGAGTCAGTTACGCACCTAGAAAATCATCCATTCACACACTTGTACACCCACTTATTTTTCAACAGTCCTTTCCCTATATATATTAAACATAATAAAACTGTTCAGAAACACATACTCAATGGATGATGTAATCAGTGATGCCATCAGTGATGTCATCAGTGATGTCACTGACCATGTCATGAGTGATGTAATGTGTGACGTCATCAGCAGTGCATTGCGGGGGCGCGAGTTATAGTTAGCTGAACTAACTATAACAGGGGAATTTCTAGGGTTTTGTACGAGGGAAATGTCCAGCTAACTATAACGCCCCTGAAACCTATGGTTTTTTCAGTGAATTTCTAAGGTTTTTTAAATGCCAATTCCTAACTATAACACCCCTGAAACCTTTGGTTTTTTCAGTGAATATATATATATATATACACATACATACACACACACATATCCTGGCCACTGGAATTATGCGGCAGGAGAAGGACAAATTAAGCATCAGGGTTGACTAAATTATGCAGCAAGAAAACGCAAATTATGCAGTGTAATGGGGCATATTTTCTGATATTATTACTCACTATTTTGTCATTTTTACACTCGTTAGCACTGCCTGGACATAGGTTGCACCTCAGTTTAATGTTCAAACATAGCAATAGGCAGCAGAAAGGTGACCAGTCAACCTTTGCAAAGGACCTTACACTGTGCGGCAACATTTTTCACTGCAATTTTAATAACTTTTGAACCATTTGAGCTAGAAACCAAATATATATATTTTTTTAATCTGCTGATTATGCAGCAGATGATGGATCATGTGGCACACAAGGCAGATCCCTAATTATACGAAACATGCCACAGCATTGCATATTTCCAGTTGCCCTGATATACATATAATTTACGGAGTGACACTAGCCACTCTGTAGTTATAGCTAGGATCCTGGGAGATTGGAATTTCTCAGATTTTGCTTGCTAATAACTTTGTCATTGTTTGCCAAATCTCCAGGAAACTCTGCAGACCTATTATTTTTTCCACATTGCCTGATAATGCAAAGTTTTTATTTGATTACTTGAAGGGGTGCGCCAAAAAAAAAAAAAAGAGGGGTCCCAAAATAAGTTTTTCTGCCAATGCCTTTTTCGTGGACTTTTTAAACAGTGCAGCAACAAATTGGCTGAACAGATTTACATTACATTTTCCAGGAATATAGATTATGCTATGGAGAGGGTCATTTTTGTTATTAAAACTGAATTCATTCAGTTGTTTTTAAGTAATAAGGGACAAAATCCTAGTGATATTTTGTGCCGCGGTACACCGTGGTTTTTTGGAGGCATACCACGGTACATGGCGATGACAAAATACAATATCATTGGTTAATCAAAGCTCTTGCAAAATAAAAAGGCAGCCGTAGGTCACACTTTGTCTTTGTTCTGTGTTTATTGTCAAATATAGCTTATTACTCTTTTTGTAATGTATACAAAGAAATAAGGCAGTTTAGCAAAGTCTTTAGAGTCAGTTTTCATTGATTTATATATATTTTTTAAGTTTACAATGTACTGCAGTACTTTCTTGAAAGTATCTAGAAAGTATCGCTGTAGTTATTGAAATCTACAAAAATAATTTATATATATTAAAATAAAATTAGACATAATATAGGGGAGTTTTGAAATAAATTTTGGTTTGTTTTGCTTTTTACAAAACATATGCGTTTGTCTCAAGCCAAGATTTTAGGTTTTAATTGAAAATATGGTTTCCACAGGTTGGAAAAAGTACACCATCAGGACGAAACAGTGCTGCATTGCCATACTTTATATTTAGATGAAAAATGGAAGAGATTTTATGATCACGAAGGAATGCTGACACTGACTTGTTGAGATGTCTTTGAGTCTCCTCAAACTTAGCAGCATTTGCAGTAAACCACTTACACTTTTATCTCTGAAAAATATCTGAGAACAAAATATAGGTGTTCGGGAACATAGACACTAAAATGGAAACTGTCTCTTTCATCTCAATTTCCAGTCTAACTCCAGTTAGGTGTCCTATATCATTGTCACCATAGTGGATAACCATAAAGTGGGGGTGGTCACAATTACTAACAGAGGAAAGTAGAGTAACTGATTCCATTTAAAACTCTTTCACCAATCCATAATAGATCAACTCCTTTCAAACCAAAATTATTTTCAACTATTTTGTTAGCACGGTGTCTGGTCCAAATAATGAAACTGTTCCCAACCAACCATAACCTAACCATCTTGCACATACATTAACAAACCAGAATGAACAACATAGAAGATGGCCGCCTTCTAATCGTGCTGCGCTAGCCGACAGGGCTCGCCCTGAACATCCGGCATATTCCGTCCTTCGAAGGGCCCCCCTGGCGCAGACAGCAGTGCGGAATTGCGAGGGCATTCTAGAGGTGCCCTTTGGTTCGGCGGTGGTGTACCAGACAGCGAGCGGCGGGACGACGAAGAGAGAGCAGCCGGCGGGGGAAGATGGCGCCTCCTGGTAGCGCTTGAGTGAAAGAGGACCCGCTGAGAGGTGTGTGGAGCGGTGAGTAGGGTGGCCGCGACCACAACGGGACATCGTGCGCCTCTGCCGGGGTATCGAAGTCTCGCAGCACCTTCGGCTAGCCTGAGAAGTGCGGGAGAGCACCCGCGATCGCAACGGGACATCCTGCCGCTCCACTGGGGCTTTGAAATCACGCAGTGGCATCTGTGAGCCAGAGAGGTGCGGGAGGCACCCGCGGCGGCACCGCTGGGCGGGCGGAATCCAGGACCGCGCCGACACGGCCGGGTGACATTGCAAGGCCCTGAGGCCCCGGCTGATTATCCTGCACAGCCATCATCTGCGAGGAGTACGAGAGGTGCAGAGGAGCTCTCGCTGAGACTGGTGTTGGGACACTGTTCACTCTGGGGCCTGTGAGTGGGTGACAGAGCCCCCCCGCCTCCGTGTCCATAGGGGGGGCACCCTAAGACACCTCAGGGGCAACGACTCACGCTGGGCCCCTAAGCACGCCGGGCACTAGGCTGGGGCCTGAGACAGCCACCTGCAGTGGCATCTGTAAAGAGGGCATTCGGTCCCCGGATTAGAGGTCACCCTCCACCTGCCAGGGCCTGCGAGATGTGGGGGGGCCTGTGACTTTGAGGAGAAGCACGCAGGGGTGAGGGCAACCCCTAGGAGGTGACAGCTGCGATCCAGGCGCGCTGGAAGCTGAAGGCGTTGCGGAGACCGCAGGGAATCCCAGTGAAGAGCCTGCAGTCCTAGCCATGGGTCGTAATAGGATAAGGGGCCCCGGCTAAGCCAACCCTATAGACAAGTACACAGTGGCCGTGGGTCGCGGTGAGGGGGCGTCAGGAGAGGGCTCGCAAGAGGAACCAGATGCCCAGTCCCTTCACTGAAAGACATCATGAGGGCCATCAGGGATCAGAAGGGTACCATGGAGCCGAAACTAGACTCAGTCACCGAGGAGGTAAACTTGCTGCGGGCGGATCAGCGAAAAGTCTCCGAGAAGGTGTCAACGGCGGAGGCGGGCATTGGGGACCCGCAGGCGAAAACCAAACGCCTTGAAGATTAAGTGGCCACCCTTACCAAGAACCAGTCGGACATCTTTGCCCGCCTCGAGGACCAAGAGGGAAGGGCCCGACACAACAACATTTACGTAATGGGCGTGCCGGAGGGAATGGAGGGACAATCCATGGACTTGTTCTTGGAGGATCTGATTCTGAACCACCTGAAGGCCAAACGTTTATCGAAGTTCTTCACCATAGAACGTGCGCACCGGGCACTGGGAGGCAGGCCCAGGCCGGTGGAATCTCCACGCACGATCATCACCCATATCCTGAATTTCTGGGACAGGGATGCTAACCTACAAGCGGCACGTGTGCAGGGCGATCTGCAGCTAGAGAACGCTACCATCCGTTTTTTCTTGGACTTCACACTACATGTCCAGAGGCAGAGACGGTCCTTCGATGTTGTAAAAAGAGCACTCCGGGAGCAGCAAGTAAAGTACGTAATGCTCTACCCAGCCAGACTCAAAATCAACGACAGGGGAAAACATATTTCTTTGACTCTCCAGCGGAGGCCAGAGACTGGCTGGAGGGCTGGCGCATGGTTGGCCGGAGACGACACAACCGAGCGGCGGTGGGCAACGGCGGCGAGGACACCGTGCAAGAGGTGGAGAAGGCATCCGATGGCCAGGGACAGCAGAGGCGGTCAGATAAGTGACTCGTGGGCCACTTGTTCGGATACCGGAACTGTTCTCCCTTTTACATAAACATACAATAACGTACACCAGGGTCCGTCAATGGGGTTAGGGGCTAAGGAAAGGGGGCACTAGGGCTAGAAAGACTTCCGTGACTGAACAGATGCATGAGGTATGCGGTTCCCCACCCGGCCTTCTCTCTAAATTGCCTCTTTGATTACTAAGCCGGAAAGCCTGGGTGGCACGCTAAGCGGGGAGGCCCTGTATTGTTCTACTTGGGCTTGATATCATCCGAGTAGCAGTCAGACAATACTTCATGCTGGAGGCTAGCCCACGGTCCCTCACAAATGTTTCTTTGCACACTGTTCGGGCGACAGGCACTCTGCACGTTTGGGGGGGTGGGAGGTTTGGGGCTCACACAGCAGGGTTGCAGGGAGGGGGGCGTTGGGTTCTTTGTTTGACATGTTTGAGAAGGTTGTTTTGTTTGCAGGGGGGGGGGGATTGCTCGAGACATGGAAATCCACCATGTATTAGGGATTCTTGCATGGCACTGGGGAATGACTAGGACAAGCCCCGTTTCTGTTAGACCAGGCTGGCATACATGGGTAACGGTGCGATGGTGAGGATTTGATCCTGGAACATAAATGGGCTGGGCCACAAGATTAAGCGCACACTGGTGCTGCAGCACCGTAGGAGACATTCCCCAGATGTGGTACTCATTCAGGAATCGCACTTGAGGGGGGGCAAATGCAAGGCCCTAGACCGATTTGGTTATAATCTGGTTGCACACTCGAGGTTTACGTCAGGGGCTAGCGGGGTGGGAGTTCTGGTGCGCAACACGCTGCCCCTGGTGATCACAGATACATGGTCAGTCACAGACGGCTGCTTTGTGGCAGTGGCGGGGACGTGGGAGGGGCTCAAGTTGATTTTTGGCTCTTGTTACATACCTCCGGGCCTGCACTCAGTGACTTTACCACGCATTGGTTCACTCCTATCTGATCTCCCCCTGGGCACACTACTCCTTGGTGGGGACACGAAGCAAGTCATGGACCCAGGAGTGGAAAGGTCGAACTCTCGGCCTGACAATAGTGGGGAACGGTTGGGTCTGGTGGACTTTGTGGGGGCAATGGTTTTGACGGACCTCTAGAGGGCCCACAACCCTACACAGCGACAGTACACTTTCTACTCGGCCAGGCATGGGTCCTTCTCAAGGTTAGACCATATTTTCACCCATGCGGATAGGGTTGGGGACTTCTCGGACGCTAAACACATGGTGAGGGGCATCTCCGACCATGCCCCCGTCAGTGTGATTCTCAATGGTCCAGTTGTCGACAGAGCTGCGTTCCCAAGGCTAGATCCCTGGCGGTTGAGAGACCAGACACTGTGTGATAAGCTTAGGGAAGGCTCTAAGGCATATTTCCAGGAAAACACGGGTACAGTGGAATCCCAGGTCACGCTATGGGAAGCTTACAAAACAGTTCTGAGGGGTCAGGCGCAGGCGCTGACTGGGGGGCAGAAAAAGGAGGAAGCTCTGCAGATCCGCCAACTGGAGCAGGAAATAAGCCAACTGGAGGGCGAGGTCGATACGCCCTCAGGTGTGGAATTCCTCCATAAGCTAGCATTGAAACAGCGTGACCTACGGGCACTGGCGGAGAGAGAAGCGAGGGCCTATGCTCTGGCCACGCAACACCGACTCTACGATGTCGGGGATAAGGGCCTTAAACTCCTGGCGTGACTGGAGCTTGCGACCGACTGGAGGCTGACATCACAGTGGAGGAGCTGGGTAAGGCGTTGGGCCTCTAAAATCTTGGAAGGCTCTGGGTCCCTGTGGGCCCCCGATCGAGATATACAAGAAACAGGTCGTGGTCATACTTCCCCCCGCTCCGGGAAATGCTACTCGAAGGCGCGCAAAGCTGGACACCTGCCGCCTGACCAGCAGGCCGCAAAGATAGTGGTGATTTATAAGGAGGCGAGGACAGCAGACCAGTGTAGCTCGTACCGACCCATTTCCCTCATTAATGCGGAGGCGAAGATCCTAGCAAAGGTACTAGCGGATCGGTTGCTGGCAGTGATCACAGACCTGGTACATGTAGATCAACCCGGGTTTATGTCTAGCAGAAGTACCCGGCATAAACTACGGAGATTGTACGGATAGTTGCATATGACCAGAGGCGCAGCGACACAACAGACGGCCTTGATGGCGCTGGACGCCTCAATGGCCTTTGACAGCATCGAGTGGCCCTATCTCTTCATGGTTCTCCAGAAGCTGGGCTTGGCCCCACCTTCTGTGGCTGGGTCCGACTCTTATACAAGAAGCCCACGGGAAGGGTGCGACTAAATGGTGCAATGTCCAGATCATTCCAGCTGCAGAGAGACACAAGGCAGGGGTGCCCGCTGTCCCCGCTCCTCTTTGCCCTCGCGCTAGAACCGTTGGCGCACTGGGTCAGGAGAGATCCTATGATTAGGGGAATACGGGCGCCGGAGGGTTGGGAAGAACGTATATCCCTATACGCCGACGACACCGCCCTATATCTATCAAGACCCTAGTATTCTATGAGACAGGTGCTTCATTTCTTCGAGCTCTTTGGCAACTACTCTGGCTATAACATAAACTGGGCAAAGTCGGGGATTTTTACCTTGGCGGGCTCGCCCCCCAGGGCGCCGCCGGGGTGCTTGGCGCCGGTAGAGCTGGACAGCTTTAAATACTTGAGGATCCACATCACGCGGAACCCAAAGGATTTCCTGGATAGGAACCCGGGTCCCCAGCTGGCCCGACTGTACGCCGATGTCACTCACTGGTGCACGCTCCCGCTCTCACTGATGGGCAGGGCGGCCCCTTTTAAAATGATGATGCTCCCATACTCCAGAATACCCCGTTTCCGGTCCCGCCGAGCATTTTTAAGCGCATATCTCAGGAGGTGCTAACATTACTATGGCAAGGGGGAACACCGAGAATAGCGCTTCATAAGCTGCACAGGGGCGTATACGATGGCGGCGCCAAACGTTCAACTATACTACTGGGCTTCTCAGCCGCAAGTCATCAATGACTGGGCATACGTGGGGGTGGAGGAGCCGGCATATAGAGTGGACAGAGTTGCCATGTCGCGGGGAAATTGTGAAGCCCTTTTGTACTCCTGTTGACCGCGAACGGAGTGGCTGGAACACACAAGGGTGGTGGTCTAGTGCTGGAGGGACGCCAAAAAAAGTTGGGCTATCGGGGTTCAAGGAGTGGCAATTGATCGGGATAGAATACCTGGGGAATGTATGGAAGGGTGACTCTCCCCGCACGTTCGAGTACCTCCAAAAGGAGTTTGACTTACATGACTCACGATTCCAGTATCTGCGACTCATGCATGCGCTGCGTGCTCACATCCAGAAGGGGGCTTCCATATCAGACTATTCCCCATTAGAGGACAGGGTGCTGCTCGATCCCATTCCGGGCCAGCCAACTTCCACGATTTACCGCAAACCTATTAACAAAATGGCGGATCCACTGACAGCTGTCAGGGAAGAATGGGTCAAGGACCTGGGAGACTTTGATGAAGAGGACTGGCAGGAGGCGATTCAGAGTCCTAGGGAGGTCGCCATGCGGGTCAGATTCCGACTGGTGCAGCTCAAAATCCTTCATCGCATGTACTACCCGCGCACTTACCTGTACGCTTGGGGCAGGGCTCTCACGGCACAGTGCGCGAGGGGTTGTGGGGAGGAAGGGACCTTCCTACACATGCTGTGGAGCTGCCCCGAGGTGTCTTGTTTCTGGAGGGGAGTCACGGAAACTATGTCGGAGGTGGTGGGTCAGCCCGTGCCATTGGACCCGAGGTCGCTTATCTTAGCCCCTTGAATGCCCATGACGAGCTGGACTCGTCATGGCACAGTTCTCGTGTGGCCATGACGAGTCCAGCTCGTCATGAGGCATTCCCTTGGAAATCCCTCTGGTGCGGGCACCAGAGGGATTCCCTTTCGCTATAAATAGCCTCGGGAGCTGGGGAAAGGCTTCCCCAGTTCCCGAGCCCCCCCCCTACTTTCAGTGTAATGACGATCGGCGCGCACGTCGCGCCGACGTCATTACACTGAAACTGAAATGAGCCAAGAGGCTCATTTCAGTTTCACTTTCTACATGCTCAGGGGGCTATCTCAGCCCCCTGAGCACGTAGAAAGACGGGAGAGGTATTGTTGGAAAGGGGAGAATCTCCCCTTTCCAATGGTACCCCTGCCCAGTGGATCCCTGCTTGGGGATCACCACAGGAGGGCGATCCCAAGCAGGCATCCACCCACTAGACACCAGGGAGGGGGGAGCGGCCCCTTGGGCAAGGGCCTTTGCTCTCCCCTGATTACTTTGGCACGATTTAGTCTTTCTGCCCCCCCGGGGGGGGGGCAAAAAGCCCACTAGACACCAGGTAATTTAAAAAATAAAACAAATAGGGGTGGGGGCTGCACAAAACGGTCAGGCCCATGCCCCCACCCCCCAATTATCACAGTCTTTCTGCCCCCCCGGGGGCAGATGGGGCATTGGCCCCTAATCTGCCCCATCGGGGGGGGGGCAGAAAACCCACTATACACCAGGGATTTGTTTTCAGTTTTTTTTTTTAGGGTGGGGGCTGCCCGAAACGGGCATGCCAATGCCCCCACCCACCCGCCAAAATTACAGCCTTTCTACCCCCCCTGGGGGGCAGATGGGGCATTGGCCCCTAATCTGCCCCTTCGGGGGGGCGAAAAGCCCTCTAGAAACCAGGGATTGTTTCAGAAAGTAAAAATACGGGTGGGGGCTGCCCAAAACAGGCATACCCATGCCCCCAACCCCCCCCCCCCACAATCATTAGTCTTTCTGCCCCCTCTTGGGGGCAGATGGGGCATTGGCCCCTAATGTGCCCCTTCGGGGAGCAGAAAGCCCACTAAACACCAGGGATTTGTTTTTAGAAGGATTTTTTTAGGGTGGAGGCTGCCCAAAACGGGCACGCCAATGCCCCCACCCACCCGCCACCATTACAGCCTTTCTGGCCCCCCGGGGGCAGATGGGGCATTGGCCCCTAATCTGCCCCTTCGGGGGGAGCGCAAAGCCCTCTTGACGCTGGGTAGCAGAACCTGGTGGGAAGCAGTCAATTCACCCCATCCTGGATTCCCCTGGGTGTCTAATTTTCAAAAATGTATAGGTTTGCTAGGTTTCCCTAGGTCCTGGCAGAGCTATGGTTCAAAAACTACAGCTAGGCACTTTGCCAAAAAAGGGTCATTTTTCGCTGTGAAATTGAGGTGTGTCCACGTTATGTTTTGCGCTGTTTCCTGTCGCGGGCACTATGTCGACCCACACAAGTGAAGTACCATTTTTCTCTGAAGACTTTGGGGAACGCGGGGTGGGTGGAAATTTGTGGATCCATGCAGATTCCAGAACTTTCCACCAGAGTAATGTGGGGAAAATGTGTTTCTTTTGGCAATTTTTTAGGTTTGCAAGGGATTCTAGGTAACAGAACCTGGTGGGAGGCAGTCAAGTCACCCCATCCTGGATTCCCCTGGGTGTCTAGTTTTCAAAAATGTATAGGTGTGCTAGGTTTCCCTAGGTGCCGGCAGAGCTATGGTTCAAAAACTACAGCTAGGCACTTTGCCAAAAAAGGGTCATTTTTCACTGCGAAATTGAGGTGTGTCCACGTTACGGTTTGCGCCGTTTCCTGTCGCGGGCACTAGGCCGACCCACACAAGTGAGGTACCATTTTTCTTGGAAGACTTTGGGGAATGCGGGGTGGGTGGAAATTTGTGGATCCACGCAGATTCCAGAACTTTCCACCACCGAAATTTGAGGAAAATGTGGTTTTTTTGGCAATTTTTTAGGTTTGCAAGGGATTCTGGGTAACACAACCTGGTGGGATGCAGTCAAGTCACCCAATCCTGGATTCCCCTGGGTGTCTAGTTTTAAAAAATGCATAGGTTTACTAGGTTTCCCTAGGTGCCGGCAGAGCTATGGTTCAAAAACTACAGCAAGGCACTTTGCCAAAAAAGGGTCATTTTTCACAGCGAAATTGAGGTGTGTCCACGTTGCGTTTTGCGCCGTTTACTGTCGCGGGCACTAGGCCGACCCACACAAGTGAGGTACCATTTTTCTCGGAAGACTTTGGGGAACACTGGGTGGGTGGAAACTTGTGGATCCAAGCAGATTCCAGAACTTTCCACCACAGAAATATGTGGAAAATGTGTTTTTTTTGGGCACTTTTTTAGGTTTGCAAGGGATTCTGGGTAACAGAACCTTGTGGGAGGCAGTCAAGTCACCCCATCCTGGATTCCCCTGGGTGTCTAGTTTTCAAACATGTATAGGTTTGCTAGGTTTCCCTAGGTGCCGGCAGAGCTATGGTTCACAAACTACAGCTAGGCACTTTGCCAAAAAAGGGTCATTTTTCGCTACGAAATTGAGGTGTGTCCACATTATGTTCTGCGCCGTTTCCTGTCGCGGGCACTAGGCTGACCCACACAAGTGAGGTACCATTTTTTTCGGAAGACTTTGGGGAACGCGGGGTGGGTCGAAATTTGTGGATCCACGCAGATTCCAGAACTTTCCACCAGAGAAATGTGGGGAAAATGTGGGTTTTTTTGGCAGTTTTTTAGGTTTGCAAGGGATTCTAGGTAACAGAACCTGGTGGGAGGCAGTCAAGTCACCCCATCCTGGATTCCCCTAGGTTTCTAGTTTTCAAAAATGTATAGGTTTGCTAGGTTTTCCTAGGTGTCGGCAGAGCTAGGGTTAAAAAACTACAGCTAGGCACTTTGCTAAAAAAGGATAATTTTGCATTGTGAAAATGTGGTGTGTTCACGTTGGGTTTTGAGCCATTTCCTGTCGTGGGCACTATGCCTACCCCTACAAGTGAGGTACCATTTTTATCGGGAGACTTAGGGTAATTCAGATTTGTAAAGGAACTGTTATTACCTATTCACTTTCGATGCATTTCTGCCTTCCAAATGAAAGACATTGTGTAAAAAAGAAGTCATTCTAAAAAATGACTGATAATTCTCATGCTAGTATGAGTATTCCCAATTTCGTAAATGTGCAAATATCTACTGTTTCTAAACTCTATATTTTGTTCCCATTTCAGAAATACATAGGTGTATTTCATACCGATTTTTCCATGTACACATTTTTACAGAATAATTACTATATACCCGGTACATAATAAAAAACCATTGCAAGTTGCTGCTCAGTTTTAGGCTCTCAGTTCGTCGGGTTCTTGGTGAACCTACAAGTCCTATATATCCCCACAACCAGTAATGTCCAGCGGATGTAACGGTATATTGCTTTCAAGGAGCTGTCATAATTAGAAGAAGTTACAGGTGAAAACGTTGACACAAAAGGCTTTTTTTTTCAACAAATTTTCAATTTATCCTATATTTAACTGTTAGTTTCTATAAAGAAACCTTGATGGATCTACACAAATGACCCCTTGCTGAATTCAGAATTTTGTCTACTTCACTAAACTGTATAGCTTTCCAGGATCCATTATTGCTTTTGTACCCATTTCTACCATTAACTGGAAGGAGGTCGAAAACACAAAAAATAGCAAAAATAGGCTATGTCCCAGAAAAATGCCAAAACTGTGTAAAAAATGTTGGGTTTCTGACAAAAGTCTGGTATCCCCTAAAAGCTGGGAAAATGGTGATTTCAGCCCCACAAACCCTTTTTTGATAACATTTGCAGGGGAAAACCCCAGATGCTTTCATTTGCAGCCCGTTTTTCCAATTTTTCCACAAAAAAAACTAAATTTTGCTGTATTTTGGCTCATTTCTGTGACCCCTCCAGGGGAATCCACAAACCCTGAGTACCTTCAGAATCCCCATGATGTTGGAAGAAAAGGACGCAAATTTGGCGTGTATACCTCATGTGGTCAAAAATTTACAGGGGCCTCAGCGCGCACTACCTCAAATAGCCAAAAAAGGGCGAGGCACAGGAGGGGGAAAAGGCCTGGCAGCGAAGGGGTTAATGATTAGAGGTGAGGCTGATTGGCCCAGATATAAGAGTATAAGCTGGCTCTAACGGCGCGTGTGGCTAAGCATAACATTGCAAGCTATTGGGGGGCGCCCTCATCCCCGCGGGTGGAGGATTGGAAGCGGGACCTTGACTGGTGCCAGAGGGCAGAGGAAACAGTGTATAAAAGCAGAGGTTGTGCCAAGAAATGGAAAAAAGTGTGGTTACCATGGTGGAGGTACAGAGGGCAGGAGGTGGAGAATTAGCGATGGGAGGGGGGTTAATACACCTGATTGCTGTGTCTCCTGAATGTGTCATCCCCAACTGTCTGTGCTTGATACCTGATGTACTCTTTGAAACACTAATTGTAAACTCTGGCCTCTTGAGCTTTGTTAATAAAAAAGATTAAAAAAAAAAAAAAACATTAACAACATAGAAGCAGACAAACAAATATATAAAGAGTTGGATGATTGCCATTAGCAAACAACATCATACCAACAACTTAATGTTGAAATGAGGTCAATTATTGGCTTGAATATAATTTGTGCTACTAATGTAGCACAATACTACCAAAAACCAAAATGAGGTAAGAAAATAAACTAGCCTGCAGCAATGACGTTTCACAAGTATTAGAAAGGCATTTGAAGCATGCATTTCTCATCACATAACAATTAAAATGAATAGAAAACTAAATAAGAACTAAAATTAAGACTTTAAAGCATTAGATTTGTTAACATCAGAAAGTGGGCTATAAACACAGCCCACTTCTATTAAATAACACCAATAACCACAAAGGATCTACTGCCTGTTGAAAAGCATTAGAGCTCTATCCCTTCTCCAAAGATATAACAGAGAAATTGAAAATTATACCTCATTAGCTCCATCTATAAATTCCTACACAAAACAGATTTCCATATAGATCTGTATGGCTGTTTCCTAAAAAATGGTACTTATGAGTTGCAGTTAGTTAATTCAGGAGATATATCATTATGTGACCTGGCATGGATGATGACATTTGCAAAAATCTGCTTTAAGTATTGTTGTCTTCTAAGCTTTCATATATATAAAATGACTTAGATATATTGACAGTTGGACATACACAACACCTATGGAGTTTTTACCCAACCCAGTTGATTTGTTTTCCTCAGTGTTTCATGAGGAGTACTACCTTATGATCATTTTGAACTGTAAATGTTCTAAATGATGACATAGTTGTGTAACAGAAATGGTGGTTTTGTCTGAAAACACATATATAATATGTACATATCGGGGCTCTCAGGCAGCCCCCTACACCTTTGGTCTGCTGGTGTGTTATTCACATAGTTCTCCCCCCAACCCCACTACAGCACAGAAACTGTCCTTCCCTAGTGAAGGGACAGTCTTAAACCATTAATGATCTTATTCCATCTTGGTAGGTCACTCACAAAATCAACTATGGCATCACCAATTACATTACGAGTGGCATCAGCATTTGCAGTGACGTCGTCTGTACCATCCCTAATTACAACACATATCATAAGACATCTTATATAAATTCCCCAACTGAATTGTCCGTGGCATCCAAAAAGTTGAAGAATCGCTTTACCTATCTAAGGCCAGTGAGGATTGCTTCAACAAAACAGGCCACATCTTCAGTAGAGCAAATAAGTAATGTTAGTGCTGACCGTGGTAGTCTTGATGTGATCTGTCTTGGTATTCTTGGTGCCATAAACACTATTGTTTCTGATCTCATTGATGATGTCACTGCTAAAATCCTCATAGATATTATGCCAATTGTTTTATGTAACAGAATGTTGGATGTGGCAACCTGTATCCTGGAGCAGAACACTTATTGTCCTGTTGCTGCTTCAATGGTTCTAATCAATGACCTGTGATTTCTGCTGTTCAGGAGGCATTTTGTGATGTTGTTCGGTTTGGTGTATTCTATGATTAAAACATCCCTCTTGGAAAGAAGGTGGCTACTGAGTAAGAGTGGCGTGAAATGCTGCTGAAAGCGGAAATGGAGAGAGGAGGAGTGAGAAGGCTCAATCAGCTTTGCTTTATGGTTCTACCACCCCACCTGTCTGGAGAGATGTCTTTGGTGATTACCACGTAGCCAAAGCTCATGCTCTTCCGTGTCAAAGTTATGGCAGAACACAAGATGCTTGAAACATCTGATCCTCTTTGCAAGTCACTGGGTGGATGCCGCACTGCTGGGACGATCTAAGAGTGTGGGTCACAAGTCTCACTGCGGAGTAACGGGTGGTGCGTCAAAGTATGTTTGGAAATGACTGGACAAGGGATGGATAAGGGAAAAGTCAGGAGACTCACGAGACTGAGACTGGAAGAAAGCCAGACTGGATAGAAAGATGAGAAAAATAATATTGTGGTGATGAACTCAAGTGAGGTGAAGCAGGGATGAGGCGTTCATTGTGAACAGAAGTGGGTTGAACCTGGGCCACTGAATATGTTTCTGGGCAGAGAGGGACTGAGCTCAGATGGGTCCAATGTGGGTCCCCTGGGCTCAGATGGGAACCAAATATACTTTCCGATATCAATTACATATTGTTAAATATTACAGAGCTAGAGTTAGAATAGCAAAATACCTCATCCTACAAAGGGCCAGCCTGGCACAAAAAATAGGCCCAAGCACCAAACTACAGATGGCCACTATTAACGAATCAGATGCCTAAAAGGTGACTTTCATTTGTAAATCATTGTTAAATTTGTCAAAACAAGCTGTATAGGTGTTGTGCAAGGTATCGGAGACGTTATGCATTTGTGCTTGCTGACGATAATGTTTGTGGTAATATGAGGGAAATCAACTGTAAAAACCGTCCCAATAAACCATAAAATCAGCCCACAAACAGCCAAAAAACCTGTACATACATCGATCTATCACACCAACCCACTGCTCTCAGTAAGCATGATGGTTTGGACGGCCGTCTCAGGCCGGCTAAACCGTCATGAGCATTAAAGCTCTTTCCAACCCGAGCTGCGGTGCCAGGTTGGAGGGAGCAGGCACAGGCTCCCAGTGTGTCTGGGAGTGCAAATTTGCAGCACTTAATCCAATCCTTAAGTTGCTATCATGCATGAGAGCATTTTCAGGATTGGCCGCAGGGCAGTCTGGGAGCCTCAGTCTACGAGGAGAGGAGCAAAAGAGCGCGATGCGGCAAGCTGCAAGTACGTTTTTTTTAATGTTTTCATTTTTTAGGTCTCGCCTGACCCAGCGCATGCGCTGGTCTGGCGAGACTTATTGAGAGGGCTCCAAAAAGTGCTACCAGGCCAGCCTAGAGCTACAGTGCATGTGCGTGGGCGCGCGCGCCGCACTTTACCGCGATTGCTTTCACTTTCGCGGCGCACGGCCGCTTTGATGTTTGAACGTGATCGCGATGGCCATCACTTTCACAGCCGCACGGCATAGCCAATAAGTCTCGCTTTTGGGACCTTATAAGTATTTAGTTATGCAACTGTTGCATGGCTAAACACTTATAAGGTCCCAAAGGCGAGACCTATTGGCTATGCCAATGCTTGTTTATTTTGCCGTCCGGCGAACCCCTATGCCCCCTGCCACTTGTCCATAACACCGGCCGCTACTGCTGATTGTCCTATAGGCTAGTCCGATCCTGGCCCTACAATATTTTGGGTTACAGCACTAGAACAGTGCAGCAGCACTTTGACTTCTCCTCCTTCCAAGTTAACACTGGCAGACTGCTCTGCCCCATGTGCAACCCGTAATTTCCCTTTAAACGTCTGTTAGGCATCAAACACAACTTTTTATCTACTTAATGACATGGAAACGTTTATCCCAGGGTTATACCCACCAATCAACTGAAACATAATGTACTTCCTAAGAAAGGTGAAATTGCTGCGATTAATGTGTCTTCAAGTAAGTATATGCACGCCTAAGTGACAAGTCTAAACACACCCATCACCCTTAATTCACAAAATATGGACTTTCCAAAAGGTGAGTATTGAATGATGAGTAAATCCTTCAAGTACAAACGAAAATTACTAACTGTGACTTTTTTACTAATTGTAGGAAAGCTGCATTAGGTTCTGGGAATGTCAACATGATGAAAAAAAACCTGGCATGTCTTTAAAGGTTAGGAATTCTGCATGTAAAATCTTTTAATGCCTCCTTAGCACATGATTTACCTGCAGAGCTTGGAGGCTTCAGGAAATGGCTGCACCGCGTGGATGCCATGTGAGAGAGCCCGCGTTTAATGGCATCCGCACCCCTGCCTCAGTCTCTGCAGTCCCAGAGTCCAGGAGGCGCAGTATTCAGTGTGCACTGGCATCAGCACCCCTGCCTCAATCTCTGCAGTCCCAGAGTCCAGGTGGCGCAGTATTCAGTGTGCACTGGCATCACCACCCCTGCCTCAGTCTCTGCAGTCCCAGAGTCCAGGAGGCGCAGTATTCAGTGTGCACTGGCATCAGCACCCCTGCCTCAGTCTCTGCAGTCCCAGAGTCCAGGAGGCGCAGTATTCAGTGTGCACTGGCATCAGCACCCCTGCCTCAGTCTCTGCAGTCCCAGAGTCCAGGAGGCGCAGTATTCAGTGTGCAGTGGCAGCAGCACCCCTGCCTCCGTCTCTGCAGTCCCAGAGTCCAGGAGGCGCAGTATTCAGTGTGCACTGGCATCAGCACCCCTGCCTCAGTCTCTGCAGTCCCAGAGTCCAGGAGGCGCAGTATTCAGTGTGCAGTGGCAGCAGCACCCCTGCCTCCGTCTCTGCAGTCCCAGAGTCCAGGAGGCGCAGTATTCAGTGTGCACTGGCATCAGCACCCCTGCCTCAGTCTCTGCAGTCCCAGAGTCCAGGAGGCGCAGTATTCAGTGTGCACTGGCATCAGCACCCCTGCCTCAGTCTCTGCAGTCCCAGAGTCCAGGAGGCGCAGTATTCAGTGTGCAGTGGCAGCAACACCCCTGCCTCAGTCTCTGCAGTCCCAGAGTCCAGGAGGCGCAGTATTCAGTGTGCACTGGCATCAGCACCCCTGCCTCAGTCTCTGCAGTCCCAGAGTCCAGGAGGCGCAGTATTCAGTGTGCACTGGCATCAGCACCCCTGCCTCAGTCTCTGCAGTCCCAGAGTCCAGGAGGCGCAGTATTCAGTGTGCAGTGGCAGCAGCACCCCTGCCTCCGTCTCTGCAGTCCCAGAGTCCAGGAGGCGCAGTATTCAGTGTGCACTGGCATCAGCACCCCTGCCTCAGTCTCTGCAGTCCCAGAGTCCAGGAGGCGCAGTATTCAGTGTGCAGTGGCAGCAGCACCCCTGCCTCAGTCTCTGCAGTCCCAGAGTCCAGGAGGCGCAGTATTCAGTGTGCACTGGCATCAGCACCCCTGCCTCAGTCTCTGCAGTCCCAGAGTCCAGGAGGCGCAGTATTCAGTGTGCACTGGCATCAGCACCCCTGCCTCAGTCTCTGCAGTCCCAGAGTCCAGGAGGCGCAGTATTCAGTGTGCACTGGCATCAGCACCCCTGCCTCAGTCTCTGCAGTCCCAGAGTCCAGGAGGCGCAGTATTCAGTGTGCATTGGCAGCAGCACCCCTGCCTCAGTCTCTGCAGTCCCAGAGTCCAGGAGGCGCAGTATTCAGTGTGCAGTGGCAGCAGCACTCCGATCAAGTATCCCAGAGTCCAGGAGGTGTAGTATTCAGTGTGCATTGGCCAGGGTCGTAAGTTGGTCAGTAAGATTTGGGTGGGGGGCGGATGAGCTTCAGATTTACCAACAATCGCTGTCATATGAAGGTAGGGAAAGTGGAAAGGGAGAAGAATGGAGGTTGGAAGGAGTACCAAGTGCGAGAAAACACAATATTTTGTAAGATAACCAACATTTTTAAGGACATTCAAAACAGATAGGGAGAGAGTGTGTGTGCATTTCTGTCTGTGTGCATGTACAAATTCCTGGTGAAATCCAGATACCTCACCTTACCCGACGGAAAGCACCTGTACCGAGATATTTTCTCAGAAAATACATGTATTAGGGAAGTGGAACACCCCGAACACCCCTCCTTGAAGGGAGGCCCCTGGCGATGGCATTAGCACCGCTGCCTCCGTCCCTGGAACCCCAGAGCTGGAGAGGCGCACTGTCCCTCCCCAGAGGCTCAGCAGCTAGCCTGCCTCCACCCTGGGCTTAGGGTCATAAAAGGAAGACAGCTACAAATTACTATCGGATGTCGGAGAAACGGTGGTGAAGTAGCGTAGGGAACATAAATACACATTGTTCTCTATTCCCTCCAGGGGACTCACCTGAAACACAAACCCCGGGTCACTCCTGCTAAGCACTGGAATCTACGACTTTCAACACCATGCAATGAGAGCAGGTAACAGGAGACAGGCGAGCTGCCCTGAATGTGCCCCTGTTTCTGTATTCCTGCCATGTTGTGGGTTTGTGGTTTACAAGAGAGTGCAGCGGGATCATGGAGACGAAGCTGCATGGCACAAGTCGGGGCTGGACGCTGGTGTACGGTCTCTCCTCAGTATTTTTGGAAAGAGGACTCTGTTCCCCTGAGCCCCAGGCTGAGAGATGTCACCGTGTGCCCTCAGCACTGCAGCGGCTTGTATTTGCAAACCCTGCATGGGTTTAACCTGGCGCTGGGTGTTAGTACACTTCATCCCACAGACAGCATCCATTAGCCTTGTGAGAAAGGACCACGAGGGGGTTATGTTTTAATTTCTGATCTGAACAAGAACCTCAGGCCATTAACCTTACTATTGCTAATTGCAAATGTGAGGCACACCAGCAGCAAACAAGCATGAGCTAGCAGCCACCTTAATGTTTATAGGAAATACACCCAGCATATTAAGTTCATTCACTAGAAGCTGTTTAAACATGTAATAACCAAGTTCCAAACGTCTGTTGAAAAATATTGCCTCTGTCAGCCATTTCCGAGCTTACTTGTGTGGAAAAATGTATGTGGCTTATGTAAAGTAAAACCTAAAAATGTTATTTACATAATTCTTTACGATTATGTAAATGTGTCTTTTGTCAAATAGTCCCTTGACCGTTAAGTGAGGATTATTCTACGGGCACGAAATCATTTCTTGATGCGTCATTTCCTCCCATGCAATTGTGCATTGCATATGATAGCCAGTACCCCCTCATTTGCCACAGGATGTGTGCCCTTAACATTTGGTACCCCCTAAACACGTGGGATTTGATCATAACTGAAAATACTTTGGTTTCTTAATTTCTTTATGAAGAGCTATATTTGGAGGAGACTCCACCTAAGGAATGTCCTCCACCATCTGACAGTGTGGTGGCATAGTGTGCTTGCGGTGCATCATGTTACATTTCAACTTAGGAGGCATTGGATGGGTGGAGCATGGGTGTTTTAACGTATCCACCAATGGATTTTTGCTGATTCCCAGATTGATTTACAATGACTTGAAAACCTGGGAATGCATCAGAATGCTACCCTTTCCCAAGTGAGTCTTAACGAGGTGAAATATCCTTATTTCTCCTCGTTATTTCCCCCTTCAATGTTATGCAGCACACAAAGAAAGAGGAAAATGCCACTAAGGATTGTATTTTTGCAGGAAGGCGTCTCTTCATGCACAAAAACCATCTTGCAGCACTGTTGTGCAAGGGTGCCCACGTTGGCGCTAGGCTGCACACCGTGCGCAGGTGCAAGGAGAAAGCAGAAATGGTCCATATCTTTGTAAATGTGAAGCGTTTATGTCCTCTTCCTTTCACGCAACGCATCACAGCAACTTTGCTTGCTGTCCTGCATTGCGTGAAAGTTTAGTAAATGTGTCTCTTAGTTACTACCAAATCTTCAATAATGCCCTTTGATTGCTTCCTCGGCAAGACATTAGTTAGCAGGAGGCACTGCTTGCGGGCAAACAAAATCTATAGAATTCTGACATTGTGGAAAAGCTAAAATATTCCACAAGCAAGACTAATATGTAGGAATATACCAATCAATGTTTTTGAGGACTTTCAAAACAAAAGGGGAGAGAGTGTGTGTGTTTTTGTCTGAATGTGTGTAAAAATTCCTTTTTAAATCTGACAGATAACATCACCATAACCGACTGAAATCCCCTGTGTCGAACTATTTATCAGAAAATGCATTTATGAGGAGGGTGTAACACCCTGAAAACCCCCCTAAAGCCAAGACTTGGCACTTTCACCTGGAGTTTACTGAGACTCTGAAGTGATGTATCCCGGTAACAGTCCCGCTGCTGGAGAATCAATGCTTTTCTCGCTTAGCTACCATGGACTACTTTGCCCTGCCATGTCACATCGTAGAAAGATAAATCAGTCTTCAAATATGCTGTGAGGAAGAAACATCTATAAACATCTATAATCACATGAGCGGTACCCTTCAGGATTTATAGTAACACTGTACATGACACAACATGGCGTTCACAGTAGACACCCCATAATCAAGGAGTCCTCTCAGTAAACATGATTATGCCCTGGATACTTCCTTTGGTCCCTGTATTAAATGATCAAGCACAGATCAGGTTTGGCCTGTTGTCCTGCTCAGAGTCAGCAAGCACCCTATCTACACCCAACAGGGACCGCAGTCCACGACGGGAGCTCAGGTTCCCATCATATACCAGGATGCAGAGCGGATGGTAGCAGAAGTCTTCTTGGCTGCATCATCACGTGATCAGGTGTCAGACATTACACCCAACACATCCTACAACCGATACTTAATTCACCTTATAAATGTGAGAAACAAGTTAACCCTGTCAATACCACTGTATTCCCACAATCCAGCGTAAATCACAATTCTATATTCTATCCAGACGAGGTGTACTTGGATTTGGTTTAGTTGTTGCAAACATCTCAAACATATGCGATGGTGTGGATAAACTAAAGGGAAACACAAAGACAACTTGAATTGTTTTTATGACATTTCTCAATATGTTGCATTGCTTCTCACAAGGCCAGCGAAGGCAAGAGGAGTGTGAGCATCCTGAATTCCATGCGTTTGTTGATGTAAATCATGTGGTTCCATAGGATGTGGTCTCCAGAGGTGGTAGAGAGCACACCCAATCAAATGTTCCTTGCTGAATACAAGAGTTTTATGCTCTTTCTACGTGAAGTAAAACTGCATCCAGACCCCGACTAAAAACAAACCCATTCGTTTTCTGATGCTGCATTAGTATGGAAGCTACAGACGGACTGAAAAATCTTGCATCCTAAACAGCGGATCAGGAAGCTTTGTAGAAACAGGCACCTTCATCTTGTTCATTCGTTTTACAAAGGCAGATATTTCCATACAGCCTATCACACCAGGAACATGGCCGTATGGTAGGAGGAACTTCAAGGACCTTGACCTACTGGTTCATACAGACTCCAGACATGTATTGGTTTCACCAGGTGCAGGTGCAGGTGCTTTGGTGACCACTTGCTCTGAGGCAAAAGAAGCACAAGTCACCAAATACTTCCATAATAACTAGAGTGATCTACCTCCTGTTTGGCAACAAGCTCCATCGTTTCCATTGTTACCAAACAGAAAAAATATTTTAGAATAGAAAAAAAGATTTAGTTTTGCTGATTCTACAAAGTCTATAGGTTGGTAGGCCTGCCTCTATTGTTTACCAACTGGATGGCCCAAGAGCTTTTCTGAATAATGCATCTTGAATTCTGGAAGATTTCTTGCAGACTTGGTGCCTATATTCCGCCTCTATCCATCTTCCCTTGCCAGAGAATGCTAGTGGGGTGGAGGTGGAACAAGATACCTGTCCCATGTGGTCCTCCGAATTTGGGAATGCCACACGTCTATACACTGCAGAGGACGTTCATCTTCAGAGTTGCCCAAGAAGGACTTTTTCAGAAAGTATTGCTGCAGAATGACAGGCATGATGTACCTCTCAATGTGATCATAAAATATACCACCAAGGCACTTCAAAATTATATATTTATGTGACAGTTTTATGGAGATCTAAGACTGAGCATTCACTTAGACGGCCCGTGTCTTTTATTGAGTTACGGTTATATCCCTTGTCTCAATGGACAACGTCAGGCAAACAAAACTGCTAGTACAGTACTTTGATGCTTAAATTCATGTCAGTATCTGCGGTCTAAGGCACGCCGCCATGTAGATGGGCATGGAACCAGATTAATCAAAACACAAAGAGCAGGCACATTTTTTGTAATTTTAGTGTGATGGAGACAAAAATTTTAATTGGATTAAAATAAATTAACATACTTTACTTGGTGATGCACAAATGATAGATATTCACTAAAACTCAATTTCCAAACATTATAATTTGTGTGCAATGTAGATTTATCAGTAAAAGTGGTTCTGCAAATGTAGTGGCCATTTTAATGGAAAATGTGCTGTCAATGGCAGTGCTCTACCACACGATGCTTTAGTTACATTTAAAAAACGCCATCCTCATGTCCATAAAAGCTAGGTGGGTTGTGGAAGCTTGTTGTTCTAAAAATTGGGTCGTGGTTATGAGACGTTTGGGAAGCACTGGTCATGTGAGAATGTGCATAGGTGCCCGGCCCCTCTCTCCCGTTGTATGTATTTGCTAAAAATACAGCCTCCTTCACTGAATACCATGTCCTGGAAAAGAGAAGCTGATCACTGCAATGTTACGCAAAGACCTCTAATTTACAAGCCATTACATTGGACGTCTCTCCTCTTTTAATTTTGAATAATTCACTTTGTTATATATGCTACATACATATACATATAGAGCACCAAACATGGCACCTCCTTGCCCTTTCATGCTTTGGTGTGGCCCATGAAAGAACAGGTGGCCACAGATGCATCACATGCAAATGCCTGCTCAGGCCATCTGGGATGAAATAGTAAACTCATTGTCTACAGAAGTCAGACCCCTTAAAACTGGGCTCCTGATACACGTGCTAGCCGCAGAGGACATGCCCAGAGAATGGAATGTAAATTGGGGGTCACTCGGCCCTCACGCCCACATGGCGGTGCGGCGCCCCCCCTCCCCCGGCCTTTCGGTGTTGGGGGTGTGTCGCGGGGCGATGACGCGCGTGGCGCGCCCCCAACACCGATAGGTTGATGCCTCCCCCGTGACCCGGAAGCAGCCATTCGGCTTCCGGGGCAAGGGGCGGGACGACCGGGGTGCGGGCTCCCTGTGCGACGTGCAGCCCCCTTTATAAGACGCGGGGAGCGGGGGGGGCGCCCTCTTGCTCCTGGCTCGCTCACCGCGTCTTCCGTGTGCCCCACACTCGGGGCGGATTAATTATTTCTTTTGTTCCCTCTTTGTCCTCTCCAGGCAAGTGGATCGGAGTGACTCGCTGGCGCGCAGCTGCACCCAGGTCGAGGGTCGACTTATAATCTTCACGGAGAAGATCGGCAGCTTTGCGGCATTGACGGCGGAGGACACACGGGGAACACGCGTTATCAACGGGGAGTGAACGGAGGGAGCAGAGAGCTTCCGTAAGCCAGTGGAGATCGAGCCCGATAATCTACACGGGAGCGCTTCAGGTGCCGTTCAGGACTGGGGAGCGCATCGAGTGTTTCCACCGACCGGTAAGGTGTGGGAGCTGGGGCTGGTCGAGCGGCGAGATAGGCTGCAGGCAAGAGATTTAAACGGAGATTAATTGAATTGGTGTCTGCTTGGTTTGTGCAGGTTGCGAAGCAGGATACAGCAGGGCAGCCACTGGAGGGGAGACTAAATAGTAAATGCTTGATTTCTAATTTGTTTGAAGTGGTTTTTTAGGTGTTTTCTCCCGACCAGTGCTCATTTCATTTTCCCAGGAAGGTCCATTTGCAGGGCTGTTGGTGTTGAACAGGTAACCCAGTTTTGAAGTAATTAATGACATTGCTGTGAATTGTGGGTCTGGAGAAGGGGTTTGTTGATCGCTACGAGTTTATTCCAGCTACAGGGATTGATTGTGCGTGAAACAGATGATCTGGGCGGGCAAATATGTCAACATTTTCTCCTTGCTGCTCGATAATAGGGAACTGGAATACGCCAAGTCACAAAAGGAATGGATGTTGCCCAGTGAATGGAGAACAGAGTTGGTTAAGTTCAGGGTTGAGGAGACATTTGTTAACTGGATGAGGGCCTTTTCCGTGTTTAGTGCCATTACAGCTGAAAGGTCGCCCAATTTACAAGCTGAAATGGCCTGCTACCAGAGCAGGATTGCCATGTGGAGCGAGACACAAGTGGGGAATGGGTGGAAAGAGTATGACATTTCATTCAGGAAGGCTAAGGAATTCAATCCTTCTCTAGCGTGGGATGTGGTGGATTCCTTGTCATGGTACAACCAGATATCTGGGGGGGCAGCTGCGATGGGGGCAACCACTTCACAGAAAATATACCCGGCCAAGCCGCAACAGCCCTTTCGGCATGCGCAGGGAGGTGAGGTTCCAGGAAAGGGCAAGGGTTGGGGGGAGAAAAAGGGCGTATGTTGGGATTTCAACAAACGGTCCTGCACTAGGGCAGCGGGCACATGTAAGTTCAAGCACGCCTGTTCCTTGTGCGGACACCCCTCACACCCCGAGACCTCCTGCAGATTTAAGGGTGGCAACCAGGGCTCCAGGGGGAGAAGGAAACCTGAATAGACTAGAGGAGGGTTTAGTATCGCACACTCCCATTGATGTCGTGGCAATGATTCCCTGGCTGAACAGATACCCAGATCACGCAGCGGCTAAATTATTGCAGGAGGGATTTTCTTGGGGTTTCAGGATACCGGCGGGAGGGTACACAGGCAAGACTGAGTGCAGGAACCAACTGTCTGTAAAGCATAACCCAGGGGTGGTGGCTGCAAAAATTGAAAAAGAATTACGCCTGGGTAGGTTAGCAGGACCTTTTAACGAGGTGCCAGTGCCTAACTTTGTTTGTTCCCCACTTGGTGTGGTCCCTAAGAAAGAGAAAGGCGAATATAGACTCATTCATAATCTTTCAGCCCCAAGGGGGGCATCCTTGAACGATGCGATAGATGAGAATGTCTGCAGTGTAAAATATGCCTCTTTTGACCACGCGGTGGTGTTGCTTAGGGGCCTGGGTCCAGGGGCATTGATGGCCAAGTCTGGCATAGAGTCTGCATTCCGGCTTCTCCCCGTGCATCAGGGGGATCACCACCTTTTGGGGTTCAAGTTTGATGGGAAGTATTACATGGACAAATGCATGCCCATGGGTTGTTCGATCTCGTGTGCCTATTTCGAGAAGTTCAGTTCCTTCTTGGAATGGGTAATGAGGCAGGCAACCGGGCATCAGCGGGTCATGCACTACCTGGATGACTTTCTCTTCCTGGGTGCGGCGGGGTCTCAGGAGTGTGCACAGGCACTGCAGGAATTTTGCGTGCTCATGCGGGCTTTTGGGGTCCCGCTGGCGCCGGGGAAGACAGTGGGGCCAGCTACCTGCTTAGAATTTCTGGGCATTGAAATAGACTCTGTGGAGGGTTGTTTCAGGCTCCCAAAGGAGAAGGTATGTAAATTCAAGGCGGCATTACGCGCGTGCCTGGCCAAAGAGAAGGTCTCGTTACAACAGCTTCAGGAAACAGTGGGCCAGTTGAATATCGCGTTGAGGGTGATACCAATGGCTCGCCCCTTTTCTCGCTCAATTGCGCAGGCTATGAGGGGCCTGCGAGAAAAACACCACCGCACTAGACTGTCGCATGAGGTACGCCAGGACATGCAGATATGGATGGCATTCCTGGAGGACTTCAACGGCAGGGTTGTGTGGTCCGGCCCCCCCATTACTTCAGCAGAGTTAGATTTATGGACTGACGCTGCTGGGAGTGTTGGGTTTGGTGCCATTCTTGGAAACAAGTGGGTCACCCACAGGTGGCCGGACGAATGGGTGGACAGTGAGTTGACAACTAACATTGGTTTTCTGGAACTGTTCCCCATTTGGGTTGCATTAACCCCTTCCATGCTCATGACGGAACGGTTCCGTCATGAGCATCGGTTGAGCTGTGCTCATGACGGAACCGTTCCGTCATGGCCCCGCCCGCGCTCGAACCCTTCAGCACCGCGGAGGAATCCGCGCAGCGCTGAAGGGGTTAATGGTCTGGCCAGACCTTCTGCGTAACAAATCAGTAATATTCTGGTCAGACAACATGACGGTGGTGGAGTGCATCAATCGGCAAGCGGCACGCTGTAAGTTCATACTCCGCCTCTTGAAGGAGAATGTGTTGAGATGCTTGCTATTGAATGTTGTATTTAGGGCAAAACATGTACCAGGTGTCCTTAATAATGCAGCTGATGCACTCTCTCGCCACAAAATGCAGGTATTCAGGGAACATCTTCCATCAGCAGAGCCTACACCAACTCACTTCCCGTCAGCACTCTGGCAGATTGGTGCCCCAAATTACAGGACCTCGTGGCGGCTAGCTTAGCTCCCAAGACAAGGACAGCATATGAAGGGGCGTTTGGTTCATATTGCACTTTCTTGGGGCGTGACTGGGAATCCAGATGGGCTTTAGAAAATAGCTTTACAGATTATCTGGGTAGTTTGCATCACGAGGGTTGCTCAGTGGCCACAGCTAACAGGCATAGGGCAGCTGTCTCCTTCTACGCACAGGCGAAGGGGGTAAAAGATCCAACTAACAGCTTTGCGGTGCGGAAGGGTCTGAGGGGTTGGCGCCGCATACAGGGCAGCACGGCTGACACTAGGAAACCAATAGGCTTGGAGAGGATGACGGCATTATTGCCTGCATTGCATGACGTCTGTAGCTCGGACTGGGAGATACAATTGTTTAAAGCAGCGTTTACATTAGCCTTTTATGGGGCGTTGAGGCTGAGCGAGTTGGTGGCAGCCTCTAAGGCAGATAGGCAGGGGGGTATCCAATTCCTGAACACAACAATTCAGGGAGACACATTGTGGGTGACGATTAGGAGATCGAAAACTGATCAGGAGTCCCGGGGGGAGACTGTGGTACTGCACAGGGCAAGGGCCAATCCTTGCTGCCCGGTACACCATGTGGAGACTTTCATCAAGCAGCGAGGTGCACTGTTGGGTGGGCCGCTCCTATTACACGCGGACGGCACCCCTTTAACTAAATATCAGTTCAGAAGAGTCATGGAGTTGACTATTGCCAGGGTGGGCCTTGACCCGAAGGAATTTGGCACACACTCCTTTAGGATAGGTGCAGCCACTGAGGCAATCACAAGGGGTTTACATGTGAACAGTGTTAGAAGAATTGGGAGATGGTCACCCAATTCCAATTGCTACAAACGGTATGTGCGGGTACACATGTTGTAAAGTACCTAGAGTATTACTGACATCAGGTTTTTCTTTTCTGGTTTTTCAGTTCCTTCGCTCTGTGACGCAGGCGGAGAGCTTGCTTCGGGTCATCATCAGGATTCATCGGCGACTCATCGTGGTGTGAACACAGGACGCGGTCAGGCAGGGTTTGGATTGTTGGTCATTCTTATGTCAATCGTGCTAAAACTGTCTTTTTTGCTGGCAAGGGTAGAAGGGAGCTAGAGCGCGAGGGTTGGTCCATCTCCTTCTTTGGGAGGGGGGGTCTCTGCCTCAGTCAGTTTAGGGGATTCTTTGCTGAGTTGGTCGCCCAACATACAGCCCCACCGGCGGTGGTGATTCTTCATCTGGGGGGGGAATGACCTTGCTAGACTGGGTAGGAGGGTCCTCCTGGAAGAGATCATTTCAGCAGCGGGTTGGGTAAGGAGGGTGTGCCCTGACTGCACTGTAGTCTGGTCTCAGCTGATACCGCGGCTGCAGTGGCGTGGGGGTGAGTCTGTCAAGGCATTGAATCACTCGGTAAAGAGGATCAATACCAAGTTAGAAATCTTTTCCGAAACTCTCACTTACAGACCATCCCACAAGGCACTATTTGGGGGGAGGATTTGTACTTACAGGATGGGGTCCGTTTGACGGAGGCAGGGAATAGAATATGGTGTGATAATATCCTAGCTTGGTTGAAGGGCTCTCTGAGGTAAGGATGACCTTTAGGCAGGAGTTTTTGGGGGGGCCAGATCGTCGGGAAACAATGCTGGCCTGTGGCGGTAAGGTCATGATCGGTGAGCAGCAATTTAAGGTCCTAAGGGGGGCGTCACCATCCACGGAGGGGGCGGCCCAGGGGGAGGGGCCACTGGTCCCTCCTAGAACTTCAGGGGCAGGAATATCCGCTAGCTGCTAAAAATGCGGGGGAGGGAGTCACGCTTTCCTTAGGCTGGTAGCCACCCCGCACATACACCATGACGTCAGCATACGACGCAAAGTGTAAGGGCCCTCCTTGTTGGTTAAATGGAGTTCACGATGCCGACGGGGTAGGCGGTCCCCTGTCGCGCATGCGGACCTCTAGGTAAGGGCGTGGTTAGTAGGACTTGACACCGGTTAGCGACCTTGCCGTCCGGCCAGATATGTTAGAATGCAAAATTCAGGCAGGATGTTAGATTCGGATAGGAAACACGCTGTATTAGACGTTTGTTAAGGTTAGCCTTTGATATTTGTCTACGATACTGTAAATCTAATGTCATGAATTTTGCTTATTCTTGCATAACTGATGTAATGTTGATATTCATCCTTTTTATTGTTTTGTATAATAAATACGGCCGGGGGGTCCCTGGCCCCCCGCCTTCCAAAGATAATTTGCTTAAGACAATTCTCCAAGGTGGTGTGGAAAGCTGGGAGGGGAGGGGAGCCAGTCACGGACCATGTGTAAAGTGGGGGCCACTCGGCCCTCACATCCACATGGCGGTGCGGCGCCCCCCCTCCCCCGGCCTTTCGGTGTTGGGGGTGTGTCGCGGGGCGATGACGCGCGCGGCGCGCCCCCAACACCGATAGGTTGATGCCTCCCCCGTGACCCGGAAGCAGCCATTCGGCTTCCGGGGCAAGGTGGCGGGACGACCGGGTGCGGGCTCCCTGTGCGACGTGCAGCCCCCTTTATAAGACGCGGGGAGTGGGGGGGGGCGCCCTCTTGCTCCTGGCTCGCTCCCCGCGTCTTCCGTGTGCCCCACGCTCGGGGCGGATTAATTATTTCCCCACCCACCAGCCCAAAAAACAAGCTACTAAATATTGCTAGTCAGGGGTGCTAGTTAAGTTTGACATAGGCCTTTTTCCCGTTGAAAGGTAGGATTAGTTGTGGTTAGTTAGAAAGGTTGTCTGCACTTAGGCCGTTTTTCCCGTTATACAGGTGTGATTATGTTATTAAACAAGGTTGTGGGTACCTAGGCCTTTTTCCCGTTATATAGCTGTGATTATGTTGTCATTAAAAAGGTAATATTGTGTGTACTTAGGCCTTTTTCCCATTAACACAGCATGCTTCGTATCTATATTGTTGGTTTTAGTGTAGTGTAGTTGTCCTTTAGCGAGTTCTTTTTTTCTAGGTTCATCGTCGTATTTATTAGGGTTGGTCAGGCGGTAAGGTCATGATCGGTGAGCAGCAATTTAAGGTCCTAAGGGGGGCGTCACCATCCACGGAGGGGGCGGCCCAGGGGGAGGGGCCACTGGTCCCTCCTAGAACTTCAGGGGCAGGAATATCCGCTAGCTGCTAAAAATGCGGGGGAGGGATTCACGCTTTCCTTAGGTTGGTAGCCACCCCGCACATACACCATGACGTCAGCATACGACGCAAAGTGTAAGGGCCCTCCTTGTTGGTTAAATGGAGTTCACGATGCCGACGGGGTAGGCGGTCCCCTGTCGCGCATGCGCACCTCTAGGTAAGGGCGTGGTTAGTAGGACTTGACACCGGTTAGCGACCTTGCCGTCCGGCCAGATATGTTAGAATGCAAAATTCAGGCAGGATGTTAGATTCGGATAGGAAACACGCTGTATTAGACGTTTGTTAAGGTTAGCCTTTGATATTTGTCTACGATACTGTAAATCTAATGTCATGAATTTTGCTTATTCTTGCATAACTGATGTAATGTTGATATTCATCCTTTTTATTGTTTTGTTTAATAAATACGGCCGGGGGGTCCCTGACCCCCCGCCTTCCAAAGATAATTTGCTTAAGACAATTCTTCAAGGTGGTGTGGAAAGCTGGGAGGGGAGGGTAGCCAGTCACGGACCATGTGCGCACAAGGGCACCGAGGCAGGTGGGTGAACTGCTGGGGCTTTTGAAAGGCACACAAAGCCCTCTCTGGTTTCAGTACACGCGTCATGGGCACACTTCTGCCTGGCACCAGCCACACCGGTGTATTCCTATACACCAGGGGTGGAGAGAGACGGACGCCAGAGTAACATGCAAAACTATTGTAAAACGCTAGACAATGCTGGGCATGACTGCTACGACACAGTGGCCTCGGGGCTACTTGAGAAATCTAATCCAGGTGAAAGTGTCTAGTGAACAACTGTGATAAACAAACAGCAAAGCAAAGGTCTGGAAGGTCTGAAGCTCTTTCCCTTCCATCCAAATCTGGGTAAAATCCACCTTCTAAATAAAACACTGAAGAATGGCCACTGAGACCAGCAGATTTTACTTATACCCTAGTTCTCACTGTCATGACTGCGTCTGCATTTTTTCTGACAGAACCCTGGTCACCAAGCACTCTGTCCCTAGAATGGACGCTGTAAAATGCTTTCTCACCCTCACGAAGATGACCAGAGCTGGGAAGGGCGAGGGAGGAGGCAGTGGGACTGGTGGTGACGGAGGGACGCGGGCCCAGAAAAAGGCGCTGGACATGGCGCTGCTGGTCACAGGGAGACACCATGGGGCATGGATGGTCAGGAAGATGGCGGGTACAAACGGATTCCGTCCCTGCCGCGTGGGACAGCGACGCCAGGAGCAAGGAGTTTCTGGGTTCTGACGCATAGTGAGGCTCTGCCCGCCAGCCAAGCGGATACAAGTGTAAGCCACAGACATGTAAACACCAACGTGCGCTTCAGTGTCTCTTCATCGCCCTGTCGCTCAATACACACGTGACAAGAGTTGGACAGATCTACACATGGGATGCCTGGCTGCTCCTCAAGGTCCCTGTTTAGGAGCATAATGTTAATCTTGGAATGAAACCCGCCCTCGAGACGTCTAGCAAGGAATTCTGTATCTCGTGGAAATATGTGTTGCAAAAGCAAATATGTATTTCATTATTAACGTGTTTGCCGTATATCAATATCTCTGGCGCAAAATATGCATTCCAGGCGAGGAGTTGCCTGGCAGGTACATGGGTCAGCTTATGGGTTCTGTTTCCGTATTTATGGTCCTGCACTTATACAGAACCGCCCTGGCCGCAATGCTATGGGAAATAAAGCAGTGGTAATAAGGTCAACCTCTGTGGCATCTGGCTAGTGTCCGATCTCAAGAACTCTATCGTTTTTTACTTGACTTCAGAAAATTATATCTTTCCCCCGAAAATCATGAAACCCTCTAGGAATGCATTGTCAAGCCATTATCAAAAATCTCCAAACTTCACAACGTCCTGCTTTCTGTTCCCTTTCTTATTAACATGAATCATATTTATTTATGCACCATTAATAAATCACCCCAGCTTCCTGAGACCTCGAGGTCTATCAAGAAGCCTGTGTGAAGCCTTTTGTTGGGGTTCTGGGTCCGTTGTTGCTGGATGTTTCTATTGTGGTCTACCACTGAGTGCTGGGGCCCAATGGCCTCCAATACAACAACCCTCCAACCGAACACCACATTCCGCCCTTTGAGCACTTACTCTCCTGCGGCGGTCAAGTTGAGCAGTCAGTTTATTCGAGGAAGCGATAAGGTCAAGACACCCAGATGCAACAACTCACAATAATGAACAATAATTAACATTCGAATTTGATATCAAGCTATGGCTACAGCTCCCAAGAAAAGTTTTTATTTATCAGTATGCAAAACAAGCCTGTAAAAACTAAGGAAAACAAAAATCACCTTCTGTGGCCAAGACAGGCCACCAATCATATTCTTAGCGCTTGATGCCACACAAGAAAAATACATAGGGTCTATAGCTACTGTTTTCTTATAAACGAAACGGCTTGACTCACTGAAGTCTACGGTGCGAGGCTCAAAGTCTGGTTCGAGTTTTTAAGAAAGGTTGTTTGCAATTGTCACCTAATGGTGCAAGGGTTCCAAACAGGGAAGCACAATGCGGCCAATTGCATATGACATGTCTTCCCTCTGCTCTGATTCTCTGAGTTCAAACCTGGACAAGCCAGTGGGTCTGAGGCCCTGAAGCTGCCTTTCCAGCATAAACTGTCCAAAACTCACTCTCACCCAAAACCTACCACCTGAGGAGAAACAGCAAAGTCCAAATGATGTCGTATTAAAGTGACCAATCCCAGCGTATGTTCGAGTAACTGGGGCTACCACTAGTGGTTCAGCACCCCCCCTTTCACAACAGGTAGGATTTACTTTGAAACAGGGAACATCACATCAATGCATCATTTACTGTACACGCACTGGTTTAATGACACTACATCTAAAATATACATAGGTCCTGATTTTCAGCATACATATCAGAGTTAGTTAAAATACAAATTAGAATTGTTATGAGAAAGTGCTAGGTGTATCATGAGGGGCAATTAAAGACATCCAGAATCTTCTAGCATGTGACTTACTGAACTTGTGTTGGCTCTGCCCCGAGGTGTATGTCGTTCTCACCGTACGCTATTGGAGGTTTGTAGCGTCATTCAGCCTCCTGAGGAGAGCTCCATTGTACTGCAGAAGGTGCCATTTTACACGCAAAGTACACGGTTTAATCACACATTACCTTATTTATTTCCTATATGCATTGTGTACAGAAAATCTTTTTTGTTTTGTTTTTTACTGCAGCCGGTATTTTTTATGTTCAGCTAGGAATGTGCTAAACACACCTATATGTACACTTATATGTTTAGACACACACATACAACATACACAAGGGCAAACAGTCCATCTGCTTAAAACAAAGCAAGCATTGGTAATGTCAATAGTACTGGCTTTAAATATGGCAAATACAGACATGCATGAATACATTTGCATATATTAGCACTTTAAAAAGCACACTTATTGCCTTTGCCAGTGCTTGTTTTTAATTTGGCTTTCAATCTGTCTTTAGCTTACTACTATAGCCAAATTTCTTGTTCTGTACTTTCTGTATCCCAGAGCTGGCATGTGGAAGGAAAAGAACAGACGCCAACCCTTCTCCTGCTACTCCAGAGACAATGGAATCCAACGTAGTCAAAACCTGCTGTGAACTAACCATCCTCCCTTTAGGCAAGAACCAAAGGCTCTGTTTTTCAAGTCACACCTCATCACAAGGTACCAACTCAGTTATCAAGCTTCTTGAAGAATTGCCCCTACCAGTAGCAAACTGTTCATTAACTCAAAGAGGCGATTGGCAGATGGGCCTGGCTGCATTAAAGGATCTGTGAGCAATCCCTTGCTGGTTTATGGCAGGTCAAATTATTGGTACATGACCGCTTCATTGTAGGTGTTCACTTTTCTCTATATTAGCATGTATAAAAAAAATGGTTAAAAAAATGTCAGTGCTGCAATTTTGCCCACCAAAGTAATTTGTAAACAAATGTTGGCCACTCAGAGGCACATCACAATATCCAATCTTCAAAGTGTTAGCGGCTTGCTGTGGAACATTCAGCTCATAAACAAAGGAGGGGTTGGAGAGGAAATTGAGCGGTCCACCACGTCCTCCCAACTTGATTACTAATCTGCAACAAAGGTGTACTGTTCTGTTAGTCCACCAACACTTAACTGTGTCAACAAAAATTGTGAAGGTCAGACAGTGGGAGCATGTTTTATAGGATGCACAGGGCCTCACCCACCGAAGTGGCATGCTTCAACACTGTGCTGTGCTCTTCGATGGGCAGGCGCTGCAATTCCCAGCGAGCTCTTCAAGGGAGAACACTGCCGGAGAGTTTAATGCACGCTAACCCCTGATGGATGGGCGGTAGAGTGATTAAATATGGCTTTGGGTTACCAGATATCAAATCTTTAATACTGCAGGGAACTCACGCCAAGGTATAATAATGGCGAACCAGTAATAAAGGCAACAAACCATAGGTTCTTATGAAAAGGTACTAATGTTTCTTGCCTGATGTGCTCCGACTAGTCAATGGCAATTCTTCAGGAGCGATTGTGAGTAACCTAATCTACCCTGAGATCGGATCTACTAGTTCTATATATGTTTTTAACCTAACTGTGTTCAAAGTCACATCTCATGTAGTGGTAAATGAGAATATGAAAAGTCTCACATTAAAGATCTTAAATCTGTCAGACCCATTTCCTAAGGCAAAAAGGCCCCTCAAAGTGCCATGGAGGACTTTTCCTTGCAGAAGAAACCCGAGAATGAACATTTCAATGGTTTACGTGCAGAGGGAAAAATGGGACCCTGGGAAAAGCTCAACATTTTCCGTGTGATGATCCTAGATGAACTGCTGAGCTATATTGGTTGTACGGTTTACCGGTTGTTAACTTTCAAAGTCCCTAGGCAGATACGATTAAAGAACAGAGTTAACAAAACACACGTGTTGTCTAGCATGGAAGACTGGATGGATGACTGAATAACTAAACAAGTTAATAAACATCTAGTGGCTGAATGCATGGATGCTGTTTCTCTCTATAACACATAGTAGTGCCTGCTGCAGAGTTGTGAAAGGATAAGGTTCCCCAAACAAATCCTCAATCCAAAGACACATCAAATTGAAACTGAAAGTTTACGAACTAAGGCAACAAAGTGTCCACTCCCTTGGGTAGCCTTCGTGTGACTGGTTGACTCAGGAGACCTCGGTTAACAAGCAGCAGCTCACAGGCTGGCTCATAAGGAAAGACGTCTTGGGACACTAGACAGGGACTGTACAAAGGAATGTTGTTTTGCATGTTCTATGTAGAGGGCAAGCAGATTTCCAATATACTCCCTGAGCCCACCCCCATATCCCCCCACCCCAAGAGCGAATCCTTTGTGCTAAAGCCCCCAAATCCGGAGCTGTCTGAGTAGCTACTTTTGAAGACAAAGCCCTGCCCAATGGGTTAGTCTAGTCGGACCTCAAAATGATCCTTGACTTGTGACTAAGAATTTATCTTCACTATTTGCTGTGACGCCACAACAGAACTTCCTAAACCACAAACCACCCTCACACAACTCTTTTATGCTCACCCTGTCCTTTATCTTCAAGTTCATGTGATGTTTGAATGTTCTCCTCTTTTCTCCCCCATTTACCGCTCTTCCAGCTTTTACAAAATGAAGTCTCTAAGTTTGTCTTGCGATGCCAGACCTTGCACAATGTCCACAGCTCTCCTCTCCACTGTGTTTGATCTTCATCTGTTTGCAGATGTAGCCTTCAGAACTGAAGACATTACTCCGAGCGGCACGTTAGCAAAAGTACACCGCAAGGCACCAGAACTTGAAAAGGATGGACTCCGGAACCAACTGACTCACTCTGATGGTCACTCACTTCTCCCCACCGTCACCTCTATCCAGGGTTGGATTGGGGCCACAATTCGAACCGGGCAGCCAAAAAAAAGTGGCCCACATTCGCAGATCACAACCTTTCACAATACGCTTCTTACTTGAATTAACTAAGCTAAATGATGACCAACATTTGCTGTAATAAACGTATTTTAAAGCTTTTAGGGCCAGTACATAAATTGGAAATTAACATTCCAATGAAAAAAATATATACATTAGAAGTTGAGAATTATCAAAAATACTAGGAACTCACTTAATTGTGTTTTTTTATCCATGTTTGCTGTGGATGTTTTGATTAATGTTCACTGGGGAATATGATATGGCACAGACCTAAACTGACTTTTACACGCAGTATTTTATGATATTTAGTTTCTTTTTTGCAGTACTTAAGAGAGGCCCTCCAATGTTCAGAGACTGGTGAAAGGTGCATCCATGTTTTTTGTTTTACTTGAGGCTAGCATCACATATACGTTCTGAAAAAAGGGAATGATGCTAGTGTGTAAATGCAAAAAGAAACAAAAAATAGTGTAACTTTTCTTACATGCAGTTTTATATAGCACGAACTAGGCCCAGAGGCATTTTATCACTTTACATGAGCACCAGATAACATTACAAAGGATCATCTTTTTTTTAGGTGCATGTAGATTAAGTGATTTGCCCAGAATCACAGGATGTCGAACTGACGCTGGGATTTGAACCTGGTTTTCAAGTTCCAAAGTCAACTAAGGCCACAACCAGTCCCTGTTCACAGCAGTAATTGATATCTGGCAGACAAAGGAGAAGAGCAAAGACTGATGTATCTCCGCCTGATGGAGTGGAGGAGGACAAAAATAAAATGAGGAGCTTACTCGCTGTCCCTCGCCAACCCCCACCACCTGATGCTCCAGTCCCCTGAGAAGTAAGTGCTAATGGCTTACCGTCAGCAGCCCCTTGCATACTCCGTCACACCTGGAGGGAGGCAGGCACACCTCATGCTGTGACAGTCAGAGCGAAGCAGCCCAGTGTCATCCTGCCTCTGACATTAGCCCGCTGGCGTGACTTCATGTCCATGGGGTCATATTTATTAAGGCTGTAACAACAGCCATTTGCACTGTGCACCAGGGGTGGAGTCCTTAGTAGACTAAAAAAACGGCCCACCAACTGGCCTCAGCCAGAGGCCCATCGGCTGATGCCCGATTGCCCACCTTGCCAATACGATGGTGCCTCCATCGCCTCCAACTTTTGTCTCCTGTCAAACCACCAGTTCATAGTCAGTGGGGCCCCACTCCAAGGACTGCTTGCACAAAACTAGTCTTTGTGCTAGTTTTGAAACTCAAGAGGCCACGGCCACCACTTCTCCCAGAAGCCTACTAGGGCCTACTATATTACACTTATTACATTAAGGCATAACTCCATAAACTTAGAAATAGTTCGGATCAGATGACGCCTGCAATCCCTTTAAGAGTCACTCTTTCCTCCTCTGTAGCACAATAAAGTATATATTTTTTCATCCTATGTTACACAATTCTGCCTTAATATGGGGATGAGCACTGAAAGATCGCTTTAAAATCAGAGCCCCCAAATCATCATTGTTGGACTGGCTGCTGTCAGGGTGTATCTGCCAGTGCCTGCCTCTTCATGCATTATTGTCACCATCCCTTCATGTGGCAGCGGACACTTTCTATATGGACTCTACTGATGTCAGGTATATTGGGAAATTATTCCACATGCACAAAACAAGCCAGGAGTCCCTTCCAGCTTTGAACAGCCCACCTCCAAAGTTCTAGTTTTCAAAGCTCTTCTGATGAAACAATGCACTCCTATCAAAGGGCAGAACTCTGTTAAATAATTCTGAACATCCAGGAGATGGACTCTCCTGGACACATATCACAGGTAAGTAGGGCAAATCGTAGGAAGTAGATTTCCGTATCAGGAAACACTATAAAGAGACACCCAGCACACAAGAAGGTGGATCACATTTCCCAGGCCCAGAACGGGCACCATGGGGACGTTCTTGACAGTTCACAGTTTTTTCACCGCTCTGAAAAAACTGTGTGCACATAAGCAGAGCCCAGAGCAGAGGACCGATGCCCATCGACGTAGCCGATTGGCTTTGCAGCACGCGCAATGTAATTCGTTTTATTTATTTATTTCTATAATAAACTCCATTCGGCCGTAAGCCAGAGCTTACTACCCCCACTCTTCCCCTGCCCCGCCCCACAGCACTCCCACGAGGACCCGCTACTGGATCTGATAACTTTTATGCATTTAGTACAGTTATGGCATCAACACCAGAGCATTTGGATGTGCTCACCGGAATTTAACCCCTTCAGTGCCCATGACGAGCTGGACTCGTCATGGGCCGTGGTGGCGCTGTGCCCATGACGAGTCCAGCTCGTCATAGACCCCGCCCGCTAATGCAACGGCCGGCACTGGGCGGGGAAAGGGGCGGGCACTGAAGGGGTTAAAGACAAACAACAAACACAAAACAAGAATGTGCGAGCCTCTCACATTATGAATAAAAAATAACAGAGATTCTGTTCTGAAATTTACTCAATGTTAAAAAAAGGTGTGGTCGGCTCTAACTTTATTTCGGTACTGCACAATATGAGTTGCATGTTTTTTAAGGCACCTTAGAAATTAACTCAGCAATTCAAATATCTCTGCGATGAGCCCAAAAGCTCATTGTATTACTTTCATTTTATCTCAATTACAATCTTTGTCCTAAAAGTTGCAGCCAACATGTGTTTCCTGATTTTGCCACTTTCTGAGGACTAAAACGGATATCTTGATTCTGGAATTTAGTGATTCTTACTAAGGTTTTAGTTGAGAGCATTGAGAACGCTACCAAAAGGGTGTCCTTTCAAACTAAGACATACAGGCCATATCATGGGCAAAATATTGAATGTATGGGAGACCAAAACTTGAGTAACAAGCAGCAAACTGAGATTAAATATATATATATCAGTCTACTGGCCCTGAGGAAGTGGAATAGCAGCAAAACATGTTGGCTGCAAATTGACAAAGATTATGATTGACATATAATGAAGATAAGAAAAAATTCTAGATTCAGAGATTTGAAATTCTATGTTATTATGTAATGTGCCTAAGAAACTAATTGAGAGAAGCAGCAATTTGAGGAAAGAAGGTGCGTAGCGGGACCCAGCATTCCTTTTTTTGCTCCCTCATCTCAGTGCTACATTACATAACAAGCACATCCATCCACTCTGTCACTGCTTAAAACAAAGCTAAACCCTGCCCCAATGAACCTTAAAAACTTTGTTCAAAGATGTCTGATTGAGATCTGCGTGCAGCCCGTCCCCATGCTAGGTGAGGCATGGATCCACAGATATTCCTGACAAGTTAGCTCTAAAACCCTACTATTACGACAACATCACTACTCAAGAAAATCAGATTTCCTCTTGCCCTAAAACCAGCGTAAATCATCATTTATCCCACACCACCATGGCCGGGCACAAGATAACCAGTTTTGGGTCAATTTGTCACGCAAAATAGGACCATGGAAAAGGCTGGACCTCTTTACAGCTCACTTTGATTACTACTGGAACCTTTAACCTGGGGGAACCCTTTTACTCTCCCTCCTGTCCAAAGTTTGTTTCTCGTGACAACGTGTTACCTCCTCACTCACCCTTCTTTTTCTCCAAATGCCCATGGTACATACTTCTAGGTTATATGTTTCCATTGATCTATCATAATAATTTGAATCTGTCTTGTGGTCTCTTCTGGTGAACTGGTCTATAGAAATGACCAGCCGTGGCCCATGCAGGAAAGAGCGGTGGGGCCGTGTGTGGGAGGAGTACGACGGACAATGACGAGGGGAAATTAAATAAATAATTAATTTTCCCTCGTCAACGTCTGTCGAAATCCCCCCACTAGGCCCCACCGCTCTTATCTGCACAGGCCGCGATTGGAAGTGACTTCAGTCTGTCCAGCTCTTGACTTCAGCTTGTCAGCAGCCCCTCATCACTGTGAGGTTGGTAAAGCTGCAACACTTATACAGGCATGCTACGTCTTGAATGGTATACACTAGATCAACGTTTCTTGCTCCAGGGCAATCCTTATGGCAAGTTGCTCTTATGTGTTCAAGTTGCTACTTTCGGTGGAAAAGGTAGTTTTGTGCAAGGGTTGCAAGGAGCGCTGAGAGCCTCTGTGCATCCATTTTATGTGAGTTGGGTCTAATCTATCCAAACTTTGAAAATGTAACTCTTTAAACAGCAGAAATGAATGCATCTCAATGTTTCCTTCACACACGGTACATTGATCCTTCAACTGTTAATGTCTTTTTACAATGAGAAACAAGGTGACAACTTAGTTGACAGCTTCGCACCTGCAGATTCCATAAGTTAAGAGGCAACTTGAAGGTGGTAGAGATTTTTCTCACTGTAAATTGGAACACCTTACAGCAGTGTTGGACTGGCCTATAGCGCCATCAGGAGGTGCCCAATGGGCTGGTCTGACAGGTCAGTATGTGGGACGTTTTTTGGGCTGTTTGTGGGCCTGGTTTATGGCATGGTGGGTCGGTTTGTACTGTTGATTTCCCTAATATTGCCACAAATATTGCCTGCAGCAAGCTCAAATGGATGCCGTCTCCCCTATGTTACACAACACATATAGAGCTTGTCTTTCCAAGTTGAAAACTGCCCCGAATTACAAATGTGGGCCACTTTTTTAGCTATTTGATTCCCTAATGGGGCCAAAAGAGGAAAGAAAAGTCACATTTTCTACGCTTAAGCATCCCCCTGGCAAGTAAAGAGATAATGAAGATGCAACACATCAGTTGTTGCTCAAGACCTTCAAGAAATGTTATCCCATAATACTGTCTAACATGGCTGAAGTGCTTTAGAGAGTGGATACGGATAACTTAGTCTTGAACTCCAAATTTGATGCGCGGCAGGAGTCTGCACTGGCACTATGGGGCATGGACTCACAACTGGAGAAGTGCATCTAAGCACTCCCCGTTAAAAGAAAAAAGTACAAAGAGAAATGAAGGGGCTGCAAGAGGGCATGGGGATGACTTCAGAGGGAAGATGCCTTCAATTGGTGACTAGAGCAACTGGAAAACACGTAAGCCCAGAATCTGCAGCTTCTGGAATGGTGAAGAAGGATTAGACCTGGGTGCCTACTTGCCGATCCTTATGGACGAAATGTCTTAAGGCATAATGTGCTTCTGACTCATGTCAAATAATCCATCAAATGACAAAAAAGGAGTGATAACCGCCATGTTGATACTGAAACAAGAGACTGTAAAAGACCAGAACCAACAATGAGACACAGGGAGAAAATAGAGTTTAAAGGTAGTTCTCTGACACCTCTTCGGTGAGGGAGGAATAGACAAGGGAATTTATAATACTTCAACAAGAATTTGGAGTCGGGTTTGTTTGCAAGTGAACATTCTTTACTCAAAAACCTAATTGTGGTGAAATTAGCAAGAATAATCAACTCTGCAAATTATTAGACCACGTAACCAACTAGACTCAAAGAAGGGTGGTGATGCCTCCCCATCGTAGACTAACATCAGACCTGCCAACTCACACGGTGCCACCGTGTGACACACACTATATCGGCTCCCTTCACGCGATCACCCGGTGAGCCGCCGATATCACGTGATGGCTGTTGGTTTCCAGCTCGTTTCCTGAGACTTTGAACTGTTGACATTCATTAAGGGGCGTGAAAAGAAGGTAGGACATGAGCACCAGTCTCAACAACTTTCTTTTTGTTATTTGGAGGAGGGGCTTGGGGCAGGGTAAAAGTGCCTCTTAGGTACTTCTTGGCATGCGCCCCCATCCCTCCAAGACCCCGCCCCTCCTAATACGGTGACATTTTTGTTTTAGTTGGCAGGTGTGTGACAGCCCTATCTCCCCTACACTAAGGAAGAGAAGGGACACTTCACCTGGAACACCTTCAGAACACTGAGCAACATTGTTTAATATGTATGTATTGACTTGAATATCGATGAGTGATCGAAGGGTTGCTCTGGCCACTGGCGCATCTGCAAACTCTTACAGGCCCCAGCGGTTGAATAGCTCCCCCCACACTATATCCCAGATGGAATGTTTAGTATGTTCTCTCTTTTCTCTCCTTTCATCCTTCCTATGTTACGATTTTCTTTCTATCTCCAATCTGGAGACCTCCTGCATCTCCAGAAAAGGAGTTACATCCCCTGATGAGACGATTGTGGCCAGGGAGCCCCCCCCCCCATTATATATTTATTCTGTTGCGAAGTGGATGCTGTAACCGCTGCTGTGCGTGATACCTCTGTTTAGTTTGACTTCAATGATGAATAACATTCAAGTACAAAAAAACTGTGACCACAAGTCCCATCACTTAGGCGAGTGGCATTCTGTCCCGGGAAACCGTAACCATCAGCACCAAATCTGCAAACATAAACAGCGCTAAATACTAATTTCATATAATAACTGAGGCAATAAACCTGCGGTCACTGAGACCCCAGAGGCACTGGGTGCTTGCTTTTGTGTCTGGGGTATTCACTCTTACAGCCCATTTCTCTTGCCAGATATGTCATTCAGGGCTCTTATTTATTTCTTGTTGCACTTCAGCGCCTATCTCCAATCTCCATGGCCCCATCCTTCCCCATACATACTGGCAGACCCTGGCTGGAATCTGCCACCATTCTGAAAGAATCCTTCTCGCGCCCTCTCTGCGCCAGACCAGCCAGTGTCTTGGCATCCTTCATCATTCTACTGAACTAGTAAATAGTCCAGGCAGCCCTCCCATCTGACCCTCGCAGATGCGCAGGAAGATCCTCCAGACCCAACCGCCCTTTGACCCTCCAGTCATGCATTTCATGCACAGCTGTGTACACATCATTCTCAGCTGGGCCACAGAGGCTGCATCTCTAGACCATTTAAGAACAAGCATTTGCAATGCAATAGATCTCACAATTGCGAGATTTTGAGTTATTAGCATTGTAAGTGACAATGCCTTCTATTTATGTCTTTAAAAAACCTGCAATAATATAAGCCATTGTCATTAACAATACCAATAGGTCAAAGTTTTGAAAATGCGAGACCTATTGCATTGCAAATGCTTGTTGTTAACAAGCGCCCCATGCTGCGCTTTAACGTTAATAGAGGCCACTGCCCTTTCTATAGACGAACCGGTGTCTAAAGAAAGGTCCAGTGTGCTATTAAATTGAGAGGTGGTATGGGGCACTTTTAGCAACAAAAAGCATTGTTTTTTATAGTTGAAGCATGATATCTCATGAAACACGCTGCAGCACATGCCTCCATAGATTAGATGCCATAGGCTGCCTAGCAGTACGTGTCCCGGGGCACAAGGGCTGTTAGTGCCTGCTTCTTGCAGCCCAAGGCACTGTGGTAGTATAAGAGGGGTTCCAGAGCCTTGTGTGGCCCTTTTAAAATACACATCGCAAGCTGCGCATTTTGAGCCAGTGCGATTACAAGGGGGCATTCCCTCATCCGGCTGGAGAGTGGCCCATGCAATGAGGAAACACTTTGCCTCCCAGACTACACTGTATTACAGACGTGCGCGCAGAGGCAAAGGAGCAGTTGGGAGGCGCATTGAGTGCGCGTCACATAGCTGTATCAAGGAAAAGGGCTTCTAGGGCCCTCCCAGGCAGCCCCACGGAGACACATGCAGGCACTCACCGCACTCACCCGCAGGTGGATCTCTGCCCCCTTTTGAAATGTAAGCCAGGTTGCCACCTGCACATTGAAAGGCAGGCTGGACGCTTCAAAGAGCTCCCCACCTTTCACTAAAGTGCTGCCCCCACGGCAGGGGCGGATTTGGAGGATTTTCTCTAATAGGGCACACTGTCTCAGCCTGTGCCAGGTGCATCCAGTTAAAGATCACAGTGCAAACAGGGACAGTGCACCCTATATACAATGCTGGCCTGTGTCTGTAACCTGTTTCACACCTTCCTTTGCTGATGTCTTTTCTTGTAAGGCCATTTGCTCACCCTTTAATAGCCCATATGTTTGTGTGCTAATACTCCCAAAACCCAGTGGAAGCTGTTGTACCAGTTAAAGGCCAACCAAAAAGGAGCCCAGGGCATTCAGACTCCTTCCTTACCGCTCTGTTCTTCGTCGTTGGCCGCAGTTACCAGCAGCTATTGCACCACCCAATCTAAATAACCAGTCTCATATTGATGCACAGACTCTGCACTCTCGTAACATTCATATTATTAATCATTCATCATCATACTTCCACTGACAAAGAGGTAGCAGCAGTAAAACACGCCCTAACCTTCAGCTTTTAATAATCCTGGATTAAGCGGGTTTGTAACCTACTGGTTCGTCCAGCTCTGAGCGGGTTTACTCTTGGGAGAGGCCAGGGAGGCCGAAGCACACGTGGTACTCTGGGAGGCATGACCTAAAACCCACTACAATTGACATGCGTTGAAGTATTAAAAGAACTGCTCACGCTCTCGACGGAGGTAGGGTATCAGCCATGACGCAGTCTAGCGGTGCGATGGCCATTGAACATGTGGCTGCTGCTAGAGGAGAAGCGTGCCACACGAGGACAGATACGGGGCTGTAACCCAACATCCTGGCATCCTTGTGGGTCAGGAATACCCATCATCCATGCAGATGGCGCGACAGAGCAAGAGCAGTATGGTCCGGACTCCCACAGGGCTGGCAGAAACTTCACTGTCAACAGTCAGGAAATCATGGGCTTCCCATTATCAGCTACACCGAGTAGCACCTGCCCACTGTGACATCCAGGGTGGTAATGGCGAGTATTGGTATAGTGGTTCATTTGTGAAAGGAAGAGTGCCGGTGCCCGAAGCTCTGCTCAGAAGCCGGCGGCTGGTGCGATTAAACGTCGGCTACACAAATACCAAGGTCGGTAGTCTTCAATCCACTACCAGACACCGCAGAACCTGTTTCTTTGCACCTGCAAGTTCCTGCTTTCTATTTGTGACGGTTTTGCCATTTTTCTTCATCTGCTTTTTATCAATCTGTGTGCATTTCCCTCTCTTGCACTAGGGAGCCTTTCTATCTCTTGTACAATGTAAATACATCCTACAGGAAAAACAAGTGCTGGGCCCTAAAAATAAGTGCTGTGCCGTGTGGTGCCCCCGACCGGCTCAAATTAACCACTGTTTTAACCTCTACCCTACAATGTGCCCTTGATGGGCCCTGGCACACTTTCACAGGCACTCTTCCGTAAGAACCCTCACTCTGCAGTGGGGTAACACAAAAGAATGGGCCTACTGCAGAATATGATGAGGGGCCCAGAGTCTCTGATATCTCAGAGACATTCATTGGTCTTGTGCTCAATGAAGACCCCCTAAAGGGTTGGAGGCCCCTAAAAAGTTGGGGGGCCCCTGCACCGTAGGGGCCTGAGTTACTCCTGTGTCCCTCTGGTAATCAGTAAAGTTTTCTCACCTCGTTCCTCAGACATGTGGACATTTCCAAAGTTATGGCACTCTACCAACTCCTTTCAGCAGCCTCTGTTCGAGCATCATAGGAGCTGTTACTTTTCTGTTATACATAGATAACGGTAGCCTTATTATTCCTTTCTCTCGCCCTCCTTAATTTTGTTTTTTCATGCCTAGAATGGCAAGTCTGTGCTTGGACAATGTGCTCATTCGTGTACAGGACTGGATGGGTCATACCGGGCATTGGGCGTTTCCCCGGGAGGCTGGAAGGTTGGGAACCAGTTTTGCAGCAGTGGGGCCGGTTTTGTTACTAGGGGCCTGTTTTGCAGCTGTGCAGAAATATCAGCCCCCAACAGGCCTGGTTCTAGAGGGTAGGACAGGTTGGCCAGGCCCACCCAAACATCACCCTGGGCCCTCCCAGTCACGGAATACAACCAACTGCAAAATACACATGTTAAATACCTCTTTCTCCGTGTCAACATGCCAAACGTTGCGGTGTTCTTGAGCTGCTTTGGACTCGGCTGGGCAGTGTCAGGTCTCCTATCTCAGTCGCACCTGGGTTTGTCACAGGTTTTTAAAAGTCTATTTACATGCCTTTGTGAGCTGGTGAAAGAGGCTTTGTTTTTTCTCACTGGTTGCAGTACCCCTTGGGTCCCCACTCTGCTTATTACTTACATTAGTTTTTTACTGCCACAGAGGGAGAATGCATTTTGTGAAAAGGCATACCAGGAATAGGGCTGCCACCTTTCAAAGAGAAAAATATCAGCCATTTGATGTTGAAAGCTCCTGCAAAGGCCTGGCTGTGATACTAACCAGGGCTGTAAATAAAATCTTATGTATTCATGTGTAACATTACTTTTCTCTGTCTTTGTTTCCTTTAATTATTAGTTGTGGATCATTTATGCAGCTCTAGAACGCATTTAAAAGTGCTTTCTGTTTATATGTACTGTTTGAAATATGCACAGATAACGGCTAAAAATACTGGCTTAAGGTGCTTTTTGTACTGGCCAGTGACAGTAGAAATCCGGTCAGCTGGCAACGCTAATCACAAGACTTTGTTTGGTGCGGAATCACCAAATTATTTATTTCCTCCATCCCTGACTGATGCCATAATAGCAATAGTTTAACTTGTATCTGAAACACTACTCACCAAACGTCAATAACATGCTGATTTACTCCAAGTGCCTGCACATACACCCTGAATTCAGACAATTCACTCATTCTCACTGCTCACACTCACCCTGCACTCACAGCAATCACACTGCACTCACACTGTTCTCTACACACCTCCTCTTACCCTGCGCTCACACGAGCACATTGATCCCCTGCACTTACAGCGACCAACCACGCTGCACTCGCGCCACTCGCCATAAACTCACGCTGTTCTCCCTCTGCTTACCGTTCAGTCACATGAGCACCTCGCTCACCCTGCACTCACAGCAATCACACTGCACTCACACTGCTCACCATGCACTTATGCTGTTACCATGCACTCACAGCGTTCATCCTCCTCTTACCCTGCGTTCACACGAGCACACTGATCCCCCTGCACTCACAGCGACAACACTGCACTCACGCCACTCACCATAAACTCACGCCGTTCTCCCTCCGATTACCCTGCAGTTACATGAGCACATCTCTCACCCTGCACTCACAGCGATCACACTGCACTCACCATGAACTCACACTGTACACTATGCACTCACCTTGCAGTCATACAAGCACACTACTCATCCTACACTCATGTCACACTTTACCAACTTGTCACACTCACTCCTCACCCTGCAATCTCATTCAAACATGCATATTACTCACCACAAATTCATTTCCCCTTCACTCAAATTCATATTGTCACATCACTCACCCTGCAGTCATTTCTCTCACCCTACTCTCACACTGGCACATCGCTCACTGTGTTCTCACATAAGCACTCCCACAGGTAACCCTTCACTCTCATGGGCACACCACTCACCCTGCACTCACACCATGCAAACAAGCATATCGCTCACCCTGGAGTCACACCACTCACCCTTCACTCCCTCCTCTCAAACTGCAACCACAAGGACACACCTCTCAGTCTGCACTCATACAGGCACTCTGTTCAACCTGACTGCAAACAGGCCCAATAGTCTGCCGGAATTCACAGGGTCACATCACTCACCCTGCACTAACTTCTCTCACCATGCACACAAGTCACTCCCTTCACTCTTGCCACTCACCCTGCACTCACACACAGGCACACCACTCACCTTGCATTTACACTGCTCACAACACCCTGCACCCACTCTTCTCAATCTGCACGCACTTCTCTCTCTTGACACTCACATGGGCCCTCCTCTCGTATTGCATTCATGCAGCTCACTCAAAACTCACATCGACACAGTTTCAACCTACACTCGCACTACTCATGCTGCACCATCTCCACTATTCACAACCACCCAGCAGAAGACAAGGGATACCAGGGTGCAGCAGGTGCAGTGGCACCAGGGCCCAGAGGCCAGAGGGGGCTACTGAAACCGGATTATTGCTATAGTTCACAGTTCAAACAGAGGACCCATTTTGTGTCTTGCGCTAGGGCCCATAACTCTCTAGCTATGCCACTGACAGCTGCCAGAAAAGAAAGCTCTTGGAGGTGAAGCTTGTTACATTTGTGTTTCGTGACTAATATTATAGCCGAATACTGTAACTTCTTCTTCAACTATTGGAGGTCTCTTCACATGAGAACACAGTGCACCTTTCTTAAGACTGCAGTGGGGTTGGCAGATGGGTGTGGTGGGATCGCCTGGACCCTGATGGAGCCAGATCATTCCCAATGGTGTAACCTAAAATGATGGGTCGCCTAGAAGAATGTGATGAGGGTCCCCTGAGATGCCCATATCTCACAGATACTCATTGGCCTAGAGATGACTGGAGCCCTGGATGACTGGGGGCGGGGCCTCCTGCACCGAAAGGCTGCAGAGGCCTGGTTATGCCCCTGAGCATTCCATTCTAAGCAATTACCAGTGTTGAAATGTTCAAAATTAAGGTGCCCTGGAACACAGCTCTCTAATGTAAATTACAAAGGGACAATAGGAGTTTATCAATGAAAGGTTTACCATACCGTCATAAGTAGAACAGACAAGTTTTAATCATCAGCTTTTTGGATTTTGATTGGTGGAAATGCACAGATCATTTAAATCATTATCAGCGATCACCATTCGTATGTAATTGTTTATTGGGGGTGGTTAGTTGGATCTGGAAGGAGCCTAGCTCCCGCTTTGGGGCATAGGGTTTGATCTCCTGCATTAAGTGGAAACCAACTCTCGTGAAAGAGGGAAACACCTTAATGCTTATGTAGGTTGACCTGTGAGCCAGTTGCACACCTGGGAATAGTCTTGTTGAGTTGATTTTGACTCTACTCCACAGCCAGCATCACTGCAAAGTGTTTTGTGTAGTTGCACTAATAGAGTAAAGGAGAGATTAATCCTGAGTGAGCTACCATGAATCTGCTGTGTGCTACGCTGTCCGCAACCAGCTTCCATTCTGTCTGGGATGAAAGGTGGCAATTTGTTGAAGGGCCTCACCTTGAAATTATGATTAAATGGCATTCTGAATCTCATGGGATAGGAGCTCTTTGGAGGTAGACCGCTGTTACTCTGGGTTCACTCACTTCTTTTGGACCTTCAATGTTTGATCTCGAGGATTTTGTTCTCACATCTTCACTTTTTGAGCCTTTGTCTTGCCACCAGTTCTTGTAGATTTCTGTTATGTTAACCTACTCTTTCTTATTTTCCAGAATCCCCTTACTCAGTTGTATGAGATGGTGGAATTGCATTTTTAACAGTTCCACTGGATATGGCCTCATGAGGCTTGCAGCCTGGAGAGTTGGTGATTTCAATCCCAATTCCAGCAGTTCTGTCTAGGCGGCATTCCATTTAGGAAGCTTTTTGGAGGTAAGAGGAGCGTTCACCTGTGTGTGTAGGATGACAACTTTCCTGCATGTTTATACGGACATTGTTTCCAGTCATACACTTCAAGCTCACAAATCATTGGTATTCGGTGTTTGTCTAATTAATTTGATAGAAGCAAACTAAGACTACAACACACAAAATGCTTACATCCCTGTACCGCTAAGCACCCCTAAACTCTAAAATGAACCTTAGCTCAATTTACTACCACTCTACCCTCTGTATTCTGTGTGTATATACACAGAATGTACAGTTTGTATCTGTTTGGAAGTAGATATGATGTAATCTAGGGCTTGTAGGCTACCTCAAGAAGGACCAACAATTGGGCGCTTTGTGGCACACCCAAAGGCATCCTTGACCCAGCCAGATGAATATTTCCAGCCTTCTGGGGCCAGGCAGTAACTGAAAATTTCTAGCCTTCTGGTGCCAGTTTGCTTCCCCACGGGTTGGTCCGTGAAGATTGCCAGGGCTGCTTTGGGTTCCCAGTCTGACCATGTTCGCGTGCAAGTCCCATAAAACTAACCTCTATAGCATGCATGTGGGACGCACTACCTTGTGGTCCAGTAATGTACTGCTTCTGTATGATGCTGTGCAAACTCGTGCAGGCACAAATTAATTAAGCCAAGAAGCTCTTATTTATATATGAATTCATCACCCAAAATAATTTTAAGATGATGGTACTGCTCTTGGTATAACATGAACTGCGACTCATGGAGTCATGAGACTCCTATGTGCACCCGTGGGACATGGAGGACAGTGTTCTGAATGGAGACCCTTACCATCCCAGGCACGTGCTCGACGGAGCACATGAATCTATTTTGGCTCTCACTCCATCAGTAGTGGAGAATGCTCTGTGTACCGCGCGCGAGCCCATGACACGGCTCCTATGCCTGGCCTGTGTGTCGCGTCCGCGCCCATCCAACCAGAACATCAACTGATCTATTACTCCTCATTACACCTACTGCTGTTGTCGTACCGAGCCCACGCTCTCGCTCTCTTTCCTCCCCTTTCGGCTCCTGTTTCTTTCAAGAGAACTCAAGGTATCCCTCTCTTTAGAAAACACCTTCACTCGATCCTTCCCCTGTGTAACTCAAAACCTAGCTCCCTGATGCATCTCGCCACTGTTACTGAAGCCTGCGGTTCATTACTAATTCCAACCAAGTTTCTCTATAACGAGCTTTTCATGCGGTGCGCTCTGTGGCGACTTCTCTTTTACGTCAGATTAAAAATCATTATTTTTAATTATCTTCTTGACTGAATTATCGCTAGCCTGCTTTCAGGACATTGTCATCCCGCCAGCATCTCACTGCCAGGCAGGTGCAGCAGACAATGGGCCTCATTTATGAGGCCCCTTGCGCCGTTGGAACGTCACTTTTTGTGATATTCCGTGGTGCAGGAACCTGCACCATATATACGAGGCAGCACTAAGCCACTTTTTTTGGCTTATTGCTGCCTCGTAAATATTGTCCCCTTTAACACAGTTTTCTGCATTAAAGGTGCGTGCAATGGGTGTTGCTGGGCCGTTCCCAGCAACATCCATGGCATTTTGACACTGCCCCAGATTTACGGGAAATCGTAAATCTGAGGCAGCGTCAAAAACGTATGCCTCCCCAGGTGAGGCATATGGGAGGCACAACGAGGAGTAATATGTTTATTTCTCCTTGTTTTCCTTTTTAGGTCTAGCCTGAGCCAGCGCTTTAGCGCTGCTCTGGCAAGAGCTTTAGTAAACGGGGGATTTGGAAGTGCAAACTAGTGCTTTCAGGCCTCCAAATACAGTGCATGTGCGCCGGGCGCGCGCACCATTTGGCAGCCTGCGTGATCATTTTGCGGCCGCTTTGATGTTCACAGTGAGCTGTGCGGCCACTGAGAACATCAAAGCGGCCGCGAAAGTGCTCACCATTTGCCAGCCTGCGTGCCTCTCTCCCCTACCCCCTCCCTTATCCCACTTCCTGCTTATTCTCTTTGTGTTACTGCAGCCCACCACTGCGCCCGGTTTCATATTTTAAATTAACGCGGTTGCTTCTAAGCGTTGCCAAAGAATACAAGGTGCTGATATCACCTATTTTATCACAACTGGCCGAGGGACTTTGTCTAAATGTCAGCAAGGATGTTTAAAGAGTGGGTCTGAAAAAATAAGCAGTGTTGGGAAGAGTCATTTGAAACTGTTACAGCGCAAACGGAATGGAAACTTTCGAACAACATTCTCATCTCAATAAGAAACTTGCCAGCTTGCTGTTTAAACAGCATCCATATGTACAACTTTATGAAAGCCACATTACATCTCCTACCAATAATAACGATCTTTACCTGGGGGCGACATTTCTTTTTATTATACCACTGCAGACTCGCAGGGTGCCATCTGCGTGGGTCATGTTACAAATGTTGCTTTCAGTTTCGCTGACTTGTTAAAGCTGGAAAACACCTCCCCGCCTCCTCCTCCCCTACCCCTTCCTTTCCTCCCCCGGCTCCTTCCCGCCTCCTCCTTTTTTGGCGGCAGAGCTAGTAAACAAGCGACAAAGCCACTCCACCCTAAATTAACATCAGTACAGCGCCCAATAACCCTCCTAATTCACCCTTCACTGTGATTGCAAACTTACATTTTTAGGGTAAGTTTTCCGATATTGCAGCCAATAAAGTTCACATTTCATGTTTTGCTGCTTCTCTCTTCAAATTTAGCTTCACATTAACAATTCTCCCCCAACCCCCCACCCTCGAACTATTTTTCGTATGGGAAAGATTCCCCTTTTAAAACACTTCCACCAAAATTCACTGAAAAGCACACTACAGTTAGAACATCGTGCCCTATAAAACTAAGCTCCATATAGAATCGACCCTCTTAGAAGCACACCACCCTCAAACAGTCCTTCTATGCCTACAACACCCATAAGACAATTTATCCTAAATGAACATCATCCTATGAGAAAATCCACATAATACACATTCTCCTGCAGCAGCATCCTTCTCACATTACTTTTTCTGCAGGGCCACTCACCTCCAGCTTTTTTTATTAAAACTTTGCAACATGCTGAACGCAAGCCACAATACTCCACAATATAGCTTAAACACATTAGCAAAGCCAATAGCTCTGGCTAAACACTTATAAGATCCCAAAGGCGAGACCTATTGGCTTTGCCAATGCTTGTTCTATGTGTGCTGCGTTCTACAGCACACATAGAAAAAGGGAAAAGCCTCTTGTGATTGTTTTTGTGCAGAAATCATCCTCTCAACGCAGGCACCCTTGCACCATGGTGTCAAAGGTGCCTGCGGTGGCGCACGGCAGCCCATTGTGCGCCGGCGCAAGGGCAAGGACAGGAATGTGCCTTATCTCATATATACCTGCCCTTTTCTTTTGCCGTAGGGCAGTGCAGCAGGATAGCCTACTGCTCTGCCCTACCGAAAAATAACATAAATGAGGCCCAATGTCTCTTTGTATGCCGCCTTCCTTGATGCAAGAGTCCCTGCCAGCGCTTCAGAGACAAGGCACACAGCCGAGGCCATCCAGTCACACACTGTGCGACCACACTGCGAAAGGAAGGCTCCTTCCCGCCAACTCGCAGGCACATGTTCATGCAGGTCAGAGGCGCATAGGGGTTATTTATAGGCTACATAACCACCCAGAATGGCCAAACCTGTCGGTCTTAACAATGTGGCCAGTCTTTGGGATGTCAACACAGGGTGGATGTCTCGGCTCCAGCAGGTGCCCTATTGCCCCTACAGTTTATATAATGTGGGCACCTTCCAGGAAGGGGCAGTTAAGTATCACTTTGCATATGGCACCAACATTTCTTGAAACCATACCAGCAGATTGCACACAGCACATGCATGAAAGAAGGTCCCCTTTTGTCAACTCACATAATATTGCGAATTTTGTTCAAACATATTTATGTATATATGAGGCCCTGATTGCAAGTTCAGGGCTAAATCTTGAGTCCCGTGCAGAGCTTATATATTTTTTTTAAGTTGCCAGGATTGCAAATATTCCTAGGAGGCCACTGCAACTTGCACCATCTATTAATCTCACCAAAACTGCTGAATACTAGTATTATTGAATACTAGTATTATCGAATACTAGTATTATCGTCACCTACTAACTTTCACACTGCTACAAATATGACAATCTGGACTAGAACAGATGACCTGTAGGTATAAGAATGCCTTGTTAAACACTCTGCTCCTTTTCGCTTTACTGAGCACTGGCTAACACTGGCACAAACTAAGCACTGTCTCTGTGCAAATAGGATATTATCACACTATTGCAGTTTCTCCTGATATATTCCGGCAGGACAAACCTGCTGATGTTTATTAAGAAACAATTCCAAATATGTGGGCTGCAGTGCACTAAATACCAATTCTGCATGTTATGTCCGAATCCAAAGTTAAAAACTCGCAGTCACTTAATACCTCATGCTGGGGCAATGGTTTTTACTGCCATTGTACAAATACCACCCTCTCCCGCACAACCTGGAATCGGGGCCTTAGAAGCACAGTACAGTTATGCCGGAGTCCCTCGCCATAAATGTAAATGTTATTAAATGGAATAATATTAACCTGTTTTGGGTAGGCTGCATGCAGCGTTGGTGGGAGTCTCTAACAGATTCCGGCAATGGACGACATCTGAGATGGTACCGGCAGATGAAATGATTTGCCGAGAATCGCACAATTTGGGTATGTGAGAACGCCAGGATTACAAGAAGGATCTCATACATCCGGTGGTATGAAAACATAGCCAGTAGAACACCGATGTACAAAGGAAATTTGTAACATTGCAACGGTGTTTCATTCTCAATGGAATTGCTGCGGGCTTGTATCAAGTCACAGACAGTTTTGAAAAGGATTAACTAAAACAGAGGCAAAACTGAAAAGACCTTGCTGACCATAGTATATCATGGCTCGCAGGGTCATGCCCCCTTGACGGTCTGAGTCCAGTCACGCCCGCATCATGTCGCCTGCTCTGCATCTTCTTCGTACACTCTTGTCTTCACTAACAGATAAAAATCGGTGCACAACCCTTGACAGTTTTCAGCCTCCCACCAGTGGTGGATGCCAATAACAAAGGGTGGTGGGACGATCGCATGTGTGTGTGTGTGTGTGTGTGGGGGGGGGGGGGGGGGTGCCAGTAACATTTGTAAAAAAGAACTTACCTGAAGCCGCCGGCTGCCTCCTGTGCCGCTTGTGCTGTCCTCTTCCTCGTCCAAGAAGCCCCTGAGGCAGACTCCCGTCCAATCCCCGTAACGCAGAGCAGCGCAGGGATTGGCCTGGGCAGGCTGGTAAAACGCTCCGCTCAGGGAGTCTGTGGGGTTTCCCAGCCTGGCTGCTGAATGCAGCCGGTCTGGAGAAACCTAAGTGCGCATGTGTGTTTTGGTCAGCCTGAGATCAATCAATCAATCAGGGTTTTATAAAGTGCGCTACTCACCCAAGAGGGTCTCAAGGTGCTGGGGGGGGGGGGGAGGAGCAGAAGCTCCGGATCAGTTGAAGAGCAAGATCTTGAGGTCCTTCCTGAACGCATGCAGGGTCGGGGCACGTCTGATGTTCACAGGGAGCTCGTTCCTGGTCTTGGCTGCAATGTGGGAGAAGGCTCTCCCGCCTATTCTGTTTCCGCGGATGTGGGGTACCTCCGCCAGAGCGAGGTTGGCGGATCGGAGGTTCCTCTTGGGTGCATGGAAGGATAATCTATCATTGAGGTACTCGGGTCCAATGTTGTTGAGTGATTTGTAGGCGTGGGTGAGGAGTTTGAAGGTGATCCTCTTCTCGACAGGGAGCCAGTGGAGGTCTCGGAGGTGTTGGGTCATGTGTTCGTGATGTGGTGCCCCGAGGATGAGTCTGGCTGCGACGTTCTGGATGGTTTGGAGTTTGTGTAGAAGGGTTCTGTTGATACCGGCGTATAGGGCGTTGCCGTAGTCCAGTCTGCTGGTTATGAGTGCATGGGTGACAGTTTTCCTGCAGTCGGGGGGATCCATTTGAAAATCTTGCGGAGGCTGCGTAGGCAGTTGAAACTGGTGGAGGCGACGGCATTGGTCTGGCGGTTCATGGAGAGGGAGGAGTCGAGGATGATGCCGAGGTTTTGTGCATGGTCAGTGGGGGTGGGTGGGCTCCTGAGGGCGGCGGGCAACAAGATGTTGTCCCAGGCGGAGGTGCAGGGTCCGAGGATGATGACCTTGATCTTCTCAGAGTTGAGCTTCAAACAGCTGTCTTTCATCCAGGCTGCCATGTTCTTCATTCCTTCCTGGAAAAAGAGTCTGGTGTTTTCGGACTTCTTTGTGAGTGAGAGGATGAGCTGGGTGTCGTCGGTGTAGGATATAATGCTGAGCCCAAGCTGTCTGACGATGTGGGTGAGGGGGGCCATGTAGATGTTGAAGAGCGTGGGGCTGAGTTAAGATCCCTGGGGTACTCCGCAGTTGATTTCCGTGGGTTTGGAGAGGAAGGGAGGGAGTCGGATCCTCTGGGTTCTGCTGGAGTGGAAGGATTGGATCCAGTCAAGGGCGGCTCCTTCAATTCTCGCATCGTGCAGTCTGGCTGCGAGAGTGCGATGTGAAATGGTGTCAAAGGCTGCGGAGACGTCTAGAAGGATGAGGGCCGCTGTGTGTCCCTGGTCAAGTAGCATGCGGATGTCGTCGGTAGCAGCGAGGAGGGCGGTTTTGGTGCTGTGGTTGCTGCGGAATCCCGACTGGGAGGCATCCAGGATGGAGTTCTCTTCTATGAAGGTGGTCAGCTGGGTGTTTACGAGTCTCTCAGTGACTTTGGCCACGAAGGGGAGGAGAGAGATGGGCCAGTCGTTTTACAGGCCCGTTGGGTCGGCTGATGGTTTCTTGAGGAGGGGTTTTACTTCCGCCTGTTTCCAGTCGTCTGGGCAGATGCCGGATCTGAGGGAGGCGTTGATGGTGCATCCTAGTTCGGGTGTGATGATGGTGGCGGCCCTGTGGAAGATGTGCGGTGCGCCGGGGTCCGTAGGGGGTCCAGAGTGGGTTCTCTTCATGGTCGCTGTGATGAGTTCGACGGTCGCGGGATCCCAGGACGTGATGGTCGGCTTATCGGCGGCGGTGGGTAGGGGGTTGGTGCTTGTGGTAGGTTCGCTTGAACTTGTCATAGAGGGCCTTGATCTTCAGATGGAAGTAGGAGCTGAGCTTGTCGCTGAGTTCCTGGGACGGTGTGACGTCCATGGCTTCGAAGGTGGGTTTTGCGAGCTGGCTGGCCAAACACATATGCACACATAGGGAGTACACAAGCACTCCTCCTCCCGCCTTCCATGCCCCAACCCTCTCTGCACAGCTGGCTCAGAGCCGGCAAATGAAAAATAAAACGGTGCTAGAACATCATTTTTTTTTTCCTTTGGTGGCTCTGAGCCAGGCAGTGGGGCGACACTTCTGCGCCATTGTGGAGGAGCCACCGCTGCTGCTTCCCACTGAGCTAAGCTTGCGCTATACAAATACACACACTGCCGACTGAATAAATAAAATAGGTCAGTTAATGAAATCCCCGTTGTGAGTCAAAGATCAAATATGTTGGTTGCTTTTTTTAAAGAAGTGTGTGCAAGACTGAATGACGCAGAATCTCATGTAGAGATGAAGGCCCTATGCAAGCCTTTGTTAGTAAGTCAGAGCTAGCGCGGCCGTTGCTTTTTGAATTAAAACAATAGCACTAATAAAAAAAAGATCCAAATAATTCAATAGCACTGTGACCTTAGAATTTTGCTGTGATCTTCAGTCCGCAAGGCAGAATTCTATGGACTCACCCCTGGTTGCAGATTGGTGTTGAAGAGCCTCTCGGCCTTCATGCTGTGGTCACTGCCTTCTAACAGTTTCACTTGATGGTGGTACACTTACAAATTACAAACTGGGGCTGTCTTATGCAAGGTACGCTGGGGGCACAATGGGCACTTGTGCCTGCTTTGTGCACCCCAGGGGCAATTTTTTATTATAGAAAGGGCCGCAGACGCTTGTGTGGCCCTTTCTGTAACACAGATAGCGCTGGAGCACATACAGCACCACAGCTCTCATCAGAGGGTGTTCCCTCATTTGCATGGGGGTGTGGCCCCTTGAAAATGAGGGAATCCCTTCGCATCTGCGCCTGTGCCGTATTATAGACACAGGTGCAGAGGCAAAGAAGCTGTCAGGAGGCGCACTGAGGGGGGTTAGGGTCCTATGGACCCCCCAGGTATCCACTTTCAGACAGATGCAGTCACTTAATGCACCTGCCTGCATGAGTTCTCTGGTTTTCATTTTAGTTGTTGCATAAAAACATCACCCTCCTTAAACACTACTACCACCAATCCTGATGAAACTTGCAAAGCCTGGATGTACTTACCATAGAGCACTGATTTAGCTTCTCAAATAATTCAACACAACACTTAAAGAACGCGACAACCATATAGTGTTTGAATTGCACGAAAACGTGCAGGAATCTCGGCTTCCACTTGACCAGAATGTGTGATCCTACGCATTTACTTTTTTCACAGTGCCTCCTTTTCCTTCTTCGTCACAAGAGAGCACCTTAAAATACATCAGTTCATTGTGTGCACTGCACAAATGCAAGACTATGTAGTTACTCCATCTACAGTACCACCCTAAGACACGTGTATAGGGGGAAAAAGACAGCTTGCTTTTGGTTCACGAAAAACATAGTTGTCAGGGTGGTGGTTTGGGGCATGAATGTTTCTAAATTCATGATTATAATCAGTCACTCATCCCTGCCCCCTTAAGCCCTGATAGTCAGCGCTGCTCGTGACGACCCCGTAGGAGACTAGAACCACCCATTTGGAGCACACTTTGTAGCCATTTGTTTTGCATTGTTTATTTATAAGCACTCGGTCCCCAGCAATAAAACTGGCCCGTCCAACAGCTAAACTGGCCCGCACCCTGCCAGCCTACCGGGAAAGCGCCGGTACCAGGTAGCGCCAGTCCGGACCTGATGGCTTCCTCTTTCATGCCTTCATCCACCAACAATACACCTACGGATGCAGACCTCCATGCCATTCCTTTGAAAGAGCAGACATGAAACAGGCTTATCGGCCCAGAGACACGGGTCAACAGATTGCCTTCACCATGCATTCTTATCGCTTCGTTGTAAAGGAAGATCTACAGCTGAATCCTCACATTAAGCAGGCCTGACAAACCAATGGAAAGCTCCTTCACGCGGCGTGTGGAATGGTTAAAGGGCGGGTCTGCCAGGCTACTGACCCAGACAGTGCTGATGCCCTCCCGTGGCACCTGGGCAATTGTGAAATTGAATCACTGTGTACAGGTGATGAACCAAATTATCATTGTGTCCCATTGTGAACAGTCTGTCCCGGTTCACCGGCATAATGTGCGCAATTAGTGTGTTTCGCCGGCTGCTGTCCTCACTCCCTGTAATTGAAAGCATCCAAGGTGGTGGAACATGGGTGAGTTGTTTCACTGTCTACGGCTGGCTTTGGTGGGAACAGGAAAGGTCATTGTCACCGCTGGGGGCAGTGGCCGAAGTGGGCGGGATCGGCAGGGCACGGTGTGCCCCTACCAGGGCCGGACTGGTGGTATCGGGCACCGGGCAATCCCCCGGTGCGCCGCAGGGGTGGGGGCCTGTTTTGGGCCCCTGGGGGCCGCTTTTGTTACAGGGCCGTTTTTGCAGCATAGCTGCATAATCGGCCCTGTAACAAAATCGGCCGAAAGCCAGCCCTGGCAAAGAGCTCGGCTGCACCCCCAACAGGGGGGGGGGGGAGGGGGGAGAACTTTGCCAGGGCCGGTTTTGGTTCCCAGTCCGGCCCTGGCCCCTACTTCTTAAATTCGAAAGATTCTGTTCCCCTACTTATTTATTTTGAAAATGCGTCCCAGGACGTAAGAAATCGGCATGGCCTATAGAAAAAGCTCGGCGTTCGGGGACGGGTGGGGCGGCAGAGAAGTAACAGGACTCTGTCTTTTCCTTCTTGCCCAGAGAAGAGAAAGACCGTGTCCACTTCTACTCTGCCGCTTCAGCGCCCCCTCACTCTTTCCTTCTTCCCTCTCTTTCTGTCTAGCAGTTCCTCTCTTACTGAAAACCGTGACTTCAAGAAGGGGCTCTCACTCTTTCCTCTCCTTTCTTTCAATTGCTCGCCTGTGAAATGGACCCAAAGAAGAAAAACACTTTTTCTGGAAGTGTTGTATTCTTCTGAAACTTTAATTCCATAGTAAGCATCGGGAATAAAAGGTTAAAAATTTGAAGAATAAATAAAGTAAGACAGAGTGGTAGCAAACAGGCCAGTTTGATTTTATTCACACCCAAACACGTTAACCCCACTTTTACAGAGTTTGCTAGTGAAGTGCTATTTTTGTTTTCCCCAGGCTTGGAACTAGTGCACCAATCCTGGAGGTACTGCAATGCATGGACTGGAAAACAAAATGTGTACTGCGTTCAGGGATGTGGTCTTTTTTGCCATACTGCTTAAGTTTTGTAAGGATATAAGCAATGAACAGGGCCCTGTAGTCATGTCCTTAACTTTTCAGGCAAAACTGCTCACTGATTTCTGAATAGTGAGTGTAAAAGTGTTAAGGTAACCATGTTGCTCCTGCTTACTTTTCACATGGTTTGCTAAATTTTGCATTCCCTATGAGTGTCTGCTTTTTCCAAAATGATGTTACTTTTATTTTGTATGCCGCAAATTGCTCTTGTCCAGTGCGTAATTTAAATTGAGCTGCATCCAGGTGTTTATAGCCGACAACAATTGCGTTGTAGTTGAAGGCAGTGTGAATTTTTCTCAGTGGGGCACTATGGTGTTCAGTGGGGGAGAGGATGTGGCACTATGGCCAGAGCCGCCGAATTTGGAACTGGGGAGCCAGATTCAGCCTTAATAGCCAGTCAACCAGACCAATCTCCTGAGGGAGCACAATCCCATGCTAGACCTTAGAAGGCTTCGCAAGACCTTAGAAGCCCTGGTGTCTTAGCACCAGCAGGTGGACCCTAGCAAGACAAGTTTAAGTTAACCTTCAAGGCTTGTCCACCACAATCTATATTGAAGTTCACCTCCAGTCTTGCGGGTAGGCCTATGAAGCAGCACACCATAGAGTGACAGTGACTCTGTCACTGAGGACCTAGGACCCTTGAGAAGGGCCAGCTCTAGGGCGGTGCGACTGGTGTGAACGCACCGGGTGCTGACTTTGGGTGGAGGCATCATTTTTGTAAGTATTCTATGGTTTTAAAAGCTCTTGCTGCCTCCTTCCTGGCCTCCAGCAATTTTCAGCAACAATAAAAATGCCATGATGAATCTGGTGATTAATGTTCTTCCTAGAGAGAGATCAGAGTTTTGTCTAGTGGAAGTTTAGACTCATGGAAAGGTACCTCAGCGGGTAAATGTGCCTGCTGCAAAGAACATGTACCATGCAGATCACAAAGTGCACATAATATAAATAGGTCATTGGGCTACTGCTTTTTTCAGAGAGATCCTTTTGTTACTTGCAATTTATAAGTTAAAATCCTAACATAGAACAGTGAACTATTAACTGTGATCTAAGAGCTGCATACAAGCTGCAAGGTATAAATTAGAGTGTTATGTTTTCCCCCCGTCTTTGATTATCCTAATGTTGCAAAGAGTGTTCTTTTAAATAGAAAACAATTCTGATTATTAAAGAGAACCCCCAACCTTGGTATTACTTTTTAAATTATGAGTTTGTGTTTCTCCAGACCAATCACTATTATAGCCTTATAGCCCACAGTAGCGGGCTATACCGGCTATTAAAGTCCTGCTGCATCGTTAAAGACCCGAGCCGAAGGCGAGGGGCTTTGATAAAGCAGCGGGACTTTAATAGCCGGTATAGCCCTGCTACGAAGGGCTAGAAGACTATTGGAACATTCTGCCACTAGAGGGCAGAAAGTTCTAAGAAATAAAACAAAGCCTTCAGGGAGCGCAAGGGGATTCAAATCCCCTCAGGCTCCTTGAAGCCTTTGTTCACAGCCAGAGATGTGAACAAAGAAGCATTGGAATGTTGGAGTTCCGGGCTTATACCAACCATTATAAGCCCGGAGCACGCCATTGTTTTCAATGGAGCTTCCAACATTCCAATGTTCTAGTAAACTATACAGCCTACTAGTATGGTTGTCATGTGACTCCTGCACCTTGTAGTCCTTAGTTTTATGTAACATTTTCTATACAGTGATTTACACACATATTGATTGTGTAATGTGTGTGATGTAAAGTGCTCTGACACCCTACAATGGTATGAGTGGCACTGTAAATCAAATTAAATGCAACGGAGAGAGAGTGTGGTTATGGAGACTTGAGGTGCACTGTTAAAGGGTGGTAGTGAGGGAATCCGTGGCGGAGGTGGTCATTGGGGGGCACCAACAAACATTAATGCACAGGGCGCCGCCAGTGCTAATACCGGCCCTGCCCTTGAGGCCAGTCTGCCTCACCAATTGGTACCTCCATTGGCCTTATTTCAGCAGTAGTAGCTGCAACTCACCAGGGATTGGCAATGCAGTAGTTGCACTAAACTAAGTTCGCAAACTTCACAATCTCACTGCTTCATGCACAAGCACTTTTAACATGTGCAGCCTGCTGTGGGGCCACTGGAATTAATTATGCAGCAAAGGAGAACAAAATTATGCCACAGTGATGATTAAATTGTGCATTAAAAAAGGCTGCAGCGTAATGCAGTATATTTTCTGATATTTTATTATTTTGACGTGTACCCACGCTAACCGTCTCTGGAAAGATTTTGCCTTATTAGTGCCAATGTAACATACAAATGCAGCAGTGAGAAAGGCGATCAGTCAACTTTTGCAATAGGCCATCCACTCCGCAGCAACGCAAGTCACATTTTATTATTAACATTGAATATGTTTGAGCTACAAACAATGTATTAGTTTAAATGGTCAGATCATGCAGCAGATCTTATGGCAGAGCCATAATTATATAGAAAACATTTGCAAACTAGGATATTTTGCTATTGATGTTTGAACTGATGTTGTGGAAAAAGGGAGAAGTGCTGATAACATAAAACTCCATGGCTCGGAGACAAATGGCTTAGGCTTCCACATTTTGTCATATTTAGGACATTCTGTGATTAGAAGCATATGCCACTTTGTGAATGTATTTTAATGTCAATAACTCATAACCTTAAATAATCATGTGTATCCATTGGTTGATTAAACTGGGCAGTGAAATGCCAAACAAATACTAAAAATTGGGATATTTGCGCATTCTGGCCACACCTCTGGCTCCGCCCACTGGTCCAAACCTTGGGTTATTCCCGCCCTCTGATTCTCCGCCCACAGTTCCCCTACTTTTTTTCCCCCACTTCGACCACTGGCTGGGGGATAGGTCCAGCTCTTCTTTGAAAAAAGAAAGGGAGGGTGGTGCTGCTACAGGCAGGTGGGGGGGTAGGCTCCTGGAAGGGGGCGTCAGCTCTGGAGGGGGGGGCTGTAGGGCAGTACTGAGCTGTGAGGCTCTGAAAGTTGAGGAGGATGAAGATTAAATGGACGGCCAGAAACAGCAGTAGGAGGGCAGTGTTGGTGTTGGACAGTGGCCGGATATGGAGGAGAAAAGGAAGGCTTAACAGTGGGTGGAGTTATTGATAGCGATTCTATTAGTGAGGCGGGAGTAAGTTACTTGTAACGGATTAAATAAGGTTAATTTTTAGACATATGGCCTGTTCTAATTAAAGCAGGCTTACTTACTATAAGAGAGTCTTGCGCCGTGTTGCCCGATACTTCAGCTTGAGACATGTAAATGATAGTAATGCACTTGCACATCCTTCAGTGGTCATAATAGGTTGAGCTTGCTCTGCGAGGCATGCTGTATTGAGGTGGGGACTTGAAGCTCCGCCCACTCTGCCCACATTTTTCATTGGCTTGTGCCATTGTCCACTGTAAACTGTGGCTGTTCATTGGTGAAAAAGCTTAGTAGTCCCTCCTTAGTACAGCCTTGTCTCGTTGTAACCTCCCATGAGGACAACCCTTGTTACGTGTGTTGTTGCTCAGTAGGCTTTAATAACAGCCTCCAAGAACTATTTTCTCAAATAGCTTTGTCCTGCCTGCTATTGCAGAAGGACACGATCTCCCCTAACGCTTTTTTAAAAAATTAGCACGCAATTGCAATGCAATCGGACTCGCATTAGTGAGAGTTCAAGCTATTGGCATTGTAAATGACAATGCCTTTTGCTTATCTGTTTTAAACAGATAAATACAAGGCATTGTCAGTTACAATGCCAATAGCTCAAACTCTCATAAATGCGAGAGCTATTGCATTGCAAATGCTTGTTTCAAGGTACAAATTGGCCAGTTAAGCCTAGATTTGGGACTGGGTGTCACCAGAGGAGGCTACATGTCTGTGGAGGGTGGACCGTGCTGAAATGGTTCTCTGTTTACTGCTGCTTTGACATTCGTATGTTTAGCCCAACAGCAGAGCCCAAGAACCACTGGCCTGGGGAGCTGACACCCGCACCGGGCAAGCTTCCATTCTGGAAGGAACACATGATAAGTACGACTATAATGACAGTTACCACATTAATAGAGGTTCCTACTCACCGTTTGATGACTCTTGTCGCAGTAGCGCAGTCCGAAGTAATCGATCTCCGCGAGGTTGAGGTGACGGAAGACGTAGTCCAGGACAACCGAGCCTTTGGTCGACTTCTGTGGGAAAGAATGCAGAGAGGCCTTTCAGAAGGAGGGACTCGGCTTTGCGCTGCCTGCTCGCCGCGTTCAAGCATTTACTGCTGCTTTGTCTGGCGCAGGGGACGCTTTTATTGATCGGGAAAGGTTACTTGTGAGCCACCAAGAAACTATGCATTGAGAGCGCGCAGCTGCCGGCGGTGTACAAACCTATCCGCCACCATGGGTTGGGACAGTGGCCTCTCTGGAGACATGTTCTACATATGGGACTGCGGCCACTGAGTCTGCGCGCCTGGGGGTACTAAACCAATAGGAAAACACGGGCACCACAAGATTCTTTTAGCAGCAGCATCATTAAAGTTATAAACCTCTTGGCAACAATATAGAGAAATGCAAACAAAACACGGATGGTAGGAGATCGAGTAGAGTAGACTCATTCCGAACCAATATTTAAACTATTGATACCCAGAGGAGGGTGGATACAGAGGGGCAGAACCCAGGCGGCTTTGTCTCATTCATTCTAGTGGGAGCAGCCAAACTGACAAAGAAACAGGCGTGCTGCTAATCTAGACACGTGCACTTTCACACTTTTCAGTTATCACAATTGTTAGTACACGTGCCAAATTATTTCCTCTGTAACGCATATTTTCTAAGAAGGCTGTGAATCTTGAAGCTAAAAAGACTATTAACGCTTGTTGCAAAGCTGTACTGTAAGGCCATAGGGAAGTAAAGTTGTAAAAAGCTGGGAATATGTCTCAAGAAAGGTCGGGGTTCACCAAACCAAATGTGTGGCGTTGCACAGTGATACACAGGGCCCAATTCTCAAATCGATTTGCCCACCTAAATTCAACCTACGCTAGCAAATGGCCTGGTTCTCAAGACCAAATCCATTCCTAGGATCACAGAACATAGATTTCAACGTGCAACTGATTCGCTGGCACATTCTTGTATCTGTGAGTAAAACTTTACCAAGGGTTGGGAGTGGCCTTTCCAGGGTGTTAATGTCAAGGGAGGTTTTGCACAACCACAAATTTCCCAGCTCATTCCACCTCTAGATATGTTCAGCTATTTACTCCTGCAAAGAACAAGTGTAAATCCATGTTCACAGTCAGAGTGAGGAGGGATCTCCCCCACGGTTGTGGTGGAGCAGGGGTAAGGGCTTCTCTCTGAGAAAAAAAAGAAAGATTTTGTAGTGCAGTTGTTGCACCATATAGGCTCATAGTTCTTCTGCCTTGGGCTGTACCAGTAGTTAAAAGCTCTCTCCCAAATTATAGGCTCGAACCACAGACAAAGGCCTATAACAAAGGAGAGGGTCTTTAAAAACTGGCATAACTCAAGGTAGGAGGGTCAAGGCTATTAAATTATTCAACCAATTTGAGGTAGAATGTTCTAAATTACAACTGGAGAAACAGAAAGGCAAATTTTGGAAAACTGGAGCAGAAGGCCTATACAGCCCACCATTGGCCCTAAGTAACTGCACTGCCTTCAGTGGAGCTCTCAGCATTTCAGTTTTCTAATATGTGTTAAATTTACTCATGAAGGTACGTTGTGAGGTGTAGGCATGCAGAAATACTTGAAAATGTCTCATCACCCCAGGCTTTCTCCTTGATTAATTTGTGAAATTCAAAAGTCAGATATATAATCCAACTGTATGAGTACATTCCCTACTTTTTACTGTGAATGAGGCCCACTGAGGCTTACAAGTTGACTGTCCGGCCACCCTTCACGATTTCTTCAGTCCGTTCTTATTTTTCACTTGCTTCCCTTCCAGGTACTCTGCATCATGGCTGAGAAAAGTGGTGAAGAGTTTCTGCACAATCCCCACCCTGCACTCCTATCACTGGGCTAGCTCCTGGAACAGGTGGTAATATAATAGCGGTCTACATGTTGACAGCTTGTGAAATGTTGCTCTCTGTATATCAGTAGCTCCCTAGCCACCAATTTCGGCCATGGTTTCTGCTTAAAGGTACTGCACTTGACACGCTTTGCACACAGATGTCAACGAATGAAGTATGTGCAACCAATACCCAAATGAATTCGGTAGAAACCGATAACATTTCTTTAGAAAAGCAGACACCGAACAGGCTTATTTCTCAAAGACACAACACGTCCACAGATTGCCATCATCACGTGAGGTTAAACGACACAGACTAAAAATATTTAGTAGAAATTTATAATTTCAGTGCAAACCGAGTTCCACATTAACAGAAGACTAAAAAATGAATAGACACACACATCCTTCCCGCTGCATGTGTGGCATGTGAGAGCAAACTACTGCCTGTGTTAGGATGATTACTGAAGCAGACAGTTTTGATGGCCTCCCATGGCTACTGGTCAATTGTGCCACTGAATTTCCGTCTTTGAGCAGCCGATGAACCGAACCATTGCTGTGTCTCATTGTCTACAGTCTTCTCTGGTTCATGAAACCACACACAGCCAGCCAACATAATATGAGTCAGTACCCGCCAGTCACAGAATCTCTCAAAACACAGCAGTGGATCAAGACAGCCTTGGCTGAATTTTGATAAATGACTGCCAATGCATGCTCTTTACACAAGAGGCTTTACAATAAAGCCTGGATCAACCATTTCCGCGGTTAGCCACACCAATAGGCAGCCCACAGCCGAAAACCAGCCATAATGAAAGCAGGACCCAGTGAGAAAAGGCAGGGTCATGCATCCACAACCAGAGCATTCAAAAGCTGTTGAAAATCCTTCCGCCTTTGCTCGCAGTGGGTGATCTGTGGAGAAAATGTACTAGGCTTCTGTAGTAACTCATGCGTTGAACACCAGCTTTTGTAATAAGAATGTTTATTTGTCACAACTACATCTGGAGGAGCTGCCAAGAAGTGCCCTTGCATCCGCATCCATTCACAGCCACTGTCCCGGTCTTCAAAAGGTAATATTCGATAAACAATGATGTAATATCATTCTGCTTAGAACACCACATTACATTTCTCCTTAGCAAAACAAAACTGGAAAAAAACATAAGATTGCTGTAACAAAAATATAAACAAAACAATGCAACCAAAACCTACAAACCAAACAACTAACACTAAATAAAACACAGCATAATGAATTCAGTAATTAAAAATATTACAACATAAAGTTAATGAATACTTATACAATTATAAGCTTATCTACATTTCCATGGAAGGCATTTTATCTGTGTGCTCCTGCTTACAGAAACAAGACTGTTGCCCTGTTCCTGTTTATATTGAAGACCAGACAAACTAACTCATTTAGTAACATCCTCTTAGACATTGTGAGAATAATGCCTCACTACTCTTACAGCATCCCACCAATTATTACCATTGAGCGTAACCACACTACCACACCCTTTGTCAATAACCACGGGTTCTCCAAACTTCTCTTCATCCTTTTTCACACAACCACTTTCCTGATGTATACTACATCACCAACATTGAACACACATGGGCGTACAGTCTTCCTTTTCTCAAAATACATATTTTGAGCTCTGACCACATTGTTTCTAACAGTGGCACCCGTTTTCCCAAAATTTCTACCAACTAGAATCTAGTCATCAAGCTAGGGCACACTTTGGTGCTTGGTTTGCAACATTTTAATAATTCGAATGGGGAACATTTAATGGTAGAATGTGGCCTGGTGCTGATAAAACCATAACACAGAACGCAGGCATCATTACACATCTGTTTGAAATAGCCCATTGCACACATTGAACCAAACCACAATACATCCTTTCAACCAGATTATTACTTTGTGGATGATACAGAGAGCTTCTCAAATCGTTGACACCACGAGACTTTAGAAAATGTTGAACTGGATCCAATAGTCCTAAACAGAAAACTGTGGAAAACTTCACATAAGAAAATATCTTTAAGAAAATCTACCACATCTTAGAATTTGGTTCAGCAATAAATCTGACCTCCGGCAACTTTGAGAAAAAAATCAACCAAGACCAACACAAAGTTTGAATGTGAAAGTAAAGAATTACATGGCCCCACAAAATCAAGACTAATTGTTTCCCAATCTCTTGATGAGTACTCTATAGAATGTAAAGGTGGAGAATACCAGCGCCTTGAGACCCTTACGGGTGAGTAGTTGCACTTTACAAGCCATTGATTGATTGATTGACCTTTAAAATTCTTCTCAGCACTACACCAATCATGCATGCACTGACTGATCTTACATCAACTTCCTTATCCATTGAAGGCTACCAAAAAGTTTGTCCAAGACGATGTCCAGTAAAAGTGTGCCCTAAATGCCCCTCATGAGCAGTCTTAATAAGTCTACATCATAGGCCAACAGGAAGAACTACTTGCTTACCACAAACTAGAATACCATCCTCCACTCATAACTCAGAATTAACTTTTTTCAAAGGTCAAACCTCAGCAACATAAGATAACATTTGTTTCATCACCTCATCCACACTAACTACTCTCCCACATTCTTCTGAAGAAACAGCACACATCTCTTCAAGATCAATAGATGCATTCAAACAGAGCTCGTTGTCCTCAACACTTACATCATTATCATCATCGTTTCCCACAACAGAAGGAAATCTTGACAAGTAAGCTGCCCATACATTCTTAACCCGTTTGGATGTGAAAAACTTTTAAAAATATATTGGGGTCATTTGGTGGATAATCAAGCAATTCTCAGTGTTTGATCTTTAATCTTCTCACCACTCAATATGGTTAACAAAGTTTTGTGATCAGTCTTGTCAATAAATTTCATACCCCATACATAAGGATGACATTTTTGAATAGCCCACCAACAAGCCAGCAATTCTTTCTCAATTGGGGAAAAATAAATCTCATTCTCCCCAATCACTCTAGATACATATCCAACGTGAACTCATTACAACCACCCCCTTGTGTGAGTGCAGTACCCAAACTAATGTTGCTAGACAGTGGCTTAATAAAATTTGAGGGGTGTCCCGGCCAAAGACAATGAGGGGGACCCACAGGCGCCAGATACAGTCAGAAGCTCTCAGTCCAGGGGCCCACCACTCATGCAGTGCCGAGGGGGTGCCCCACACCATGGAGGCTGCGGGGGCTACTGTTACGCCACTGTTGCTAGCGTCAACAGTGATGCAACACTGCAGTCTCGGATCAAAAGGTTTCAACTCCTTTGAGCTAGCAAGGTGGGTTTTGGTTCACTCAAAAGTCTTCTCACACATGTCACTCAATTAAATTTTTTTATTTTTCTTAAGCAAAACAGACAACGATTTAGCATGGTAGCATAATTATAAATAAAAGAAGCATACTATTCGTATGAACCCAAAAAGGACTTAAGACCACTTTTATCAGTTGGTGCCGGAGCATTAATGATTGCCTTGACCAAACCTGGCCTTTGTTCATTTTGATCTCCCCACATAACATGTACCAAATATTCCATCTCTGTTCTACAAAATTCACATTTCTCTTTTTAAAAGCAACTCCCGTCCTCCCGCTCGATGAACAGAATTTGATCCAAATATCAGCACATCATCCATCCCAACAGCTGCCACCCCTTTAACATCCTTCAAAAGACTGACCATGAACCTCTGAAAAACAGAGGCAGCAGATGCAGCACTGAAAGGTATCCAGTGTTGAAACCAATAAAGTGAAATGGCTTGACTCTGGCTCTAAAACAACTTGATGATGAGCCGAAGCTAAATCGAAATTATAAAACCATTTGGGGTCTCCAATTAAAGCCAACAACTCAGAAATGTTAGGTAGGGGATGTGATTCAATTCAAATTGTCTTACCTAGCCTTCTAAGATCAACACACACCCTAAGCTCCCCATTGCGTCTACGTGCTCCTACCAATAAAGACAACCAAATCAACGACTCAAGAGGCTCAATAATCACCTTGTTACACAATACATCTACTTCTTTCTCTAAATCCTCTTTAACAAAAAAGACACATTACATAACTTGTGTTTGTGTGAACCACTCCCTCTTTTACCTTAACATTATGCTGAAAATCTTTAATAGTTCAGACAGTGTTAGAAACAAACTAAAGAAGAATTCGTAATCACCTCCTCACCTACATCATTCATGTTCGGAAAATCTTGGTCTTTGGTACCAGGACTCAACGCCATGTGAAACACACCCTGGTGGAACCCACCTAACATACAAAGTCCTTTACCTGTCACATAAATCTTTCCAAAGATTTTTCTTCCTCTGAAAACCAAAATATCTTTAAGAAACTGACAACACTATTCTCCTTCCTTCATATGAAACGGGCACGATCAGGAGATTTTAACTCACTACCTGGCCAACTCTCCTCCAACATCTCCTGCGTAATCATAGTAACTCTGGCTCACGAATCAACCAACTATTTCAAGATGGTGCCTCTAACTTGAACCTCAGTGTAAGGATCAACACAATCACTAGGATCACCGGATACAACATCGCCGTCCTTGACAACAAGCACCATGTCCTGAAGTTCCTCTTGCATCTTAAGGAAACCAGAGTCACCTTCTTCAGAGGATTGATCAACTTTTTGCCTTGCTTCTTTTACCCATGGAAAGACGTTCGCAAAATGACCAACTCCTAAATGTTATGTATTTGGCTGGACATCCCTTCTGTCCTTTAACATGAGCAAGATTACCGCACCTGAAACACGTATTGGGTAAATTGAAAAATGATCTGCCAGCTTTATTACTTTCTTTAGAACATTTGACCTCCATAACACTTTTGTTTTCATTGGAATGTATAACCTTAACAGCATCATGACATATGTCGTTCAATTCCTTTACAGATATTTGGGCAGACTCAATACTTTTAGCGGTTCTAATTGTTTCTTCCATTGAGTAATTTCTCATAGACAACAGTTTTGTTGAATTTGTTTCTTTACACATTGAAAACAAACACTGATCACGCACCAACTGGTCCATAACATTTTCAAATTGTCAATGAACAATGAGATGCCTAAATGCAGAGACTTAAGTCTACATTTTCTCTTTTAAGTTGATCCTTTTAAAGAATTTGTGACGCAAAATGACCAGAATTGCTGCACAGCAAATATGAGTTTAAGTTTTACAAAAACTTCCATGTACTCATCCAAATTCTCTCCTTCACCCAAACAATCTAATGAAAGTGTTTAAAAACAGATCTACCCTTGAAACCTAAAGGGTGCAGCAGAAGAATTTTTTTTCAATCAGGTCTATATCTCGAAACACCTATTGCCCCCACATATTTAAGGGACGCATCAAACCAATTCATCCAAGATATTGGCAGATCGCCTGGTGTTTCCAAAAATTACAATGGATGAATTACAGTTTGCAGAGCAACTTTTTTTGTTAAACTTTTTGTTTTCAATAAACACTAGACGATGTCGACCCAAAACAACATAACCATATAATGTGGGTATTACTGCTGAATAAACTGCGTAACTCTTATTTAACTATTAGATAAGCAAAAACACGTGAATAATTTTGTTGTGAAATTTCTCTAGAAATAGTGTGGAATCTCTGTTGAAAGAATGATATATCACTAGATAATCCGCTAAAATGAAGCAGCTCAGATAGCAAGTAGGCACATCACTGAAGACGCAGATAATATTATGCACCTAGCCGATGAAATGCAAGGATAACTCAAAAGTGTGTCCATCACTGAAGAAGAAGAGGGGAAAGTCTGCCATGAAGAGCTTTTCCCAAAAAATAACCAAAGTTTGACAGGTGTATAATGTATAAACCAAGCATATACACAGTGCCCCAATTCATGATGGCAACCGACAGACATGTCACACACCATGCCTCAGCTTAGAATCCATGACGACGGGTGCATGTTTATACTCCTGAAACTGACGAAAGCAACCTGAGATCAGATGCGCATGCTCCAATTCAGCTTGTGCCAGCGCCGCGTCTCACGCATTTAACAAAATGCGGGCCAAGCAGCCAGCAGCACTTCCCAAATATTCGTGACCAAACTTATCCTCAGCATAGTACCTTTAAGCGGACGTTCATATGCTTAAGAATGGTTTCTCTTTAAGAAATGTAGCCTCGCCAACCTGAATCAGCCTGTGTGGATACTGCTGAAAGCTGGCAGCTCCACAATCTTCGCCAAAACATGATGTACTAACTCATGCGTTAAACACCCGATTTTGTAACAAGAATATTAATTTTTTTGCAACTACATCTGGAGGAGCTGCCAAGGAGTGTCCCTGTATCGGCTCATATCCACAGCCAACTGTCCCAGTCTTCAAAATTCAACATTCTATAAACATTGATGTAAACTTATTCTACTTAGAACACTACAGCTTCATTTTATCAACTAAGCTTACACGAAGTCTGCAACCCAAGCAGGATAGTGTAAATCTGTAAGAAACTAAGTACAGCTGAAAATGGTAGTGAGTGTACCATGCCTTCTTGGAAATGCATCTACTGTATCATCAAAACACATCACAATGTCTTTCAGTGTTAAGTTTCCTAATTTAAGTGGATATAGGATGTGTCACCATGTGTTTCCCTATATGGGCAAGCCCTCACACTCTCCCGGCCCATCTACTGCTGCTGTGTAAGGGTAATGAATGTAAACAGCCTTATTACTTCTGCAAAGTACACAGTGACCTCTGTTTACACACAGCACACAGGAAAGGCGGCCCAGGAAGTCGGTGGGCTCTTTGAGAGGCGCTTCAACTAGTTGAATGAATTGGGTTGTAGTTGATAGAAGGGGATTTGTGTATTACTCATAGACAGGCAGACACAATACAGAGCTTAGGTGTGCCTGGATGGGCCATCACTGGCAGGGTGGAAGGGCGGAGGTGCTCACAGCTCTACTTACACTTGAATAGGCTGTGTCCTGCCTCCACACAAAGGGATGCATATCCTTTGTAGTTAGTCTAGAGCCACAACAGGAAATGCAGGATGCCTGGGGACTTCAAAGGGAAACCTCTAGAAGCTTCTCCCCACTTCAAAGGCACAACTGGGTATAAATACTGGACCTCAGACACCAACCTTTCAATACAATTCTGGACCTGTGGATACTCTGCCAGGAAGGAGGACTTCTGTGCTGCTGAAAGGACTACCACTCTGCTGGACTGCTTCTCTGAAGGAACTGCTGCCCTGCTGCATTGACCTGCTGCCTGCTTCCCTCTTGCCTGGGTCAGAAAAACTGGACCTGTATCTGTTGAACATAGGACCCCCTCCTAACTTGAGCCTCAGGGACAGAAGGCTTCAATAACCTCAACCCCAGAGTCTGGACTCTGCCATCTGTGAGTCCACCATGCCAAGTGGTGCCACCCCAGCCCTTGGAAATGGCCCATTAGAGGTTCTGCCAGTCTTTGTGGATCCAGAGGAACCAACGAGTCTTCTCTGCTGTGCGGCGCAACCCCAAGCAGACCGATGCATCGCCGCTGCTGCGTGCATCTCCACCGGTGCAAACACCAGCATCGTTTAGCAGCCCGCCCCCTCACTAGAGGTGCCGTTGGGTGACGCATTCTAAGTGCAGGCACCCGCATCCCTCGTAGATGGCAGCCTTGATGACGGCGCCAGACTCTGCATTACATCCTAGCAGCTCCTCGGAACAGACGTATCGCTGGACTGCTCCTCTGAAGGAACTGCTGCCCTGCTGCACTGACCTGCTCCCTGCTTCCCTCTTGCCTGGGTGCGAAAGACTGGACCTGCATCTGTTGAAGGCTCCAACAACCTCGACCCCAGCATATGGACTTTGCCATCTGTGAGTCTACCCTGCCAAGTGGTGCCACCCCAGCTCTTGGAAGTGGACCTAAGATGTTCAGTCAGTCTCTGTGGATCCAGAGGAACCAATGCATCTTCTCTGATGTGCGGTGCAACCCCAAGCAGAACTGGAGCATCGCCGCTGCTGCGTGCATCTCCACCGTTGCAAAGACCAGCATCGTTTAGCAGCACCCCACCTCACTGGAAGTGCTGTTGTGTGACGCATTCTCATCTCAGGGCCTTGCATCTCTTGTAGATGGCAGCCTTGATGACGGTGCCAGACTCCGCATTGCAGCCTAGCAGCTCCTCGGAAGGAACGCATCGCCCCAGATGCACAAAGTATCCTCAACTCCAGACTTCGCATCACAAGCCCTCGTTGACAGGACCCTCAAGGACCTCATATCGCAGCCTTGTTGCATCCGGAACCAAAACATCTCTTTAGCAGCGCGACGCATCTTCGACACGGACCCTCGCAATGCTCTGCAAACCTGGATTTAAGGTACTCTGCTCAGCTGGCCTATCTGGGTCCCTGCATCTGGCCCACGCTCAATCGCGGTTGGCCTAAACTTCTGACTTTGTTCCAGTCCTGCACAAATAGATATCCACAGGTGGCACTTTCTGCTTTTTGGCACTATTGAAATCTTTAAACACGCTGATTGGATTTTTGTTTTGGTCTTGTTCTATTTATTAACTAATAACTCTATTTTTCTAAATTGGTGTGGGATCCTATTTGTGTGTTGTTGTTCACTTTATTACTGTTTGATTTGTTGCACAAATACTTTACACATTGCTTCGAACTTACACCTGGCTGCCTTGTGCCAAGCTGCCAGAGGGTTCAGCACAGATTAATTTAGTGTTGGCGTGTGCCCCACCGTGATAAGGATTGTGGTTGCTGCTTGACCAGGGCTCCCACCCCAGTCAGTCAACAACCCATTTTCTCACACAGACCCATTTGCCCTGTCCTTTTAACCACCTGTTGGGTCATCTAGAGACCATCGTTTTTGGTTTTACTTTGACAGTACAAACATTTGCAGTTTTTTTAGCTTTATATGCAATGTTGGGTGTGCTGTATCAAATTATTTTTCCCCTTTCAAATCATGTGATGTGCATAGCGGATGGTTTTGCAAGGGTGAAAAAGTGACATGTAATGTATAAAAGTGTCACTGTGAGTTGCAAATGTCTTGTACATCGCAAGAAAAAAATGGGATGCAATGTGACATCTCCCTTTTCATTCGATTCACAAATACATTTTTCATTTGTTTGCAACTGCTCAGGTGATCCAGAACACTGAAAGTCTACAGATTTTGTACATTTGCAAACTGGATGCTGTCCATGAAAGACAACCCACTGTGTAAGTTGTAGGTAAGGGCATCGGGAGGAGTAGAGAGACATCCCACGAATCGAGGCATGCCCCCAGATGTCCCTTTTACAGTGTTCGCTTTGTTTTGGCATTGTAACCCTGGTACTACAGGAGTTGCAATACTGGCACTTTGTGAATGTGAATGCAGCAAATGTAAGTCTGAAGTACCTTACAGTCTCTTGCAGGCTTCCATCTCTGCATTCATAGCTATTTGCAATCATGTGCAGAATGCATCTTGCCCCAGTAATATTAATGAGGAGTGACTTCCATGAATGCTTGTGAATTTCTACTTCATGTTTTGCTGATTGATACATCTGGCACAATCTAAGATTTGTGCAGGTCACTCCACAGGCACTGCACAAGAACAACACTGTAATTGAACCAAGCCAACGATGCAGCAATGATTCTTATGGCCATCACGTGTGTATGTAGACCTCTCAAGAGTGCCCACTTCTGAACAAGGTTTATCGCCCAATGACTTTCTCGCACCTCTCAAACAATACTACATTCAAACAAATCCCACCTGGCTTGTTCTTTCTGTTTTTTTAAAAGGGTGAGAGTGCCCTTGCCCTTAAGATGAGGCACACAAGATGGCATCTTCTGGCGGTCATGCGGGAGCCCAAACCTGAACGACCTCAGCTGGCTTCCCGTCCGGTGACACCTCCCTGTGCTGGCACAGGAGCTAGCATTCTCTCTTTGGCCTGCGTTGACTGCTGGTGGGTTTCTGCAGGACTGTGCCTCCCGGCTCTCCAAGACACGGCATAGGTAGCTGGAGGTGGTGCAGCCAAAAGCTCCAGGGGCTTTGGTATTCTCGGAAATAGACATTTTCGAAGTAAGGTGGCATACTTGTGCTATGGTCCTCGGGAACTGAGGGATCCGGAGACACCAAATTAAATGTAGAGCCACAGAGTCCATTCTTTCTGTGTCACTCTCCTGGGAACTGGACTGAAGGCCCCCCTGGAGACAAGAGCAATTTGGGGGTGGGGTGGGCACACTTGTCCCCTCCCATTCTTTAAGTATCTGTGCTAACACCCAGGGGACTTTGGCCTTTTCTGGGGGTATCTTAATCCTCCGGGAGGGGGGCACTACTTGTGTCTCAGCTGGGCTCGGTCCCCCACGGGACCAAACTTGTTCTTTATTTTCCTCTGGCCTTATAGGGCAGATTTCGATGACCTTTCTGTTGTTTTACTCCAGGTGGCCAGCTCTAGCCACCAAGACAGTGGCCGTTTCTCTTAAGGGGTAGAAGTGCATTAACCCATTGCTTTGATCCACAACCCACTTGGAAATCAAAATATAATATCCTTAAATGTGAGTTCTAATTTTTGGTGCATTTAAAAATTTGCGTTTGGTAGGGCTTCATACTGAGGCAAGGTTGGGCTGGCTAAAATAAACTGTTTAGGAAATCCCATCACAAAGGGAGCGGGTGTGACTGTTGCCACGGAGAGCTGCAGCGCTCTGTACTTAAAGTGCTCATGACAGACTGACTGGTCTCTGGACTCGGCCAGCCTGACATGCGTATTTCAGACTTCTCAGTTCTAAATCCTCTTTGCCTAGAAGGGAGGGGCTGGGCCAGCTAACACAGCCCTCCGTTTCTTCAGTGAGGCGCTACGTTGTCTTGAACACCCAATCCCGGCGCTGCTCTCATGCTATTTAATATTATAAATATCATAAGAGCTGCGTTGGCATTGGCACTTTGGCACCCAAGAACCTCCAAGCTCGGGTACAGAAGAGCCAGACGGCGGAGGGGCTGGAAGAACACACAGCATCGCCAATTTTGTTACCAATTTATTTTCTTCCTTCAGGCAGTATGCACGAAGACCCGGTCTACAGTATTCCATGCTGACAGCGCAGGTGTACGAGTGCCTGTCGTCCCGAGAACGTGTGCAGGCTTTGTTGCTTTTCTTCTAATGCTTCTACAAGGTGACACACACTGCAGACAAGTAAGGCGCCTGTGGTCGCCGAACCAGACAAGTGCACAGTGGTTTTATTTTGTCAGATTGAGTAGCGAGATGTGAGAGGAGTGTGTGCGCTGCAAATAATGAAACAGGAGCGGAGTTGGACGGCCCTTACAGAAACAAACAAACAGCGTGTGAAACCGGCACCGTGAGAAATGGCTTCTCAACGTGTTCGCATTTTTTCACTAATTGTTAAATGGAAAATTGATCTATTATAGGGCAATCTGATTTAGAATTGGGCATAAAGGAAGCAAAAATAATGTGCAACACCAATAACAAAATGTTTACAGCCGGCCTTGTTCCAGGCTTTCTTTCTTTACTCGGGGCATTTAGTGCCAAGAGAAAGATGGAAAAAAAAGTGCAGTGCTGAAGGAAAGGAGATGAGATAAAGTGCTCAGTTCAATTCAGAGACAAAGAGAGCCTTTCTGTATTTCAGTCTGGGTTGTGTGCATTTTGTTTCTGGTTCCAGCTGGCATTAATCTATGTGGTTAAGATTTGAAACGTACTGATTTTTTATAATTACACCAGATTTTGGTGTATTGTGGTACGGGGACACTACTCCCACAAGGCTTGCAACACTATTGTGTCATGATAGTGTACACACTATCATCTCATTTGACAGTCCCAGACACTAGTCACCATGGATTGGGACCCAAAACTACAATTCACTTCCCCATCGCCCATTTAAAGTCAATATAAACAAAAGAAGCTAATTTGAAATAATGTTGGTAGTGCCTTAGCAGAACTGTAAAATTCAAAGAAGCATTACAACATTACTGCCTTATTTGTGTGTAAAGTGCATCTGCATACATTTGCCTGCCTTATTAATGCCAGGACTATGTTATTTTTTTATTTTAGATTATCTGAAGCACTGCTGACTAAAAGCCATGAACTAGCTAGTTTTGTGTTGATCAGAAATTGCCTTTTGCCACAGTGGCCAGCTACTCGCTCACAGACGTCTGTAACCACACCTGAAACTGTCTTGTACTCTACCAGTGTATGGCATACTTTCAATAGCTACACTGGTATGCAATGAATGTGCAAGTGATAAAACATTATGCTATGCTTGTAGTAATTGGGTAAATATGACAAAATACTAAATGTTATCCATCATTTACTTAAGTTGTTTAATATAGCGATTATAATTTGCCTTCTTACCCCTTCAGAATCATGTTTTGGGATTAGGTTATTGTAAAGCCCAGCTGCATACATTTGCCTGCATAGTGAATGTGGAGACAGTGTCCTTTAGCCTGAAATCCCCTTGGGTCCTTTTGTGTCACTTGATGACAGTCGAAGGTGACTTTTATGCCTCACCACTTTCAAAAGTTACCAGCCACCACAGCACAAAGAGTATTTTCTTTAGACCTTATATTTTTCTACATGGAGCTTGGTTTCACTGCTCTTCTTCCAACGAGGGAAGAGCCCCAAACCTGTCCTCCTGCCCCTGAGCCTATCCTCTGTCTGTGCTCCTGGAACCTTCCTCCTTCAGCAGCACCTCAACAGTCTGCCAGCAGAGAAACCTGCATGCCACACTACCCAAGCACATGGGCTTTGCCTGTCTTGCAGAGTATGTTTGTGAGCAGCAGAGTCAGTAGCACCCACTTGATGGGGGTCACCAACGTTCAGGGCCAGTCCTCAGAAGGTCCAGGGGGATCCCCCAGGTCCCCTGGGAGTTCCACCCCTCTTCTGTCCCTCAGAAGCTTTAAGGGGGCCAGCACACCTGGCCTTCGGAAAACACACATAGTCTCTCTGTGTTAGCAAGAGTCTAAAAGTCCTTAAGTCCATCCTTGCAGTGGAGTCATGGGCCTCCTCCTTCCAGTTGAGCATTCCTCCGGCAGCGGCGCTCCCAGGTCCAGAAAATTCTCAAAAGTCTCTCCCTTGCGCAAGGGTTTTAAAGTGGCGATGGAAAGTTGTAGAAAGTTGGCACCTATGCCCATCCTAGAAGGGGCATATCATCACTCCACCCTTGCCCCAAACCTCCTGCACGTCATTCTTGAACATTCCAACATGGCGACTTGAAGTGGTCTGTTGAAGTGGTCTTCTCTGATGGCCTAAGCCCTCTCCTAACTGCTGCATCTCTTCATTCCAAGACGTCAAAGGGGAGCACATCCTGTGTTTGGCTCCAGAGGTCTGGTCTTTCCCCTTTGTTTCTGTGAGCTTAATCCTCCACAGACCATGTGCAGGGTGAAACATAATTTTCACATGTAGATTTTATCCGGACTCTTTCTTTCCTAGAAACAGGTCCAAGCACTGGAAAATGGCCCTATTGTGTGGAAAGGCCGTCGATCCTCCTTCTGGTCAACACAATAATTAACTTGGCCCAGTAGGGGAACATAAGCCAGAAATCTTATTAGAAGCAAAGTCAAGAGAATTATGACAAATCTGCAAGTGCCATAAGGAGAACAGTTATCACAAAAGTGTCTTTGGATCTGCACCCAGGACATATGTTTACCCTTGGATTGGTACATCATCTGTATCTGTAGGCCTAGGTATGAGGAAACCGTAGTTTGTGCACATTTTGTCCATAATGTATAATTTAGAGAAACACACAAGCATTTAGTAATTATTACAGATGTACACTATGAACAACCCACTCACTTTGGTCAGCATCAATCCATCAAAGCTCCCTAATGCATCAGGTGCCCGTGTGCAGATACCGGGCTGAGAGAGATAGTAGTCTTTGTGTGACCAGCCCAGGGCCTCCTACCCTAGCTGCGCAGCAACAGACCTTATCTTCAAAAACAAACATTGGTAGCTAGCACTCAGTCCATTTTCAAATTCCAGAAAAGGGTAGTACAAAAGCAAAAAAATCAAGGGGGTTAAATGGGTGGAACCCATTTGCTACACAGCCTAAAGTAAATCCTGGGAAGCTCAAGACTTACTCATAGGGACAAAAAGCTTTGCAAATAAGGTTCATGAGTAAGCCACATCTAAGTCTTGAGTAAGACCCAGCTACACCCATTCTTTGTGAAGCAGGTGTGTTGAGTATGCATGTTTCGATCCTTGAAATTCATGAGCAATTCAGACATACACCTACAATACAACATAACTACTCACAAAAAACCTTATGACTCCCGCTTGGGAAATCAGAAACAATTCACACCTAAACCAGAAGGAAGACTCAACTACTTACAGAAGAAACTTTATAAATTTGATCATGAATCACAATCTGTTAATAAAGGTAGTATGTGGCTGAAAAAAAATAATTTGGCTTTTGAAAAATGTAGTGAAGACTGTGGAAAACACCATAAATAGATGGAAGGATAGAGAAATATTGTGTGGTTAAAATCCATTGAGGGTTATTTATACTGTGCTTTCTTGTCATATTATAAGACATGAATTCTGCTAATTTCTTTAGGCTAGGCCATCTTTTGTGCTGTTCTTGGTAGATGAGTTGGTAGTCGAAGGAAGCTTAACATGTGCAACTGGCAAATTAATGCCAAATGAAGGTATCTTCCTATGCTTCTGCAAAGTCAGAACAGGACAAGATTATTTTTTAATGATGGCAATAGTAAACCTTTTCCAAACATATCCCAAAAGCTGAGTAAAATTGGCAAACATTGTTTAGAGGAGTTAAGGATTCTCCCGCAAAGTGTGAGTTTTTAAGAAGGTTAAACCTGCAAAAGTACTAAGTGCAGACGTTTTTTGTTTTTTACTTCAAGTTCGAAGATTCACAAAATTGAGAACAAATCTCTTCAGTACTTCTAAGGGTGATAAAATGAGCATCACTATTGTCATATCCTGGTGTAAGGATCCGCAGGTAAATGAACACACAGACATCAATGTCTTACTAACCTATTCTACACCCATGTCTTACTAATCTATTCTTTTTGAATCAAAATATCTCTTTTATTGTTTCTCTTCTTGTGGGGGAGCTTGTTTCAACTCGTGCTGGGTCTGCTCTCTCTAAATTGGAATGCCCTGCTTCTTCCCACACTTCCTGTTCAGTCCATGGGGAAGAAGTGGTGTCCAGTGTCCTCTCGGTGGTGCCCTATCCCCTGTGGGGTCCCATTGTAGTTATGACATGTCATCCATGGAGCAAGATAACAACACTGTATTAAGCACCAAGAGTTTTCAGCCTGAAGGGTAAGCATTGTAAATCTTCAATACTATCATTTCAGAAAAAACAAAAAACAAAACCCAGACAGTTGACAATTTTCACATGTTGTCAAATGTTGCATTTTTAATAAATACCATTAAACAGAAACACTTGATAAAATATACCCAAACTCCTCTTAAAATAAATAGCTGTGCGCACCAAGTTTTATTATCAAATGAGATGCTGAGCAGGTGGCATGTTTATCTCACTCAAGTTTCCTCTTTCTGTGACCAAACTAATTGGAATTCAAGATTCCTTTGGCTGTGGATCATAAATAAGTATAGCCGTCATTTCTACTATGGCTTTTCTAGGAAGTGACATTGCCCACAAATTTATAGATGTAAATTATGCAACTATAAACTGAATCTGGCTTGTAAACTGTAAATGTCAAAGCGCTCGCTATACATTCTTGTAATGACAGAGACTGCTTTGTATTTAGATCGGATATGCTGCAGGCTAACAGTCTTGGAGGAAAACCTCAGCTGTGTAAGTTTCAAAAGAATCACCTCCACTTTTAATATTTGAAGCATATTTTTATTGTAAACATGGATTATAAACTAGATTGACAGGTTTTTGCTAGCCATGTTTATGTTTATATTAATTTCACTCGAAACCATTTTTAACTTTCCACTTGAAAAGAAATAAATATAGTTGATCAGTGGCTAGTGATTAACGCTAAATATCTGAAAATTTCCATGGTAGGGAGTTCTTAAATAGTTGCAGTCCAGCATGGATCGCTATAGATAGGAAAAACCTGCCGGGTTCATAGGATAACCATTTACGGCCTCATTTGGAGTTGGATGTTAAAGGAAATCCTTCAATTTGTGGATGAAGTGCTGAAACCAGAAGAGAATGTGCAAGTGGAAATTACTTCACCATACGGTTCCAATGGTGGAGTTAATCCTACAGCAGGATTCTTGTCCGGAATTAGTACTCCAGATTTTCATGACACCACCGACAAGAAATTTGGGCATTAGGGCACAATTCCCAAACACTGGAAAAGGAAGGCTATATCTGTTCAAGTCGATTACCTCCTACATTTAGAGAAGATTTGGCAAGTAACAAGTGATCTATGAATATGCTCAAGAGTGCTGCTGAAAATCTACAAGTATTGTCGACCCAGCTGTTCATCTACTGACCAACATTTAGTTATGTGCATTTTCCACTATGTTCCAAGTTCAAATTAACCATAAAACGTTGTTGGGAAATGCACGCAGGTTTATATGTATTCCATGCATCTTCCATGCCTATCCCCTGAAGCTCCCCACTCTGAGCATCGAACCTTAAACTTTGTTTTCTTTTCTTTGCTGTGATGAAAGTACTTCACAGTTCTAAAATTCCAATTACCCTTATATTCTAAATAAGGACTTAGAAGTTATATACAAAAATCACTGGAATCAGACCCACAATAAGATGTCCCTTACATAAGTTTACAATAGGAGTCGGAGATCCTAACGTGGCATCAAATTGGGAGTGATGAGATGCCAAGAGAACCTAAAAAAGAACATTGATGTGTTCTTTTCCCCTCACCAGTACAATTAATGGACTGAATTAGACCTTGTTTTCTTTTTTCTTTTAACCACATATGAGGTTAAAGCCAATCGTCTCTCTTCAATATACAGGGCCTTTCTACTCTGCGTATTATGCCCCTTTCAACTTTGTATTTACTTAATCCCTCCTTCCAGGGAAACAGACGAAACCTCAGCTCTCAGGATGCAGGAGCAGTTTCAGTTCCCGCTTGCTGACAGCACAGTGTTTGCTCTAGCTTGGCGGGAGCTGTCAAAGCTCCCGCCAAGTCAGAGGAAACTACTATGGGTGCATCCCAGGAGTGGCAGTCCCCAGGGCCATTATTAGCTCCAGGAGGGGGGCCCGCATGGTCCCCCTACTTTTTTCTGTTTGCCCCAGGGAGATGGTGGTTCTGGCACTCGTGGGGGAGGCAGGGTCAAGGCGCCCCCGCATCATAATTTTAGAAAAGCTCCAGGAAGGAGGTGGTCTTGGGGTGTCCGTACGGCCCCCCGCATCATAAGTTTAAAAAGCCTTAGAGAGGTGGTGGTCCCTTGGGGCTGCAGGGGGCCGTGCAGGCCCTCCACATTCACTTGCTCTTTAGCCCTGGGGAGGTGGCAGTCTACGGGCTTGCAGAGGAGGCAGTACTGCTCCCCCCTGCATTATTACTTTGTTTTGTCCCAGGAGAGGTTTCGGTCCCTAGGGCTTCTAGGTTTCAGTCAGAGTGGCTTACCCATGTAGTAGTTTAATGGCGCCTCGTCCATTTCTCCCGGTCATTCCAATATTCAGAGGTGCTCTGCAGCTTCAATACACAGTTGGAGTACCTCAGAATTACATGGTAAATACTGCACGTGAGTAATGGGCCAATGGGAAATGATTGGCCTCTCACACATGACATTTGCATAGTTTGGAGCACAGAGGTACCAGCAAACACTTAGAGAGCTGGGGCTGAAAGTGTGGCCCACAGCTCTCCAGGAAAGGAATGGATGTCGGCACTCAGTCATTGAGTCTCTCTTGGAGTGGCTGACTGTACAGACCACTTCATACAGATACACGGTATGTGGCGTTAGCTAAAATGGCTATATGACACCATATTAAACCATATTGTTTGTACGTGTTCAGGGTCTGCTATCGGATTAGAAGAGGGAACTTGAAGCGAGTAGGACTTGTAGCAGTGTATAAGTGCAGAGTAAGTAAAAGGTCTTGATTGATTCTGGGCATTGTGCAATGACGGTCCTGTGATAATGGTGATTATTGATTGCATATTTTATATTGATTGTTACAACCATCCAAGGAATGATCATGCCCACTCTGGCGTGATAATGTCGCTGGAATAATGGTGGCAATTCCTTGCATATAGTGGGCATCCTTGGCACAATGGTGCCCAACAGCAATAAAATGTTTGCCCTGGTTCAGCTGTGGGAATTCTTGGTAATGGTGGGTATACCTGGAATGAGATGGTGAACCATGGGCATCGAAGGCAATATTTACATATATGTGAGGGTGATACAAGTTAGTACTTAATGAAAATGATGGCTGGGTGTCGAGAACCAGACACACTTTTTTTTTTTAATGTACATTTGCTTAAAGTGTTTCGGTTCAAACGTGCTTTTTAAGAAAATGACAAGCTTTTGTTTTGGGGATTTGTGTATATTTAAGCAATGTGCAGTGCTCATTTGTGCGCCCCTTCCCTCCCCTCCTGCATGGCATTACCGTAGCCTTGCTGATTCCATAGGTCGATAAAGAAGAGATAGTGCAGAAACACCCCATGTTTTCCCACTCTATGCTGCAACTCGTAGAACATGGTTTACTACTGCACATGTGTTGGCTGCTACAATTAGTGTGGGAACCCCCACGGGCCTCAGGTAGTTTTGGCTTGTGCCTGGTTTGCGATTACTGCTTGAACAAAACGGGGGACCTGATGTTTATGATCATCCTTATCCAGTCCGGATATGACGTACTGCGCTTTTCCTACGGATTTTTCTATCATGTTCATTCTGAGAACTTACTCTCAGGTTTCAGACACTTCTGGTGGCCATAGCAGCAGTTCGCCTCACTAGCTCCTTTTACCAACCTTGTTTCTTCTTGGAAGAAATGTTCTTTCGCCATTCAACACAAGTGCCAACATCTATTGCAAAAGCACCACAACAAGCACATGCAGCCATGGCAACACTAATCCACCCTTTGTCAGCACACCTCCCTCCGTTATCTGTTCTAGACAACATTGTTGTGAGCAGTACTTATGCAGAAGCAAGCCACTGGGCTCACTAGGAAAGCCCTCGCACAGTGAGCCCTTAGTGCAGCGTGCCTTACAGTCTTAGCTGCCTTCCTCCCTGTACCACCCCTTGGGACGCCTCAGATCACATGGTGCACAAGAACACCCAGGTGCTGCCACCGGGGCCTGGAGCACAGGAGACTGTGCATTTACAAAGCCAGCACAGGTGTCTTTTCAAATGCAATATCTCAACTCACAGAGCCATCGCCGATCACAACGTACTCACTGTAAACCGTTCCAAGGAAAAGGCAGAATCAAAGGGACACTGCCCCCTCTCAACAGAAAACTCAATAGAATGCACAAATGCTTTGGCTTTTCAGGTGGTAAATCTTCACAAACGAAAAACAGTCCATCTTTGACGGGTTGCACTCTGCGTGTGCAGGCAGCAGCACTGGAAGGTGCAGTGTTTCCCCCCACCACTGCATGCTCTCCCCTATGTCCAATTTATATAGGGCAACTTGTGTGTTTTTGTAACCTCTTGACCCTTTACAAGTCAAGAGTCGCAGTGCTAGCGTATTCTGAATGCTGGAATGAAGGTTTCTAGTCCCATGCAGGACTCTATGCCAACGTCGGATACTGTTCGCAATGAGGCATAACGTCAATTTCCTGATCCACTAATAATGAAGCGCTCGGTTTGCGCCTCACTGCAAAATGTACTTTTTGTGAATCATTTTCAGCGCTTGCATCACAACTCAAATCACTGCCCTCCAAGCACTCTCTATCTGCATCAGGCCTCAGGTGCCAGTGAGGGGCCATGTACGCCGCCAACCACCACATGCCCATACGGACCAAACTGGTAAGATCTGTAGGCCGCAGAGTCTGCTGTGCAACAATCCAGTCTTATTCCACTGGCTTCTCAGGTTACAAACACAACAAATAAAACGGCAACATTAAAATCACTTTAAACGTCCATACTTTTGCCTTTCATGTGAGTTCGGTTACATTTTTCCAACAGGGTTATCATTCACCTAAAGATGAAATCCTGTACGAGGATTGGAAAACTGAGACACAGGCAGCAGGTAAAACCGCTGTTAGAACTTGAAGGAAATAGAATTCTTGGCATTACATCGACAGAGTTATATTTCTGTTTGTTTTTCTGTGGGGTGAAGCCAAGAACAGCGAGCTGTAACCACAATGATGCCAAAGGTATCCCAGCCTCCATCCGAGAAGTTATTCCTCTTACACACTCCGTCAGCAGAAAGTGTTAATTATTGAAGTTAATCTAAATATTATTGGCTTTATTACATTTCTGTCAGGGTAATGCCTGTACGTAACATACAGTGGAGGCATCTAACGCTTATTTGCAGCAAAAAACAAAACTACTTCATTAAAATGGAATGTTTTTTGTAGGGGACTGGCCAATGCTGGGAGTCTACCGTTATCTGATACTCATTGACATGTCCTCACGCCTTCAAATAATAATGTACTCTTCTGAGAAGCATGAGGGAATGTTTCATAAAAGCGTTGGTCGCCCCTTTTCCATTAAAATGAACATGTATAAAAAAACCCTTATAAAAGAAATGACAGTTAAGTATTTACACTTCAATACAACAAGCATTTGCAATGCAATAGGTCTCGCATTTACGCGAAACCTATTGCATTGCAAATAGTAGGCATCACGGACAACGGGAGGGTGGGGGGAGACGGCACGGACAACGGGAGGGAGGGTGGGGGGGTCGAGAAGGCACAGACAACGGCAGGGTGGGCGGGGAGAAGGCACGACAACGGGAGGGAGAGGGGAGTAAAGAAGGCACCAAAGCATGTTGTGCCTGCAGTAGGAGAACCTCATTAAAGAAAATAGCGCTCACAGTCTAAATAATGCGTACTGTGTAACAACCAAAGTAATGAGGCCAGTCACCATGGGAGGTGAAAAAATGAATAAGAGGCGGTACTAAGGAAAGACTAATAAGCCTATTGACAAATCAGAAGCCAGCATTTAGGACGGACAATGTCAAATATGGGCGGAGAGTGGGCGGGACTTCTATTAACTATCCCTCTACAATAAGTCTTGCAGAGCAGCGCATGCGCACTGGCTGTAGGCTAGACCTAAAAATGAAACTGTGATGCTTTTAAGGGAAGCTTGAGAAACACTATCCTATAGGGCACATTCGCTTCCAGTTCTAGATGTCCTTCGGCGTAAAGATATTTCTCTTCCGATGAATGCACACAGGTATGGATCTTTAGACAGGTCAACAAAGGATGCCTCACCTGTTTCTTGCAGAACCTGACCAGCAGCACTCTATACCAGTCGCTCAGTTTTCAAATCTTGATTAACCTCCTTCTCTGGACACTAAAATGGTACCTTACTGCTCAATGATGTGATAAACTATTGGCATCTCTGGGTCTCTCTTGCAAACAGTAGCCATTTTAATTTCATGAGTTACCTTACAAAACTAGGGCTCCACTTCTGTCCTGTTGACAATCTCAGACTCTTCCTTACTTGAGATTATCAATAACATCATACCTTCCACTTGAGGACTACATTCACAGAAAATTGAAAAGCAATTGGATTATAATATTATGAATTTTGAAAGGGCACTCGTTTCCCGAAACAATTGTTACCCCACTGCAGCTACTTCTTTCCCAATGACTCACTTTTCAATTTAAAGCAATATAATGGTGACTGTTTCTTCCATGCGATCACCTCGTTCAACAGTGTGACTTCCATTTCTGTTCTAATACAAGCGGTCACATTTTTCTACAGAAATGCACATTATAGAGGTTTTTTTTCCCCACAAGGTGCTGTTATATTGAACATTGTGGCTACAACAAATGTGTAGTGAGCCTGTTCATAGTACTTGATATATGCAGTTGGTTGTGGGCACCTGTACTCATTTATAGGGAACCCTCTGATCCCTGCACTTATTTTTCTTTTTACATATTAAGCAAAAACTGTTCCACTCTAACAGCAGTGAACATGTGCTCTATAACTTTGTCCACATAGAATCACCGATCACTCTCTAGGAAGGGTCCAGAACCTCTTTGAAAAAAATGTCTATGGTTTACAGAAGACTAGTATGGATTGAAGTCATCTAACTTTTACTTGAATCCTTCACAACCTGGGAAGTCATGTAATATAACATTTGCCTGGGAATGGAAATCAATGTTGCTAAATTTGTGTTGCTGGGTAATACGGAATGGAGGGTTACATACTGAAGCCCGTCCGACTGTTACTGGATCATATGTCTTTCCAGGCTTGGCACGATTCGGTTTGTGAACAACTTGGGGACCTGTACCCAGATGAGCACTTCCTTTCCTTTGATGAGGCCCGAGATACTTTTATGACTGCCCCTGGTAATTTCCAGCAGTATACCAGATTAGCAGACATTGCTAAAACAACATGGCCCACTTATCCTGGGGCCCTCACATCCACCGAAACCCTTATACTGTTGCGTGGGGGAGAGAGGGTCGACACTTAGTTACACTCCTGTATAAAGCTATGTATGAAAACGCAGTAGGGCCTACTCTAAAAGCGCGCTTGGCCTGGGACATGGACTTAGAAACACCCTTCACCGACAGGGCCCGGGCCCAGAGTTAATGATCTTATACATACGGTATCCTGCAATGTGCGTTTTAAATTGACACATTACAATTTTTTGCATAGGGCCTACCTTATACCAAGAGGACTGTAGCACTTTAATCGTACCCGCTTATTGGAATGCCTGTAGGTTCGGCTTGGATGATCCGGATATTTTGCACTTAGCCTGGCGGTGTGGTCGGGTTCAGCTGTACTGGGCTCGGGTGGTGCCGGAGATTTACAGAGTGGTGCACTTTTGACCTTACTCCAGCCTGCTGGATAATATTGCAAGACCAAAGGGTAAGAAGGTGCCCTATACATTTTTGCAGGTACCTTGCTCCTGGCCAGGTGGCATGTGGCCATCACTTGGATGGGTCAGTGAGCCCCTCACTTTGACCGTGGGACGTTATGGGATGGGCGGTGGCGGAGGAAACTCACATGAGACTTAGCAGGCAGGACGATACGGATGAGGAGGATATCACTGTGTGGGGTGATCTGTATTTTGAGTTCTTGGACCTCGAATTCGACACTGATATTGAGGATACTGAAAGTGCTGGTGGTTCTGGGAGTGAGTAAACTGTTCTAGTAGCTAGGTGCCAAATCTTGATCTAACTTGCCCAGTAAAGCATGCTTTCAAGCAGTTAAATTTGTTCAGACGCATTTTCTCAAATTGCAAGCTAGTAAAAATGATATGTAATTTGGTCTAGGGAGGACTTTGCAAAATATGTTCCCAGAGCACATGCATGCTTTTAACACAGGTATTCATATGTTTTAAAAAATCCTAAACTATGCAAATGCTTCCATTAATAATTAGCAATACACACAAATGTCCGTCTGACACAGCCAGAAGGACTTTTGTGTGTATAGTATTCTCTTGAGGGATCAGTACCCTGTGGCTTTCATAGATCCCCCTAGGATCCCATGTGTGTATATGATTAATAATTTGCAAACATTTCTGCATTTTTTTGCCAACACACAAAATCATACAGGAGTATGTCTGAAAATCTACAAAAAATAAATTTCTTCAAATTTTCTTTCCTCCATGGCAAAGTCATTATCCCCTTGGAAAAACCTCTGAAAAACAACTTCATAAAATATTTGGGGGTAACTTTTCCTTTCCCACCCTGGAAATACACTTACTCCTGCTCTGAAAGCAAAAGCAATACAAGTATTTCCAGTGTGGGAAACGATGCTCAAAATGCGTGTGACTACCCATACATTTTCAAATGCCATTTTGTTTGGTCTCTGCTGTAACCCCGCCTCTCCCAAACCTAACCATAATATTAACCAAGGCAGGATGTTCTCCATAGTGGCAGATTGTCTCCCATCATCAGTGTACTTTGCACTTTGAACATTCAATTGATCCGGATTCGGTGAAACAGGGTGCGAAATTCAAAACAGCAAAGAGTTAAGACCTTAACTTGAGCCACAAGTTGCAGGCACTCTTTTTTGGAGACCGGGGCTTATCTTCAATCTGCAGACTTTGACCCAGAACAAGAGAGAGAAAAGCAGCAGAGGGGAAAAGAAGTAGGAAGAGTGCGGAGAGGGTAGACTGGTGGATGAAAGAGGCATGTGGTGAAGTTAATACTAACCCTGACGCTCAGCAGCGGAGCCGACGGGCTTAGAGAATGTTGGGCCCGGTGCGTATTCTTTTCCATGGCAGACACCGGTAAATGTTCTTTTGTGTAGAACCATGCGCAAAAAACATTTGACTTTGGGCCTGTGTAGTTTAAGCTCAAAAGCACAATCGTTAATTGCCCCCCTCCTCTGGTATTCGTGTAGTGAGGCATAATATGAAATAAAAGTGTCTGACACGGCCCCCAATGCGGTTGTGCTCAATGCACAGGAGTCAATCAGAAAACACATTCTACTTATGCGCTTCCATTTCGAGCTGCTACGACTGGTCTCTTCTGAGGAAACCTCCAACCCTCTTCAATGCAGTATTGTGCCACTGAAAGGCCCCAGGTGTGCTGCAGCTGGGCATGCAGCCAGGCCTGCGGATAGTGAGAGCCAGATTTAGGCTGACGCAAAGGTTAAATGTACGTCACAGTTTGGCCCAGGTATAGTACATCCTCTGCTATATTTAGATGTTTTTGCAGAAATCTGGCTAAGTTGCTTTTTTTCTTACTTTCGTGTTTGGTTGCATTTTGTGAATTAGGCTTCACAGTGTGAGACCAGACTACTCTATAAGGGGCAACACCGCAGGGCACTCCATCGCCTGGTTCGAGAGGGTGCTTTTGGGTCTCAGGGCCTAGTTTACAGCACGAAAGAAGTGCCACAGACGCATGGAACAAAAACAGTTGCTGAAACAGTGCAGAGTGAAGCAGCAATGTGTAAACCAGCTGGACGGACCAATGTACAACCGCGGAGGGACTAGAGAGAGACACATGCACCATCTGTGTCACCCCAACACAACTGCACAGGCACATAATAGGATGTTACATAGCACTTGCCTCTTCTAATCAAGCTGAAATCAGAAGTTGAAATGGCATTATAGAAGTGCAGGTACACACTGTCCCAAGGTACCTATGTGCTATTGAGAAGTACAGGTACTCTTCCATTAAAAGTCTTGAATGTCCGCTGAGAAGTCGTGGAACTCTCCCTTTCAAATGAAAGAAGTGCAGGTACTCAGTAAATTTGAGGGCCTGCCATTTAAAGCACTGCCTGGAATCATATCCAAGAGCTCAAAGCCACGGTTGCACTCTCTACCACTTCTCATCTCAGTTTATGCCATACAAATAGCCATATATACAAGCACCTTCAAAAATACTCTCGATGGTATGGGAGGAAGGCAAGAATGGCAAAAGTGCAGGCGCATCTTCCCCAGGAGGAGGGAGGTCTGGGGTTTCCCCATCTGGTGTACTGCTACCAAGCGGCCCAGCTGAGGTATATGGTCGAATGGTCCCGCCCCCAAACCGAAAAAAACTGGGATTTTATTGATTAAGAGGTGGCAGGAGTCCATATATAGAAAATACCATGGCTCCCTAAAGCTCATCGACCACCTGGGGTGTGCATTTCGCCAGTGCATCGCGCCACTTTGGGCGCCTGGGACAAGGTCCAAGTGCGGAAGGGATTATCCACTCCCATTTCTCCTCAAACACCATTGCTTGGGAACCCGGATTTCCCACCAGCGTTGCAGGGCCCTTTTTATAATGAATGGCAAGAAGCTAACTGGGGACCTTTTTAATGTAGGGGTGCTTATGGATTTTTGTCAGCTAACGAAGGCCTTTAGCCTCTCTTCCAAAGCCCTCTGGCAATACACCACGTTGAGTCATTGGGTCTCCCAACCTTCGATTCGACCTCATGCTTACGTCAGTCGAAATATGGGACCTTACATGCTCCTCTGATAAAAGATTGCTTTCCGATATATATGCTTTTCTCATTACACCACAGAGATTACCCAAAACAGCACAACACAGATGGGAGGTAGAGTGCGAGCGCACTTTTACAGACAAGGAGTGGCGGGACATATTACATCGGGTCCGCGCCTCTGCGTGCAGTACCTCCAGTAAGGAGATGTTCCTTAAGATTGTGCATTACTGGTACCACACCCCAGCGAGAATTGCGCATTGGAAGGTGGGTGAGGATAGTGCATGTTGGCGACAATGCAGACAGATGGGAACATTGACCCATATCCTATGGCAGTGCCCCAAAATTGACACTTTTTTGGCGGGAGATACTAGATGCTGTGGATACAATTTTTGAAAGAGAAATTCCACGATTTTCTAGTTCTATCCTACTGGGGATCCTGAACCCGTTGACGTTCCCCCTGTGATAATCAAAGGGCTGAGCGATTACTTTAGAATTGGGAGCGAAAAAACAGCTTTTACTGGCACGAATGGGCTCTGATGGTATTCCGACCCACAGGGATTGGTTTTATAAACTTTGGGGTTTACTGGGGATGGAGAAATTGATAGCGGTAGCTACACAAACTCTGACAACCTTTCATAAGATGTGGGCATCTCTCATACATTATCCTTCGGATGAATTCCGAGAGCTAACGTGTCCCACTTACCTCCGTGTTCTGCGCCTGACCCGGACCGGCCCAGATTCTGTTTAAAGGTACTATCACTCAAGGATGCCCTACTTAGTACTCTTGGTTCCCACTATGCCTTTAGGTAAGTCACACACAGTATTACCCTCGCCAATTTCCCTTTTGTCTCTTTCTTTCTTCTACTTTCCGTCTTCTGTTTCTTTTCTTTGTTTATTTGTTATTACCCACCGGCCGATGGATGTAGGAGGGAAATGTTGTACTCTTTTAAAACTCTAATAAAATATACTAAATCTAAAAATACTCTCCAAGGTTCCAAACTAATGGTCCTCCACAGGCCTCCTTTACTGACCTGCCAGACTTGAAACACGGTTTCACCGTGGGAGAGAGACGCAGGGTCCGGAGCCTGGAAAGGCCTGGAAAGTGTGCGTGGCGTTCAGCCCACCACTACCTGAGAAGTCATGGGGGGGCACTGAAGGGGCAGGGCTATGAAGAGGGATAGGTCCTTGTGAGCAGGACTGGCTAAGTAACCACCACTACTCTCCACCATAAAACACTGCCTCTCTTCTCCTGAAAAGCTTGCAAAATGAGAAATACACTCTTACTCCGCAGAGCCTCCACACGCTCGCTCATAACCTACCCTGCTCGCGGGTCTCCAGTGCACCTTGTATTCACTGTGTGATACGGACTCTTCCCAGGTGGCTGAGGGATCAAGCACTGTGTGAATTCGCTGTTCTGATTCCAGTGTCTAATTTATGAAGGTAGTTAGGTGGTTGGCACAGGTAGAAGGCTGCCTTGTTCTTCAGCAACCCCAGGCATTCGCCAGCCCCAAACTCATAAAAATAACCTTGGACCCGTCATACCCCACCTCCCGCCCCCACAAATTAAGCACTGACACTACTTTAAAATCAACTTAATAGCCACGGTTCCAACTCGAAGTTGCACTTTTTTTGTAAAGGTACGGCACTTTGTAAAATTACTAAAATGACGATTCCACTGTCATAAACCTTCCTTTGCACGACCCCCTAAAAAACAAGGCCAGCTGCAATATAGGAGTGTGCAAATCCACCACATAAATACTAATGGCGCACATTCAGCTACAGTAGTCCTGACCGTACATCATGACAATTCTGCCCTCAAGTCAACACTTCACCAACCCGATGTCAGCGCTCGGCCGGTTTTGTGACGTGGAACAACCTACAATTAAAACCGCCCTTCACTTAAAAGACTCTGGAGCCCCGGGAGTGACCCAATGCTGACACGCTGCCTCTTTACTTAGGCTAATGACCCAGAAACATGCAAAAACAGGCGCCACTGAGCCCACGTGAGCCTCCAATGAAAGGGAACGAGTTCACTGGTAAACGTGTCGAGTGGAGTTGCAGCATTCCTGTACAAGTGACCGACCGCTTGCGCCTGTCAAACAAACTCGCATCTCCAGTGAAGCCCATCGTGCTGACAGCCTCGAGGCAGCCGTGCAGCCAATCTCCTCTCAGCCCCAAAGCAGTTCTTACAAGGCAAGCCAGGTAAACGACAGCGCGGCACGCCAGGTAAACGACAGCGCGGCAAGCCAGGTAAACTACAGCGCGGCAAGCCAGGTAAATGACAGCGCGGGGAAAATCAACTGCTTCTGGGTCGGTGTGACTAAAGGACTATCATGTCCGTTTATTTGCATTTGTTACACAGGGCCAGCCAGACCCGTCAGTGGGGCAGAGTACTTCATAAAACAGGGTGACAGAGGTTATTAAGGAAAGAGGTATAAGACCGCTCTGCATACAGTGCGGAGTGACGAGAAACTCCTAACAAAATAAACGACGTGCGTGTGTAACATACATTTGGTGATGAGTAAATCCGGCGTCATATTGATGGACCTATGGTTCTGGCAGTATAGCTAATAAGATAAGAGCGGAGGCAATATGTAGACGTACCATTGGGCTCAAAGGGCATCAGACCCCCCCCCACCCCCAGTCGTGTGTGTCAGCCCGGCTGAGACAGCTTCCCGGGCACCACACAGCCGCATCCGAGTCCTTCACAGGTCTTTAAAAGACCATTTACTTGTTAAAGAAGCCTTGTTGTGTTTTCACCCCTTCTTAGAGCCCCCCCCCCCCCCGACATTTTTAGTGCCCCCCCAATCTTGAGTGCGGGGCAAGTCTATGACTAAAATATATATTTATATTTCCATACATACATGTATATACTAACACAAACATTCACTCAAATTGTTAAAAGTAGACTACGGTTTCTTCTGCTCATGTTACACTGAGATATGCTTATAAATCACTCAAAACACAGTTAAAAACAATTAAAGTGAAGCTATGGTAACAGAAAAACATGAAATGTGCCTCTTTGACTGGCCATTCAAATCATAATTCATAACTCGCAGTCCCACCATGCACTTTTCCTCATTTCAATCATTATATCACTGATGACATCTGAAATTACACTATCAACGACATCAAATATGGCGTGTCAAATTGAATCTTTGGTTACATAAGTCATGAGATCATATATGACATCACCAATGAGATGAGAAGAGCCCATGGGTGTGCACACAGCTCCTGCAAGTTCCTAAGCATTGTGAGAGAGATGTTCCGGGATTATGCCATGCAGCCAATACATTCCATGCAACTGGAGCACAGGGAAATTGCTTAATTTTATTTTCTCAAAAGTAAATTACACATTTGGAAAATTACGTGAAATTACAAGGAAATTATGCAAAGTACACCTAAGGCTAACCTGCTTGAAAAAATGAACATGAAGGCACACCTTGTGTTCAAAACTCGCTTAAGATACAAGTAAGGAGGCTGCTTTGCAGAAACAATGTCTCCCGCTAGACATTTTGCGCACAAAACAGACCAATGCAATAAGACCGTGGGACATTTCACGCATGAGTAATTTCTAACATTTCACGTGAATTGTCTAATGTAAATTATGCTAATGATCCAAGTGTAATGTAAAATTTTGCATGGGACTAATCCTAGATATACACTTTAATATTACATGCATGTATTCACTCTGTAGGCCCCTGTTTGCACAGTGACTTTACAATAGTAACCAAGGTCATCCACAGGCCTCCTGGGCAGAACAAGGACTTCATTGATGAATTCTCAGTTCTCCTCACCACCTCAGCCACCTGGCATGCCCACACCACCCTCTTGGTTCACTTCAACCTCCCAGACAACACAAGCTAAAAAACAAGAGACACCCTCTTCACCTCCATACACTCAACATGGACAACCACCACACTGCCATCCCTATCTCCCTGCTCAGCGACCTACCAACAAACCAAGGTCATCAGTAAAAAGAAAATTATACAATAATATTCTTTAAATACTGCTCCATATAAAACGTAATGCTTGAACTCATCTCTCACCTTAACAACTCCACATCTGAGGCCAGCACCTTTCTCAACAACGTCAACAATTTTTGGGAATGTTATGTGAACATCCATACCCATTTACAACACACAAGTGCAAGCTAAAGCCTTCAGCGCCCTGGTACTTTAAACGCCTTGCTGACGACAAACGAGCCATCTGCAGACAGGAAAGAAAATTAAAGTAAAACAGAACTCCTGAGGGTCTCTTGATACTTAAGTCCCTTCATGCGGCATTCAGATAGCTCATCACATCAGCCAAAACAAAGTACTACACCATCAATGAAAGCACCAACAGAAGAAGAATGCTGTTCAAGACAATCAGCCAATGTATCAACACCCTGCTGGACCAGCCTATTTGTCACTTGACAGAAAAGTGCAATGGCATCAACCTCTTCTTCGGTGAAAAAGATTCAACAACACATCAATGACGCTAAGATTGCTTCATCTCTTACACCCACCCCTTCCCATAAAATCAAAAATTAGTCATCCTTCAAAGCCCTTTCTCTCCCAGGTCTTGCTGAAATTCTTGGCTCCCTCAAAGCCACTTCTTATAAATATGGTGTCTTACCCACTGTCCTTCATCAAAGCTCACTCTTGGGATTCTCTCTTGCCCCTACTCACCACTGACGTATCTTCCTCATTCAAGTCATCTTCCTAGAAGCTCTCAAAACAGGCCAGAACCCCCCCACTTCTTAATAAATCAACACTAGACCCTGATGACCTCACCGAATACTGGCCGATCATTCACCTACCCAAGATCACTGAAAAAGCAGTCTATATTAAGTTCCAAAATCAAATCAATGCTAACCATGTCTTGCACGATAACCAATCTGGCTTCAGATCACATTGCAGCACGGAGGCTGCTACCTTACACACAGTCGATCATCTCACCCTCATATTCACTCTGAAGTCTCGAATGGCATTCAGTGTTTCTCCTCCTACCTTTCCAACTAACACCAGTTTGTTCACATGGGCATCTACAGGTCACAAAACACCGTATCACCCAGGGTTCAATGCCATCTCCTAGCTTCTTCAACTTTTATATGGAGCTGCTTGGTGCTTTACTCACAGATAACAGCCTCAAGATTCACCAATATGTTGATAATACATAACTCTGATTGGAAGTCTTCTCTGCTTCAGATATCCAATGCCTCAAACGCTGCTTGCACATCATCTAGACCTGGATGTCCAGCATCTACCTCAAGCATAAGCCAAACAAGAGAGAATTCCTGTTATGTGCCAAGAACTACAAACAAGATAAGTATAAGCCTTTCTCAATAACATGAACCTTGATGGCTTAGAACCCCAAACTTCATGGAATGCTAAGTCACTTAGATTCACCCTGGACATTAACCACATCCTCAAAGATCACACTGCCAATAAAAAAAAGATGGTTTGGTACCATCTCTCTCTTCTACACAAAGTCACACCATTTCTTCCAGAAAGCAACTGTAGAACCGCTGTTCAAGCCGTCGTACTCCCACATTTGGATAGTGGCAATGCCCTACTTCATAGCCTCCCAGACGCCACACTTGAACCCTTTACATGCATCCTAAACACTGCAGCACATTTATGCAGGGCCTGAAGAAATATGATCACATCACTCCATCCTGAAGGAAATCCCCTTGGCAGCCTGCACCATCTTCAAAACAAGCTGCATCATTTACAACCAAAAAGACACAGTCTAAACCTTGCTCAATAACATGAGCCTTGACAGCTTTGAATCCCAAAAGCTTCAAACCCCAACTTTCATAGAATGCCAAGTCACTTGGATTCACCCAAATCACCAACCTCACCCTCAAAGAACACATTGCCAAACAACAAAGATGGTATGGTACCAGCTCTCTGTTCAAAATAAATTATAACCCTTTCTTCCAGAAAGCGACTTTAGAACTGCTGATCAAGCCCTTGTACTCTCACATGTGGATTTTTTCAATTCAATATATCTTTATTTCGGTTCACATAAAACCATAAAAGATGCATCATAAATTTTTTATACAGTTGCTTCATCGAGATTAGGGCAATCGTTCAAAAAATACGTTTCATTTCCCAGCCGCAAAAGATAACAGATAAAATATATAAATAATTAAAACTAGACATAATAAAATTTTAAAATCATTTTTATAGTCAGTTAGAAAACAGTGACCATTTCTCCATGTGGGCTCATGATCCATTATATATATAGCTCTGAAAGATATTCTCATTTAATTAACACAGATTACAGATACTTTATAGCAATCAATTGATACACAAGTTGACTTGTAGCACCATTAAACCTAAAGTGCATGTGCGTGATTTACTGAAACCATTAGCTTAAGAATACATATTCTTATATTGTTAGGCCTTACAGTTTTAACCCTGCTTTTGCCCTTATGAGACTCACATTGAACAAAAATCTGCTCACACTAAAGACGATTATTTGTGATGTGTAGATTTTCAGTATTCATCCTGCCTCTAGGCAATGTCTAGTATTCATGTTACGACAAATGGCTTTAATCCATTTGTTCCTCGGTTTGACAAACGCCGGGCAGGAGAATAATATGTGTAGATCGTTTTCCTTGGACATATTTTGACATAGTTCACAATGTTCATTTCTATTTCCATCTCGATTTGTAGACCAGTTTAACGTATTCGTATTAGTTCGTAGCACTCCATATCTAAACTTCATGTATAAGGATTTGGCCAATTGTGGACGAACTTCATCTAAAAAAAATCTCAAAACTGGCTACCTCTTTAAACAGAAGGAACTTGATTGTTAATGAGCCAGTTTCCGAGGCATGAAACACATTGTTTTGGATATAGGCCCAAAATGTTGATTTTAGAAGTGCCCTAGATGTTGATGTCAACTGCGTCGGATACTCCCAAAAATGATGCAGGCCCAGTTTCTCAAACCAAGAAGAGACATGTTTAAGCCACAAGATATTCTTTCTCTGGTCTATACTTAAGATCTCCTCTAGACCTTACTTGTAGTGTGTCAAATCTGAAGTTGACCAGAGCCGCACCCAGTATATTAAAGGTCTTAATGTTGCATGATGGTCTGTAAGTTTGATATTTAGATCCATGACAATGGGAATTAGGGGTGTTCATACTGGTAGGTTTAACAATCTTCTAAAAAATTTATTCTCTCCTGGTTCAAAACTCCTTTTACAATTAGGCCCCCATATTTCTGTCCCATAGAGAGAAGCTGATTGAGCTCTGTGTTTGAAAACCGCTAGGGCGGGAAATACCGCCTTGAAGATGCTACTCCCATGTTTCTTTATTATGGGCAATGTGTTCTGAAGCGGGGTAATCTTATTTTTTTCTAATTGCGGCTTCCAAGACAACTTTGTGTCCAAAGTTATACCCAGATAGTTAAAAGATTGGACATATTCTAATTTTTTATTGTTAATTACCAAATTCTTTCTAAAAGACTTATGTGGGTTTATTGCCATGTATTTCGTTTTGCTGGCATTTATTTCAAGGCCCTTCGTTTTACAATATGTATTAAAATAATCCAATAAGCATTGTAGACCTTTGGGGGACTGTGATATTAATATTGTATCGTCAGCAAATAAAAGTGCTGGTACCAATTCCCCCCCCCCCCCCCCCCCCCAGTTTGGGCGAATCATGGGTACAGCCGGGGAAATGTTTTGGAATATCGTTAACATATAATGAAAATAGGGTGGGCGCCAGTACGCACCCCTGGCGTACGCCCCTTTTGACCGGGATTGGCTTAGTGAGTTCACCCCTCAGACCCCATCTTACTTTGGCGTAATTGTCCTCGTGTAATCTTATTATTTGTACAAGTAATTCATCTGGCAGTCCTTGAAGTTTCAATGATTCCCAAAGTAAGTTCCATGGAATGAGGTCGAAAGCGGCCCTGAGGTCTTCAAAAGCAATGTACAAATGGCCCTTTTTTTAAATAATATATTTCCAGCATAGACAAATCTAAATACCTGATCAATTCTGCTGATTTTGTATCTAAATCCCGTCTGGAATTTGGAGAGCACACTGTTCTCTTTGAGCCAGTCGTTTAATCTCATTAAAATATGCCTAGCAAAATGTTTTTGTAAAATATCAATTAAACTTATGGGTCGATAGTTTGCGGGGTCGTAACGATTGCCCTTCTTAAATATCGTAATAATCTCTGCCCCTTTCCATGATTCAGGTATGGGACAGCCAGTTGCAATTGCATTGCATTAACAATTTATATATGGCCCCCAAACACTACTATCATGCTTTAACATATCCCCCGGGATTTTATCGGGGCCGGTCGCTTTCCCTGACTTGACTGCATTGATTGCCATTCATGTTTCTTCCAGACTATTGCCCTTTGTAATTAGGCGCCAATAGCCTACTTGGTCCTTAGACTTAGCTGCATAAATGAGATCCGTCCAGATGTTGTCGTCCCATGTTTTTTTCACGTGAGCAAGAGTATATTTATGATTAGATCTTTTCTCCCTTATGCCCATTATATTGTTTGTTTTAAGTGCCAATATAAGATCGGCTATTGCTTCCCGACACTCTTTATTGTACCATGGGTTATCTCTTATCTTTGAGTCTCTCCCACTACGATCTTTGGTTTTTCTGCTCAGAATCGGGGCTAATGCTTCTATCAATGCGTAATGTGCGGCCAGTGTCGGGAACTCAGCTGCAGGTAAATCCATATGCAGAGAGATGACATCTGCAAAGGTGTCATATATCTGCGTCATAGCTTGGATGTCTCCTAGGATATATGGCCACTTTACAGCTCGACGATTGTTACTGACAAGAATTTCATCAGTTGGGATATTACTATCTTCATTGTACTCATTAAGGTAAGGGACAGTGATCACTATCGGTTCTGGAATCTATTATCAGATCAAGTACATTTGGCCAAAACTCGATTGATACCAATAAATAATCTATGTAGCTCTTACAACTGCATCTGCTGAAAGTAAAAGTTTTTGGTCTGTCAGAGGGTAAACGACCATTGCAAGCTCTGATTCCATGTCCTGTTGTCAATTTCACAATTTGTGCAACGGCTATTGAGCAAGGCACTGTCGAGCTACTTTCAAGAGCAGGGATATTATTTGCTATGTCTTCTTCTTCGAAGAGGTCCTCAAAACCCACCACTGGTTCAAAGTTGCAGTTCAAGTCGCCCCCTACAATAACCGATGACCCCGGCTCTAACAAATTTAAAAAAGAGTCAAGCTGTTTAATTTCCATGGATTCTTTTGTGGCTGGACTTGGCCTATTATAGATGTTAATCAAGTATATTGTTTTTTTATCCTGTGTTTTAATTTTCACACCAATCAAGTCTTGGGATGGAATGTCCAATTGAGTTAACTCAATTTTAAGAGCAAATCTTATCCATATAACAAAACCCCCTGAAGGCCTGCCTCTAGCTGATTGGGTGGCATTAATGCTAAAGGTCTTAAACCCAACCTTATGAGGGTATCTAGTGCCCAGGTCTCTTGCAATAGGCAGATATCACGTTCAATATATTCCAGCCATTCAGTGTCCCTTAGGTTCCTATTTGATCCTGCAATATTCCAGGAGGTTAGACGTTATGCTGGTACGTTTTTGACTTCTGTCATTGTATTATCAGGGCTCGTCTGGTTGGTTACTTCCTCTAAAGGGGGCTGAAAAGAGCTGGGCAGTGACCCCCGTATCTCTTCCACCCATAATTGTCCATTTGTCTCAGCTATACTAATGCGACAATTCTCCTCGCCTTGTTTCTCCTTTAGACACTGTGTAGAGGGGGATTTTGATAATGCCCTACTCCATGGCCACCAAGACGCCACAGTGGCACCCCTCAGGGGAATCCTACACACTGCAGCTCATTCCCACACAGTGCCTGAGGAACTATGATTACATCACCACATCCTGAAGGACCTCCAGTGGCTCCCCTTGCCAGCCAGCTCATCTTCAAAACAAGCTGCATAATTTATAAAACCATCAAGACTAGCACCCCCGCTTACCTAGCAGACAACCTCTCCTTCTCTGGTAGTTCTCAGCTCACCCCTAGCTAGGACACCATCAGACTGTGGATTGAGAATTGTAAACAATAAAAAACAAGACAGCAAGCCATTTCCATCTATGTACAAAAGATCATGAACAACATTCCCGTATCCATTAGAACCGCCTCAATGCTGCTCCAGTTTGGGAAAGAGTCAAAGACTCACCTCTTTAAAGAACATTATATTACAGTGCATCACCGCTCCACAACCCAGCTTCCTCTCCTAATACTCCTTGACTTTATGCTAGTCTTTGACCATGTGAAGCATGCTGTTGCTTTTTGGCTAGGTTCTTGCAATAGAAGTATCACATGCGTATATTAATACATGAAGACTTGAACATGTCACCATGGAAAGTGTGAACCATACAGATAAAACTTTTAACTTATGTTCTGCGAAGAGTTTTGGAAAGTTTGAGGAGTGTAGGATTAATTCCTCAAGAGCAGTGTTTTCCAAACTGGCAGTCACACTGAGTTCAGTGCTCTAGTGTTCGATAGGCAGGTCCCCGAGTCCCACTTCCCTCTTTCTAGTGGTAATGGTTATTCCCCATTCACTATAGGAGACATTCAAGTTAGGCCCCACTAGCAGTCAAAGTGTCAGGAGTCCCGCTACAACTCTTTTAGGAAAGTCAAAAGTTTTCCAGAGCCGAAGCTCTATCTGGCAGACAAGTGATCCGGCCCTTTGATCAGTCTAACCCCACCAGCAGAGATTGCACGAACAGAGCCTCCGAGGGCATCTTACTCACGGGCACAGAGACTGCAGAGGTTGCCTACAGTAAGTAACACTCACTGTTCTGCAGGGGCAGCAGCTGGATGTCCTAGGCGTTCCACCGATTAAATTGTGAGTTTCCTTTGATCCTCCCCACAGGTGGGGGCGGGGAGGGGATTCAACAACTTCAGGTTCCAATCCTCCATCAGGGCTCGGGCCTGCATGGGTCACAATGACGGCCTCTCCTTTTGACAGTGACAATAACAAGGGTACGATCCTTGTCCCTTCTAGTGGCCCCACTCTGGCAAACAGAGTCACCACTACTACTCTGCACACAGGCAACAGTACAACCGGCATGGCAGCAAGTTCCTCTTCACTGTGGCTCCCTCCAGCATATGGGGTTGCCGATTCTCCAGCTGCACATGGGCAATGGCTAACCTAACAGCAGCTCCTCTAGCATATGCGGTAGCCAATTTTCCAATTGCACACGGTAAATGGCCCGATAGGCACAGCAGTCCTCTCCTCACACCTTGCTACGGGGATGTGTGAAGATCGCCCACTGGAGCTCACTCCCCCCACCATCTCCTGTTCCTCATAGGGCACAGCGTGTGTGACTAGACATTCACATCTGGATGTCAGCCACAGTGATATGTGTATCAAAAGGTTATCAAAAGGCCGCCAGCCCTACTCTTTGTGACACTGCACAGTACTATACACTAACTTGTTGTAGGCCAAAAGTGAGCTAAGCACACATCAGTGGAACTCTATAAGTGAGCCTATAGGCCTCACTCCAGGACACAGGTAAAAAACGCATGTTCGCTTCTATTGATCACTACACGGTATGCTGCCACCACCACAATCGTGCTACTTAACTCCGGGCAAAGGCAGTAACCTTTCATCACTATGAGGGTAGCACTCTGGACATCCCTCCTGGTCCAACAAGACTGCAATCCGTGAGAAAGGCCTATGTCAGAGTGCCCACATATGATCTGTGTTCACCCATGACAACAAACATCAGCAAGAAGGATCCAGGCATCATTGCAACTTGGGTACTCAGGGAAGGGGTACACGTCAATCACCATGCGAGGGAGTTTTCCATCCCAACATATAGCTTTATTAGTAAAACTGTATGTTTAGTAGCATTTCAATGGAACAGTTTGTAGACATTTCAATGGAGAATGTGATGCTTTACTTATATATTTAACCCTTACCACTCTCCTACTGAACACATTTGCTACACTTCGTGTGAAGCTGGGGGTTTTCACAATCCCTATGACATCAATGATGTAACACTGATGTCAGCACGCCCACTCTAAAACTTGTTCCAGTACCACTGGTGCAAAGGTGCTAAACTATGTAGATAAGTCCAGTTTTACAACAAACCCTTTCAAGCATTTTCAAGCAAGACTCTGGGTGAACCTTCCAGTATTTTTTGCTGCTGTTTTTTAACTCCACAAAGCCACTTTAACAGAGAATGTGCTCAATATACATAATCATACACAATCATTCCACTTGTGTATGACTTTTACACATAAATTGAGTAATATGAATGTGGCCAAAGGGCCAGAGCTGACTACTTTGGATCTGGGGAACCAGGTTTGAGTCTCGGCATTTGGTCTGCACAAATCACTTATTCTCTCTTATTTAAAATACAATAAATCTGACCTTATGTAATGTCTTCTGGTAATCATGCAAAGAACTCCAGTGCCCTTTAGCAGTGTTCATGCTATTTAAAACTGCAATATATACATGTATGGAGTCCCAAATGCACCACTGGTCCTCGTTTACACACAAAAATAAATATGAGGACCTTCCACATCCTCTGCTGCAGAAGGTTTTTTTTAAATTTGCAAACATCACTGGTATGAACACCAAGATTTTTAAGAAGCCTTGTGATTTCAGTGAGGAGATGTCACAGGGAATATAGCATGTTATAACGCATGCTATTACTTTGCGTTCTATTACAACGCGGTCGTTACAACGACCGCAATGTTAGAACGTGATACCTTTCCATCGCAAGTCATTAGATCGACTTGCTGTAGGGGGCTCCCTAGACTTAGGAAGAGTATAATATACTATTCCAACTCCAGCGTGCACAACAGTAGGGAAGGTGCTGGAATAGTAAATCATACTATTGCTTATGTTAGAGTGGCCCCTCCAGCAAGTCGATCTAATGACTTGTGATGTAAAGGTATCACGTTCTAACAACACGGTCGTTGTAACGACTGCATTGTAAGTGTAACGCAATGTAATGACAGCATTGTAAATGCTGTTTCCCGTCACAGGCCAGAACCCCTGTCTGAAAAGTGTTCCAGTGCAGATCACCATCTGCCAATTTTATGGGCAGATCTATATCTTGGCTTCAGTCTGATAAAGACATGTCAAATGTTGTGACATTTACAAAAAATTGCTGTTAGAGAGGAACAAAAAGCTGGTAAATATGTTATGTTGGTAATTCAGTGTTACGAAAGCATGTGTTCTATTACATCACCTGCCTCATATCTGTTAAAGCTAGGTGGGCCATGAAAATTTGATGTTCTAAAAATTGGGTCATGGTTCTAACAAGTTTGGGAAACACCGCCTAGAGATAATTTTGAGAGGGGTGGTTTAACAGAACAGATGCTCAAAGGACTTCCAGAGGATCCAGCAAAAGCATTTATTATCAACCTAACCCCATACAATGAAAACGTAGTACAGACATATATTTACAAAATGTAATGTGTTATTATGAATGTTCAAAAATAGCGAATTCAGCACGTCATATCAAAACACACCGTTGTGCATTCTCCGAAATATGATAAACTTTTAGAACCAAACTGTTGTGGCTTCATGTGGGAGGATGGAAAAACATGACTGAATTTTATCTGAAAACAAGAAAAGTGCCAAGCTGAGTAAAATGCAGTGAGTCTTCTACCATTTCCAAGATCAAAGGTGGCTCGTGAAATGAAAAAAATGTCAAGCTCTGGGTGGTTTTCAGCACTGAGCAAGAGATCACGAAAAAAGGGGAAATGCGAAGAGCATTCTTCACATATGCCACTCAATGTCATCTGTAACACAGGAAAAGAAATGCTCATAGTCTTGGAACCAGTGGAAGAGTAAATATTTAGAACTAAATAATGTATGAAGGAAAAAACAGTTTTCAGAATGACCAATAAGAATTTCGAAAAAGCAATGAGAACTTAAAGTGGCTAATCAGACTTTAAAATGGCATCTGTTTATCTCATAAGTATTTAACAGTAGGCCCCAGAAAGATCAATTTTTTAGGCTTCACATGAGGCCGTGCATGCGCTGTCGATTGCAAGACATTTTGTTTAGTCATAGGGGGCTTAGAGCCTGCCCCTTGCTTTCCAGTGGTTGGCTTCAGCGTCACTCTCCTTTCCTTGCTTCTCTTTAGTCGGCACATGCCAGCTTTAGATCCTCTTTGTGTTTGTCCATCCCTTCGAGCATGGTCCAAATACTGCTTCAGGGAACAGAGTCCTTGCACTGCTCGCGTATTTGGGGTTATTTTTAGGTCGAGCCAAGCGCAGCACGCATGCGCTGTCTAGGAGATGACCTTTAGAAATTGGTCTGTTCTTTTCCACACACTCGTGCATGTGGCGGCATCCACCTTGCGGGAGCGAGCAGCAGCGCGCAAGGGCCATCTGTTTCTCATTAGTATGGCCGCGCTTGTTTAAAACTGCACCTGAGTACTTCACAGGACTTCAAGTGCAGGGGCCATCTGTTTATAATTAGCATGGCTGCACTTGTTTAAAAGCGCACCCGAGTACTTCACAGGACTTCAAGCGCAGGGGCCATCTGTTTATAATTAGCGTGGCCGCTCTTGTTTAAAGCTGTCAATGTCCTGCCAAGCACGCTCGTGATGTCACTGCACCCTATACACACATTGATTAGGCCACGCCCCAAATGTGCTTCAAGCTGTCTGTAGCATTAGTGGCATAGTATGTCCTTGCTTTGACACTCATATTTCTTTTCAGTCACAAATGATGCTGTACACCCAGCTTTCGCCAGACCTTAAAATTCCACTGGGGCCGGTCTTTTCTATGTAACCATATCTATGTTCAGAGACAGCGGTCTTTCCAAGTCAGTGAAGCGACAATGAGAGAGAGACGCTCATCAGGAAGAAAAATATTGAAATAAAAAAAGCCTTTTTAAAGCCTGCTGAAAAAACACACACGCTTTATCAAATCCGGACCCTTGCCTCAAATCCATGCCCTATTCAAAATGGTGGCTAATCTGACAGTTCTCCTGCTGTAAGGATGTGGGCTCTTTCCACAAAGAAAGGTTAATAAAAATGCAACCATTTACCATGCAGAAAATGTTTGACGTGTTTCAAGCAAAAACATATTTTATTAATTAATTTGAAGAAAAAAAAAACTTGTTTGCAGTGAATTCACAGGAAAGTTGTTTTTCCTCAAACAATAAAGCTAAGTTGTTTTCAGCCAAGGAATCAGTCAGTTAAAAAGTGGTTTTATTTGAGCCACTAGGTTGTAAAACAGTAAAAATATTAGATGTTCGTTCTACGACCTCAACACCCCCCCCCCCAGCCGTAAGCAATACAAGACACAAAAAATATCATACTAGGCTACCAAGAGCACAATACAAGATGGTTAAAAGCATCGTAAACCATAGATATACAGGGCAAAGGGACAACATCCTTAAAAATCTCCCCATAGCACTGGTTACATCAAAGGGTTGCATATGAAGTAAAAAAATTATTTACCATTCTTAACCTATGTTATACTTTACAAAGATCGGTTTTAAAAACTGCTGGGCCGCAGTTAAAAAACAAAGGCTATCTATCTAGTAAGATGTGTATTCTTATGCAACGCATCTACAACCCACATCTACATAGCTCTTCCACAGTATTAAAATAATTTATCCCTAATGAGTGAGAGGCCAATTCTAAATTAAACAAGCATTGGCATAGCCAATAGGTCTCGCCGTGTTTAGTTATCCAGCACAATATCCTTGGTGCAACAACATCAACTGTTGTATGGCTAAACACTTATAAGGTCCCAAAGGTGAGACCTACTGGCTATGCCAATGCTTGTTTCTTGCAGTTGCAGCACTTCTTAAGAGTGCATGTGATTGCAGGTCGTTTCTCCCCCACCACCTCATCCTGTTCTGCATTGCAATTTTTTTTGTTATATAGCCCGAAATCTGTAGACTATTGGAGGACTTTACATGAGTACCACATTACGTTACACAAAGTCTGATTCATTCATTTTTTTATAGCACAACGGCCTAAGGGCATTGGAGCGCTTTGCATGAGTACCAGAAAACATTACACAAGGTAAAATTATTTTTGTTTTTGTTGCTCGTCCCGTTTTTATGCATTGTTGCTTGCCTCCTCCCACCCGCACTGTTTTGTACCCCCCCAATGTCACTTGTACTCTCCCATTACACATTGATCGCCTGTGTTGTGTTGCTTCCCCCTTACAACATCCTGCATTTTCAGTGCTTGCTCCCTCTTACCTTTTCATCCTTGCTTGCCCCATTCCACATTACTTCCATCCCTTCTACCCTCCCTGTGGTAGCTTCCAGCCCTCCCAAGAGGAAAAAAAGCACTGGCAAAGCCAATAGGTTCCGCCTACACAACCTACTGACTTTGTCGATGTTTTCAGACAAGTTGCGTAGCAAGTTGCACAGCATGGCTGAAAGTCTTTTTTTTTTTAAATATAAAGCACTGTGACGCAGCTAGCCCTTTTTTTAATGTGGACTGTAAGGTGGGGTGGGAGGAATCTACACTCTCAAGTTGCACGTCCTCCTTCACTCCCACCGAGATGCCTCCCGCCATACTCTCCCGGCGTCAATTTAGAAAAAAGCACTATGCCACAGCCAGCACTAGCCACATCCTATTGCTTTTTTTTTTGTTTCGTTTTTTTAGCCATGCTGCACAGCAGGTGAGCTGCTCTGCAACATTGCTATAACATTGACAAAGGTAATAGCTCATATAGGCGAGACCAATTGGCTTTGCCATGCTTGGTCACTTGACCTTCTGGGAAGCGCTTTGGGGCTTTGACAGAAGGTAGGAAAGCGCTATGGAACTGCTACAATACATCTGTTATTGTCTTTGACATCCTCAATTACAATATCCACAGAGATGCTGGAAAGGGGTATTGTGAGTCAAATGAATGAGTTGTCCTGCGACAAAGACATAACGAGAGCTGCAGATTTGCTTCTTTTAATAGTCCTGACACGGGCCTCTGAGAATGTGGACATAAGATGATCAGGTCTTTTACCCATGTGTTTTCTTTGGCATGTTGAGGATGTATGTGGTGTGGAGTGGAATTATGTGGGTTGGATTGAAATTGTTAGGCATTATGATAAACACTGTGAAGGCTTGTGTGGCGTCAGATGTATTCCTCAGACAATCTGAAACACACATGAAAGCTTGTTATAAAATTGTCCGGAGCCCGTTTCACCTTAAGGATGTTAGTCGATCTATACCACTAGAGTGACCAACCCATGCCATTACAGTAAACCAGGCTTAAGCAATGTGGCCAGGACTATAGGAGAGTCTGCACTGTACAAAAGATTTGTGGATAGTTTGTTAACATCAGGGTGCTTTGACTGCAGTCAACCCATGGATCAGGAAACAGATATGGTGGGAGCCACTGAATGCAAAGTACTAGAAACTTTATCACAGTAAGAGCTGCTCATCATGAACACCATCGCTGAGTGCGGGAAGAGGAATAGAGAGGGGGGCAAAAGGTGCACTTTAAGAATAAAAAGCAGTAAAAATGACTTGCATTTGTTCTAATTCAACCCCCTTTTGCCGCTCCATTTAGCCCCAAATGACTGACCCTGACAAGCGACCGGTGGGTGAGTAAATTTTGCAGCCAGAGACAACATAACTTACACGAAGGCTCAAAAGAAGGACAACTATAGAGAACGGGATAAACAGTTTCACGTCGTACAAGGAAAGGAAAATATAATATGACTGCATACCGTATTTCTAAGTTTAAATCAAAATGGGCACCAAAGCTGCTGTGTCCAAACAATAAAGGTAGCAAGAGTTAGAGCTATTGGCATTGTAAATGACAATGTATTTTACCCATGTGTTTTTGACAGCAAGGAGACAGTTACAGTGAGCAATGGCTAAAGTGGAGGCAGACAGAAAAATAACAAGTTTCCAATTACAACTTCATATCGTGGAGAGGTATGCAATGGCAGACAGGTGGGTGTAAGTAATGTGTGGTGGGTGCGAAGTATGCAGACATAACTATTTGTTAGGCAGACAGCAGGCAGAGACTGTGAGGGTCCAAGGAAAGCAGGTGCTGTCATGCACTGCAGTACGAGCCACAATATTAATCACGAGTTCACTTTCATTTTCATTTTATATGATTGACAGTATTAAGAACTTTATATTTAAATAACTGGAAGCCAGGGAGCAGCCAGAGGCGAATGGGTTTGTAGTGTTGCACTGCTGAGCCTGATACTATTGTACCCATCTGGAAATCGATTTTGTTTTGCTAGAAATCTGCTTACTTTTCACTGGGTAATCTTGAAAATCTTACATGAAGCCTGTTCTGCAGTTAAAAAGAAAGATTCCCTGAAGACTGACAAGTCCACCCAGAGTCTGTTTCACCCCTTTAACAAAGAATCCACTAAGCCCTTCCCCCCTGCACCGGCAGAAGAAGGGAGGGCGGAGAACAGCAGGAGGAGGGAAAGACAGGATCAGAGGGAGAGACAGGATCAGAGGAAGAGACAGTGGGTGAGAGAGCAGGAAGGAACAAGGAAGTGAATAGGTAGGGAGAGGCAAATAAATTTGAGGAGAGGGAGAAGAAATGAGCACAAGAGGCAGGACAGAAGGAAGGAGGCAGGTGGAGAGCAGAAAAAAAGGAAAGACAGAGAGGAAGAAAAGTGATATAGTTGCCAAGCAGTAAATAAGGATGCAAATGGAGACAGGGGAAAATTAAATTATACACTGGGGAAAAGAAGAGAGTATGGAGGAAAGATGGAATGGACAAACTAAAGAGTAATTAAGAGATAGCCTTAGAGGGAAGGGGAAACATAAATGAGAGAGCGGAGAAGAGATTGAGACAGGGGGACATGAAGAGGGGCAGGAACAGAGAGAGTGATGAAGACAGACGCAGCTTTAGCTGTGTGAAAAGACTGCGGGCCCGGTTAACAAAGGTAAACTTACACTTTTGTGTAAGTTTACTACTTTTCGGTATTCACAAAGGTAAACTTGAACCAAATGTCTAACTTCAATACTTTTTGGTATTCCCAAAGGTAAACTTAGACCAAAGGTCTAGGTTTGTGAATACAGAACAGTAGTAAACTTGCACAAAAGTCTAAGTTTACCTTTGTGAATGGGGCCTCTCATGTCACCAATACACCCTTTACAATATAGAACATATGTTATCCATTGTGCAGATAGAGAAGGATGATTTTGCTCGGCCATCTTCAGCCATTGGTTGTTTCCTCCAGCTGCTTTCCAGTATTGGTCGGCAGTGTTGCTTATCAAGTTTGGTATCATCCCATCATTTGCAGATGCATACATTATTAAAATTGTAGAAAAGTATTTCTTTTTTTTTAATAGTTGCAAGGGTTATTATAATACCTTATAGTTGTTTAAATCATCTTTCCAGCAGTGGCATCTTCAACTACTATGGGTCCCTGCTTAACTTAGGTGCTCTATGGAGCAGCGGCTTCCTCGGTTTCATCTTCCCAGCAATATAGTAAAACGGAGTCATGGAGTCCTCATTGTCAGAACTCAATGGACCAATATGACTCCTCCACCCTCCAGCACTGACTGACTGCCAAACCCTCTGTTAACTCTTTATGTCTCTGCTCCTAACTGCTCCCAACGGATGCCAAATGGTTCTGGTGGGATAACACAATTCTCAGTGTCATTGGCCACTTTCCTCCCTCCTCTTGACATGCTCTGTTCAGCCTGACTCTGTTAAGCCGGCACAGCCAAGTAAGCAAATTTGAAGATGTGACCAGTACTTGCGTTCTATGCTTTACAGCGTCAACTGGGTCGATCTGCAGGTAGGTTCTAGCACCATGGATGGGTTTTAGCAGGAGTCACACAGGGAAGAGACAGATCATGGCTGAGAGAGGGACACAACATGGGAGCCCTTACAAAATAAGCAGAAACTGAGTAATGGAGGGAAAGTCACATTGCATAAATCAAATGAGTTATCATTCATCATAAGTGAAGAATTCTGTCAAAACAAAATATACCAGAGCAGTAAACAACGTTGAGTCAGACACAGTCAAAGAGGATATAAACCATGCTTATACTACAACTAGTGCTTATTGTTGCTATGCTCGGTCAGCGCAGTGAGAGCAAGGAAAAAGGGCTGCTGTGAACGAAGCTGCCGTCCCTGGGGCATCTGAAATCCGTTTGTGTTTGAGTGTGTACGAGATGCTAAGGCCCCCGCTGCTTAGTAGCGCCCCGATCTACCTGGCTGCAGTTACGGCGATGGTGCATAAATTCCCGTTTCGTCACTGAGAAAAAGACTAAAAACAAGCCCAATACCCCTTAAAAGGAAGCCTAAAACCAAATTAATATCTTACTGAAAGAAGACCAACTGACGGTCGACATGCAAAAAGACTAAAAAAAAATACAGACAGAGTGGAAGGCACAGCACGGAAGGCAGCACGGAAACAACTGTGGCATTAAGAGGAGGTGGGAGGGAGGAGTGCTATATTAAAATGTACGTAGCTTTGGTGCCAAAGCTGAACACAGGCAAACAGTAACAGAGCAGGAAACCAAGAAAAAAATAGTCCCCCAAAGAACAGATAAAGACCCATAGACAGTACTTACTTAGACCCTGCTCCATGGGAGGAACGGAAGACAAAAAGGAGGGACAAGGTGGCAGAACTGACCACTAACAAGCAAAGATTTTTAAAGGACACTGACATAGGCAAATGAAGGACAATGGCAGGCATTGGTGCGGAGTTGAACCCCACAAAGCATATACAACAGGTTGTTAAGCAACAGTGCAAGCACTGTCTAAACTCGACCTAAAAAAGGAACAAGGCGGCCTCAGTCCTAAGCCCACAATAGAGCCGGCTCTAACCACCAGGGGTTCTGTGATGATGACATTAGGAGCGGCAAAACCGGTCTGAAGGAATTCCCCTTGAGGCCTCAGGTGCACTTCCCTGAGCGTGTTATTCCAGATGCTTAGTTTGAAGGAGGGTCCGTTTTGTGCCACAGGCCTCTGTCGCACTGTGCAACAAAACATTCTGATATAACCAGCTGTAGAAGTATAGAAAGACAAACTCTGATTTATTTTGTGACTCCTGAGGTATGATTTAAAGAGAAGTTTCCATGTGGGTGTCTAGCGTAAACCACACACAAGTTCCTTCAATATACATTTCGCACACCAAGATGTAAACTAAATGTGTGTAATATACATAATCAGTGCTTTAAATGGGCAGGTGTTGTTCGGTACGGAGTATCTGCACTTCTTTAATTTGAAAAGACAAGTACCTACACTTCTTAGCACTGCTACAATACATTTAATGAGAGAGTACCAGCACTTTTCAGAAGCAACAGGTACTCTGGATAGTGAGTGCCAGAGCACTTCTACATTTCCATTTAAATCACTGTGCATAATGTATATGTAAATTATGCAATTCTATGTTCCATGTGGATATCTCTAAGTGGGACCTTCCAGGAGCATGTTGGAAAAGTAGTCTGGGACAGGAATTTCACATTAAACAAAGAGTATGTGACATGCACATGTGCTGTCTGGCGAGGAGACTTTTCTTAGGACATATAGCTAAATATTGCGATTAGAGGGCACCAGAGAGCAGGGGCCTAGGACGGCCATACTGGCCTCCCTACATAATCTCCATGGACGTATGACTGCTGGTGTGCAAATGTTTGGAGCAGAGTCACCTGCTGCATAAGTCCTCCAAGGGCCCCATTACAGATAGGGAGCACTTTTCCTGTTTGCGCCACTGCGCACCTTTAAATGGGTGTGTGTAGCGCAAACAGGAGACGAGCGCTCTATTATGAAGAATGCCCTGCCCCCAGGGCAGCTGCAAAATTGTGCTCCCCTGTGGGCAGTGCTTTCAAGTGAAATACGGAGCAGCTACTTCAAAGTAGCTTTGTGTTTCACGGTGGAGGCAGCAAGCCACCTGCACTTTCAAAAGGAACTAGAGATCCCCTTGCAGGTGAGTGCAGCGTATGACTGCACCTGCCTGCGATGGGGATGTGTGGGGGTGTCCATTGGACCCCCACCGGTTTCCCTCCTGAGGGCTGCCATCATGGGATGCACTGACAGTGCACCACCTCTTTGTGGTGCAAAATCAGTGAGCCTCCTGACAGCTTTTTTCCTTTGTGCCTGCGTCGATAATACGGTGCAGCGATAAAGAAATTCCCTCATTTCCATGGAGCCATGCTCGCTCAATGCAAATGAGGAAACGCCCTCTTTAGATTAGGAAAGTAGAAGATTTTAAAAAAAAATAATAATTGAGGGAATGTATTTTCCCCATATACCTTTATTGAGGTTTGACAGCTCCACATGCATTGGAGCCTCAACTTCAGAGCGTGGGTTATGATTGCTTTTCTTTCATGCTGATGATGTTGCTTTATTTGTTAAAAACCATAGAGTAACCCCTTTACCCCGGTGCTGCGGTTTTAAAGAGTGGGCGGGCCGCGTCGGCCAACGGACGTGCGCAGCACCAGCCAGGTATCCAGGTGTCTTGGGAGTCAAACTCTTTCGATGCGGATTCCATATGAAAGGAGAATTATGGTAGAGTCATTGTTAACGTATAGACCTCCATTAACGTTGGTCAACGGAATTGCCTTGATTAAAATGATCATCATGCCCAAATACATATATTTCTTCAGCAACGTTCCATATAGCCGAATAATCATTTCTTCACCACGTTTCAGTTGCTATTGATCAGATTGATATGGGCAGGCAAGCAACCCAGGACCAAATGGTCCATACTGATCCTACAATTTCAGGAGGGAGGACTTAAAGTGCGAGACCCAGTTCCTTATTATAACGGCACGTAGGCACAATTTAGGTGTTCTTTGCACCACCCCTCTACGATTAAACAACATTTGGTGGTTAAGGTGGACATAGCTGCTCTTACACCTCTGCAAACCGTACTTCGTCAAACAGTCCCCAAACCTACCAAAGATATCAACCCAGTCGCTAGCACAGTCAATGCATGGTGCTAACTGCTAAATAGGTAAACATCCTTTACACCGACTGCGTTACAATGCATGTCATTACCCCGCATTGTTTACTCTGCAGCAGCTTTTACAATGCAGGGCTTCACACCGCAAGCCATTACAACACATTCCCCATTACAACGCCCCGGTGGAGTTAGAATAGTAAATTGCGTTGTAATGACTTGCGGTGTAAAGCCCTATGTTGTAAAAGTTGTTGCGGAGTAAAGTGTCATATTCTGTAGTCCAAGAGACTGCATCTATACTCACCCCACCTGCCCCTCATCTGTAAACCTCTGGTTCCACCTGCTGTAGAACAGAGAGCGGGTATCCAACTTAGCAATTATGGATTACCTCGATGGGTAAGCAATTCCATAGTGCCCAGTTGCTGGCGCTTGAAGAATTCGCTGAGGCTCTCAAGAGATCCCATTTGGATGCTTTCTTTATTAGAGGGTCAATATTGCATTCAGGTCTTGTGGGGTTTCCCTTGACAGGGTTTGCATTGTCTCCACCAACACGAATAAAAGTTCAGAAGGGATCACACTTCCCCACTGTAGAAGAGTAGGAGGCTGATTATCCATACAGTACTGCGAATGAACTGTCATACCTTGCGGTGACCATTTTCTGAGAGCACTGCGAGTAGTCACTCTTCGTGCAACAATGCACCATAAAACAGCAGTGTAAGGGCCCCTGTATGAAGTGAGCATGTCTGGAAATATCAATTAACCCAAAGTCTCATCAAGGTATGGGTTTCTCGGTGGTGGGTGCTAAGTATGTCCTGAGGGGCACCAAATGTCTCTGGTCCGCGATGTCGAGGGCTGTAGTCCAGCATAGATCTTGGTCCGAGTTTTACAATGGGAAAGGTCTTGTGATCAGTCTTGTTTACACTCTTGGTGCTTGACCCTCAGCATATTGCAATCCGTCTTTTTGCTAATAAGGTAGCGTTTGCAGCTACTCTGCCCATTCCAAGTGGAATCCATTTGACATAGCCCAGGAGAACAGTCAGTTCTACGTGACTGCCTATCACATCGCCTTCAACTCAATTATGTCTGCTCAAAATACATGTATGGCAGGACAGTCCCAAATGGTGGAAGTCCGTCTGCTCCCGATGACACCTCGGGCATTGGCGGGGTAGAGTGGGGTCTATCCTGGCACGTTTTGCAGGTGTGGGAGTATATGTGGTGTAGAAATTGTCTATGGTTTATTGACACCAATTAGGTTTGCGTACAGCATTATTTCCATTTTGTCCTGGTAATTTCACTTCCCAAGTCTCTTTCCGAGGCTATCCCGGAGCGCTCTGAGTGGAAAGGGTGCAGTGAAGATTAAGCAGTGTGTAGTCTGGAGACCCATCTACTGGCATCCGATAAGCTGGGTCAGTGGGGTGTGGTCTGCGGGCTCCTCCACTAACCCCGGTAAATGCACCTGGCTGTGTGCCGCAATCTCAGAGTGATCCAGCGGAGGCGGATCATCACGCAGCATGAGCTGTTCTAGCGTCGCAGACTTGTGCATGTGATGCAGATCCCCAAATTCATAGGCATCCCATTGCGTCATGGTGCACTGCATCAAACTCTTTTCATGAGTGGCAATCAAGCGGGCTGTGTGGGAAAGGGAATGCCGGTGAATATAAATTATGGAAGCTCAGTCAACGACTTAGTCTTTTCAAAGCCTAACACATCACTGCAATGATTTTATTTCCCTCGGATCTCTGGGTAGGACACGTAGTAGCAATGCCTTAAGCAGTATGCCCTCTGCCTGGTCACGCTTGGCTAAAGATATTGTAATATGGCATCCAGGTGGTTCCAGTGACTGGTGTAATGCACTACACTACTAGGTAATAGAACTCTAGATCCGAAACTTTCAGTTCCCCTTTCTCAGATGGTACCATGCGGATGTCCGAGCAAATCCGGGGATGCCTCCCAACCAAGATCGATTTAGTTAAGGAGCTTTGAAGTGAGGCAAAGAAAGTTTGTAGAAGCGGGATGGGTATGTTTGCAAATAAATATAAAAACCTGAGCAGAATTACCATTTTAATATCAACCCTGCCCACAGGGTGTAAGGGTAGCTTGATCCACCCGTCTTTTTGTACCTGCAATCTATCAATTGCAGGTCTGTAGTTTACCGCGTCTTTGTCTCGATGAAGATGTACACGCATGTATTTAACCAAGTCCTCTATCCACTGGATGTGGAAATCCAGATGCACCGTGCAATCGGTGAGAGGGAGGGGCTCTGACTTTGCCCAGTTTATGGGCAATCCAGAGTAGCGGCTGAAACCTTTGACCCTCTCGACTCAGGGCCGTGAGATTGCGTGCAGGGTCTCTGACAATCATGGACTGTAGCTACCGGCCAGTGCAGAATGCAAGCCCCCTGTAGAGGTGCTGTTCCTGTAGAATAGGCACCTGTGGATCCATAGCTAGCATGAATAGCCGGGGTGAGAGGGTGCACGGGATCTGTGGTTCTTACTATTGATGGTTATAAATATTGGAGTTGTGAGATGAGTTTACCAGTGTTTGCTTTAGAATTGCCCAGACCGCCCCTGCTGCCAAGGTGCCTCTTTTGATGGGTCACACTCTTAGTTACTGCTGACTTTTTAGCCAACCACCCTTTGCAATTCTGGGACTTGTATTTTCATCTTTCCCAGTAAATATACGGCTCTGTCAGGTAAGCATATAGAGCGATGTTGGCTAAAACCCTTAGAATGGCTGAAAGTGTCACATATGGCAAGGGCTTGGGTTGCCATTAATGGTCAGTTTGTGGCACTGCAACACTCTCTTCCAGTATTTTTCATTAAGAGAAGCTTAACTCATGATACATAAATGCAATGTATATTTTAATTTGTGCGGTCCTTCAAAAGGAAGGCTTTAAGTAAAGGGAAACACTCAAGTACAATAATTATCTTGTCACTGCAGGAATAGGGAGGGTGGGTTAACAGAAGGATACCCGTGGAGTGTGGGCGCTGGCGACAAACTTGCTTTATATAAACCCAATCAGGTTCGGTTTCGCCCTGGCTCACCCCTCACCAGGTCATGCTGACCTGGCTACGCCACTGCGTGTGGGCCACAATATGTGTATGTACATTTCCAACAGTTCTACCCTGTTCACGTGCCTAGGTGTAAACTGAGGGTTGCAATGTTCGACCTGCTTTTATGAACCGGACTCTAAAAGACCCGATTCAGAAGAAAAAAAGTATAAGGATGTCTGGAGATTTCCTGGCCTGCTTGGACTCTTCACACTTGTCTTTGAATTCTCAAACATTCCCAGTAGTATGTCTGAAAGCAGTGCCTAGCACACCCCTGCAACATCCTGGACCTTTTTTGTTGTGGGCATTCCCCCACTGCAGATTTGATAGTCTAATTCTATGTTGAGAAAAAACAAACCTGCTTTGGAATTGCAAATGTTTTCATTGTTTTCTTTATTTTTTCTTCCAGGGGCAAAACATTGTTCCCCATGGTGAAAGTCTTCCTTTACAACGCCACAATGTTTATGGGTGTTCATCCCACTCTAGAAAGGAATTTACTCCTACTAGTGACTGGTGTGAATTTCCATCTATTTCCATGGTGGGAAGGAATCTGAGAGAGGTTTGTGAATGCCTACAAAGTGACAATTTCAGGTGTTCACAACCCCACAAAAAAAATATGTGCCTTTATATGTAACCTTGTCCTGGCTTTTAATTACACTTTATAATTTTTTTTTTTTTTTTAGAGATTTATATAGCGCAAACTAGACCCGAAGATATCAGGTATCAGAGCGCTTTACATGAGCACCAGTTTCTTTACACAAGGACACATTCATTTTATTTTTTAGGCACGGGGAGATTCAGTGATTTGCCCAGAATCAGAGGATGTTGAGCGTCGGTGCCGAGACTCGAACCCGGTTCACCAGCTTAGAGGTTGACCGCTCTAGCCGTAAGGCTACATCCTCTCAATTTATGAACATCAATTTATGAAAGCGAGGTAACCTTGAGTGAATACATGTACATCCAGCTATTTCCAGCCACAAACGCACGTTTCCACCAGAAACTCCCTCTGTGCATCGGGCCCTGCGACAATGAACCGCTGTGATGCAGATGCAATGGAAGGATGCAGCCGCTGGCTGCTGCAGCTGCACCCGGACCTCATCAAGGAGCCATTAGCTGGCCACCGGCTAGAGCAGCAGAGCGCTCTTTGTGGGTGCGAGGCCCACCCCTCCTGCAGCACTGGTGGGCAGTGGGAGGCAGAAGATCTGGAGGGTGAAAGACCACCCGGAAGCTGGCACCTTGCCAGGCCTGGCATCCCTGCAAAGAGGGCACTGCTTTCTTGCTCTATCAAAAGCAGCCTTATCTAATCTCATTAATATGGATTCTCTGTTCCTCATTGCAAACCCATTAGAGATTTAATTGGCTCGACTTGCTAGGAGACAGAAACAAACACATGAATGATAATAGGCGTGAAAGGCATCTTCCTTCAAAGAGACATGGCGGGGGAAAGCGGCACCTGCGAAAGCTTTTGCTGCAAGAAGAGCGTCTGCGATAAGAAAGTGATAGCTGATTGATACAGGAAGAAAGCATCGGCCCGGCATGAAGAAGCTATTATGGAAAAGCTCTCAGCCTGGAGGATTATGCACATATTCGTGCTACATCCGCATTGCCAGGTGCAGCGTCGTTCTTGAAAAGGGGGGAAAAATTCAACTTGTGCATAATTAGCATCACTGCTATACATATGTATGCATAAGAAGTCGAGATAGCTCCCGTTTACCAGAAAACAGTTGCACCCACAAGTGCAATCCTCATTTCACAACCCACAGGTTAGAACCAACCCAACCAGTAGACGGCTTCCATAGGCAGGTAAGCTAAGAAGGGTTTGCCTTGGCATTATATAGTTATGTACTTGCATATATAACAGTTACGGCCCACAATACTAAGACCATAATGCGCGGCGGTCAGTGGCAACTTATATCTTATATCTCTTACATTCAAAAAAGACATATATGATAAGAACTGTGTAGCCAAAAAAGCACATGCATCACCAAACAAGCAGGCATGGAATAACTGAAGAGATCGATCACAGTGTTGGATAATTCGGAGGACTTTAATGTAGCCCACCAGAGCAGGTTCCAAATATCTATGCACTCTGACCCCTTATCACATACATCTCACAACAACACTCATATATGGGATGATGATAACAATGCCCACTTCTCTCTCCCTCCAACCATTCCAGCTCAAAACTACAACTATGCACATAATCGTAGAATGGACAACGCATTGCAGTAACCTACTAAGCAGACTATATCGTAAGAAATACCATAAAGGCACCTGCAGAGCTGTTCAAAGCTACCAGCATACTGAAAACAAAAAAACTGAGCATCTGTCTCACACACTTCATCACCCACCACACTGCTGCACAGTGCGTCCCACAACACGATAACCGCACTTCGGTGGGCATCACACCTGACATGGAAACACTTCCCACATAGGATCAAAATAAATACATTATCCTTCAAATCACGCACCCCAGACTGTATACCATGCTACCCATGTAGGCAAGCACTCAGGGACCCACATAGGAGAAAGTAAGCACTATATAAATGCTGCAATACAATACAAAACTCGATCAGGCTTCTTGGCACGCAGACCAAAGTCTTCCGACTTTTCCTGCAAGCCACGTAACTGGTGGATGGCCCTCAAGAAACCAGAAGAGAGGAGCATTACGAAGGAAGCTGCACTGAGGCAACCACCTTCTCATTCTAGTTGTACAGAAACATGGAGCAGGTAACAGAAACTTGGCATCAGATCACTCAAATCAAATGAGCAGGATGCCACATCGACTTCTTGTAAAGTGTGAAACCCAACAGTAGCTAATGGAATTTTTAATACTTTTTAAAAGCAAAATTAAGATTATAAAAGCCGAGCGTTACATGTGAGGGTGCATAACACATTTCTAAGTTCAGCACAAACTTTAGAAGTCCCTCATGTATGTTTCTCAGGCATCCTGGACTCGTGTAGATTCGCACTGCAGTGGGAATCTGTGATTCACTGGAGTGCTCAGATCAGGATTCTGCAGGTTTGAGACTCTACCCCTGCTTGTACCTCCCTATATCTCTAGCTCAGATCTTCCCTGCTAATTCCTGTGCCTATTCTAGTGTGGGGTATAGTTCAAGTGGGTGAGAGCATGGATTCCTTCATTTTTATGATTTGGAGGGCATTAAGTTATTCTCGTTGTGTAATTTAACAAACCCCTTTTCTGGTAGGTTTTCTGGCCTGCTTAGATGCTTGTTTCAAATGTTCAAAAAGACTGAAATCCATTCAAGAAGGTCCCTGCTGCTGATCCCAATGCCATATCTTGTGCCACATCTCACGGTTGGAAATAAAAGAATACTCCTTCGTCCACAGTTGGGGGAGGGGGGTTATCCTTTGCGAAATAACTTGAAACATCCCAAGATCCCTTCACAACAGAGAACATCCTGAGACCCTCTAAAAATAGGGAGCATCTGAGACCCTGTCACCAGAGACAACATTCTGGGACTCTTTCACAAGAGAATACATCCTGAGACCCTCTCACAAGAGGGAGCATTCTGATCTAGAGACCCTCTCACAAGAGGGAAAATCCTGAGACCCTCTCATAAGAGAGAACATCCTGGAACCTCTCACAAGAGGGAGCAATCCAAAACCTTTTCAAAAGTCAGAGAATCACGAGACCCTCTCACAAGAGGAAGCTGCTTGGGACCCTTTAAAAAAACAAGAACATCATGAGACCCTCCCGCACAAGAGGGATCATCTGGCCACCATTTTTTAAATAAAAGAGCACAAATGCAAGTCCCTACACCAGCGCCAAAGTGAACACACACCCCTTAGATTTTTTTATGCACACAATTAAATCTCAGTTGGCGCCTTACTAAAGCAGAGGTCAAACTATACAAGTTCCAGGTCTCTCATTAGTGGGCACTTTCCTCTCTGACATCTGAGGCTTCTTCTGTCAGCATTATGAGTTTCCACCTGCTTGCTGAAATGTGAATGTCACTGTTTCATCTCCAAGGTGTATTTAACTTGGGTGTAGACTTTGAATAACCTGATTCGTTGGTTTGACTGCTTGCATTTCTTTTAGAGTACAAACAAAACAGATGGGTTCACGATGCTGAAGACACATGCAGTAAAATACACCGAAACTGTCACGGCATCAGCCATAAACTGTATCAACAAATAGAAATGCTTTAATCTCAGCTGGTGTTTAGGCTTCATAGGTGCAATGGAGGATTGTTGTACAATGTAGGACCATGCAGCTTGCAAGATTACCCCCCTCTTCTTTTCCGTTTGATCCATTGGACTTTTAGCAGTAGTGATTCTAGGATCAAGCAGGTACATAGAGGCAGGAATAGTTAACTAGACCTGAAGTCTCAAAGTTGTAAGAAGCTTTGTGAGGTAAACAAAGGCTCTTAAAATTAATCCTGCTTGCCAGCGAGCCAATGAAGACCTTTGAAGGACTGCGACATCACTTTCGCACCTCCAGAGGCCAAAGATCAACCAAGCAGCTACATTTGTGACTTGTACAATTTTACCAGTGCCCACACAGGAACTCCCTGGTAGAGATTTCTAGGTTCCATTAACATCATATTTTTGTGCCCAGAGCAACCTTCAATGTATGGCACATTGTTACCTGTAGCGAGACGATTGTAAGCCTACATGGTCAGTCATGTTTATTTTCATCTTTGCAACTCCTTCTAGGAAGCGGGGTTGCTTAATAAAGACATTAAACAATGATCCACATCACTGTTGTGTCAAGACCCCATTGATGCAGTACATTTGAATCTATCAAAAAATACGTTGAATAAAAGAGCAGCTGGGCAGAATAGGGAAGCAACATTAAGTATCGGCTTGAAAAACACACGCTGATATACAGAGGACCTGGAGAGAGCTCATCTGGCTAGAAATCTAGCATCAGGCTCAGATACAGGTGATTTGCATTGTGTGGACATTTGAGCATACATTCGCTCCTACCGCTCTCTTTAGTACGCTTCGGAATTTGTAGCAGCAAGCAGCAGGCCACAGAGACAAACTGGAGGGATGGAGTAACGTGTGGTCTCAGGGAAACATTTTGAAAAGTCTATGGCTTCAAACTGTGGAAGCCGCGCCCAAACCAGCTGGATGGCATTTTTATTTTACCAAATTCCATTTCTTTCATGTGTATCTTTATTGAGGCTTTTTTATTTATCACATGTACAAGGACACTGGCCACCTCTGTGAGACGTACAGATGAACGGTGGTATCTGTGGTTTTGTAAGTAACAAACTATAACTAAAGACACAGAGGGCGGCTGTGGTCAGAATATTGACTACAGGGATATTGTGCTATAAAAATATGATTGGAAAAAATGACAACAACTAAAATATTAACAAAGTAAGTATACTATACGAAGCAATGCATGTGTTACATACTGAGCGGCCAGCCCGAGGGGTTGTAGGCTGGAAGCTGTGTATCATGGAATAATGCAATAAAGGTCTTTATAAAAAAAATACAAAAAAGTAAGTATAGATTTATTATTCTTACCTCCACATCAGTGTACCTGGGCAATTACACCTACACCGAGGCACACAGATGAGAGGTATGCCACAGCTATTGTACACCAAACTTACTCTTACCTCTATGTACTCATTTTGCCAAGGTTTTGTTCCTCAATGTTTTTGTTACAATATTTTTGTAGCAATATTTAGCACTTGGTATTCTGATGCTATACCTGGAGATCCGGAGTGTGTGAGGAATCCTGTAAATGTCAACACTGCAATAAATGGCTTCTAAGTGCTTCCATGCTGAACTGCTTCTAAGCACTTACAAGATCAGCAGATTGGGGAAGGGAGCTACATTGTCATAGAGGGGCCGTTTCACAAAAGCATTTCTGATTATGGGAAGTAGGACTATAGGGGTTCCCTTTTTACATACCCTCGCTTGCTTTTTTTAATTTGCCTCAAAACGCCCAACTTCCTATTAGTGGAAGTGGAAAAGGGTAAGTCCATTCTATTTGTACTAATTGTGTATGAACATCTCGGGAATATTCCCATTTTAAATGTTTTGGGCGCAATTTACAAAGCCATGTAAGAGTATTTTAAAGGGAACAACAGGAGCACGTTTCACATTCTCACAAGTGTGCGTGATTATCCCAGGAGCACACAGCACTGTCAGCTGAGGGAGACAGAATTACAAATAGGCTCCCCAGGTTCCAAAAACAGCACGTTAGCCACTAAACAAGATTTCTCCCTATGCCTTACCTGTGTGTTTCGAAACTTTGCGCCCTAGGCCTTATGGGAAACCGTGGGCTTTCACATTAGAGAATATGGTGGTTTGGTGCCCTCTCGCCTCAAACCCTCTACCCCAGAAGCCAGGTCATGCCGGATGTGGACTAACACCGGATGGGTGAAGCAGTCCAGACTGCGCTCCTGCCTTCCTCAGGAGGGCAGGCATTACGCAATCGGTCACAAGTCCTTAGAGTCTGACCATCATAGGCTAAGGCCCTGCTCATAATAGGTAACACAGTCTGTTATCTTCAAAACACTGAGAATTATATCCTAATTACCCCTCAGAGAACACATAATAAGACTAGTGGTCAGCTGTCAGGCCACGAGGCTTGGTCCATTTACACCCTGAGGCCCTCTCCGGCCTCCTCTGTCCTTGTCCAGGGATGCTCTGAGCAGGGAGGCTGACAGAGATGGATTCCAAATAATTAATGGAAAAGGATGAAGCCAGCCCCCAGCTAAATGATCATTTTTAGGCGATTACGGATTCTTATAGAAAGAACAGGCAATGTAGAAATGTCTCTATGGGAACATAAACTGGATTAAATGCCTATATTAGAGATTATACTAGCTAAAGATAAGATGCATACCCTGAAAGCATTTAAAACATGGACGTCTGAACATTACGGTATTCATATTTGCCCTTTATGAGCAATATATATGCTGAATCTTGTACTGGGAACGATTCCACTGACACTAATAGAGGCAATAAAAGTTGTCGGTTTTTGGCTACAATTCATTTTATCGGGAAACTCGAGTGAAACGTGCTTTAATCTAATATGGACTATTTACAATCTTTAGAATTAAGCTTTCAAACAACTTTGCGTGTATGTGTGTCAACACTGATAACAGTAGTGACAGCATTCATTTAAAAAAGAGACAGAACACGTATACATGAATGTGAAAACACAAAAAGGTAAAAGCTTCATGCAATGACAATGTCAGAAGTGGAAGTGTCAGAAGCTCCCTACGAAATGTATTTATGCTCCAGAGAGTTCATGTGCTGAAATAGTTTCTGTAATGGAAATCCGCAGCTCTCTGGCAGTCGAAGGGTTAAAGAAATCATGCAATCCTTCATCAAAAGGACCAGCCTGGATATATAAGCTATGAGTTTCTGCTTTTGAAAACAGCAAATACCAATGTTTTAAAGCCAAAAGCCGGTACATTTACAAAATAGAAGAAGGACTACAATTTTATTTCAAGCGAGCGCACAGAATGACAGCGCTGCTCAGCAGAGAATTACAGAACAGGCAGTAAGAACATACATAAAATGCATTTTTTAAATCCAGTAGCTTGCCTGTTAATTAAATTGCTTTCTTGAAACAACTGTATCGCCTTTGCATTTATATAGTGCTTCGAAGTCCGCATGGGACTCCGAATGACATTACACCAGGGACACCAGAAAAGTGTGCACGGACTCCGCGTGAGGGCTCTGGCCGTGGTTGCGAAAAGCTGTCAGGGGGGCTATCGCAGCGATGCGTACAAATGCCCAGGAGACAGTTATTTATCACGTGCATTACATAATGGTAATTACATGTTGTCATACACTAAGGAGAAATAAATGTAGGTTTCGGTGGTAATTGCACCAAATAACGCGTCTCGGTATTTTCCAGGCCTTTGTTCACTAGTAACTGACGTCAGGTTTGACCTGCCAATATTTACCTCTGAGGGGGTCAGAAAGCTCCGACACACTTGAAACTGCGACACTTGTGCAAACGGGTGGCGTGGGTGCTCCGACTGAACGCAGCCTCGCAATCGACGCCTACGTCTCACGCGTGACGTGTATGTAGAGAACGCAGAGCGTCCCTAGGCTGGTTCTAAGACAGCCTCCACCAGCATGCTCAGGAAGACAAGAGGTACAATGCACCGTGTTTATCATGAATGGCACTGGTTCTGCCTGGGCTCAGTCTGGCCGAGTGGCTTAACTTGCAGAGGTGCGGCTGATGTGCTCCTGCAGTGGAGCGTCTGAGGGTGAACTGGATTAAGTTCTCTCCACGGCTCTAGTTACTGGTAAATTGCCTTCTAGGAGAGGAACAGGCAGCAGGTGACCAGACAGAACAGCAGCCCTGCGGGGTTCTGGCAGACGGACCTCCTTCAGGAGAATCTAAGCCGTGGAATGTCTCTCCTGGAGGTTGGCCAAGTTCCTCCGGACCCAAGGGCTGAACGATCAGGGTTATCGTCTAGAGACCTAGACACAGGCTTGCACAATGTTCCAAGACCATCCTGGTCCCAAGAATGAGCTACTAAGCACCAAGAAGGAACCTCGTGAATTCTAGAAGAAATGAGTGGCTTAACACACTGCAGTCACTACTTGATTGGGCTACCAACATCACGGGTGACTTAGAACACAGGGAGGGAGCTTGCTCATCTGTCCGGGAGTAGGCCTTGCCCCAAATCTGGCCCACAGCCAAGTTGTCCAGCATAGGAGCATTCACTGTATCATCAGCGAGTTTAGGAAGAAGGACCTTCACAGTCACAAATGTCTCTATTTTGCCTCCCAGCCCATTGCCCGCTTACCTTTGGGGACGCGAGAGATGCTCTTGAGAATCTTGAGTAATGTGGGAGATGTTCCTGGATTACTTTTATAAAGAGGGCAGAGGTTGCCCCAGTCCTGAAGAGAAGACTAGTAAGATTACATTCTTTTAACAAGTTACCCTCCAGTCCATGAAATAGGTACAAGGCCCCTTTGTATTACAGAGTCCCAACCTTTTGTGGGAATAAAGACCAGAGGCTGACACACAGCCAGCTGATAGCGACTGTCTTTATTATTTAGAGGTGACGTATTGAAGAAGGATTACTGGGCCCGATAACCAGATGGAGGCAAATGGTTATGGTGAGCGATGCGTAGACATAAGTGTGACATCTAAAGTGTAATACCTCCTGCATACCGAATAAGGTACATGCCCGTGTACAGGTTAGTGCCATAGAATGGCATACCGCCTGTGGAGGGGGCTGTCCTGGTTAGAGAACCTAGGGCTGCACTAAGTACACTAAATCATCATATAGAAGCGTGAATCTACTTCAGTGATTTACAGATAGCGAATTTGCAATTCTGTATGTATTTCCTCCCATAAACGTTTTTGCCAATATAGCAGAATTGCTATGTGAGGAAATCTTCTTAGTTGCCAGGTGGTGGACAATTTAGATTTTCAGGGTTGGAACAGGTGTCGAAGTGGAAAACACTTAATAACTTGAACATTTTGGGTTATTCACAAACCTTTGACAGGCACATTCCCACCCTCAAAGTGTTTACTATTGTCAGTGAAGGTAACAGAATATTGTTGTCAAAACATCGTCCGACTCAAAAAGCATGGCCTACATAACGTTTGCAAAAAAAGATAGCCCAATTTGTGTCAATAACAGAAAATCTACTCCTAATTGGATGGTATGTCTGTAATTTATACTTAGAATATTTATGTCAGATAATTCTGTCTATGATATTCTGACATTCAAATACCAAGAGAACGGGTAAGTCTCTTCAAGGTGAGATTGGGGCGAGAACACCATAAATAGTGGGGTGGAGGAGAAGAGTTTTCTCGGCAAACATGGGTACCCTATAGATACAGTATGAAAAAAGGAAATGTTTGCTTTATGACATAACAAAACCCCCCGCCAATTCCCACTGATACTGTGACTAAACCGATATGGTACCTGAACATACATCACTGAGATCCAGTACCTCAAGCGATACGGAGACGTGACAGGAGATATAGCAACTTTATCAATCACCAGACATTCAGGCTACTTGTACCTAGTTCCTCAAGATCAATGCCCTTGGGGGAGTCGACCCAGCACTCAGAGGATGCGCGGACTGAGGGATGAACAAGTGACTTCAGATTGCCTGTATTGCGTCTTAATGGTTTGCCCATCCTACCTTGTGCTGTAAAGTGGCAATGAGGTGATGTACTGTTACTATAAAAAAAACCTCACAAGTGAATAAATATATGATGCGGCTCAGGAATGGCAAACAACTACAGTTACACAAAACGGAAAGATAAAAATTACATTACATTTTTCTTAAACATTGGACAGAAACTAGGCTCAGTAATCAGAGTAACTTTGGTAATTCAGCATCACTTTGACACGGAATTACCTATAATAACGCGATTTCTCATGCATGCGTAATTAAGAGTAATTTGAGGAGAAAAAATTCCAAACACAAGAGCACATTTACTGAACACGAGCGGCTGCTCTGAAGAGTCTCCAGTGGATTAATCTTGCTCAAGGGCTGTGAAGGAGCACCCATCCTGTGTTTTGGGACTCTTTAACTCTACACTGCACTGCCACTTTACTTATCTTTAGGCCTAGAAGTTGTTTGACTGTGTCATTGAGATTCCCTGATGGTACCTTGGTTTATCTAATCAACTTCTTTAATAATCCTTTTTGGCAGGGCAATTTCTTCCCATTTGGGTGATCTCTCAGAATTTGTAGAGACTATGGAGAATGAACCAAACATTTCCTGTGTCACGCCTTCAAATGTTATTGTATTCAGGACCTTCAAACCAAAATTGGGGCTCTATTACCTGCATGTGAGCCGGAAGTCTACAATGGCATACTTAATGCTGTCATACGGGACCATATTATAGGCTGACAAAGGAAACGTATAAGTTTAACTGTGTTTATTTGGTACACAAATTCTCACCCTCAGCTACCAGGGCTAGTGGTACAAAAACAAAGGAGATTTATCATAGATGTCACAGAAACCCATAACCTGTTTATTGGTTAAGCCAATTTGATCAGCTTAGACTGGCTCTTATCAATCACATCAGAGACTCTAACAATGTATTGGGACTTGGAAATTAAACAGAGTATAAAGCAATAGCTTCTCCCTTGAACAAGTGTGTATCTTTTCCTATATTCACTAGTGCCATGCCTGGCACAATCTTTAAACCACAGCCGGAAGTAAATGGGTTCTAATAGATCAATAACTGGTTTGCAGACATACTGATAACTCGGGCTCCTTTTCTGCCAACTCCCTAGCAATGCAAATTGTTTAACAGAGCATTAAGTAAAGAGTGGCTAAATCCAACCTCCGGCCATTAATTGGGGGCGGGGGGGGGGGATTGTTGCACCAGAAGAAAGACAAATCCGGGTTAAAGCAGACAAGCTTGGAACAGCTTCAAGAGGCTTGTAATGCACCAGTTACTCATCGGTAGCTGCATCGTAGGCTTGAATCAGCTCTGGAGGTTGTGATCCCAGAGGACTGGCGATTTAAGCATTGTGTAAAGATGTGCATAGCTGCCAAGTTTTCCAGGTCCATGCTACTCCAGTCTAGGTTTTTTTCTTTGATTTTTGGGACTAATAATCCTGTTTTAAAGTCTAATAAACAAGACTACAAGCACCAGTATTCAAAGAAAGAACCTGGACTGGAACATCACATCATGAATGGACCTGGGAAACTTGGCAGGGCTGGATCTGTGGTACTTACAGTGGTAAAGTTATGGCGCCTAAGCTTAAAAAATAAACGTCAATACTTGCTTTACACTGGAGAGGATAGCCAAGGTGATTCCAGTGAGTCCCATAAACAAACATCCTGACTCAGATGAAGAACCAATGGACGTTTATAAATAGAATTTAGATCTGAGGACTCACTTTCTCATGATCCCTACTGCGTGCTCATTCTCGGGGGAATTGAATTAGGATATCGATTTTTAAATATGGCAGCACTGCAAGCCTATTCTTCTATCATTCAAAAGCACTTATAACTTCAGTGGTTAGACTCCTGTGGAAGATCACACTGGACAGGGTGCAGGATTAGGGAAAGAAAATAAAGGTTTCTTCTAAGATGTACAACTCGGCTTAGAACTTAGGCTCTAAATAAACGATTAAGACAACCAGATAAATTTGAGAAAATGACAAGAATTTAGAAGCTCTTCTTCACCCTCCCCAAATCCCTGTTGTTCACAAGGAAGAACAATCCCCTGCCCTACACAGGGCGCTCTACGCTTAAATTATTACTCTGACTTGATCCTCATGACATTTAGCATAGGTTGAAGCGGGCTGTTGGAGTACTAACCAGAATATGTCCGAACATCTCAATAAACAAAAACAAGTTCCTGTTCTCTGCCAAACATCAGAAACCAAGAGTATAACTAAGTTACAAGAATCCAACCACTTTTTTTAAAAAACAACTTATAAGATATAGAAGACCAATCCCGTATTAAGAAGGAAATGGTGCCCCGCTGCCTTAACCCCATTACCTTTCTTTGGCGTGCAAGGAGAAGTGGGATACACAAGGATTGCTTGTTTTGTGACTATGTTTAGGAACATTTCATTGTTTACACTGTAAAATGTTACTTTCCTATGTACTGTCAAAAGGTTTGGACAAATACAGTGAATTTTTAAATAAGGAAGAAGTTGATCTAGAGTTATTGTTAGAAGTGTGAAGTTTAAACCATGTTGTGGACAATGTGGAAACTGAAACAATACGTTATCTTCTATGAAAATAGCAAGCTAGTTGCACAGCAAGCAGCTACATTGACAGGTGTGTGTGCATGGGAGCAACCCACCCACTGAAGTAAATTTCAATTACTCCAAGGCAAAGATCATAATATGATGACACACTCCATACTGATTCCAACTCTGCTTTTGTAGTGGTAGAAATCTACAGCATGGTCTTCCCTAAACCCTCAGAAACACATTGTGGTCGATACATATGGGATTTTACTGACTGTTCTATTACAATAAACACCACTGGAATCTACTTGCACTACACCCCATGCTTGCATTCGAGAAATATCAGCCGTGGTGGAAGGAACGTGCCCAGGTCTAAGGGGTATTATGGGCTACGGGTGGACCAGCAAGTTGTGGTACTCCATCCTCCCACTTGCTACCGGCTTCTCAAATCTGTTCCTCATATCAGCACCATCATTACTCTACTTTTCCCATAGCAGAAGATGGCTTTCTGCATGTATCAGTGGTCCTGTCTATGGCAGATTGGTTAATAAAGTAACTCCAGGTTGTTAATCTAAGAATGAGGCTCAAGATAAAGGCTAGAAATATATTTGAAATTCCTAATTTTGGCACATCGGAATAAAATGCAATTCTTATTTCTGACGATATATAAATGTATATATTTATGTTTTTTAAGACAAAATATATTTTCTGTTTGTTAGGTGTGGAGTACAAGCAGGCAAATGTACACAACCGATGTAGTGCCTCAACATACATGAAGTGGAACCGGTAAATGGAGCAGCATCTGCACCATTCAGGAACGTGATGTGGTATTTGGGATGATAAATATGCCTAGATACTGGCCTAAGACATAGTGATGATGAGGATGAAAAAGGCACATTTTAGTAATTTTTTAAGAAGTATTGGTGCCCCATGTAATCCTGTGGGGAAGCAGGATAACGAGTAAAAATGCCTGGAAATAAATTAATGGAAAGAAGGATTCTAAAGCAAATAAGGTAGGTGATAATGCTGGTATCTGAATTAGTATAATTTTATTAGTTTTTCAATGATACAAAAAACAATCTCTTGTGGTTACAATTAAGGAATAACAATCACACGTTTTTAACTTTGTTGGTATGAACTGGGCTTAACAAGCATGCACATATACAAAAAGTATATTTTATATACAAAGAAAACTATTGAACCTTTCAAACAAGTGTTTTTTTAGAGCTTGGTGCATGCAACACACAAATTGTGAACATCACATATTGTTTTGGTAATCTGATCCAATTGCAATTTAGCACCAACGGAACCGCTCAACCTTTCAAAAAGTAAAGCTGTTACACGTATATGATATGTGTTTAGGATCTATTTGACTCCACAATGGTATGGTCAATTCATTTTTTAAAGGTCATAGTGAAAATAATATGTTGGAATTTGAGTTTTCTGAAATTCTTTTTTGTACATCCTTTTAAAATCTGCACATGTCAGTCTTTTGCATACTTTAAGAGACATTTATCATGATATATAGAGCCACACAAACTTGGAATGCCACAATAGGATTGCTTGGAGAATGTCAGGAGGTAAGGTAGAGACCTATCATATTGTCTCAGTGTTTGTAAATGGATTGATTCCCTTTGCATTTTTAGTTGCATTCTCATGGGTTACCAACTAGGTACCTGATAGGTAAGGGATAGGAGAATCTTTGTCTGACACAGGAATGGATTCAAAGCAGAATATCATGGTTGTGTCAGACACAACGCTGTTGCTTGGCTGCCACAAGAACGCAGGAATCAGACGCAGGCAGTGATAGCCAAAAATATATTTTTTTAAATTAATTTGTCCCTGAGCCCACGAACCAAAAGGAGACAACATGTTACACTGCCACACTGACCTGCCTCACAAGAATTCCTTAGTCAGGCAAAGTAACTTGAGTAAGTCAAGATGAATTCCCATGCAGGACATAAATACTCACAGAAAATTGCTTTGTGAATCAGGCCAGGAAATGACTGAGTAGTTCACACCTAAGACTGGGGTAAGGCTCATTTGCTTACAAAAAAAAATACTTTGTGAATGGGACCCTAAATGAGAGAAAGCACATGAATAAACCATGATTTAAAATGTGGACAAGAAAGTCCGATTTGATGTTTCACGCCGTCAGTTAATAGACTGATCATGTGTAGCTAACCGATTCGAATCTTGGTTGAGAATGCTTCAGTTTATTTGAAGATATGTGAAAGATCTCAAACCGAGACACCAGTTAGTTAGTACCCAATTATTATTAGAGAAAGTTTGTTTGATGGAACATGCTGGAACAAATTATTTATGTTTTAGCATTATTGGAAAAACATTATGGCTGATTTAACATATGGATAAAACAGTATATTTAATTGTTAGAACCTTTGAACCTGGGAAATAGCAAAACAAATTGGCACAGCAAACGTTTTAAATGTTTGCATTTTGACAAAGTTTGTGTGTTTGCAGTGCGTGAAATGGAAAAATAGAAGTGGAGATACCCTGTATCAGAGTGCCTGCTTGTTTCCGAGAAGTGCCAGTAATCTCCAATTAAAAGCATTATGTCACTCTTGGGAAGTACAAGATTAAAAAGTGCCGATACTCAGTACCGGACAGTACCGGCCCATTTAAAGCACTGTAGTTTGTGTGCATCTGTGTGTGTCTGTGGTGTACGTGTGTGTCCATGAATAAAATCATTTATTATATGTATTTATCAAGCCTTGAAAATCCCCTCTGCCCATCTTTCTGTTTTTTTTCCAAGCAACAAAGGTGAGAAATTGCTGCCTTCTAAATCCCCCAGTGATGAGAGCCGACTCTGCACTGGTTCTGCCAGGACTTTCATCTTGCTCATCTTTTGTAAAAGATAAAAAAGTGTATGAATAATCAGGCAGGAGAGCAGAGTCTGGGTTTTTCTACTCACCGCCATTACTTTAACAAGAATCAAAGGGTTTCAATTCTCCAGTTAGGGGCTCTCAGGGAAGATCACAAGACACTGGCCCGCAGAGAGAGAGTCTTTATCCCAATCAATACTTCCAAGTATGAGACCCAAGCACTCCGCTCGTCATTCATTGTGCCGACACGGCACCACGCATCGATCCTCGCACATGTATCATCTACTGAGCAAGATGTTGCCATCAATTGCAGGAACCATATACAGTTGAGCCATATAACAACACATAATGAAAAAAACAATGACCTATTACTCATACATTTGTCAATTCCTTTTCAGTACACTGCCAAGTACCATACGTACGAGGGCCCTTGAGTGAAATACTACAACGCACAAGAACAATGGTTTGCAATGTCAGTCCTCATGACTGCAGTGGTGTCAGGCTCAAAAATTGATATGTGGAGTCATCATTGAGTTCCAACAATGGAAATGTGAAAATTATGTTTGCAGGCCTCAACTGGTCACGGTGGATCCAGTTATCAATCCGAACGGCTTAAATGTGCTGAACCAGAACGCCGGTCCTTTGTCATCCCTCCTCTCCAGCCCTGCCCCAGACAAGACAGAGAGAGCGCAGATGTGCTCACAATTGCATCCTTTGGGACGCAGCTGGAAATCACATGAAGGCACCATAAAGAGCAGTCTGCACAGAATTTGGCAGGAATATTGAAAGTATTGAAAGTGAGGGTCCTTTGTGCCTTTGTGATTATATACATTAAAAAGAAAACACAGGAATTTGAAGTACAGGTTAGCAAAGAAGTGCCAGTGGTGCTGCACTGCATGTTTGGATCACCAGGGAATGTTGTGTGTTGACTGCAATTCCCTCCCCCTTCATCCAAGGCCTTTGTAGAAATAATTTACTTCACTCTTAGCAGAGGCAGCGAGGCGTGAAGCCTTTGCTTAACACACCCCCCCCTCTTGTGTCGTGGTTCTGAGTACCAAGTTTTTTGGCTTAGTGAGCAGACCGTCTTTGACTGTCTTGAACCCGCATGATAGCAAGATTGCCTACAGGGATTTGCTTGCAATATGTCCCACTGTAAGTCAGTCAAAATTTACAAGAATGCGGCAAGGAGCCTGGATCTCAGGGCTTATATTTTAACTTCAACACCATTAGATGTGAACTTCAATCTTTGATTTCCCACGCTTGACAATATTAGTAAGAGCTCTATAAAAAAGATGAATATTTACAATATTTAACTAGTGGTCGGTTTTACGACTGATAGATTTTAGGTGGGGGTCACATGCCCGTACTCCACTCTTCAATCTAATTATAAAAATAATTGTTCAAATAATAGAACTCAAATACATTGATTAAATGTATGAAGGAAGTATAAAGAAATATAACAATAATAAAGACATTTATTGATTTTAATACATGTCCAAAAACAAACATAAGTAGATCATTGTGTTTGCTATTATAAGGTGTGAAAATATAAAACTATAATAATTTACTCCTGAACAAAAAAATAGTTCAAGAATGTAGCTAAAATTACCCCAAATCTTTTCTTCGTTATAGTCATAATTTATCAGAGGGCAGCATATGAGACTCTCTTCAGAGAGAAACCATCAACCTAGCATTACATATACAAACTTTGTAGGAGACTTCAACCAATTGATGAACAGTTTTGCAATCAGAATAACAACAGACATAGTGCAGAACCATGAGGTGGGAGGGGGCGCAAAAAAGCAATTTAAGGCCTCCATCACACAGGTAACCACACTTTAGGTTTAGTTTTCTCCCACGACTTTGAAGTAGTAAACCTAAATGTACAACCACAACTTTGAAGTGGTGAACCTAACTGCACATCTTTGATGTAGTAACGCCAACACTGCAAACACAGGTACAACCACAGTTTTGATGTCATCATTCACCGATCACTCTCCTGTTCTCAGATGTTAAATGCTGACATTGCAAATGCAGCAAATCTTCTCCTCGCTCGCTGCCATGGTGTAAAAAACACACACAAAAAAGACAACGTAGGACTGCAAATAGAGCAATTACTAGTCTTGCTAGGATTCCTTCACTGTTGCGTAACCAGTACATCTGTCCCTCATTTTGGAGAAAATCCAAAACGCAAAACATCATCCTGGAGTAGCTGGTGAAACTTTTTTGGGTAAAATTCCAAAATGAGAAAAAACATTTTCCTCGAAAAATTCAAAAAAAATATTAAAGAAAAAGTGGGTACAGGGTACACGAAAATGGTAAAATAAAACAAGAAAGACGAAAAAGTGGCAGGAACCGTTACAAAGGAAGAGACACTTGGGTAGAAGCAGGGATAGATGTACTATAATATGTGCGACCTAGGGTATAGTTCATTTATTTATTTAATACTGGGAGTTTTATATAGCGCAAACTCAACCCAAAGGTATCAGAGCGCTTTACATGAGCACCAGTTTCGCCACAGACGCTCATATTCATTTTCTTAAGCCGGGGAGATTAAGTGATTTGCCCAGAATCAAAGGATGATGAGCGACCCTGCCGAGACTCGAACCTGGTAACCCAGCTTCGGGCCTTTAGGCCAGATAGAGACACTATGGTATACATAATTGCTGAGGTACTAATACAGGCAGGTACAGATGTACTAGAGCGTATGTAGTGGAAAAGATACGAGGAACAGGCTGGGGTTGTATGCTGTACTATGTATAGATGGGGTAGACATACTACAGTCCAGGTAAGGGTGGAGTTATTAGGTACTAGGGGAAGAAGTATAATAGTATGGGCACTGGTAGAGGTACTAGGGCAGATGAAAGAGTGGTGGGACAGGGGTGTATACAGGAATAGATGTACTGGGGTATAGGCAGGGGAATAGCCAAAAGATATAGGCATGGGTAAGGGTATTAGAGTATAAGCAGTTACTGAGATACTAACACATAGGTAGTTGTTGAGGTTCTAGGTATAAGTAGGGGTAAAGGTAAAGATACCAAGGTAGAGGTACGAGGGTTAAGTAAGGCCAGAAGCTATAGTGTATATGTAGAGGTAGATGTACCAGGCCATAGGTAGAAGAACTAAGGTATAAATACAGCTCACATACTAGGGTATAGGTAAAGGCTAGAGAAGCCATGCTATTGGTAGCAGTAGAGGCACCGGGATATAGGCACGGGCAGAGATACCAGGGTATAGACATGCATAGAGTACTGGAGTAGCATTAAGGAGTACAGAAACAAGGGTACGGGTATAGGCAAGCGTAGAGGAAGGGGTAAAGAAAATGTAGCTAAGGGAGAGGTGGGGCGGTTGGGGAAAAGGAAGAGCGGTGAATAAAGAAAGAAGAGAAAGAGTAGACCTGGTGAGATAGAGGGGAGGTGGAAGACGTTCCCCTCTGAAGAAAAACACAGTTATGTGTTATTATGCATGACCTGGCACTCTGGCCGATGCCTGGTGGAGCTACCTTGATAGCTAAAGAGGAGATGGGCCGTGGACTTCCCCCTCAACCGTCACCTACCCAGCTGTACTTTGGGTAGACTCTCCTTCGTCTCTCCGCCGTATCTCCCTCCTACCCTTTTACCTTACTCTCCTATCCTTCTACACTCATTTATCTTGTCTTCTTTGCTCTTTAAATGTTTTCTTCCAACAGATGTAACTTGTAACTGATGTAACTTTGTAACAATGTGGAACCTCATGTAAAGCACTCTGATACCTCTGGGTCTAGCCAGTGCTATATAAAACTTATCAAATAAAAATAAATAAATAAATCCCGGGGCAAAAGAGACTGGAGAGGATCTTTTCATCACACGCGCCATTCGCCAGGATGGATCCAACATCCGGTGAAGGCAGCGGCGCCTTGGAAAACGGTGGCAGAGACTAGTGGGGGAAGAAAGTATCTCAGAGTAGGTTTCCATAGGTGCGCTTTTCCCTGAAATCCCACACAACCGACTAATAGACTCTGTACAGAGGCAGAAACCGGAAAATGAAGTAACAACAAATGTTTTCACCTAAAACTCGCTAATCCAACAATGAAAAAGAGAAGGAAACAGCAGTACAGGGCAAAAGACCGGCATAATTCATAAGAAAAAAGACTAGCACGAGCTCATATGCCGTAATGCTGTTACATGCTGAAAAGCGTTTGATTACACGAGCTAGAACTTAATTATGCAAACATTAAAATGTATGAGATTTGGAAATACATTTTGCATGGATTTTATTACCCTATGTGAATGCTTCATCCAGTGCAGGATTGCATGCTCTGCACTAATGTCTGAACGTAGTGTATCATTTGATTCGCACTCCCTTGAGCTGCATTGCGATGGTATGTAAAATGTGCTAATACTAAAGCACGCAGGCCTATTTTGCACACTAAATATGTCTTTACTAAAGCTGATATACAATGTTTTTGCATCAATTTCATTAAACATTAACAATTTGTCAGGCAAATCATAGGTGTTGTGTCGAAATGGAACTCGTAGACGATTCAAACGTCGACATTAAAATGTAATTTCTGCTCCAAATGCGGATACATCTGTCCATATTTTAAGACATATCTGTGGATTGGCGGTTTACTAGCAGTACTGAGCTCGACAGAGAACTAAAAAGAGAAAAGGCGAAGTTAAAGAATCCCCAAAATTGCTCTCTTGACGGTAAAATTCTTAAAATATCCAAGTCCAAAACTGCACGTAAAATGTAGCGGAGAGGAACAAGAAATCGGAAGTTGGCCATCGCCAGCATGCTACACAGTCCCAGAACCTGTTGACCCAGCATCGCACTGTAAACTGCTGCTGAAACAGACAATGACACTAGCATCCTTCCACTGCCCTATGCAAGCCACCATTAGATATACAGCACCTTCATCACTCGCCCCATTCCCGATTTTCATATAGTCCTAGACATGTACAGCCACCACGTCGGACATGTTGTGTGACTCTAGAACAGAGGTCATTGGAACCGCAAACGCTTTTGAGATGGGAAAGCCAACACCGAGGAGGCAACGTAAGCTTCAGGGCCACATTATTAACTGAGGCATTCCACAGCAGGCCCTTGGCAGGAGTTCGGTCCCATACCCTCTGGGTGATCAATGCACCTTGGTGTCTAGCCGGGCATGGAAGGTTACCGGTGAGCTACTTATCTGACTGACAATAGATAACATGAGTTTACTCATTGACTGGACTGTCCTATCAAGGTTAAGGCGATAAATGGGCCTGATGTTTGTACAGGCCTCGCTGAGAAACTTTAAAAAACAGGTTCTCCTTACCACGCAGAGGACTGCTGATAAATTCGGAATATCGCACTAGGGAGTAGTCTGCTGAGCTGAGAACCTGTTTTTCACGAGAGCCATGCCCGAAATGTGAGGCAGTTCTGAAATGTCCAGGACCAAATAGTCCTCATAAAGCAAAAGGCCATTCTCAGTCAGAGACAATGCTCCTGGTGAGGACAAGGTTGGATCCTACAAACAGGAAACCTGAACTATGTACTACTGTTACAGACGGGGGTCCTTGAAAAGTCAGCTCTTTGGTTTGGTCTCCTCAGTTTGTGGCTCCAGCATATATTCTGAGCTGCATATTCTGCCAAGTCAATCTTGAGTCTAACAGAGTTAGCCGGAAGCACCATCATCTGTGGGATCTTAAACTTGCATGGATGCTATCGACAGCTCTGAAGCAAAAGGGGCTACTCTCTTTTGTCCCATTCGCTCCCCCGCTCGTGCCCTTTCTCTGTATTTATCTATCACATAATGCGCCTTGAGGTAAAGTCGATAAAAATAGACAGCTAGCGTTGGGCATCCGCACAAGGTTTGCGTAAGATCCATAGTAGATTAACTTGCAAATCTAGGTTTTTTAGATTGTGTCCTTCATGTTCCTCCAAGTGGTAACCTCCTGCTAGATCAGCACTCCTCGTAGCGGGTCAGGTAGAAAATGGGGTGGTGCAACAACACAGGGCACCAAGGCACATACAACCCATTTAGGTCTATGAGACTGGGCACCAACCAACTGACAGGCAGAACTCTGGGTGGGGCTACAAGACATGGCTCCTGACAAGTAACATGCGGGTAGGGCGATGAGACAACATACCTGCCACATAGAGGAAGAACCTGGAGAGAGACTATAAGACGGGGCACTTGTCGAATAACAGGTCGACCCAGGGTGAGGCTACGAGATAGGGTCCTTGTCAAAGAAAACCCGGGAGCGACTACAAGGCAGGACACCTGCCAAATAATTGGCTGAATCAGAACGAGGCTGCCAGGCAGGGCACGTGCTAATATCCTGGGGATAATTCACTGTTTAATGACTATAGGAAATTAACCATCAACAGAGAAGGGATGTCTCAATATTATTCCTCAAAGGTTTGAGTAGTGAATGAATGATCATTCTCCAAAGATATTAACCCAGTTACAGAAATATAAATTGTGCTACGTGTTCAGGAAAAAAATACGTGTGCAACTTATACGTTTTTATGTGTCTTTGATAAGCACAAACTTGACTAAAATATTTCGTAAACAAATGTGCCTTAAGACACCTGTTTAAGGAAAAGTATAGCTTCCAATAAATTGGCTAATTTAACGAACAATAGTTGAAGAATTATTTCCAGATGAAATACACCCAGTGCTTAATTTGTAAAAACAATAAGTGCCAGGTCCCTGTCAGGAGCCCACTTCCGCTTCCAGTGCCCATTACCACTGTCAGCAATCCCAAATACAGTTTCAACACAACTACTAAACCACAAACTCCTACAAGTGTGACAATTCTGACTATCCCAGACCCCCAAAGCTATAAGAATGGAGTTGGCAGCAAGTATTAGTTATTTTTAATATGTAGTGAATTAATAAACAACAGTTTAGCTGTGTTTGGCAATAAATTAGACAAACAGTGCCACCATGTGACAGCCAGTCATAAGTGCCAGTGTTGAAAATTAAGTGCCGGTTCTCAGCACAGGAAACCACTGGCTCAAATTAAGCACTGAATACATACACCCTCTCCTCTCTGAGATTACCCCCCGTTGTATCCATTATTTTTTCAGTTTTTCTGCAGCCTCGTAGACACAAGCTGAACTCTATCCTCACTACTGTTCAACACTGTATAAAGATCTACCTATCTAGTGCTACAGATTTGTTTCACCTGAAACCCATTGACCCCTCGTCCCCTCCCTTGCACTGTCTGTTGCAAAACCTGGAGGTGGAGACATTTTCCGTAACAAAAACAATAGAGCTCATATTGAGGAATGGTGAGACCTCTCTCTGCGTGTCGTTATTTTTGTTTTCCTAGCTTCAGTTGGATTCAAATTATGGGTGATATGTTTCCTTAGCTTTGCATCAACTTCCCGTTTTCACCATTATTTTCATCAGGTTTGTTTGGTTTGAGTTTATTTCAACTCAATTTAAATCAAAACGCTTATACACTATATTATAGGGTTCTGTCTTGAGACTCAGCAGGAGGGTAGGGTAAGTTTGTTTTTATGGGGCAGTCTCTCTATTGCTTAATCTTCTTTTCCGAATCATTGGAGATGCCGGCACTCCCCGTGGCGGGGTTTCTATCTGTCGGAGGTACTCCGGATAGACATGGGATCATGGACCTTGCATGAGGGGTCAGGTTTGTTTCACCTCTGATTTTCTGTCGTGACCACCATGTTTCAGCTCAGGGTGTGCAGCAGGAGTGGGCAGGGCAGGGAAGCATACTCCCTGAGAGCATAAAATCAGGATGTAGCCGATTTAGAAAAATCATGCGGGTATGGGTACTGCTCTGATATATTTCAGCCACATTGGATTCACCCCCTTCTCTGTAATGTTTGCCCTTCCTCTATTTGGCTTTCCTCAGACCTGGAACCAAGATTTCTAAGCAGTTCCTGTTCAATAGCTGTTGGTTCTTAGGGAACCCCCTGCAGCCAGGTTCTGCCACAGCTTTGTGAACTTTGTTAATACCCAAGATGGACGTTGTCTACAGAGGTTGCAATACACCCTTGTTGAGTGACTGTGTCATATCCAGACAGAATAATGATCCCTTAGGCAGAGGACTGCTTTCTCATTCAGCATCTGAAGAAAGAGAAAGAAATAAAGACTGTTCCCATTTCCCCATACAACAGCCGCCTTCCATGGAATATACCTGAGCGTGATGGCATCGAGAGCAGGATTCGGTCTGCAGCTCTCTCCATCTTACTACTGTGGACCTGGTGTCCATTTCAGCCGTCACTGAAAACAGACGGGCTTGGGTTTGCTCCAGGGCATGGACTCTAATTACTTCTTTATCATTGGACGTGATTGAACACGTCCAAAGGGGAGAGACGCGGGCCAGCACATATGTACATAGCACGATGCATCCATTATCGCTTTCTAAGGTAAATTTAAAATGTATGTGCTGGGTTTACTTTGAACAGCCCAACTAAACAATGTATAAAATGTTTAAGATGATGAATTATAAGACATGCTCTGGGTCAGGATTAAGCGTTTCCTTACTCTGGACTACGGGAAGTCAGTTTGCTTGCCCAGATAAGCTCGACTTCTGCAGTGCCCTATGCTTGCTTAGGATCAATGCATGTCTAGATCCACAGGGTCCCTCTCAGCCTTTTGGTCTTCTGAATCTAGCCAGTCCTTCAAAGAAACCTACACCAGAGAAATCGAATATGGTGCAATGTGGGATTTTCCTCTCCCATTGCCCTCTTTTCTGACTGAGAAGTGCAAGGAAAGAGCATTGCTCAAATCTCTTGGAAATACTTTTTTCTTATGCTGGTGGATGCGGAGTAGGGCTCTACTAGGGACCCCTCCCTCGCCCACAGCCCTTGTATCCCGGCCTCCAGGGATCAGTCTGTGTTGGTTGTAACCGCCAATCAAGAAAGTGCACAGACCCTCCACCGCCCAGCCATTACAGTGGGATGAACAGAGTATCAGAGGAACTCATATTCCGAGATATATTCTTCTTAATAAACTACTGGGTTTCACTCCCTATGTGAATGTGGGCAATTTTCGTCGTACGGCTCTAAGGCATGATTATTTGTGTTCTTCATGGCAGCAGTCGCCTTCTTGGACCTCCTGTATGGTAGGCATGTAAGATGTCCTAGGAGAGACAATCTTCCTAACATGCATACAATGAAATTGTAATTCTATGCTGGCTGTTACGGTGAACTGCTGCATATTAGTTTCATTGTCTATTTAACTAAAGCTGCGTCCCACACTAATTTCACCTGTGTTGATTATTAGGCTGGATTAGTCCAGAGACCCCATGGTGCACGGAATTCCTGAAACTTGCTTATGGCGGACACTGATGAGATGTGGTCCAGTGGATACTTTGCTGGCTTTAGCCTTTGATAACCCACCTTCAGCATCTGAACAAAACAAATTGTATGATTTGTGGTAAATAATTTAATTCCCAAGGGCTTCAAACTGTGACTATGTGTAATCTTGTTAGCTTTGGCAAATGTTCCAAACGCAGCTGGCTTTATGACTCACAGTGCACAGGGTTGCCTGGAAAGATTATTTGATCAAGGGCAGCAAGGTGTCAGGTGGTTCTAGTCACAGGAAAGACACAGTGATTCAATTTTTTGGTTTTGCCTGCAAAGCGCTTGTTAAATCCCTTGCTTAGAGCCCACTCTTTACTTACCTTTATGTACAATTCAGTGGCTGGCTCCCATTTTACTCCCACATCGCTCTTGTTTCCTTGCTTACTATTCCATCGGCACCTTCTCCTCATCTCCGTCTTCTCTTGGGCTTCACATCTTCGTCTTCATCCTGCCGTCCTGCCATGGAGCCTGGACCAAGTACTGCTGCCAGTGGGCAGTGAGCTTCCACTGCAGGCTCCTGCAGTACAGGCACTTCAAAAAAACTTTTCTAAATGCAGCCATACTCGTAAGTATGCCTCTTTCCTGCTGCAGAAAACGGTGTGCTCTGCTGTGCACCCTGATACCCTGGCTTCCCACTAGGCGCTCCTCTAAAGGTAAGCACTGTCATGCCTGCTACTACAGGTACTTTAGAAAAAATTGCCATGCCCTCTATAAGAGGGCATGGCTCTGTAAGGTTTCCCCGACCCCTTCCTGTATTTTTCTGCAAACAGAACAGTGCCTTTCAAACCAGTTTTGAAACTGTTCGGGTTCCCTCAAGCGCTTCTCACCAAAACAATTGTACCCACGAGACCTCATCTTTTTTTCTTTTGCAGTTTTTTTATAGTGCAAAATCAACCAGAAGGTATTGGAGCGCTTTACATGAGCACCAAACACGCGCACACCAGTATTGTTACAAAATGTTCTTCCTCTGTAAGGAAACAGTACTTTAATTATTTCCCCCATTTAAACTGGCAATGTGCAACATGTAAAAAAGCATTGACAAAGCCAATATGGTTCGCATAGGCGAAACCTATTTGCTTTGCCAATGCTTGTTATGTCTTGCCTACAGACAGTTTTAGCTGTTGTTGAAGGCATATTGTCTACAACACAAATACTTAGGGCTCTGGCGCAGCCCATTGCTTACCATTATTTGGCTTTCTTGTCAAAGCCATTTGCTTGCTTCTAACTGGATGGTTTTCCTTCCTCTTCACGCATTAGTTCTACCCCTGGAGCATGGTTATTTGCCATCCTTTTGACTACATGACTTATATCCTTCCACAACTCTACATCAGGGAACTCATTTTTACCTTTAAGCACTCTATGGAAGTGCATGCATTTTTTTGCTCTTTTCCAAATGTGCTGCGTCTGTCATCACGGTACAAAAGGGGGTGGTGATGGACGGAGCATCAGAACCAATCAAACACTCACACCCAGTCAACTGATCTGGTTTTGATCCATCACCGTTCTTTAGCCCACTCTGCCACCCCAGTTCAGACATGGCCATATGCAAATCGGTCTGACCCCGTGCCTCATGGGAACAGTCCAGCCCAAACTGCCAACCCATGCCTTCCCTGGACTGGAAACAAGCTTCCTAGGACCGGTTTCTGGCATTTCAGCCGTCTTCAGCCAGGCTTGCTTGAATCCAGTGGCAAAGTGAGCAAGGGACTCACGTCTGAGCATACCCTGCCAACTTATGGCGAACAAAGCGGTACAAAAGGGGGTGGTGATGGACGGAGCATCAGAACCAATCAAACACTCACACCCAGTCAACAGATCTGGGTTTGATCCATCACCGTTCTTTAGCCCACTCTGCCACCCCAGTTCAGACATGGCCATATGCAAATCGGTCTGACCCCGTGCCTCATGGGAACAGTCCAGCCCGAACTGCCAAGCCATGCCTTCCCTGGACTGGAAACAAGCTTCCTAGGACCGGTTTCTGGCATTTCAGCCGTCTTCAGCCAGGCTTGCTTGAATCCAGTGGCAAAGTGAGCAAGGGACTAACGTCTGAGCATACCCTGCCAACTTATGGCGAACAAAGCGGTACATCACATCCCGACACTCATGCTGCTGCCTCCCTAAGCTTGTGCATGTCTCATCCCCACCCCCTGCCTCTTGACTTTTTTTGTTCCTGTTTTTTAAAACCTCGCCAGACAGCAATTCCTATTGATCACCCACCCCTCCTGATTAAGATGCATTCTTGCACTTTTTATGCTTTTTGTGTAAATTATGGCGCCAAGTAGGGTATCCATCAACCCGAAGCTATAAATAAAAAAAAATATATATATATATATATATATATATGCGCGAAGTTCTGGGTCTGTGTCCATCTTTCGGGAGAACCGCTCGTTGAAATTCAGCGGAGGAATACTCACAATATATATATATATGGCCACCAGAGCGTTTCGACGCAAATGTGTGCATGCGTGGTGATGCACATGTAGACATCATCACGCTGAAGTCACTGTAGCATCATGATGTGTACGTGCACAGATGTGTATAAATCAGCGCGCTGTTTTTTTGTTTTTTTTTGCAGATGGATGAAGAGCATCGGAAAAGAAGCACTGTCAATGCCAAAAGTCGATGTCTCTGTTGGCCTTAAGCTCTTCTGCAAGTGCTTTAAGGGGTTGCAGTAGTACTTGTACTCTTGCTGGTAGTGAATCCACTTCCCAGTCCCCAGACGCACTATTCTATGACCCGTAGGTTAATACATTTTTAATCCTGATTCAACTGATGTTTCAAAATTATATTCCAACACAATTTTCTCATATGCATTCTTCAATAATAATCTTCTTATCTGTCATTCTTTTCCATTGATTTTTGCAATGACATTTCATATCTCCACAAAATAATCATATACACCATAGCAATACAATTATATTGTCCGGTGATTTCGCAGACCCAATGCATTTCGGGCCATGGGACCCTTCACCTTTGGTCTCTACAACACAGCACAATAAATCAGTATGTAGCACTGTAAGAACCACATCTCATTCAATTACCATATATACAATGACTAAGGTACAGCTTCACCCTGCGACTGTCGTGAATCTCATGAACCTGGCTATTGCCATTATTATAATCGAGTGACCGAAAGTGCAAACAAACAATTTATCACCATAATGTCATGCCAATGAACCTGCAAAGAATTACTCATTGTTTAACTGAACCTGCTGGGTCTGTAACTCATACACAAATAATGCCAAACGCTTCATTAACAAAAGAGTACTGTGTTGAACATGTCAATTAAGTGGCATGCCTCTGAAAAGGAAAGGTTATCAATGATAAGAAAAACTATGCATAATACTCTCATTCGCAATTTCCTTTAGTTAAAAAATCCATGCCAAATTCACTGCGTGCTCGTCGAACTAGGGTGCTCATGCTTTCACGAGTGCAAATGTGCAGATCATCATTTACACACCTCCGGGTCTCCAAGTGTACATGACCATCATGCAAAACTGTTAATAGGAATGAACTTACAATCACCAGCCATGCATGGAAGATACACTTCCGTTCGCTGAATTATTACTACTTCATGCCACGCTGAAGAGCATTTGGCTGTGTTCCCAATCAGAAGTAATAACCAGTGCCCCGCGTGATCTTAAGGCAGGATAAAAAACTGTCCCTGCACTGAACAGAACCCTGCAACCCTTGAACCTGTGCAAAGATACCTTCATTTACAAAAAAAATTAACAAAAAAAAATAGTAGTCAAAAAACGAAATAATGACCCTGTTCACAGAGAAAATCACATGTACATAATTTCAAAAAAATCTCTAAATAAAATTCTGCGTTCAACAAAAGGGACAATATTCACAGGGAAGTTTGTGAGACATCATATCAAGCGACTTCCTGTCACAATAGCTCATGGTTAAAAAAAGCTAGAATTGCACCTGACACCACTCCATTTCATGAACATTGAAGAAAGAAAATATTGCTTACCGCAAATTGTTATACGTGACATCATGATCACGATCAGGAATTAACACAATTCAACACCATATACATGAATCATAAATACACAATGAGCAGTCGTCTTAAAGAGAAATCCGAACTTAAAAGCATAAAAGAGTTTAAACAGCATCTGTGTGGGTGATAAAACTATTGCTATACATGATGTGTAATGCGATTATCAAAGAAAACAGGAATATTCCAGCTTGTCATTCATGCCATGCGGTTGTATGTTATCCAATCTCTTTATCCAGAAAAATTCAGTTTGCAAAGGTTTTTTGCGATTATCCATCCCCATCTTAGGTTGACTACTTTCAATAATTAGAACCGCAATTGAGATATATTGTGACCTGCGCCAACCCAGTGGGTGGCCACACCAGTTCTTACCTTTAATGCACATATTACTTTTATGTTCAGTAATCCGAATTTTGATCTTCCTTTCTATCTTCCCAACATATATCACTCTGCATGGGCACCTTAATGCACATACCAAATTCTTAGGGTTGCAATCAGCAGAAAGTTTCAATCTAATATTGTTACCATTTCTGTGGCGTACCACTGTATTCTCCTGTATTACATTATTGCAGTGGACGCAATTAACACATTTCAGTATACCCGACGTGTACCATCTTCCTTCTGACTTCTAGAAGGTACAATCTCTGTAATGTTTCTTGATCTGGTGTGTGTAAACAACGAATATTCAGCAAATAATCCTGCCCACTGGTGCACAGACCTTTCAACTCTTTTTTTGAGGTACGCACTGGTGTTTTAGAATGACAGTCAGGTAGGCTGTCTCAGGCACCGCCCCCATGAGCGCCCATGTCTCAGGTTCCCTCGTGGGAGCAAGTTTCAGCGTGGCTGTCCCAGTCCATTGCGTGGGAACCCTCGGGACCCCACCTACGGGTTTTTGAGACCTGAAAATTCTTTTTTTTCTTTCACAGTTGAAAGCTCTGAGCAAACACACCGCCAGGCCTTTCGCGTTAGAAACGAACAGCCGTTCAATAAGTCCCAGCAGCCAATACAGGGCAGAGCACGAGATTTTCTACAAGATAAAGATTTCCACCGAGGAATGTGCTCAAGGAGCAGGACCCGCGCGCTCACCCCCGACAAGCAAAGACCGAGTTAAAAGTCAACCCCGGGCTGACCTCTGTTTGCCATTGCCAGGGTTGGCAAACATGTTGACACCAATGAGCCGTGCAGGGGAGTGTAGGAAACGGCCCCGCTTCTTTCACACATTCCTCCCAATAATTATTAACAGCAGCTTATTTCGCATCCTGTTCACGAGTGACTGGGTTACTGGGCTGGAAAGCCCCGCCCTGTTCGCATAGAAGGGATCCTGTGGGTGGGTGTGCCACCCAGGCCCGGTTCTAGCGGGGCGCCCGGGGGGGCCAGGCCCACCCAAACATGAGTCTTGGCCCTCGCAGTGAGGACATGAAGGCCAGTAGAAAATGGGCAGCGTGATTTAAAACGTTCCTCCGAACGCTGTTTTCCTTTCTATTCTAGAAGTTGCGTGATTGGGCCTGGGCGCTTTCTGACATCATCCCCAATCACCCAACTCCTTTTAGAGAGGTGGGTTGTTGTGCAGGTACAAAAGGGGCATGGTGAAGGGGACACATTTTTTATTTGGCACCGAGTAACTTTTGCCTGCTGTCCTGCTACCTGAATATTTCCCTTTCTGTTCAGCGAGAAAATACATTTGTTTATTCTGATTCACCTTTCCTGACCCCCGCAGATGTTTATCAGATCAGGCTGTGACACAAAGTTTGACTCACAGAATAGGTAAGAGAATGTGTTACCCCTTTGTTTTTAAAATCTGCACAGGCCCAACAAGGCACATACTTTGTGTATACTTTATTTAAATTGTTTTTACATTATCATGGCCACGATGCTAGACAACAATAAAAATGTCCAGATAACCGGAGAATAATGATCCTGCTGGAGAGCAATCCTTTGCCTGTTGGTAGTTTTCAAATGCAGATAAGCTGTATTTTATGTGGATAGCTCAGTGGGTTATTGCCTTTAGCGCAGAGATTCTTGTTACTTGCAGTTCAGAAGAAACAATCCTACATAGGATAGTGACCTATGAACTTTCATCAAAGAACTGCATACAAACATGAATGGTATAGTTAGAACTTCACTTTTTTGTGTTACTATATAGTTAGAACTTCCCCAGTCTTTCATTATTTTAATGTTGCCAAAAAGAGTTTGGGCCGATATACATTTTTATTAGTAAAGCCAACCCCCAATCACTGGGGTATGCTTTACATCCTGAGTTTGCGCTTCCGCAGTCCAAAACCTCCTAAAATATACTGCCCACCAGTATGGATGACGTGATTCCTACACCTTGTAATCCTCTTTGGCTTATGTGACATTACCTATAGACTGATGTACATACTTGTATGATTCAGTGTCTCTGTATAATGTGTGCGTGGTGTAAAGTACTGACACCCTACACTGATATGAGTAGCGCTTTACAACAAATGAGATGCATATGAAAGAGTGGCAACGGAGAGATGAAGGGCACTGTTGGAGGGAGGTAGTAATGGTATCTGCAGAGAAAGAGGTCATTGGTGGGTGACAAAAAAGACTTTTGCACTAGCGCTAAAGCCGGCCCTGTCATGGCCTTTCGGTTTTTATTCAATTAGCAGTCAGGTCATTAGGGAAACTGTGGAACATATTTAAAAGTGTGTGCTAATTATATTTACTGCTATAATCAAAGTTTTAAGTTTGTAGGTGATTTTACTAATGTTTTTTACAGGAATAATGAAAGTGGAGCTGGATGGTGGGTGATATGGGGATGGGTCCAAGGTCAGCTGTGAGATAAGGTGCACAGGAGAGGGATGGTAGAAAAGTGGATAATCGGGCCTGTTGGAGTTTGAGGGTTTGCACTTATGTCCAGACATTGCTCTTACTCTCAAATAACTCTCTACTTGCTCTGTATACACACTGAATCAATCCGTTGTATCATGGTGACTATTTGCAAGTAGCTATGATGTAATCTAGGGTTGGTAGGCTACCACAAGAAGCGACAAATTGGGCCCACAGTGGCCCACCCAAATGCACCCTTGGCCCACCCAAATAAAAATTCCTGGAATCGGGCCTGGACTGCCACCTGAGAGGGATGGAAGTGGAGAAATTCATGCCCAAGTCTAAACTGGAGCCTGCCAGAGAGTGGAACCCGGGGCTCCGCGGGGATGTTGTCCCGTGTGGCAGGACTATTACCTGGTATCCTGGATGTTAGGGACATTCTAACAGCACCGCGTCCAGTCAGGCTTTAAAATAAAAACAGAGAAAAGACCCTGGCTGACGCCACTAAAACACAAGGGTTCATTAGTATAAAGCTGTCTTCAGAAAAACACAACTCCACATTTCTGAAAGTCACAAAATATACTGGTGAAAACCCTTCGGTTCAGTCAAGAGCAGTTACCTTCCTTTTACTAATGGGGCGGAAGTGTCATTTCTGGCCTCTCGCTGGACAGCCCCTTCATGTATGCAGGTTGAGCAGGGGCAGAGGGCCCGAGCAGAAGTGGCCTCACTTATATTCAGGTGTGGTTCACCATTGTTACCCGAACAAAGAGTCCTGGCAACATTTGCATTTTTTTTTTTATCTCAGTGAAGTTGAGAAAACATGCCCCTTTTAGACACGCTCTACCCTTCTTTTCATAATATTTAAAACATTGATGCAGGGTCTTGCAAAAAGGCGCACTGTACAAATATGAGCCACTTTTTTTTAGTGTGCCCCGGCCTATTTTGGATCCCAATCTAACTGCAGTAAACATAGGAAGGGCTGCACCATCATGTTAACAATAGAAGAATGCGCATGCGCGTTACCGCATGCTTAGTACTACTAGTGACTGAAAAATCAGGGCTGTCCCACAGCCACTCTAATGGCATGGGGCCTGATGGCAGCTGTGCGCGCGAGTGAGTGTCAGAAGCCATCGTTCACGGCCGAATGGGCGCGTTTACAGTTCTTATCTGACAAGTCTTCCGGGGCACTGTGACATTTTAGCCAGTACTATGTCTAAGCCAACTACAATTTGCTTCTTCCATTATAAGTGTGGGCCTATAAATCCCAGCATTAATAACGCGAGACCTGGCAGCCATGATCGCATAACAATAGAGAACACTTTGACATTTTTGAAAATGTGCCTCTACTTCCAAAAGGGATAATTAATGTAAGCAAAAATCACGACTCAAAAAAATCTTGTTTAAAAAAAAAAAAAGTGTATAATCACGGCAACATTTGTGCTTGATTAATTTAATTAAAAAGGCACACTGCACGCCGAGGCAAGGAACAGTGACCACAGGTACTCGTTTTCGGGACCAGTACGACTCATACTCTGCACCACACGGGCTGGTGAGGTACAGGCAGGAAGCTACTGGAATTACAGTTAAAGACGACCACATAAGGCGGCAGGGTTGACTAAATTATGTGGCAAGATAAGACAAATTATGTGGCAGGATTCAGCACAATCAGTGACTATTATTTAACGTTTCTTTTTTCCATTTTACCACACATTAATACTGTCTGGGCACGTTTCACTTCCTAAGAATAATTTGACGCCTGAATACAGCCTTTAGCAGTTAAAATGTAGCCAGAAACCTTTGCAAAGGGCCTCTTACTGTATGGCACCAGGTGTGACACTTGTGTTTTAGTCGTTTTTGATCCGTTTGAGCTAAGAACACATTTTTGTTGAAATCTGCAAATTATGCAGCAAATGATGCATTATTGTGGCACAAATACATAATTATACAAAAAAGCTTTAGCCCCAGAATTGCATAATTACAGTAGGCAGGATGCAGAGGAAGGCAGCATGAGAAAAGTGTAGGAGTTCAGGAATAAAACACTAAGAGAAGTGCCCGCCGTCTGTATATCAGACCGTAATAAACAATTTAAGGGTCACTAACTCAGGGTCGGAAATAGAAATTGAGGAAGAAAGGCTAGTAGAAAGTTGGAAAACTAGACCGCTAACCACTGTGGGGATTGAACTTCCAGGTTGCAATGCACTTCGTGGTCAATAGCAGGAGAAGAGTATTTTAAAACTTTATTTCCGAGCCTTTTCACCTGTCAACGAATCCTAGCTGCTTTGGCTCTCAGTTTCATTAGTTCATTCACCTGATTTAGCTTCCTACACTTTTGTAATTTCCGTCCTTTCCCGGTTCCCTCACATATGCTCTCCCTGCTACTCTTGTGGTTGTGTTGTACGCTGTGTCAAGAGTTTGGCCATCTGCTGTTACACTGTTGTCTCTGATGTCCGGGCATTCTGGGGAGCATCGCTGGTATCCAGGTCAAAATGCCTTCCAGCAGCTTAGGATTTGTGCAAGGCTGCTGGTTTGCAGCGCCAAGGTCTGCTCTGAAGTGACACCTTTATGATAGGTTTCCTTAATGACCTTTATGCTGTTATCTCACTTACTGAGCTCACTCCTTTCTCTCAGTAAGACAATTCTTCCGGCAGGGGATAAAGCTGAGTGAGAGAGGGCACGGGGAAGCAGGCCCCTTGGGAGGTAAGTGGATAGGGGTAGTCAGAAGGGAGCACGGCTGGAACTGAATAGGATGAGACGGGGTGGGATGGGACGGGACAGGACAGGCTGGGATGGGACGGGACAGAATGGGAACTGCAGTGTAAACTGAGAATCCTGGCACAAGAGGGAGTGAGGAAGGGTTAGAGAGTGTCTAAGAAAGGTGGGAAACGAGGAGGCCTCTGGAGTGCATGAAGTGACCTAACTGAGATAAACACGGTAGCACTTAGGACCATGAGGCCATTGGTCACATTGATTAAACTAATTCTTTTCAGCTCTGGTTATTTCGCCTCGACTAAACAGTTTATGTTCTTTAAGAGCAGAACCTACTTTAACTAGTACTTGAAGTGTAACTATAAAAGTGCATGCACCTACTATCCCAGCATACCTGTTTGCTACTGTAAAGTGCCAGTACTTTCCCTTCTAAAGTCTTTCCACCCTTCTTAGAAGTGCAGATACTCTGTGGCTGGCAGTACCCGCCCATTTAAAACATTAACACTGACTCTACTGTAGGTCCTTCTGCCAGCTTGAGCTCCAGGTTGGTCACTATTGACCGGCAGAAGCTGAGAAGAAAGACTAGGTGTTGGTTCAGAGCTTGTAAATTGAAAATTGAATTTTGCATTGAGTTTGGAATTCTGAGACATAGGCAGACAATGATGAGCAGCTGTTCTTACACGTTGTTGATACAGATCAGCACTTCAGACACCTTGGAAAGGTGAAGTATGCCTTGGAGGCTATATTAGCATAAATAAGCATTCCATAATGGCACGGGGGTGGGGCCTAAGCTGATGTTATCAGTTGTCATTCAACAAACACAATGTGAGGAAGGAAAGAGTGAAAGTCGCAAACTGAGCAAGTGCACGTTTGCGGAGTTGAAGTTTAGAAATTTGAGAGGGAAAACTGGTAGATGTGTACGCCTACTGGCAGCCTCTGGCCAAATTATGTCAGAAAAGCTTTTATCTCCAGAAATGTTGGGCTGCAGGATCTCGGCCTGTGACTCCCTGAACACCGGGGGTTTCGTTCAACAGAGCTCGTTAATACAGTCAAATATAGGGCGGCTGGACCCTTCAAGTAAGCATGCACGTCCATCGTATGTATATTTCAACAGATTTGCAAAATGTATGTTCACACTGATTCGCATCAACATAAAAATAGTAAAGTCTCTCTTAGTGAATATACAGAAATACGATTTGTCACTAAAACGTCAAAACTTTATGTACAATCAGTTTCCACAGTCAATCAACAGAAGGGGACCTCAAGCGTAATGTTCCTTCTTCACAAACCGTGTACGTTTTGTGTTTTTAGGTAACATTTTCTAGAAGTTAGTCTAGTTTGAGTTTCTTTGTCTGTTCACTTAATGACGGTAAATGTTCTTTACGTGCGTTTGTTCTTGCTCGGTCACTCCCCTCTTTGAAGTTTAAAAACTTGGATCCTGGATGAAAATATAAATTACACTAAATGTAGCTGCCTGCACAATTCAGCGATTTTGAAGAGCGTGGGAGTGAAAATTAGATTTTTTTCCCCAAGTTTAAAAAAGCACTCAGTAAGCCGGGCAGGTCACACCTTCCTCAGACTGGAGAGCCAGTGCACCTGGTCACATCTTCTAGCAACCTCCACTGGTTGTGCTTACAGGTCCATGTCACTTCCTACTCTAGCCAGGCCTGAGAGCACTTTGCTTCAAGGCTCTTCTGGACTGTCCCGACTCCTCTGTCCTCCAGGAATATAGGGCTTCCAGGAAGGCACAAAGCTTCCAGACACTTGGGATCGACACTGAGGGCAGTTCTAGCCTCACAACCAGTCGGGAACTCCACTGAGCCCGGCGGTCTGTCCAGGGTTGGGCTAGTCCAGTCCGGACAGCACAGCAAGTTTGAGTGCAGAAAGAACATCAAATAAGGGAGAACAGCTCCTGTCTTGTTATCAGGGGGCTCTGAATTTCTTTCGTGCAGGCCTCCTGTGATCGCGCGCGTTCAGATGCACAATCCTTTCCAGCAGCTCTGAAGAGTAGGAAACTCAGGCTGCTGGGATCTCAGTCTTCAAAACCATCCACAAAAGGATGAAGGAGTGCAGAGATTTGCCATCCTTGCCTGGGCAATATGGAAAAAGTTCACCTCCAAGACTCCGATTCGTGAAATCGATTTCCGTTGTCAATTTAAGAAAAAATAATAAACATCACCTTAACCAGTAAGGTTTCTGTCCAGACCCTCATAAAAGCACTTGTAAAATGTGCATCTGGATACCACCTGGGTACTTACTGTGCAATATAAAAATGCATTCAAATACTACAAGTTGCATTGGTACTAGCAGTTAAGTACTAGTAGTGGTACAGGGGGGGGGGCAGCAGTAGTACTAACCAAAGTTTGCTCCCATTTTGGTGCTCTTACATAGTCTATAGGTGGATTTTCAGGCCATCTTACTAACTAAGCAATGCCTAAGAAGGTGGGGACACCCTACTATATCAGCATGTGGCAAGACTTCGGTCTCAAAGAGTCATTCTGAAATTGTTTCTTCCTAGGACATCAGTGGCGGCTGCTAGCTGGGGGAAATCGATGGGGCAGTGCCGGGGGGTGTAAGAGGGAGGGTGGAGAAAAAAAAGTATATATAGCCTGACGTCCGCCGCCTTGCTGCCTTTTCAGCTGATGCTCACACGGGATCCCAGAGTCTCCTACGCCAATCCAGACGCTACTCTCATGCTGATATTACCCAGCATGATAAAAGCGTAGGGATTGGGCAGAGCGGACGGGTGCCATGCTACAGCCTGTGCTCCTGAGCCCTACCGATATTTCTAAGCAATAGCCTGGAGATATCCAAGTGCGCATGCTAGTTTGGCTGTCCTAAGACAGCTGGACAAACCTACATGCACACTGGCAGTGCCCTGAGCCCACCACTCCTCCTGCTCCTGTTGGCCCCGCCCTCAAGACTCGGCAGAGGCTCTGGAGTAACATAAAATGATAATAAAGCAGTTTTATTAACTGCTTTATTATAATTTTATTTTACTTACGTCTGCTGGTTCCAGCAGTAGTGCAATGCTCCTCTGCCATAATGGAGGAGCCGACCCTGTAGGACAGACCTCGTTTCCTCCATTGTCAACTTGAAAGAGATGATATTCCCAATGGCTTGGTGCCATTGGTATGATCAGAGCCACATGAAGGTGCAGGATCCCACCACAGAAGTGGTTGCAGACAGGCAATGGACGCAGGTCTATTTTGAAAAAATACATTGTGTCAGACACTAAACTTAAATAAATGCACCACAAGCACAACAGGCAAATTACCATTCATCAGATCAGCAACCTCATGGCATCTCCTGTGCAATACTTCAGACCGTACACAAGTCTGAAGACAACTGAGTGACTGGAATAACATTGACAGAACTTCCCTCTTCTCTATTGGTCTCTTGGAAGAAAGACCATCTCCTTAGAATTCTAACTGATAAAACCATTGCATTTACTCACGGATAATGAGAGCAGCAGAATAATACTCTTCCCTCTATTATATTTTTTTATTAGAGGTCCTCCATATCCCTTGTTTTTAGGTCTCGCCTGAGCCAGCGCATGCGTTGCTCTGGCGAGACATTTAGTGAGTGAGCATTAAAAAGCCTACCACAGGTTTTTGGGTGGCATACTGCGTGCGGTTACGCGCACATGTACGACAGAAGACACATTAAAGTCCGGCTCATTTTGGGCTCGGGGGTACAAGTGGACATAAAGCTCTCTAGCTCAAGCCTTAAGTGGCTCACACACCTCTATTCCTTTGGCAACACTTAATAGCCACAGCGCCGCCATCGGCTGACTACCTGATCCGACCACGCCACTCTTTTGCCCCCATAGAGAGAGCTTCCGTCAATCGCATCCATTTCGGGGTCCAACTCCTCCCCTCAAATCATTCCTCCGCCTTCTTCTCCCACTGGCCACCCCTAGCCTCAGTACGCGTCCCGTTACTTTCCTGGAGCCACGCCCATGGCTCCGCTTGCCTCCCCACACGTTCTAGCTTGGCCACGCCCCTTGCTTCTAGCCTCACCCCTGCCGTCCACTTTGGTTCTGCCGCTCTTGCCTGACTCTGTTTTGTGTCTGGGCGCTTTAAGTTTTCTTCTTCTGCCGCCCTCCTCAGTGTCCTAAGGATGGCCGGAGCTGGGACTCGGCTGCTGCTTCTCTGCCGCTGCGCGGGGGCTGTTTTTGGAGGGGGCAGCAACAAAAAGAACCGGAGGCAGGTGCAGCTTCAGCAAGCCGTGCAACTTAGAGGCCCCCAAAACAACTGTGAGTACTTCATCTCTTTCTCTGCGCAAATGCATCCTCTAAACAAAGGTGTACAAAGTGAAGCACGCACTTAAAGAAGGATGGTCCTGTGTGCAACAACAGTCCCAGATATCAGTCATTCAAGTACATGTATAATGGTTGTTACCAGTCATTCAGGTACTTATATAATGATTATATTCCGAGTCTCAGCCAGCAAGGCATTCTCTCGAATCAGTTCCTTGAGAACAGCCTGGCTGGTGGCAGCACCCTTGGATACGTCACACCATATAATTGGAAATACGGAGAACAACACTCCAAACTACTTCCATGGGGAGACAATAGGCTGCATTCCTGGACTGCACTCAATCGATTCTGGTGAATGTTTGCACCCAAATGTTCTGTACCCCAGTCCATTTAAACGTTTTGGAGTGGAATTTCTAGATGTTGTCCATAACTCGAAGTAGCATGTGGGAATGAAAGAAACCAGTCCTTTCCCACCCAATTTTTTTTCTGGAACACCACAACAACACTCATTACCACCACAGCATCACTATGCGCTACCACAGCATCACCACAGCATCAGTCAGGGCCACCACAGCATCACTTTGCGCTACAACAGCATCACTCTGCAGCGCCACAGCATCAATCAGCATCACCACAGCATCACTAAGGGACACCACAGCATCACTAAGGGACACCACAGCATCACTCAGGGCCACCACAGCATCACTTAGGGCCAGCACAGGATCTCTCAACGCCACCACAGCATCAGTCAGCACCAACACAGCGTCACTCAGCACCACCACAGCATCACTCAGGACCACCACAGCATCAGTCAGCACCACCACAGCGTCAGTCAGCACCACCACATCATCCCTATGCACCACGACAGCATCACTCAGGGCCACAAAAGGATCACTCAGGAAAACCACAGCATAACTCAGTACCACCACAGCCTCACTATGCGCTACCACAGCATCATTCTGCAGCGCCACAGCATCAATCAACATCACCACAGCATCAGTCAGCACCACCGCAGCATCACTCAGGGCCACCACAGCATCACTCAGGGCCAGCACAGCATCACTCAACGCCACCACTGCATAACTCAGGGCCAGCACAGCATCACTCAACGACACCACAGCATCACTCAGTGCTTCTTACACTTTTTAATTACAACTTCTCAGCATGCTGCACAGCAGACACACTTCTCTACAGCACAGGTTAGAAACATTGGCAAAGTCAATAGCAATACCTAAACACTTATAAGGCCCTCCAATGCATAGCCAATAGGTCTCGCCTTTGGGACATTATAAGTGTTTAGTTATCCAGCACAATATCCTTCATTAAACAACATCAAGTGTTGAATGGCTAATCACTTATAAGGTCCCAAAAGCAAGACCTATTGGCTATACCAATGCTTGTTTACTCTTACCTCCCGGACCCTTGAATGAAACTTGGTTTCTAGGTACCATAGAGGTAATTTTAACTCACTCTCACATCTTTTAGGCCCACAGACCCACATGCACAACGGCGGCGTCTCCTAAAAGATCTCTGACAAAGAGCCCTCTCGCGGGGCCCGTGGGAGACAGCAGCGCCGCCCTCATGAGGAGTAAACGCCCGATGATGAACCATGACACTCGCAAGTGTGTGTGAGGGCACTAATTCCAAAAGGAGTAATTCCCCCACCTTCATCTATTTCCAACTGCGTACATAGAGACTACACCTCCTTCTCTCTTCTTCTTCCTTTTCCGCATGCGCAACCAGAATAGGTAGTCTTCTGTCTTATAGGAACAGTTACCCCTTAGTAATTATGCATGGAGAATTACCACAACGCTCTTTCTCTCAGGGACACAAGGGTTGGTGTGCCTGTCCATTAGTAGAAAATGGCCTCAGGGCCATAATATGATCACTGAGAAGAGCACATATTTCCATGTTCATTTGCCAGGGGCTCACCATGATGAATTATTACCAGGGCAGGGATAAGACAAGCGCTCCACAACTTCACCGAATGTCTAAAATCAAACTTGTTGGATCAGCCGAGGCCTAGCTTGAAAAAGAAGGTCTGGGCTTTCTTAAAAATCCCATGAAGTAAAAAAAAAAAAAATCACGAAAGCCATAAGCGAACTTAAACCAATAAATAGTGCTTAGAGCCCGGATCCATGACGACTCATCACCTTAAAAACTGGGAATGGCCATCTGTAAATGAAAGCGAAAGACTGAGGCCAGGACCTCACCCCATCTCATAATCACTGGACCAAATAATATTTTGAGGGACTGAAGTCAGAACCTCCCTTCACCCCAAGATCTGTGAATGGATACCAGTCACTGTGGTGGGGAACTAAGGCCAAAACATCCCTCCACCTCAAAATATGTGAAAAGACTCCAATGTTTGTGATGAAGGAGTGAGGCCAGGATATTCCTCGCCTCAAGATCTGCAGATACACAGTAATTTTATTATGCATAATTAATTCAAATCAGTACGTACTGTGCCAGATCACCGCAAAACGGATATAACATTATAAAATTATTGCATACAGTACCAAATCACCATAGAAAAAGTTTATAGTTACAAAACACTAGAAATAAAATGGGAGAGACGTGAGACTTTGGGCAGTGTACAGCAGCTGTTACTGACAACAGAGGTCTATTTGATGCAAACACACACTAGTGAATGATTGTGAGGGCTCGAGGCCACAACCTCCCTTTATCTCAAGATATGGGTAGTGAAGGAGCATTGCCAGGACCTACCCTCACTTCAATAGCTATGAATTTACACCAACAAAAGTGATAAGAGAATGAAGTCAGGACGTTCCGTCATCTCAAGATATTTGAACAGACACTAAAAGATGGTTTTGTGGGACCGAAGCCAGAAGTCCCCCACCCAATAACTGTGAACCGTGCCAATAATAGTGGATAACGACTGAGGCCAGACCTTCCCTGACCTCACGTTGAATGAACTGATACCAATGAATGGTGAGAAGGGATCGAGATCAGGACATTCCCTCAAATCAAGATCTAGGAATGGATAATGAAAGGTGGTGCAGAGGTCATGTACTTGACTCATCACCAAATGTGCATGGAAAGAAGACTGAAAGGCATTTAAGGGCAATAGGAAAACTATTTTTATATACGGTAGTCCAGGATTTTTGCAAGTGTGGCATGTTGGTCTGTGGGTAAGCTTTAAAAGACAAGCAGTGGCAAAGCCAATGTGTGACTCTGTGACCTACTGTCTTTGCCAATGCTTTGTGATGATGCTGTGCAGCATCAGTAAAAAGCAAAATGAATTTGCCAAATAAAGAAATGCCTGATGAAGAAATGCATGCATAGCACGCTGGCTTCATGGCGCTATCGGTGTTGATTCATTTAACAGTCAGGTGCATGCATAATGACGTATGTGCCTGCATGAACACACCTACTGACAGCCATGGGCTGCATTTCCTTAATTGTTTTATTTACTGATCCAAGATGGCGGCGGCTACTTGAAGCAGCAAATTATTTTTGAAAAATGTTTTTTACTTGTGTGAAAGTGATTTTTAAAAAGCAGGCCAGCAACAAATGGCAGCTGACAGATGTCAAAAAATATTTTAAAAATCTATGTTTTATTAATGACTGAGAGGGATGAGGAAGCAACGAAGGAGCAGGTGGGAGGGAAGAGCGTGGACGGGGGGGGGAGCGGATGAGGGGAGGATAATAAAAAGCCAATGAAAAGGAAGCAATGGACAGGGAGCGAGCATCACAGAGCACGCGGGGTGGAGGTTGGGTATGAGACAAAAAGCACATGGGTTAGAAACAAAGGTGATCCAGGAGGGAGCAACATGGAGCGCTCGGGTAGGGGCAGCATGAGGATTTGGGGGGAGAAAGCAGAACATGAGAGTGAGATCCTGAAACCCATGCACTCTCACAGGATGTGTGAAGAAAAGGAAAAAAAGAGTTCACTAAATGTGAGAAGTACAAGAATACAAGTCAGCCAATGAAAAGGATGTTAAAGAAGCCATGCATCAAGGCAACGAAAACCACTAGCAGGGGAAGGCAAGTCATTAAATGAGAAGGAAATAAGAGTGTCAAGAAAGCCAACCAATGGTAAGCAGTGTACATTTTTGGTATGGTCCAAAAGAGGCCATCGCCTACAGACTGCTAAAAGATGTCTTGTGGATGAGACCTAAAAAACAGGAGCAGACACTTGAAAATTCACGAATTAGGAGCATGCTTAAAGTAAAGCCCATGAGGAAAGGCTGATGGAAAAGAGGACACAGAGGGCTTGGCTTCACATTTCCTAGACTGAGAAATTAGGAGATCTGCACTTAAGGATCCTGCTGAGCACCATCAATGTTGCAAACTAGCACTGGCTACATCAATTCCTGAGTATTTACGCGTAGCAAAGCCCCATTCATTGCTGGGTCTCCTATTGTTTCTCAGTGAGCTTTGGCAAAATGTGGAAATATGGATTTTTCTGGTCAGTTATGTCCCCTATCTTGGACCCCAACGGTTTCATGTATAAATCACAAGTACATGTATGTTCCCTCCAGTTCCAGTTATGAAGACGCAAACACATGTGCGTCCACCGTCAACATGTCCTCTTTCAGATCCGCCATGAATGGGCCGGATATTCCATTCCTAAGTATGAAAGGCCACCGGCCTTATATGGTTCACTTATGCCATTTTACAGTCCAGGCGAGTAGGCCCTGATTCTGCCATCAAGCCTTTTCTTCCCTTCTGCCTCTGAAAGCTCCAGTCCGAGCTCACATCTGTATCCATGAACTTTGTCCTATTCCCTGCGCGGCTAACGGTGCCTGACATCAGCCTGTTGCCTGCCAAAAAACTGTATTTCACCTTCGAAATTATCTGCTCCGCTCCCTACCCAATGCATTCCTGTCTAGTAGTTTAAGTAAACATTCTTCCAGCTACCGAGCAAAAGGCCCGGCTCCTCTGTCTTTATGCAAGTAATTCATAGCCCTATTACTATGGAGGATTTCTGCCCCCGCATCTAGTGTAGACACTTAGACGCTTGTACACGCACTAACAGTCAGTATAGTCAGTATAGAATAAGATTCCACTCTAAGAGACCTCTCTTTTGGATAACATAGTTCTTTAAACATAGGATATTAGATATGATTTGGGATTAGGTTGACTTGACCCTCTAGACTTCTGTCGCCACATGTAGAGCTAAATGTCAAGTCCCCTTCACCCCCTAGTTGCACGTCAATCACACGTCATGCTGCTGCGCGCGCATTTCTGCCAAGTATTTCTGCTGACATTGCGAAATTCTTTCATGGAACCACCCTATTATGACATCATATCTGATGACGTTCTCTAGTTACGCCCAGTTACACCCACTTTTGCTACGCATGTATGTTTTATCTTTACTATCAATTGTTACGCCTCCTGCATTTGCCTCACTGTAATGCCTATTGTATAAAAATGATTACTTATCAATAAAGTACGGTCTTCACTTCCTGAACCTTCGTGGTGATGGAATATGGAGCTCATCAATTTAAATTGTTTTGGAATAAAGCCCGTTCCGAACCTCTAATACCACGGATTCTGCCTCTTATTTTACTGAGCTATTGTTATAGATTTTCCGCATCAAATTAAGTTCCGGTAATTAAATTATTTACCACATAAATGGCGCCCGAACAGGGACACTTTCTCATCTCACGCGCCGGCGGTGCGTTGCAGGCCCGGTCTCCTGTCACAGCTGGACGGACAACAACGCGTACCCACAGGATTTCCTGTATCTCCCTCCTGCCGAGCGGGGGTAACTGAGGCTGCGATCAACACCCAGACGAGGCGGTGAGAAGTGCGAAGTATCCCGACCAGAGCCTAGCTGAGAGAGCAAGATCCGAGGTATACAGAGGCCCACCAGTTTCCGAAGTTTCCGAAGTTTCGAGTCGAGTCCAGTCCGGTTCAAGTTCAGTTCAGTTCCGAGGCCTTCCGTTCCGAGCTACCCGGTGAGTACCATTATCGGGGAGGCGTTCTGACGTGCACATAGGTTGTGCCGGTCAAGACGGGTTTGGGTACACAAATCCGGTCTGCACTGTTTCAGCAGTGTATCTGTACTGTTTAGCAGTATATCAAGTATGTCTAGTATATAATTCAGAATTACCTAGTTAGTATCGAGTATTATGCTTAGTGACTAGTTTCCCTAAATGGCCATCATTTGTCTATTTCATTTAAATGTTAAATGTTAAAATGTTTTAAATACGTTCTGTATACTGTGGTGTGAATGACTGTTCATTGTTGAGTTTTATGGTATTTAACGTGTTCAAAATTAGGTATCAGATCAGTTCTCAATATGCCGCTCTTTTCGAAATTAAGACAGATCAAAACTAGAAAAGGGGTACTCGAAGAAGCTGTTCCCATTCCTCCTAGGGACACTCCAGGGTACTTCATGTATCATAAACATGGCCTAGACGCCATATTATTTCTTGATCTATGGGTAGACTACACCAAGGAATTACCAGAAAGTCAGAGGTGGCCCGCAGCTGGGACCTGGGATGCAGATTGCATTATGAAAGTAGAAGAAGAATTGTGGAAGAAGAAAGCTAGACAGTCACAGAAAGATGCCATTGAATTATGGCGTAAAGAATCATATAGACGCACAGAGAAAGCGCTCAGACAGGAAGAGAAAAGTAAGGAGAATTCAAATAAAGTTCGAGGAAGTGTATTAATTGAAGAAGGTACTCGAGTAAAGTCAGAACAAACAGACAGACAAAGAAATGCCCTTGTGAATGGTATGTATCCTCTTCTGGCCGAAGGATTACCTAAGGCTACTCCCGAAATACCAAAAGACTTGCCACCCCCATTGTTTCCGATAAAAGTACATCCCAAAGGGCATCCCAGATCCGCAGAAGATGTTTTTCTTTCCTCTTATTTAGATGACGCAGCTCCCGAGTACGCTAATGCTGCGCCACATAGACCGTCTGCCGAGGGGGTTCAACGCCAAGACCCTCCTCCGTCTGTACCTCTGCAACAGCAAACTCCGACACAAGTTCCGGCAAGCACATCTGTTTCTACATCCGCATCCACACCTATGGTTGCTATAACACGTTCAACGAATCCTTTCACATCCAGCACCCCAGGTGGTGCTACCGGAGGTGCATCAAGCATTTTTTCTACGCCACCCAGAACAAATAAACTTTCCTTTCAAGAATTAGCCCACCAACGTACGCCCAAATTAGTAACTCCCAACACGCTCAAGGAACTTCTAATAGATTGTAGATATGACCCTGTGCCCGGAAAAGGGGACGAAATGATGCTGGCATCATTACGTATCCGACGAGCTGCAATATACTTAGGGAAGCTACCAGGAATGACTGCACATTTAGAAAATATATATCATTTTGTTCAGTCAGGGCGAGACCCTGAGAGTATTACCAGAGCCATGGAGTACCAAAAGGTGGAAATCCAGGGGGAACTGTTACGTTTCCTCATAAACTGTGTGATCAGAAATCAAGATCAACCAGGGGTAAATCCGGCAGAAATGCAAATTCTTACCACATGGGGTAAGAATATATCAGAGGGGAGGCACGATAAACGATCATGTGTAGTAGCTATGAGCCGAAAGATCCGCAAAGAAATAGAACGAATACACGAGGAAAGATTAGCAGTAGACGAACCTGAACAAACCGAGGACGAGGAAGAATTAGAACTGCCCACAGGACAGTTAGAAACTATGGCCTATGTAGGTAGAGGAAGATCTTGCAATAATACTAGATGCTTTACTGATCCGATATGTCCGATACGTCCAGATAATAACAGAAAATTCCAAACTCCTATAATAAATACAAGGTCCCCCGAACATTCATTCCAAGCCGCAGACAAATTACTCCGAGAACGAAGGGGTTATCATATACTCGATTCTATGGACGAACAAGAATTAGCCAGGTCAGCCGTTCACTGGGTTGATAGTCCTGGAAAATATGGTGATGATACACTAGCACATACGTTTTTGAACCTCGCCCCAGATGAACAGCGTTTAGCTGGTATCTATATGATTCAACAACTCCTTATATTATATAAAAGCCAACACTCCGATCCTGGCCCCTTACCTGATATATTGACTGAATTACTCACGAATAAATGGAGAGGTTCCGGTACTAAGTTAATTAAAGAAATACTAGAATCTAGAAGACAGTACATTCTTTTTGTATGTCCTGAACATATCTCACTGCCCATCAAGGAAAGAACGACGTATTACATGGATAGACAGAATCCCTTACGCGAAGTGCACCCGATAAAAGGTGATGACAATGAGTTTAAACGTGTGTTTGTATACATACCCGTATCCAAAATAGAACTATTAGAAATGAAGAAAGTGGTACCCAGTCAAGACAAAGACCCAGCGGGTTTCCATCGTGAAATTAAAGATATGTTACTCATGGGAGAATATACCTACCCCGACATTATGACTATATTGAAGGTATTATTGCCTACGGGCATTTACGAAAAGCTCAAGGAAAAGGATTGGGAGGTGGGAGACCAGAAGATAGATTGGACAGCATTAGAAAACGAAGAAAAAGCTCGAGGTCCAGGTTCAGGGCTCGGGGACAAGACCAAAGCACTACCAGGTTTATTAGTACAGGTATTGCCACGTTTATTAACTACGAAAAAGGAAGACTGGGGTGCAATCTCAGCCTGTAAACAGAAATCAGATGAAGACACTAGTGATTTCTATTCCCGATTTGAAAAATGTTTTGGTATAAATAGTGGAATAAAAGCAAGTAGCGAGTCGTATCCACATCTGTTTGTGACAAAATTGGTTGAAAATGCCTTGCCCCAAGTTAAGAATAGAGTATTGAAATTCGAGAGTACCTGGCAAGGTAACACTCCGTCACAAATGTTACAAATGCTACAGTACCATCACAATAGAATTAGAGAGGAACAAGAACATGAACATAGACGCATGAAAGACACAAAAATGAAAATGCTAGTTTCCCAGACAGTTCCAGCTGACGGTCATAAGAAGGGTATAACACAGTCCAGTGTTTCAGCAGGTCCTGTTAAAGGGACATGCAACTATTGCAAACAGCCAGGTCATTATGTACACGATTGTCCCGTTTTAAAACATAATATCGCCATAGGTAACACAAAAGAAAGACCAAGACCACTTAGACAGGATCAGAATCTACAAGTAACACCGCAGCATTCACAGTCCATGCCAGCTCCGCAACAGTCCATGCCAGCTCCGCAACAGTCTATGCCAGCTCCGCCACCGCAGCCTATTGCTGCCACACAAACAACGACCCGACAGATGTATCAGACCGCACAGTATGACTATCCTGATTATCAACGATACTCATGAAACAGCCTAGAGAGGGAAGTTGGCTTACCCCTTATTGAGGTCCCTGTAGATCAAGAAGGACCTTATGTACACAGTGAATTGTTAGGTCAAGATAGAAAATTCTTACTTGATACAGGGGCAAGCCGAACAACAATAAAACGTAGTGAAGTTCCAGGGGCACCCCTCTCAGGCTCACAGAATATTTCCCTTGGCTTTTCAGGAAAACCTATCATTAACGAAGTAACACAGCCTCTTCCACTTACGATCGGTCCCTTGACACGAACTACAGATTTATTACTTACTAAATCATGTCCAGAAAACTTGTTAGGTATAAAAACTTTGAAAGCTCTAGGAGCTATAATATGTTGTTCTCCGGAAGGAGTAAGATTGTTCTTACGAGATTTCAAAGGGCACTACGTGTCCCGAGACATGGATCACCGACTGCAGACTTTACCGACACATTTATGGGCACAAGGCCCTACAGATGTTGGTTGCATGAACATTACACCATATCGAGTCACACTAAAGGCAGGAGTGGTACTTCCACGAATGCGACAATACAAGTTACCACCAGATGCTGTAGTGGCTTTACTACAAATCATTGACGAGCTTATTACCCAAGGAGTGGTTGTGGAAACTGACTCCAATGTATGCAATTCACCGATAATTCCGATTCTTAAACGAACCGATCCAACAGCCCCGCCAGTATATCGATTGGTTATTGATCTGCGCGAATTAAATAAATGCATAGTACCACAATACCCCGTAGTCCCAGACATTTCTTCATTACTGACAGCCATTGATTCCGAAGCAACATTCTTTACTGTAATTGATCTCAAGAATGCCTTTTTCAGCGTCCCAATAGATCCGGAAAGCCAATACTTGTTCGGATTTAGTTTAAATGGACGAAGCTTTAAATTCACACGCGCACCTCAAGGATTTACCGAAAGCCCCAGCATCTATAGCCAAGCACTGAAACGAGAACTCGACAGTATCCACATGCCAGTCAACACTGCCCTGCTTCAATACGTCGATGATCTACTGATCACCGCTAGAAGCGAACCTGAATGTGAAAAAGCCTCACTGACGGTTTTACAATTTTTGGCCGAAAAGGGGCACAAGGTGTCCCGTTCTAAGCTGCAATTCTGTGTCCAGCGAGTTGTTTACCTTGGTCACTCGCTGTCCAAGGAGGGAAGGCAGCTTACACCAGATCGCATCCAGCTAATTGCTAATATGCCGACACCCAAGACACAAAAGGAGGTGCGGGCTTTTATAGGCCTCACTTCATATTGTAGGCAGTGGATCCCTCAGTATGCATTTTTAGCAAAACCACTCATTCAATTGACAACACAAGAGAAAGCCACATCGACTGTTCTCCCTTGGACTCAGGAACATACACAGGCTTTTGAAAGCCTAAAGAAAGCCTTATGCCAAGCACCTGTTTTAGCAACACCATGTTACAATAAACAGTTTACACTCTTCGTTACAGAACGCGAAGGTACTGCCTTGTCAGTACTCACACAGGAACAAGCAGGATCACACAAACCATGTGCTTATTTTTCTAGTACATTAGATCCCGTAGCTCAGGCTCTGCCTGCGTGCCTGAAATCAGTGGCAGCAACAGCTTTAGCAATCAGACAAAGCGATGCCATAGTATTAGGACATCCATTGACAGTACAAGTACCACATGCAGTAGAGGTTCTCCTGAACCGCACACAAACACAACACTTGACTATAGCACGACTTACTGGTTACGAATTAACATTGTTTCAGCCACATATAGAAATCAGACGTTGTAGTACATTGAATCCTGCCACACTGTTACCTGTAAATGGAACAGACCCACTAGCACATGATTGTATTGAAGTTATCACTATCACGACGAAACCCAGACAAGATTTGACAGACGTCCCATTGTCAGACCCAGACCTGACGTTGTATGTAGATGGTTCATGTATGAGAACAGGTACAGGAGAGCTAGTGGCCGCTTACGCAGTCACAACAGACACTGAAATCATTGAAACAAATTGCATAAATACCTTGTCCGCTCAAGCCGCAGAGCTCATCGCTCTGACACAAGCCTGTATTCAAGCCACAAATAAAAAAGTCAATATATACACTGATTCACGTTATGCATTCGGAGTTGTACATGACTTCGGCGTGCTGTGGCGAGAGAGAGGTTATTTAACTTCTCACGGTGCCCACATTCAGCACGGACCCCTCATTCATGCTTTATTAGATGCAATACATCTACCCACTACAATATCTATTATGAAATGTAAAGCTCATACGAAAGTTACTGATATCATTTCTCAAGGCAATGATCTAGCTGACAGAACAGCTAAACAGACTGCTCAAACTCAAACATCCGACATGACAAAGACAATAGTCCCGACACCAACATATTGCATGACGGTTAAGGATCCCGCTCTTGACGTAATTGACATACAGACACATGCTACACCAGATGAAATAAAGAAATGGACTGAATTAGGAGGGATCCAAACGGATCAAGGATGGATGACGAAGGAAAAATCTGTGTGGTTCCTTCCTGATTCAATGGTCCAAGTTATCATTAATACTGTACATAGTCCAGCGCATCTAGGAGAAAAAGCTATGCTAGACAGCATTCAACACATTTGGTTCAACAAACATTTACGAGCAGCAGCTAAACAAAAAGTTCGTACCTGTATGATCTGTTGTCAGTTTAACCCAGGTAAAAGCATTCCCGTAGAACAGGGTGGATTTCAGCCTCCTGATCACCCTTTTGAAGTCCTCCAGATGGATTATATCCAGATGGAACGATGTCGAGGATTCAAATATGTTCTCGTAGTCGTCTGTGCTCTTTCCCGTTGGACAGAGGCATACCCGGTTTCAGATTACACTGCCCCGACTACTGCCAAACAGTTAGTTCGAGAATTCTTCCCACGGTACGGTTTACCACGTGCTGTCTACTCAGATAACGGCCAGCCGTTCTCATCCGAACTAATGAAACACGTTTCACTTTTGTTAGGCTATCAGTGGAAATTTCACTGTGTCCGACACCCCGAGGCAGCAGGTCTCGTGGAAAGACATAATCAGACCCTGAAAATTAGATTGTCCAAAATATGCAGAGAGAAAGGTGTCGACTGGGTAGTAGCTTTACCCGTTGCACTCTTTTACATGAGAATGGTAGCACACTCTCGAACAGGGCTATCCCCTTATGAGGTGATCTTCGGTAGACCACCAAATATGTGGGGGACGCCTATACCACGCAAAATAACTGATATTGACTGTAATATGCTGACAGATTACTTGGCTTCCTTGATGTCTGCACTACAATCTTGTCGTTCACAGGTAGCTGCAGCCTTTCCCGACAACACCGAGGTGAAACCCCATGACATAATTCCAGGAGATTTAGTTTTAGTGAGGAACTTTGATCGGAAGTCTCAGCTGGATCCTAGGTGGAAGTCGCCTCAACTCGTATTGTTAACGACGAGGACAGCCGTGAAGATCGAAGGTCGCAAAGGCTGGATACATTCAAGTCATATCAAGAAATTTTATGGACTACCGTCAGACGTAAACGACACACCTTGCGTGTCTTCCCCGATTGACTCAAAACTTCCTTTGGTTGAACTGAATAGCCAGGAACAATACAAACTAAAACTTAGGTCTAACAAGTCAGGCAATTTGATTGTTTAAGTCCTCTCCAAGGTGAATCGGTCGAATTTGTCTCTGACATGTACTCCTTAGACCTGTGTAGAGAAAGAAATAGAAGGATAAAGCTGAAACGACATGCGTACTGTAAATCACTGCGTAGTCATTGCACAGTGACGTTATTAATTTTGTTTTTCTTAAGTCTTTTAATAATTACTGCAAGTATATTGTTGCACATATATTATCCTATTTCTAGACATGTTTATAATGTTACTGCTGAACATTCTTTTAGTGAATTACCTCCGCATGAATTGTCTTATAGATTTGCGCTGCGCAATAACACGTTTATTAGTATGTTACATCATTCCCATCAGGTTAGCAATGCTACAAATTGTTGGATATGTGGCCGACTCCCTCCCTATCAGAACTATAAAGGAATACTACCTCTCTTTCCATAGCCGTTCACACACAATGGATCCTGTGGAGCATGGTTTAGTTTAATTAATTCCCTAGATTCGAATTCTGCAGGTTACCAGAATAACTGGGTATGGGGAAATCTGAACTTAGGTTTACTTAAAGTCTGCTACCCTAACAAGGAGGGACTTCCCAAAAGAACAGGAACTGATCTAGAAAATGAAGTGTATGGATTAGGTAATTTTACGCTTAATCTCATGATCCTGAATGTCGAATCCGAAGCTACTCCAATTTTGCCCACCATGTCAGTATTTCCAGTTAAAGGTGAATTATGTGTAAGAAAGAATGGTTCCATACATATGGGCCATAGTAGATGCACCACTGTAATAGAATTTAGTGATCAAGGCAAGTCTACATTTAGAGCTTCCCGCCATTCCTACTTCATATGTGGTCAGACGGCATATATACGTTTGCCACTAGATTGGGATGGTACCTGCTACATCGGATTCCTTTTGCCACCTGTTTTCCTAGCTCCTCCTGATTATCATAGAAATACTCATTTAGTACACAATAGAGAAAGGAGAGATCTCCCAATAGTCGATTACACTGAGACAGCATGGGAAAAATACACAGATTTCAATAAAGGTCTCTTTCCCTATATAGGTACAGTTACCAATAGTAAGTTGATACGTAGATTAACCAGAACCCTTGAAGCAGTAGTGAATGAAACTATTTCCGCCTTAGGCAATTTAACAGAAGAGCAGTCTGCTATGCGGATTGTTGTGCTTCAAAATCGTCTTGTCCTTGACGTCATCCTGGCCGATAGGGGCGGAGCTTGTAGGGTCATTGGATCAAGTTGTTGCATTTTCATACCAGAAAATTCGCCATCTGTATATAAAGCCATAACTCGCCTTCATAAGATTGTAAGCCAGATACACCAAAATCCAGGCACCTGGACTTGGTCCGGTTGGTTTTGGAGTGTATTATCTACCTTTGGATGGAAGGTCCTATCCTTCCTAGGTATTGGCTTTCTCATACTATTCAGTTGCTGTCTATGCCTACAATGTGGACCAGCGATTTGTGGTCTGTGTGCCACATCGTGTATTCCACCACCAAGATTTCATTCACCACAGAAGAAAAAAGAAGAACAAATGATGCTATATGAACAGATCGATGGATTGATGAAGATTGATATCTCTTGACGGGCAAGTAGGGGACAAGGAGGGAATGTGGAAATATGGATTTTTCTGGTCAGTTATGTCCCCTATCTTGGACCCCAACGGTTTCATGTATAAATCACAAGTACATGTATGTTCCCTCCAGTTCCAGTTATGAAGACGCAAACACATGTGCGTCCACCGTCAACATGTCCTCTTTCAGATCCGCCATGAATGGGCCGGATATTCCATTCCTAAGTATGAAAGGCCACCGGCCTTATATGGTTCACTTATGCCATTTTACAGTCCAGGAGAGTAGGCCCTGATTCTGCCATCAAGCCTTTTCTTCCCTTCTGCCTCTGAAAGCTCCAGTCCGAGCTCACATCTGTATCCATGAACTTTGTCCTATTCCCTGCGCGGCTAACGGTGCCTGACATCAGCCTGTTGCCTGCCAAAAAACTGTATTTCACCTTCGAAATTATCTGCTCCGCTCCCTACCCAATGCATTCCTGTCTAGTAGTTTAAGTAAACATTCTTCCAGCTACCGAGCAAAAGGCCCGGCTCCTCTGTCTTTATGCAAGTAATTCATAGCCCTATTACTATGGAGGATTTCTGCCCCCGCATCTAGTGTAGACACTTAGACGCTTGTACACGCACTAACAGTCAGTATAGTCAGTATAGAATAAGATTCCACTCTAAGAGACCTCTCTTTTGGATAACATAGTTCTTTAAACATAGGATATTAGATATGATTTGGGATTAGGTTGACTTGACCCTCTAGACTTCTGTCGCCACATGTAGAGCTAAATGTCAAGTCCCCTTCACCCCCTAGTTGCACGTCAATCACACGTCATGCTGCTGCGCGCGCATTTCTGCCAAGTATTTCTGCTGACATTGCGAAATTCTTTCATGGAACCACCCTATTATGACATCATATCTGATGACGTTCTCTAGTTACGCCCAGTTACACCCACTTTTGCTACGCATGTATGTTTTATCTTTACTATCAATTGTTACGCCTCCTGCATTTGCCTCACTGTAATGCCTATTGTATAAAAATGATTACTTATCAATAAAGTACGGTCTTCACTTCCTGAACCTTCGTGGTGATGGAATATGGAGCTCATCAATTTAAATTGTTTTGGAATAAAGCCCGTTCCGAACCTCTAATACCACGGATTCTGCCTCTTATTTTACTGAGCTATTGTTATAGATTTTCCGCATCAAATTAAGTTCCGGTAATTAAATTATTTACCACAAAACACTTCCAATGGTTAATACCGATACATTTCCGTGTTATGCAGATTCCACTGCAAGATTTACTCAACACACGTTAAAGACGGCTTCCCAGACCTGCGAGTCTTACAGACAGAAAGGCTGCAGTCCCATTTTCCACCATCTGCACTTCTCAGTCAGTGTTCCATCAACAGCAGCTTCTAGAGAACAAAACTACAAAGGGACTTCTCTGTGCATGTAGTTATCCCGTATGCACACTGCGGACATGGTGCCTGATGCAAGGCAGTCCAAGGGCTGGGCATCAGTCACAGGCCCTGCCGACGGCAGACACGAAGAGCAGAAGAAGGTAGAACCACGCTGACCAGAAGAGGGTCTTGGAATCATTATATTCCTTTAGGAGACTCCTATTCCTGAAGTAGGTCATGCGTTCCTCAGGCACCGTGAATATATTCCTAAATTAGGCACGCCTCTTCCCGCTCTCCATCACTGTGATACAACGAAGAGCGTCACTGCCTCGTCCAGTGCCATGTTCTGTGTCTGGCACCTATTGCCAATCAGAGGTCACCTCTTATTTGTCTCAGCTGTCGAAGTATTAACTGCAGTTCAGCAGTGGACAGCGCATGGATGGCACAATGTGCAATAAGGAGCTGCCTCGCTTAGTAACTTAAATATCTTTGGTAACAGAAAAACTCTTCCCCGTCAGACTGCTGTGGTTACCCAAGAAGCTTAGACCAGAAAAGAAGTGAGCCACCACTCCATTAAAACGCATGCAGCAGGTTGTTTCCACCTGTGTTACCACCCTTTGCAACTAACTGCACTCCCAGTAACACTCACAACAACGTTCACCGGTTAAGCAGGGAACTGGCAATAGCCACTGGGCAACCGTCTAATCTAAGAGCAGCGGCCACGGTCAAAGTGACTTACTATGTGTGCAGAAATCCAGACTGGTGCCCTGTGCACTGTGTGCATATTTACAAGAAACACTGTAAGTAGGGAAACCATAGTGTAACCAACTCAAAACATAGCTTTTTAGAGCAAGAAACGCACACTTGACATTGCAGGGATGATCCCTTTATCCGGCCAACTTCTTTTGCAGGCCTGTACCTTGCAAGATCACTGAGCCAGCTCTTAGGCAGTGAAGGATCCGTTGTATTTCGAGAGCTAGCATTCAACAACAGGAGATCGCATAGTAAGGGGTCGCCTGTACAAGGTGGTATGATATACTACACGCAGGAATCAAGACTGCCGTCCTGCTTAAGGCGTGCCTGTGAACAAGACATGTCCGCAATCATATTTGCTTCTATAAGATTTCTGTTACCAACCCACATTGTATCCACCTGTGTGTATCCACCTTCCCAACCATTCTGGTTATCTGAGCTGCCAGGCTGGGCCACTGCCATGTTTCCAGATCCCTACATGCCATCAGGACACCTTGTTTCCAGTCAGGGCTTTAGTTATCGGGCTTGTTAGCGCGATCGGTTCAACAGAGGCAATCAATTGTCATGACTCCCAGAATCACTTGCTTAGTTCAGCCTAAGGCTTGTAACCTTGCAACCCTACCATGCCACAGCACTCTATGCAGCTGAGAATTAGCTTCACAAATACCACTCACTAAACTAAAAAGAAGTACAGTTATTGTTTTTGTTAAAAATAGCCTTTGTTGATGCCATATACATCGGAGAAACAATGCTTGTGCACACTAGTGATTACTGTAGAGAGAATTGGTACCTGAATTACAGAACTTGAAAATCCATAAAAAATATTGTGAACATACACAGTGCGAGGCGATCTTTGATGGTCACATCGCCAGCCACAGCTTAGGAGAATTGTTGCCACAACCACTGCAGTGTTTCCTCCACAGCACTCGAGTGAGGAGGTGAGGAGTGACTGGCCCGTGGACTCTCCCTCTGGAAGGACGACTTTGTTTCATTTTCTGATTCGTGCCAGGGACCAGTTTACATTTTATTTTCGGGTCATGAGAGACCTACAGGGCATACCACAGTGGGAGTAAAAGAAGCACCATGAGAGACTACGGTTGGGTGACTAGAGGAGACAACAGCTGATCAAGGCAAAGAGAGCACAGAGCAGTTTCAGAAACTGAAGTGGTGTGTGGGTGGTGGACGGCACCTTTTTTCCCACCAGTTTCATCACATATCTATAGTTGCTGCATCACCTTCTCCATCAGGTGATTGATTGTTAGGAGGCATTCAATACAGATGAGATCCTTGAGTGCAGTCCATGCATGGAAAGAGACAGTGCAGCATCAAAGTTACATCCTGAAGGATCAGCCAACCTGTTGCTTACACAGTTCTTCCATCCTTGAACACAGAGGGCCGGCAGCATTCTGCTTGCAAAACTAAACAAGCATTGTTTGGAACAAGGTCAGAAATCAGCCACTTGCAGTTTACTCACAGCCAGGCAGGACTGTAACAGTCAAACCAGCCAGAAAGGGCAAAGGGGAAAACAAAGAAACTAAGGGTTGCAACAAATGAAAAAGAACATGGCAGATACCAAAAACAAAAACACATTGCCTTCTATGAACAAAGCAACACACAAGTGTCTGTCTGAATGCAGTAATTATCCAGCACACCAAAAGCCGACCAAATGAAAATTTGGCCTCACGCATCACTTGTTACTTTAAACTCGCTTGTGAGATGCAAGCTTAAAACACGATGAAGTGTGTGACTCACTGCCTCTAGTAAGCCCCTCTGCAGCCATTAACCTCTCCAAGTGACAAGATGCAACCGCCCAGCAATCACACACATAAACTCAATGCACTTCTGAAGAAGTGAGCGGTGCTAGGGCCCATGGACTGAGTGCTAGATATGAACCTCTGAGTAGCTATAGAGTCACCTTTTGGCATTGTTTACTTCCCCACGTGTAAGAATAAAAGCACCAATATAACGTTATTTCACTAAAGGACGTGTTTTGTCATATTTAACCAATAGAGAGCTATTACTACATCAGTGAAGGTTACAAACAACATGTTTCCTTTTGCCCTCCCTGTGGATTCGTGTTTAGTGACTAAGAAATATGTAATTAGATGTGGGCGCTAGCAAGCACAATTCACCCAGCTCATGTTCTACCTGCTCTTGACACATAAATCCTGAATCACCTCCATATTGCCCCAGGCATTCTTGGCACTACTGTTCCACGTGCCTACCCAGATTATTTATAACTGATTTACTTGATACGCCTCAGACACTTCTGCTCTGTTCTGTGGATTCAGTACTTCCACTGCCAAAAACCCCTCTCGTTACTCGTGCGCCTCCCACCCTCTTGATCCAGTCTTAAAACGCGACCTCTATCTACAGATGCATGGTAAGCATTAATTCTGTCGATACATATTAAACAAGTTTCCCTGGCTTCATTGACCCTCCTGCCCTCTGCCTCCACCGCGTCCACCCTCTTGGGATTGTTCAGGATGTGCGGCTGCGTAAACATCACAATGCGCAGAGGCGCCATACCAATTCACGTGCGTAGCCTCAACCAGACCAGCATGAAACTGGTTTCCAAATAACCACAGGACCACAAAAAGAGAGGCCATCTCATGGCATACTCAGTAAAAAGGAACCAACAGGGACACCCCAACCTTCCCACCTATGAATGGTGTTCCATCCCACGGGCAGGATGTCTGCTGCGCTTCTGCTGAACTCAGAAGACTCCATTCACTGAAGAAATGCAATCTAGGGACATAATACAAGTTCCAGTGAGACTGTAGTACCCTGTTTGACAACGTGAGCACACGGTGCCTTAAAGATATAAACCAACCATACTTGAAAACCAATAATGTGCTTCTGGTTTCAGCTCCATCTATGCACTTGGCACTCATGAGGTCCTCAAGGCGCCCATCAGTGGGAGAATCCCCTCTAGGCCCTCCGTTAGCTTCGACCTTCGCTAACCTTGTCAATCCACGAAGCACAGCCCCTGGCTTGTCCAGCAAGCCCTGTCTTGAAACAGAATTTACAAACTGCACCGACATTCGACCTACAAACTGCACCCACTGCACCCTCCATTCTAAAGCCCAATTATGCACAGAAACAGCCGATAACACATTTGAATAAATAATAAACAGCAATGGATTATTTTCTACCCGGTTGTCTGTACTCTGCACCTGCACATTGCTTCATAGGTTCTCAACGAAACAGCAGCAATGGTTCTCAAAAGAGAAAAGTTTGAAAAAATATTCTGTTGCATGGTTCTCTCAAAAACTTAACTAAAAGGGAAAAATAAAAAATTTGAAAGAATCGGGAGACAAAGACTGTGACCCCCAACTTGAACACTCTCAAACAGGCCAGAAAAGCATACATAAAAAATACTTAAGGCCTTCCAGTAAGAATTAGAAGAAGCAAAAATCAGATCAAAAAATATTATTTGACATGGCGAACTAAAACGCTAAATGTAAAACAACCTCTGACCACAACAAACACGGCAAATTCACCAACTTCTTAATGGACAAGGCGCAAATAATATCCAAATAACTCAGTCTAATACCCCAGCTCCAATCTAAAGCTGAAATCTGTGATATAACGAGACTCCTTTTTACCCATTTCACGAATAACTAACTCCCAGATAAAAAGCATAAAACCCTGCAACCTTCTCCCCATGATAAAGAGCCTGTTCCAGCTTCCTTAACTGAATCTCTAGCACACATACATCTCCTTGCTATGCATGCTTTGCATTAGAAGATCATATGGTGAATACCAGATCCTAAATCTGGTTAATCACTGCAATGTTGTAGTAACAGAGCGAACACAAGTTGTTTTCCACTGTTGCTACAAGGTTAAAGAGGATTTTTTGAAAGGGCTCCCAGGGAGCCCACTGGTGTAGTTCTGACTCTACACAGCTTTGGTAGGGGATGAGGTGGGTGGACACAGAGGGTGGTGGGGGCAGTTGTAGGAGGCCAGGTATTATTGTATTTTATTTTTACAAGTGAAAAGGGGACGATAGGCCATGTTATGTACGTTACTCCCCTGCCCCGGAGTAGCAGTTGAAAGCACTGAAAGATGATCTGGATCAGCCATTCATAACATGGCATTTAAAATAGATAACAGTGAATAACAAGGGCTGTTTGTCACCTCCGGGTTCTGAGTGACATCATAGACACTTCAAGTTTCACTCTTATTTCCTTTTTGATGTCACTCAGAACCCCAAGGTGAAAAATATTCGCATTATTCACTGTTATCCATCTTTATAGTGTCTAAATGTAGTAAATTGTCCACAGGAAGAAGAAACATTTAGGGCCTCATTTAGAACACAGGGAGGGTTACGCCGTCACAATGGTGACAGATATCCCGTCCGCCAAAACCTTAATCCCATAATGGTGATGGAGTAACCCGTCCGGCGAGTTCTAAATCAGGTCCTTAGTTACTGCCAAAAAGGCCAAGTCAAGCACCTACGCATTCTTCAGAAAATAAGAGCTTAAATTCAAGCCAGCAAATAGGCATCCTCTCCTCAGCAAAACACTGGCGAGTGTGGTCAACAAACAACAAAAAGATCACATGAAGAATACTAACTTGCTAGACCCAAACCAGTCTGCTTTAGAGAAGGGTGCAAAACTGAGATGGCAACCCTATCAGTTAAAGATAATATATTTAAGATATTACAAAAAGAAGAATCCTGCCTACTAGTTCTCCTTGCCCTCACAGCAGCCTTTGACATGGTTGACGACAAGACCCTACTCAAATTCTCACAATAAATATAGGAATGGATGTCGCTGTTCTGAAATGGTTAAGATTTTACATAAAAAAACAGACCATCTACAATTAAAATAGATCACTCCTCCGATTCAACTGACCACAGTATATCACAACATTCTATACTAGCCCTACGCTGTTATAACCTTTATGTAGAACCACACAATGAGGCAATCAGAAAAGCGGACCTAAACATAAGCTACCAACACTCCGCTCTGCCCCAAGAACTGCTGGGAAAACGATGATAACTCAAAGACAGGTCTTGCATCTAAGACCACGTTGTGTAAGCACTTCCTAAAGGTCAGTTCTGACAAAACTGAGTGCTTCCTCATTATCTCCAAATGACAAACTGACACCTGTCCCCACATGGAGGTGAAACTCTTACTCTTTAGGAACTAGACCACTGTTAGTGAGTAAAGTCAAGTTCTTAAGCCTTACACTGGAAAACAAACTTTTGTTAATAGAATACATCAACATCGCAATGGCAATTACACTCCATCCACAACTTGAAATACTTGATCTCAGAACAACATCTACAAACTAACATCCAGCACTAAGCCTCCCTCGGATTGAACTGTGGTACAGCCTTCCTCACTAAACTGCCCAAATCAAGATTACTTTCCCCAAAAAAACTGCACTAAACTTTACAGTGGGGCAAATCACTAACCGAAAAATCAGTGTGTATCTCACAAGTCCTGCGAATCCTAAAGTGGCTAAACATCGACAAACAATGCGTATGAAGGAAGGCATGCATAGCATAAAAGGCTCCACACAACAGCCTCCCACGCTTTTCAGCACAATAAATCTAGAAATTCCACCAAATGGGGATTAGTTAGGCAGTATTCAAGTGACATCATGGCACGTAGACGCAGCATCACTGGAAGTGGCATCACAACTCATGACCTCAAAGGAAGTGACATGACAAGAAGGGACATCAGCTCTTATGTCCACACACTTATGTTTAGCGGGTCTACCATGAGTACATTTCAATGCATTACAATATTTAACAAATGAGATTTTGTGTTGAGGTTGTGCCAAAAAAGTAACGCAACCCCAACGCAAAATCTGAGCCTTAAGCTGTGCATTTATCTTTTAAAACAAGCCACAAAGAAATTGGCAACAAGGAGAAATGTGGCAGTAAATCTGTTCTGCATAATTGGTTGCAAAGTCTGCATTTTAAAATATCTTACGGGGGTAACGCACTTACAGAGATCTTTGTGTGCCCACTAAATCTCAGGGAAAAATAATGGTAAGATAACTCTGGAGGATAACGTATTTGCTGGGGAGATTTGTATGTTGTCTAGTCCCAGTTTTTAATCAAAATAGCACACAGAAATAATAGGTCTCCTGCAAAGCACATCATGTAACATGCAGATGACAGAGTTTTTAATTTATGGAAATAGATAAGGGGGTTACTTCTTTTAACATAAAGATCCTTTTGTTACAGTTCATAGATTGTAATCCTTCTAATGTAGCACAGCGAGCTATGAAGGAAATTCGACTCATGATCCTTGTAACCCTCACTGTCTTATGTAGCACAACCTGTACATTGATTTACAGAGAAATAATTTATTGTCAAAGTATAATGTATACAGGTGATGAAAAGCGCTCTGACACCCTGCATTGGGATGAGTAGCACTATGGCACTATAAAAGAAATAAAATAGTGGTATTTAAAAAATTTTTTGTATAAATACTCAGGCAGACCAACACATCTGACATTCTTACAGCACATGAATACTCGTATATACAGGGACTGAAAAATGTCAATGCCATGCCTCTTCTAAGTACTTGTGAAGTAATAACTAACTGTGTGCCTTTGTTTACCCTCCAATGTATTTGCATCTATGCTTGAGGCTCCAGATAGCTCCCAGCCAAGGCCACTCCAACAAACAGAGGCCTGATGGGTCCTTAACTTTGCCCTTTATTTTGGGCCCAGCTGGGATTTAAAATTACAAAGGTCCTCGCCTACAAGTTGATGCTCAGAACAAAGAAGGCGAGGTGCAGGCAGCGCTGAATATGTGTGTCCCTGTGTCTGAAATTACACCAGGACAAGTTAATCATATTTCTGAAGGGCCCAACGTCTTGGCAGGGTAGGCGTGTGCACCGTACAAAAAGAGTGGAGAGACGCCGTCTACCCGCGTGTACCCTCGACTTGTGCCCCGAGTTTAATAGAGCCGGAAGGATGGCACAGTGGGTAGAACCCTCGCTGAAATATGGGGTGATCTCAAGGTCACAAGTTCGACTGCCGACAAGGAGTACTCGGCCTACCCTCCTTCCAAGGTTGTTCAATGGTGTACCATAAATTGGGCAATTGTACCTTCTTGTTTTTAAAGCACCTAGAAATGGCAGGAATACCGAATGAAGCGCTATATAAACAGGTAATATACTTATTATAAGAGTAGGAACGGACCACTATTCCCCAAACACTATGTTTTGAACATTTTCATCTCACTTATATGGCCTAATAGTATGCTAGGCAATGACAGCTGTTTTTGTTTCTGGGAGTGAAAGCGAGCGTAAATAGCTTTAAAGGACGAGAATGTCTTGTTTCCTCAAACAAAATCATGTTCTTTACAGTTACCGTGGACTATTAAAATACAATCTGCCAACACTTGCCTTATGTTTTGTCTAGAGACCTTTTTGTGTTTACATGTTCTTTGTTATAATGTCATCACAGTGCTCCATCCATTCGACCTCTACCTTTGTTAATGTTTTCGCTGCTTCCAGTTTGCAGACATGCTTTGGACTTTCCACAATGAAACCCTAAAGGTGAAATCCTAAGATAAACAGGTAACTGTTGCCTCACATTTTTTGGTCTACCATTCAGGTCTCACTGCGTATCAATTGGCAATTCTATACCCGCCTCGTGTGCAACAATTTCCAATCATGACCCGCCTAATGACGTCACCAATCCTCTGACGCAGGCAAGATTGCTTTAAACTTCTGTCACTTTAAGGCAGGTTCACCTCCGTTAGAGTAAGGCAGGGGCCGGCATCGGACATGCCGCATGTATAGCGGTCGTGCCGGCTCCCCCGATGACGTCAGAGGGAGGCGGGCTGGACTGCGCGCGTTCGTGAAGCGGCGGCCTTGCCTCACTCCAGGATTGGCTAGTCTGCGTGTGACCCGGAAGTGATGGGAATCACTTCCGGGGCATGCATAGGCCAAACACCGGCGAGCCGGATAGAACCGGCTCCCGGCGCCAAATTTGAAGAATAGCTGGGGAGCGGTGCAAGAGCAGCCTATTTGCTCGCCGCCCCCACAGCGCAGCTTCCACGAAACAGAGCAGCCCCGGCCTTGTTAGGAGGCCTAATCAATTTCTTGATCAAGGTCATGATTGGTGAGCTTAAATTTAAGGTCCTTAGCGGGCGGCCCCATTCTTTAATGGGGACGCCCAAAGGGGAAGGACAAGTGGTCTCTCATGGAACTCCAGGGGCAGTTATAGCCGGTTGGCTGGAAGGGTGCGGGGAGTTACGCTTTCCAGTAGGCTGGTTGGCCACCCCGCATGCGCACAAGGGCGCAAGTAAACTGCGCATAACTGCAAGAGCACCTTATGGAGATAATCTGCGGGGCGTAGGGGGTGCTCGGGGCGGGGGGGGGGGGAAGTACCCTCCCAGTGAACGGGCCCACTTGCGCATGCGCACTCTGGTTGGAGTGCGGGCATAGTTTGATCAGGATCTGGGGCCAGTCATTGACCTTGCCATAGGCTCAAAAAGGGATACGCAGAAAGATAAATGTTATTTGTTGTTGAATGCTTAGTCTAGGATAGGAATGTCTATGTATTAGAAATATGTTAAGGATAGCAAACAAGACATATGTACCTATCAATATTATAGACTGGACTTTCTGCGTATTGTGTACATAATGGATATATAAATGTTTTGAATATTAATTTTGCAATAAATACGGCCGGGGTTAATGACTCCCTAATCCAAAAAGCCCTTGTGTTAATTGAGTCGACGCCCGAAGGGCAGATGGGAGGTGGGCAAGCAGCTTAGTTTGGCACTGGAAAGAGGGGCCGTGGCATTGGGGTTTGAATCATTAGGAAGAGGGGAGGTCTAGGCCGTACCGGGCCATATTAGCAGAGCTACGGATGCTCACTGCGGACAAACACAGGTGTGGAGTGACCTGACACAACCAGATGCGTGCTTGAAGAGCCCAGTGCATGTACAAGGCACAAGTGGGTCTGCTCGCCTTCAGTATGTAGAGATGGAGTCAGAATGACTCGAGCTGGCACTCGCGTCCAAAATCGACTGAAAACAAAAAAAAGATTACATTTAAAATGCATTTTTATAAAAGTTTTGACAATTTCTTTAGGAAAAGGGGTATGATATCGACAATCAAAACTTGTATTCAGGTACACACCCTAAAAACTACTTCGAATGCTATGTACAAGACTGTATTGAAGTTACAAAGACAATATGTTTTCCTTGAGCACTCTGTGTAAATGGTCTGATTTCCAAGTGCCCTCTTTGGATGTCTTTGCTAAGTTTGAATTCGTTTTCCCTTCACATTTCCATGAGTGTACCACTTTAGACTTGTATGGAATTTCTCCAGGTAGACGTGTATGGGCCTTTTCACCAACTAGGCTTATATCGGCTTTGTACTGACTTCTAGTTCTATTGGCATTTACCTAAACTAGAAATTCTCAAACTATCCAGTCATTTATAGATGTAACTTTGTTGAGAATTTCAATCTTTTGCAACATATAGGTCTTTAACTGACATCTACATTTTCTATGATCCTTTAAAGCTCGGAGTTTTGAATCTGAGGGTGGTCAACCAAGCACAATGGATGCTTTCTGAACCTTGGTGCTAGAGTCTTCCATGAAGCCCCTAGCTGCAATGTTCTTAAGAGCACATATTGCAGACCCCTAATGTTCATATGCATCTAAATAGGCATTCAACATTCGTACTCCTAGGGCCATTCGAAAGGGCAACACATGGATCAAGAGAACTTCTGAAAGTGATTGGGAAGAACAGAGTTTAACAAACAAAGATCTCAGGTAGTGGCAGAAAATATGATCGCACAACAATTGGATCAAGTGTAGAGAGTGCTTAACTTGCAAAAGAAGAAGTACCAGGGTCAAATCCTTCTCAGAAGCCCTCCAGTACTACTGCCAAATGTTGTGGTTTCCAAGTACCACAGCTTGAATTCACCTCTTTCTTGTTTCTTCCACCAACATACTCTTGCAGCCTCCTTTCCATCCCTGCGTTCTCCTTTTGGTACAGTTTTTCAGTCCTTCTTTGCTTCCTCCTTTGCTTCGCTTATACGCCTTGCTCCGGGTCAAAGTCTGATGATTAAAAATAAGTCCTGGTCCCCAAAAAAGAGTGCCGATGGGCCTCACCTGCAACTACTGCCTTAAATTAGGCACTGAGTGTAGAAATATGAAGTGATGTGGTTATGTGTACTGGAGATCAGGTTGGGTATTTAATGATTTAAATATAGAGTTTCATAATTCTGTTCGACCAAGCACACATCTGTCTTCCACATGTCACTGTCTTATTCATTTGGATAACATTGCTTTAATATTTGAAAAGCTAATTGGCTTTCTGACTGTGTTGAAGTATTTGAAATCTTACAGACACATACTCTTATCTAAAGCCACTGCTTCCCCCATCCACAAGCCCATGCAAACACAACAATGTCGAAATTAAACAAGGGCAAGCCATCCACACTCAAAATCTTATTAATGCCAAGACTGCCCACACATGGCACAAAACTCCTTGAACAAGCACTACATTACAATGTATCCTGATAAATGTGAGGTCAGCCGAAGCATACCTGCTGACCTCATTACTCACACCAGAGGCCTGCTCTTTATCACTGACATTTAGTTTTCTTCTACCTCCCTATGACATTTGGCTCCTCTGATACAAAGTCCATCAGCAACAAACCCTCTGACACGTGCTTCGCAATGGAACTCAACACCAGAAATATGTCAACAAGAAAGCTAGAAAAAATATGGAGAAAAGTTCATACTTAATGTGCACATCAATCCCTGAAAAACAAAGAAAAATCCAAACACCGAATACTATTTACAAAAGTAAAATACTACATAAAACTTAAAGCTGTGATCTTTCCCAGCGCTCTCTTCCGAACTTTCTGACATTGCAGCAGTCCCACGCAGCAATCTAGAACACCAAACTCACTTTCCACTGCAAACAAAGATGCCAAACTTTTTGCACGGAAATTACAAAAAATCTAACTCAAAACAAATCTCAAATATTAGCTTCCTGTCACTTACAGAAAGGAACCACCCAAAAATAGATTTTTTTCTCCTTCAGATAACTAAACAAACAAGAATGATTTCAGATCATATCCTCCACAAGTTCCTCATCATATACTGATAATTAAATACTAGTAACATCAATAACATACTGCGCCCAAGACTCCACTCCAATAATTCTCAAAATACTCAACCCTTCACAAGAATAAAGCATCTCTATTTCCTCACTAAATTCTGGACATATACATCTGTTATAAAAACTAAAATTAGACACCAGTAACTTACAGATCTAAGATCTGTTTCCAAGCATTCCTTCCTGGCGAAAAGTGGTAAGAAATCAGTTTCAACAAAACTTCTGACTCACTCATCCAACAATAACCTACTACACACAGCTCAAGCTCAATGATGTCTGAAATGCAGCACTGAAATGACAACACGACAATTACTGGTTTACATTTTCTGTATTCTGAACGAAGTGTTCATCAACCTTTCGGTGACATCGGACACAACTGACTAAGAAGGTCGGCTTGAAATCCAGTTATCCAGGGTGGCAATAGAAGATACATTCTTGAAGTGGTTCCAATCCTTATCCACATCAGGATTCAAATTTGTAAAAAAAAGAAAAGAAGTATTCCCACACATCCTCAACACTGCCTCCAAAATGCTGCATGCCACAAGGGTATTATTCTTACATCATATCTATTGAAGCTATACAAGGAACCGCTAGGCATTCCACTTAAAGAAAATGTCACCTGCATTCATCAACAGGATGATGACACCGAGCTGTATCTCAACCCTCTCAAACTTTTCATGAGTGCACTCTATACTCTCACATTGTGCCAGCAGGAGCTACCTAAGGGCGGCACTCTGATGGAGCACCTGCCCTCATCTATAGCTATCATCTCGAGCTGCAATCATGGCGTCGCCATCTCTAAAAACGCCAGACACAAGAAGAAAGACATGCAGAACAAAAGACCCACTTTGTCTTACATCCATCCCCAACTTTCCTGGGAAACCTGACTATCCAGATTCCTGGATGGCCATAAACAGAGACACATGCAGCAGTGAAATAAATGTCTAATATGAGATCTGTATCAACAACTGACACTGCCATTTTAATTGCGAATGCACAAATGATGCACACGTGCTAGTTCAATGATCACGGCTTGTTAGAGAGGAAGCATACAATGCACAAAACACATATTTTACTAGCGTTCTCCAGGCTGGGGTCTGTGCATCTGCACATGATTCCCTCTCCCCCTCTGTTAGAAGAGAACAAAGCACAGGATCTGGGTCTCCTGAGTTTCACGACCCTTCCACAGCAAAGGCACTGATGCTCGGTCTTTTTGACGCTCTCACATCAAGTTTTTTTTTTCTGTACATGCTTATATCAACAGAGGAACGTGGAGGCTGATGATCACATTTATTGCACTAGCCTGTCTGAAACCAGGAAAAATAAAGTTCTTCTGGGGACAATTCGTGGCTTCCATCTGCTTTTTATGGTAGAGTGCGCAGCATTGGGCAGATGTGCACGACGAAACTGACGACTCATCAATGAAACGGTTAGCTCATCCTGCCATGTATGAACACCAAGGGGGAAATCCAACTGGATGGTGCACACATAAAGTGCATTAAAGCTGCCAGCAGCAAGCGATCAAGAGACAGACACCAATCCGTTCATGCGTGAGGGCCAGTCAGGAGGAAACAAAAGCATGCTGATGTGTGCCGGGCTTTGAGAGGGGTCACTGCAACAGACAGAAGAAGGGACAGGACCACTGATGAACTAACGCCACGGGCACAGATGCCAACATCTGAGATAACCCAACAAAAAGACCTAAGAGTAGAAATTACGTTTGCCCGTTGAGTTGCCCTGCAGTTCGGCTTATCTTAGGAACAGGGCAGCCAAAAAGGATGATAATGAGCAATGTTGTTCACTAGGCAGCGGGGGATGATAGTGTTGGGGATGATCAGAAGGCACAAAGACTGGACTTTTGTCCTTTGTGGAATCTCACATCCTCGAGAACTGCAAAGTACAACGCTCAATGGAGCTTTAATGAAATGCAACGATTGATGCAACCATCACTGTCTTGAATATTTGACTCCCTTCCTAGCTTTCACAATATAGTGTCCTGAAGATCCCCCTCCCCGCATGTATGATTCAATTATCGACCCACACTTACCAGACACCACAACCGTCAAAAGGCGCGGTCCCATTCTTTGAAACATACCTTGTATTGGAGACCAACCCATTCCTCACTGCCCCCAATTCTGTCAGATAAGGTATTCATTGTATAGAAACCAAGAGTCCTGGTTTCACCACCGCCCGCCTTGCCCACCACTATTGACACTTCTTTCAGAGAAGGCATGAGGAGGATTCTTTTAAACTACCAGAAGAAACTCTCTGTTTGTCCCTAATTTCAGAAGTACGTTCTCAAAGAAGTCGCACTAACTACAAACATTTCCGCACCTACTAAAATACTCTGGAAATTCGCTAAACACGCCATTCAAATATCTGCTGCCGTGCAGATTACCACATGCACAAACTGCAGAGAAAAACCATCTTTCCTGCACATACAAGAACCTTGAGCAGGATCTCACAGACAAAACTGCACACACAAAATGAAGAGAATACTTCAAATACCAGTTGATCACCTTTCTGCGATCAGACTTGCTGAAGTCATGGCATTAAGCCCAATGTGAAGCCTCAACTCGGACGAGAGGTCCCTAGTATTTACGGTGTCGAGGACAAAAGTCCGGAAAAGTCCTCTTGAGAAATATCCAAGGGCTTGACTGGAACCACAAACAGGAAGGAAGTACCAAAACCCGCCGCATAGTTGGTGATCCATTTCACTGTTGCATCAACAAGATCTTGAGATTCAATCCTGAGAGCAGTGCATGAAATGTCAAATACATCCAGCACTTCGCACTAAGACAAAATGGAGTAAACGTGGCCCTGAAACAGCAGTCCGTTCCAAATACTAAAGACGTGCGCGCACTCACAGGCTCAGAACGTAAGCAGGAATGGATCAGAAGAACAGGAAACGAGAACTCAATTACCAAATGCACAAACCCCACCTCCACGTGCACAGGTCCAATATTCACAAATGGGACACCTGAAATTGCAGAGGACGGTGGCATACATGTTACACAACCATTCTCCCCATGAATGTTCGGAATCGACATTTGCTTGGCTTCTGTGTACGCATGCAACCGCACAGACCTTGCAAAGGAATCGGTGGTGGACTCATGCAAGCGACCAGAGGCTTTGCAATCTGTAGTCACATTTCCGTATTACTAGACCTTGGGGGTTACAGAGTGAAATCTGTCTTGAGTTCAAAGTAATCCAGTGTACATTAGCACTGGATACCAATATTCATTGGTCTTTCCTTGGTCACGGCCCTTCACAGGCAGGGATGAATTTTGTGCAGATTGGGCAACATATGTACTTGCACAAATGCTCTGTGGATGTACCCCTGAAGATACAAACCATGGCATGTCCAACAACTACCTGCCGTGCCGCAACTCAGCTGAGCCTGAACAGGCACAAGGGGAGGGGCCATGGGGGCTTGTTCCAGTTCCTGTATTTCAGATGGAAGTTTGAGACACATTTTCATCAAACCCAAAGCTACTGAATTTCACTGAACTTGTCAGATCAAAGGGACCACGAACATCGACTTCAATGTAGCAATTTTATGCACGACTGACAAGGGAAATGTTCAAACTGGTGTGAATTAGGAGGGCTTGTATCTGAGATGGAACACCCGAGGCGCAGAGCAGCCTGAAAGATGTTTCCACTGTGCTGCAACTTCAGCAGATTATCATAAAGTGTACACAAAATAGACATTCATCCCCCAAAATGTTAAGCTGACTATTTTAGTCCAGTGAAGGTACAAAGAGGCCGGGGCGTGGGGTCAGTAAACCATCACCGGGCATAGTTTCTGTGCACAAGTGCTGTCCCAGCAGCAGTCACATAATAGGCCAATGACCACATCTCACAAACACCGCAGCCTCTCACACATCCACTGCACCCTGGTGAGAAGGATTTACACTTTCCCAAGCCCCCAATCATGGGCCATATCTACCACTGTCGACAAAGCCAGTCCCAAGCAAAGTCTTCCTAAAACGCCACAGGCATGTCCGACTCACCGCCACATTCTGTCAGAGTGCCATAAGGAAACCTTAAGGGGCCCCCTGCAAGGAATGATGAGAGGGGCCCTCGCGATATCATACCCTAGAGCTGACTAGCTGAGCAGGCCCCCCTTTATGTATGGAAGACTGGGGTACCCCCACACCGTTGGGGCTGCCCTTTATGCCACTGTTCTGTCACTAGCCTGCAGTCCTTGGGCATGTGTGTTTCGCCTGTGGATGAGGACGCCCCACTCTACGGCATCAGAATGGGTCCTCAGGCATGTATGCGAATGTCCTACCTTCCCACATGGCTGGGAAGTAGGCTGCACAGCTTTCTGGCGGGGTAACAAGTCCAACTGAGAGAACAGCTTTTGGAACTAAACTACCAGTGGCATAATGCAAAAAGATGGGACACCCCTGTGGAATATTATGAAGGCCCCCTTAGTCTTCCATACCTCAGAAATACTCCTTGCCCGTGGTTTGAATAGGCGGCTCCCCTGAAGGGTTGGGGCCCAGTGCTATGCCCCTGTAGACTCCTGCTTATTGGCACCACTTGGTGGCCCCATTAAGAATGAAATGGTTGCTGAAGCCACTGGCCGGGTAGTCTGCAAGAGCCTGCCAGGGTCAGTCCTTAATTGCTGCCGACTGACAACCTCTGCCACAGGCCTTCACCCAGGTGCTAACAGAAACCCCACTGTTATCACCGTGTGTGCCATTCTAAGCCCCTCTTCAGTGTCAGTGGTACAGGTGTTTGCAGGTAAACAAGGTGACGTGGAATCATCGAGAACATCACTGTGTCCACCATCACATTTTGGGTTGTGGTCCAAGTTTCTGTAACTGCTACTCTGTAACTCTTCTTGCTGCAGGATTTACCCCACTGCATGGTTGTACAGCATATGTGACGTTTGTATCAATGTGCCCCCTGTGATAAACGTGCCTTTAGTTGGATGTTGCGTAACATTTCTCCGCAGGGTAGGTTTAGTAGCAGCACATTCCAGTCTCTGTCCCCCACCACCACATCACTATTAGCAACACTGTCCGCATCAATCTCAGACACCCCCCTCCAGCCTGCCGCTACCTTGACTTACTTTCCTCAGTGACTATACGATGACGAAGCAGGTAAACCGGAGAGCTTTGTCGCTGGCAGGCACAGTGCACATCATCTGGGGGAAATAGCTCTTGGCGCTACTTTCTATGTTCATTTTGTATTTGAATTTATAATCTATTTTTACTGCAGTAGGTACCGAAATTCTTCCTCTCAAAAAACAGAACGAAATAGTTACCGCTGAACGAAAGAGCACCAAACGAGATCTAAGCCAAGGAGTTCTAAAACCACTACTAAATTGGAAGTAAACTTGTTCTGTAGGTATTTCCTGGGGTGGTCCCTAACCAATGGGCTCAACTGATGCCATGAATTATCTATTGCAAAACCTAAGCACTGTGAGCAAAAACTAGAGTGCTGACCCTATGAGATTACCCAAACTCACTCATTTCTAGTCAGATTAAATTATACGATTTGCAATTAACTAAACAAAATGTGTTTAGGTGATGAAGCATGTGAATCTTAAAAACACGCTCTAAAACGATTAAATTAAGTATTTCGAAATGATTTTAAATAGTTACAGTGACAAAGTATTGCAGTCAGTAATAGAGAAATACTTAAAACGACATCTGACAAAATGCCCCAAAGTCAAGGGGCATTGAAGGGAAGGGAGAAGGTGTAAGCAGTAAAGAATGGAGACCCAGTGAGGCTCGGCACCTCGGAACCGTCCTCACAAGGTGGAAGGGACGGCTGCATAGCGAGATACCTGGAATTTGGAAGGCCTGTCTTCCCTACACCCTCGCCTCTAAACCTCTAGGTATATCTTTACTGTATGATGTAAGCATTTGTTTATTGGTGTGTATTGTATCCGGTTTATACGCCACTGAGAAATGTAATGTTTAATATCACCTAAGGGATAATCATGCAAGACATATTTCCTCCTGGAATGAGGTACACTTGTGTGATTTCGGTGTTTATCGGTAGTTTACAAATTACAGGGGCATTTCCTGGTGACCAGCGCAGAGCCTTCAACCCCAGTGTAACACTACCCACTTGAACCCTAGGCCACGTCGCCCAGTCTGGATCTGTGCCTTTTGTGGCACATCCAGAAGTGCCTGGGGAGACCATGCGAGGGGTCTCAGTAATCTCTCTTTTTGGTTACTATGGACATGGCAAACACAGATATGAACGTGCACTCAAGCATTAAAACAGGGGTGTAGCTTGGTCGGTAAGACAGGGGGGTTGTAAACTTCAGATTATAATGACGTTACAATATCGTGCAGGGTTAGGGGCCAGTGGAAAGAGGAAGGAATATGAATTTTGAAGGAAACTTAAAACACAGTATTTTGTAAATAACCATGTTTTAAGACCTTCAAAATTGCGTGTATGTGTTTTTGTCTGTGAGATGATTTGAAATTCCCACGTGAATTTCAAGACACCTAACCATAACCGACTGAAAGCTCCTGTACCCAACTATTTATTAGATAATGTATTTATTAGGGGGGGTGTAACACCCCCTGTAGCAAAGCCCCTGCATTAAAACATACCTAGCATAAGACCTTGTTAGTGTAGCCAGATCATTCGTAAACCGCTATGGAGAGAAAATCACTGGATTACTCAACATTTTTACACAAAGAACAGCTATAAAACCAAGGGATACCACCGACTGTGCATTGGCTCTGCACACACTCACCGGCCTGATCTGAAAGGCTCTTGCACACAACATCTTCCTGAAACATTGAGAGGTGAGGACTTAAGACCGTGGCCCATTGAACGTGTTCCCTTCCTGCGCACAGGATATACCTCAAAGACCCCACAGTCTCAGAGGATCTGTGGTAAGCCCTATAACCCACCAGTGCTCACCACTCAGTCACCAGCAGACCTCAAACCTGTCTGCTGAAAGAGCTTCTAGCAGGAAGTCCTTGCTTGTGATCTCTGATGTGTGCAGACCTTAAACAATTGCATGTGGTGTGTGATTCACTGCTCTTTGACGTGCAGTCTGCAAGCGTCGTGCCTGCTTTTACCTGGATACAGGGATCAAAAACATCGTGATCTACAAACAAAAAATATCCTGGAGGACCCCACGTGAGGATTCTCCTCTTCCACTATATACTTAGGCATTGAAGTGAGCTTCTAGGAGGAACCTCAGTGAGAGTGGTACACGACTGTGGATAGGGGAACTGCAGGGTGGTCAGACGTGCATATCCACATGCACGCCATAATGAAATGAAAAAGAATTTGTATAGCGCATTAAACCCAGAGATGTCAAGGCGCTGAGGGACGGCATTTCTGCCGCATTCTAAATATGCCCCGAGACATACTAAGAAGATTAAGTGGAGAAATCCATGTTTTCAAGTGTTTGTTAAAAACGGTCAGTGAATCTGTGACCAGGCAAGATGTTCCATAGTTTGGCCGCAACCACCGAAATGGAACAGCCTCCCCATCTGGCCTTTTGAAATCTGTGAATGATCACCTTATTATGGAAGGAACCCCTGAGAGGCCTGCTAGGCGTGTACCAGCGAAAGAGGGTATTACGTTGGCTGGGTCTCTTCTGTTGCAGGGCAAGGAAGAAAATGCAAAGAGCCTTGAGGGCGATCCTCTGTCTGACTGAAAGCCAGTGGAGAGAGTGGATCCCGTCTCTAGCCAAGAGGCGTCTGGGGATGTTGAGTACAAGGAGAGCAGCCGCATTCTGAATGGCAGCTTATTGAGGCTGGAAGCTTTGATGTTGAGATACAATGAGTTACAATAGTCCAGTCGCGAGGTGACAAGAGCGATAGTAACTGATTGTCGTATCTCCAAGGGAATATATGGGAAGATCTTTCTCAGGTTCCTAATGATGAGAAAGCAGGTGCTTGTGGTCCGGCTGACTTGAGCCTCAAAGCTCAGGGTGTCATCGACAATGACGTTTCTGGCTGACTTATCCAGAGTGGAAAGTGGTCCGCAGTCCACCGGCCATCAGATATTGGACCAGATGGATTCCTAAGAACCAAACACCAAAAACTCAGCCTTGTCAATATTGAGTTTTAAGGTGTTGTCCTTCATCCAATCACTAATGCTAGACATGCAAATACTGAACTTCTCTCCGATACATGTCAGGTCATTAGAGATAGACACGATGATCTGGGTGTCATCTGCATACGACAGTACATGGAACCCAAAAGAGCACACTTGCTCTTCCAGTAGGGCCACATACATGTTAAAAGGGGTCAGGCTCAGGGATGAGGCCTGGGGCATCCCACAGGGAAGACTGAAGGCTTCCGTCCTGAAAACCCCCACAGCTGACAATTTGAACTCTGTTGGTCAGAAAAGAATGGAGGAGCCTCAAGGCAGCATTGTACACACCAACTTGCTGAAGATGTTGCACCATTCGTGCAAGTGAGATGGTGTCAAACATGCAGACATGTCTAGCATCCCCAAGATGGCCGCCACCCCCCCCCCGTCCACCTGGCAACGGATACTATCTGTATCTGTCGTAGGATCGGAAAGAAGCTTGCAAGGGTGTTGTACTGTAATTTACCCCAGTCCAGGTAAGGACAGGATATGCATAATAGCTATTTACTAGTTTAAAGAAGAGGCATCAATTATGTGTACCTGAGTAGCTGAACATTGGTACGATATTTAGCAAACCCAATAAAGATATTCTGGGCACCAAAAATGTATCAGATGTGATAAACAGTGGCAGGTATAAGTTTTACCAGGATCTTGGGGAATAACATACAGATTTTGGTTCTTACTGCACCAAAATCTGCATGTTCTTTTTCGCCGATCTTTTTCTCCAGCAGCACATCTTGGCAGGTTTGACATGCCGATATTTACCTGTAGAAAAGTATAAGTGGTAGGAAAGCTCATTCGTAACTGCAGCACCCTTGGAAAGATGGTCTGCACCAGTGCTGCGATCTAACGCAGCACTCGAAATCGAGGCCCATATATTTTCTGTCAATGATGGTAAAATACTGTCATATAATTGGATTCCTTCTACTATTAATTACAAGAGAGCGTGAGTTCTCCCGAAGGAACAATTTCCTGATGCCACTATTTTATTTGGGGTCGAAATCTGAGAATGTGAAAGTAAGTTTGATCTAGTCTAGTCTGATCCAGGGTCTAGTCAGCCCTCACCCATCCCCATGTGTCGGCTTCTAGATGCCGGGTCGTGTCGCGTGCGTTCAGTCCAGTCAGGATTGATGGTATTTTCCAGGTGTGGTAAATAACCAACCCTAGTCATCATAACGTTTATTGAAAGCCTTAGTGGCACACACCAGAATTTCCATCTTATAAGTTCCATACAGAATGGAACACACATTACAACACAGACACCTTCTTTTATAGACTTATTAATTACGACCCAACATTTTCCACCCTGGAACTGAAAAAGTCTTTTTGCGATTGTATTCCACTCCACCTGCAGCTCTTTGTTAAAATAAATAACGCCGAGGGCTGAGGTCCCCAGGAGCACAAAATGGTCGCGAAGTTGTGGGGCTCACAGGCGATCCCAATTCTGCCAGCCATGTTCTGCCCCGGGGTATGGCCTTGAGTCCTCCAGAGTGGTTCCTTATCTGCTGAAGGAGTTGAGAGCCTGTTGTGATGGGTGGCTCTACCTACAGAGCCGTGCTCTGAAGAAAATAGCTGTATTTTCACCCCACAGCGGCCTACTTTCAGGCCATGGGATAGTTTCCTTTTAAAGATGGCTGAACTGCACAGCTTTCCCTCGTACAGAAACTAAAGTACAAAAATGCAGCACAATTTTAATATACAACAGACAAGTGTGCACAATGAGACACTACCTCGGAACAGGATTGGACAATGATTGAAGTGCGCCTGTGCAACACGTCACATCTGCTGCAAATGCACAAGGTGCACGCGCCTTGTCAAGAACTGAGGCGGCGGCAGCTGGCACGCTGGAGTTGTGAGAGAGCTGAAATCATTTCCCAAACACTATCGACCAATCAAAGGACAGCCTGAGACCTGGAAAGGAGGGCTCTTCTGTCTGAGAGGGTTCCCTCAAATGCACAGGGCCCGCCTCTCTTCTGCCTTGGAATGGGCATGCTGGACTTGGCAGTGCCATGTCACCTGCTTCTCACCCAGGGCCAGAGTCTCGATCTGCGTCCTACAGAAAAGGGCGATTCTTGAGTGCTCGCTGCTCCATGGCAAAGTGGAAACTTCCATGGAAAATTTCTAGGAGCAATGTGTAACCTAGCATGGTGGTGTGGAGGCTAATGTGAGTTTTCAAACCAATCTGAGGCTGGTATGGGAATGTACAAACTGTGAAGTCAAGTTACTGTGGGCAACAACAAAAAACTAGCATGGTGATGTGCACTTTACATTGGCACTTTGTGAAGTAGCGTGGCATTCTGGACACTGGACAGACATTTTTCTGACTGAAATCTTAAGTGGGGTTTTCTATAGTGAAAAAAGTCCACATTCTTAATATAAGAAATTATTTCAAAATCCGAGTTAAATAGAGCACTTTTCGAAACTCTGTAACACGCTATTTAGACAGGCCTGCCGTTGAAGCATTCTAGCTGTCCAATGCCCCAAATGGTAAGCCATTTTCACATTTTCAGTAAATTCTTACTCTTGCAAGGGTATATTTTTGCTGAAAAGCGAAGTTCAATGACAAACAGGGATTCCTCCATCACGTTTAAAGGTAATTTAAGAGAAGAAAAAAAATCAATCGCATTCAGCCAGGTTTCCAATTTCACTCCTATTTTCCAGTTTTTATTCTTTTCAAACATTTAATGATGTGAAAATCGCAGAAGCCCTTTGCCCTGCGACCATCAGAAACAACTGGAAATTATAAACACCACTCCCGGACTTCACAGCGCGAGCTCTGGTAATAGGCAAACTATTTTAGCGCGGGGAAATAAAACCTTCAAAACGGCCCATTCCTTAAGCACTCGTGCTCAGTGCGCAGGTTGGGCGCGAGGCGGCTTCATTAAAAACCTAATGTGTTTCTGTCGTGCTGTCATATTGGTTTCATTAATTTAGTTAAAGGGCTCGCGGTCGGAAGTGTCTCGGTGTGCCTTCATTAACCAGTCTATCCTCGCGAGGGCCAGAAATTGTTGGTCTCATCTGTAGGAGACAGTGGAGAAATTGCTAATCAATTTCAAATGTGTGACAGTCATTTTGAAGACTTGATAATTTATGGCTGGGTTCCCCCACACAAGCCCTTTGTTCCTGTCCGTTCTTCAGACAGTACAGCTGGGGGTGGAGTGTGTGTGTGTGTGTGTATGTGTGGGGGGGGGGGGGGGTAATACTGCTGCACGCTCTGCTTTGGTTAATCCCGTCACCTGCCCACACACCTCCCATGCTGCCTCGTGCATGGGTCATGTGTGTTCCATTCAGAAACCATTTACCACACTTCTTGAGACTTGCATTTTTTGAACCACTGTGCCCCTCTTGCAGATTATATATTAGCTCGGCCTGCGAAAGCTTCAACAATTTCCTGCGTGTTTTGCTGTCAGTCACTTGTAATGGGAGGCTGGATTTTCGCAGTAAATGAAATCCTGGTTTCTTTTATTTTAACTGAGGTTTTCCAAATATAGCCATAATGCTGACAGAATGTATCTGTGCCCGCAGGGTTGAGAAGGTGACACAAAAAACTATTAAAGAGCATTTTATGGGGAATGAACATAAAGAAAGTAAAAAACCAATTGCACCCTCCTCTTTTCAGCCCCATGTATTGTTCTTCCTCGCACTTGCGGCTGACCTTTGCTGCTCACCGTGTCGGTTCGGCTGATGGCTCCCCGGGCTGACCCTGGGGTGGGCAGATGATGAACGAGACGCCGCTGCTGCGGCGGGCCGTTCTTTCCTTTCATCGACAAGTCATCCCGTGATACTCTGGGTTCAAGGTAGGAGGGGTGCCACGGTCACACTGGGACAGAAAATAGGCCCGGGCACCAAAATAAAAGTGGCCCCATTAGCGAATCAGACAGATAAAATGTGGTCCACTTTCGAGAAATTGGGCAATTTTGAATTGGAAAGACACACTATATAGAGTGTTTTGCAAAGTATGGGGGAATGCGTGCATTTGTGCTTGCTGCATAGAATAATTGTGGTAATATCAGAGAATGCAATCTTAATAACCAGCCCACCAGGGTAAAACAAGGCCCACGAAATAGGCCACCACACGGACCTGTGAGACCATCCCACTGTCTGATTGCCCTACAGATTATTAAAGAAAAGAGAGGGACCCCTTAACACCAAAGGAATAGGGTACTATACAACTGTATCAGAAAGAGTTTATCCTTTGCAAATGATTTCTGAACTATTAATTGTGTGAGCAAAATAGTATCAAGGAGAATCCGACACACACTCAGTCAAGCACACCACATTCATGCAAAGGAAATATAATCGTATACCCAGGATTAATGCTAATAACAAGGCTTTTAGAAAAAGATGTACATCAATTTATTGATACAAGTACATTAAATGTGCTAGTATTACACAAATATCAATAGGTTTTTTACAATTAGTTACACATAAAATACATACTGCGAACATATGCAGGGCAACAGGTTTTCATTAAAAACAAGTAGTTAATTAAAAATAGAGAGTACAATCAACAGACAAAAACGATGTCTTAAAGTTTTACACATCCGCGATTTTGTATTTCTGGCTGACACCTGGTACTGTACTGTAGATAAGTGCTCAATGGTCCCAGTCACTTCATGGATTGTGTATTGGTAAAAGGGCGTCGACGTGTTTTGATGGAGAATTGATAATACCATCTTTATCAAGACTGAAATTTTAGACTCTCAGCGACAGACTGGTTCTATCTGGACCCGTTTAAAAACACCTCTTGTTTATGTAAGGTGGATATAATGGCATCTAAGGGTATATATGTAGGCAGAATGGGGCAGAAACCTCCGTCCTCCTCGCTGCGGTCCCAATGAGAAATTCAACATTTTTATCTGGTTTACTCCTTTTGAATATGCTGAGCCAGAAGAGTTGGCCTGGAGCTTGCCAAGATTTAAGGTGTGCTGGTCACCGGCCTATTAGTTGTGATGGGTCTTATTAGCGGAAGATGTCCTAAACTGATTGTTGTTTGTAAATATCCGGATCCAGCTTAACCCCTTCGCCGCGGCAGGAATTCCGCCGCGGCGCTGGGGAGGGTTTGGGGGCTGTTGCGGTGCCGCTGTGCTCGTGACGGAACCACTCCGTCACGAGTCACGGGTGAGCTGTGCTCATGACGGAGTGGTTCCGTCACGACTCCACCCACTGCGCTAATCGCCCACAAAAGCGGGGAATTAGCGCCGCGTGGGCGGAGCGGCCGCCAACGGCCGCAGCATGACGGAACCACTCCGTCATGAGCACAGCGCACCCGTGGCTCATGACGGAGTGGTTCCGTCATGAGCACGGAACGGGTTAAAAAGTCCCTTTAGTTTGGATTTGATTATAGTGCTTTCACAGCGCGCAGAAACGACATGATGATAATCCGGTATCCTCCATATGCGGATGATTGCCCTACAGGCCTGTCCGAACGTGGGGACGCCATCTTTGATGAGCCAAGGAAGCACCCTTGCTTGTGATGATCATCTTCACTGAAGGCCTGACTGAACAGCACGTTCTCCAGGACCCTTTGCAAGAGTCCATGGTTAGATCCCATCTCACTGCTGAAATGAGAGCATCTCCGAGCCTGGCTCATGGTGCTCAGATACCCTCCTGCCAGGCTTCTACATCATTTGTTTTAGATAGCATATCATGAGTACTGTGCTGACCATACAACTCTGGTCACTAGTGTGGGCAAGCTCCTGCGGCTACGAGGGCATGTGGTCCACTGAGCCATATGCACTGCACAGTGAGCTGTGAATTGAATTCTCCATTTAAGTGGTTGAAAAGTGTGAACTTGCAAAGTGGGTCTCATATACTCAACCGAATCATCTGATTTCACATTTGCTGCGGCATGTTTATGAGTTTTATGGGCTAGCCGAAGTAGATTATAATGGAATAATGAAGACGGCCATGAAAAGACTTTTAGCCAGTTCCCTCTGGTGGTTGGTTTAGGAGTTACAAGAACTTGTAAAGCTGGAAAGTTGAAAGATAGCGTTCTGGAGCACTTTATCTATTTGCAGCATAAATGGGATTACAGAGGCTACAGTGATTCTTTGCCGGAACAGGAGATGTTGGCGGGATTAAGGGTAATGGAAATAGGATTGATTCTCCTTTGTACCGCCTAGAAGCATGATATCAGCTTAGTCACTATTCAAGCAAAAATAATTTTCCTTCATCCAGAAGTGGAGATTGTGGACACTCATTGTTTGGGATTCGGACCAATATTACGGAATTTAGGGTTTTAGTCTAAACCATTTAGACTAAAATTTGTAAGTATGGATTGAAAGGGTTTGTTTTACAAATTGAGAGAAAGCTTTAATCGTACATTCCAGGTTTACTGATAAGGGATTAAACATAGGTTTAGTGGATTGAGTTGTACAAGTTTTGGTTTAGGGAGTAACCGTAGCCTAGAGGTTTAGGTATGGACAATGGTTTAGATTTAGGCACAGCGGCTGTGATTGAGGCTGAGGGATTTAAATGTGGGTTCAGGGAAATATGCTTAGATTCATGAGGTTAAAATCATGTATAAAAAGAATTTAAGGTTTAGGAGCCTGGTATTAACCTAGGGGTTTAGAAATATGTAGGTGGGTTGCCTTAGGTATCAGATTTAGACGTTTAGGCCTGATTGTGTATGAACAGGCATTTGAGTTTAGCATTAGGTTTACAGTCTTAGACTTGCTGTTTATGTTTAACATTCAGTGCTTAGGTTTAAGTGTTTAGGCATCTTTTTGAGGCCTATCCTATATGTTTACATTTTGGAGTTTTGGCTGAGAAGTGTATCCTAGGTTTACTCTCAGTCTGTGATATTTAGTATTCGTTTTGGAGTTGTAGCCCTTAGAGTCTAAGATTGCCTTTGAAGTTAGAGACTTTGTAGGTTTATAGGTTTGGGGTCACAGCTGGTTAAACTTCGATGTTTAGAGACATGTCTAAAATTCTTTAGTTTAGGTTCAAGCATTGGTGCCAGGCCTCAGCGATCGGGATTATGATTTTGATTAGGCAGGGGCATTGGAGATAGGCTTTTCTTTAGCATTTGGAGTTAAACGTAGCTTTAGAATTTGAAGTCGGGCACAGACACTTGAGTTAAACTTTCATGCTGGAGATGGAGGTTATGTCTGTTTAGTTTTAGGAAGAACAAGTACAAGTCTATGGGGGACGAGGACCTTGTAAATGATTATTCAGGGCAAGGACAGAATTTCCAGGTATATAGACAAGGAGATGGAGAAAAGGATCTTCAGGCACTTCTCCGCAGACAGTGGAGGGCTGGGCTTAAAGACTTAGGCTGGGAAGGAGAGTCAACCATGGCAGGGTCGGCCAACAGAGGTATGTCTAGGAGGGCGACATCCAGTCCAGGCTTCAGACTACCACATCAAATACATTTACATGCAATGAAGTTAAGATCGGGTATTTTATGCTAGAATGGTTTGTTCACCAGGGTTTCTTGGCCTTTAAGGAGGCCAACAACTTCATCTGCTTGATGGAAGAGCCAGGTTTTCAAGACCTTTTCGAAAGATGTATGATTGATGGCTTCAGGTCAGCCTATCATGTTCTGGTTTGCTTCACACCCCGATTGGGCCATGAATTCTAAACTATGTTAACTCATCTTTTCAAAGAGGGGCTACACACAGTACTCCTTCCCTCAAGGCGCTGTTAATCGGGCACAGCGCTCCTCTCATACAATTTAGGGTGAGGGCATTTCAAGCCAAGATATGTTTCCACTTCTCTGTCACCAATAGACTTGAACACTTTACCAGCGTTTGGTGATGAGTCGCATTTCGGTTTTGGTTGATCATCATATAAAAAGACAAGTGGCAAACCCAAAGTGTCACCGTAAAAACCTACAGGGCCGGCTCTAGGGCAGTGTGAACGGTGCCACCGCACCGGGCGTTGACTTGGTGTGGGGGCGCCCTGTTTGCAAATATATTATGGCTTGAAAACCACCTGCTGCCACGTTCAGTGCCTCCAGCAACTTTTAGAGATCAATAAAAATGTTGAGATAACTCCGGTGATTAATGCACTTCCTGGAGAAGAGAGATGGAGTTTTGTCTAGTGGAAGTTTGACTCCTGGTAAAGTAGCTCAGAGGGTTAATATTAGATTTGGGGGTTTCTTTGTACCTGTGACAAATAGGGACCCTTGCGTCTAGTCAGGGTAAGGGGGTACACTCCTAAAATAACCCCTGCTCACCCCCTTGGTAGCTTGGCATGAGCAGACAGGCTTATCTCAGAGGCAGTGTGTAAAGCATTAGTGACACATACAGTAATCAAGTGCCAATACTACAGATGGACACCACACAAGTTTTATATAAAAAATAAGTATTCTTTATATAGACTTATCACAAGACCACAAACGACACAAATCCACAATACTGTTACTTTAAAATGGTAGAATTTAGCTTAGTTCTCTTAAGATGGTAAATGCGACACTCAGAGTTCAATGTACCTTAGATGCGACACGCAGGGCAATGAAAGTGTTGCAAGGACGGTGATGCGTTGAAGATCCGGTGCAAATAAACAAAGATGGCGCTTTCTTCTTGATGCGACACGCTTCCCGGTGATGCGGCGGCACCTGATGCGACGTCGATCCTCTTCTCCGGTGATGCGAGATGTTTCCTCACGATGCAAGTCGCGACAGGCCCTGTGACACGCTTCCCAGTGATGCGGCGGTGTCTGCTGCGATGTCGATCCTCTCCCCTGGCAATGCGAGTTGCTTCCACAACGATGCGAGCCGCGACAGGCCCTGCGACACTCTTCCCGGAGATGCGGCGGCGTCTGCTACGACGTCGATCCTCTTCTCCGGTGATGCGCCATGACAGGCCCTGCGACACGCTTCTCGAAGATGCGCTGGCGTCTGATGCGACGACGATCCTCGGCTCCTGCGATGAGCCGCAACAGGCTCTGCGACACGCTACCTAGTGATGCGGCGGCGTCTGCTGCGATGTCAATCCTCTGATCCTGGCGATGCGAGGCGCTTCGTGTTGTGAAGCGGCAGCGACAGTTCGGCGACACGCTTCCTGTTCTTGAGTCGCGCTTCCAGCTCCTTGCGATACGCAAGTCCTCAAAAAGTCCAGCACAACTGCAGGCACTTTAAAAGAACTCTTGGGGAGCTGGTGGGTGAAGTCTGCTGGCCCTGAGACTTCTGCAGGAGGCAGGCTCTTTTCCAAGCCCTTGGAGATCCTTTACAAGTTTAATAAAAGTGCACACAAAGTCCTTTCTCCTTTCTTTGGCAGTCAGGCAACCACTGCAGGCCAATCCCCCAAGCAGCACTTCAGCTTAGGGATAGTCTCTCCTCAGTTTCTTCTGGTTCCACTCCTCAGCAAAGGTTTCTTCTTGTTTCCCAAAGTGATCTAAAGTTCTTGGGTTTGGGTCCCAATATTTATACCAAGTTTCTCTTTCTTCTCTGAAGGCAGAGAGGCCTTTGCCTAGTCCAAACCAGTTCTGGTCAGTCCTGGAGCACTTTGTTTACATGACTCCTTCTTTCCTTTCAGAGTGCAGGGCAGAGACATCAGACGCACCACAGGAGGTGGAGCTAGCATTGTGGAGGGAAAGCACAGCCCTATTCAGGTCCCAGGTGCAACTCCTCCCACCCATCTAGATGCAGATCTCTCTATTCAGCCCTGTGCTGACTCACCCTGTCTCCTGGAATCCCCCAGCCCCTGTCACTCAAACTCCAGACAAGGAATACACAGGCTAGCAGAGGCAGGTTTGGATGGTTAGACAAGAAAATACCTACTTTCGAAAAGTGGTATTTTCAAACACAGGATGTTAAAACCAACTTCACTAAAAGATGTATTTTATCATTCTGAGTTCAGGCATACTAAATTTGAATTTGTACCATGTTCCCTGAGTCAGTTAGGATTATAAGATGTAATAATAAAACTGCCCATTCTGGCCTATGGAGAACAGGTAGCCTTGCAATAGTGAAAAACGAAAATGGCTGTAATTCACTATTAGAACATGCCACACACACCAGGGCATGTCCTACATTATTCTTACAATGCACCCTGCCCTTGGGCCTACCATAGGGGTGTCTGATATGAAGAAAAGGAAAGGTTTAGGCACTGGCAAGTGGGTGCACTTGCCCAGTCAGCATGACAGTACCAGACTGCACGCAGGCTCTGCAATGGCAGGCCTTAGACACACTTTTACAGGCTGCTTCTGTTGGGTGGCACAACCAGTGCTACAAGCCCACCAGCAGCATTTGGATTTACAAGCCCTGGGCACTCCTGGTGCATTGTACTAGGGTCTGACAAGTAAACCAAACCAGCCAATCATGGAATCACTAATCCCTACATCAATTTACAATAGGGAGCACTTGCACTGTGGCACTAGACAGCAGTGGCACAGTCCCCAAAGCATCTAACACCAGCAAAAACATATGAGGCAACAACAAAAAATGGAAGGGAGACCCACGCCAAGGTGCCAGGTCTAACAGTTAATATGCCTGCTTCTAAGAATGTGTGCCATTCAGATCACAAAGTGCATATAGTGTTAATAGGTCAATGGGTTACTGCTTTTGTCAGAGAGATCTTTTTGTTACTTGCAGTTTATAAGTTAAAAACCTAATATAGAACAATGAGCTATTAACTGTCATCAAAGAGCTGCAAGCAAACTGCAAGGTGTATATTATATAAACCTAGATGTTGTTTGCACGGTCTTTCCTTAACCTAATCTTGCAAAAAGGGTTCATTAGGGTAGAAATGAATTATTAATATTAACGTGAACCCCTGACAATTAGTGTTATGTTTTAAAATCTGAATTTGTACTTTTCCAGACCAACGACTCAAACTATACTGCCTACCAATATGGATGACATGTGACTCCTACATCTTGTAATCCTCTGTCTTATGTAACATTTCTTATACACTGATTTACACGTGTGATTGTTAAATGTGTCTATGGTGTAAAGCGCTCTGACACCTCACACTGGTATGAATGGCGCTATAAAACTAAATAAATCTGAGAGATTGGTTCTGGAGACTTGAGGGGCACTGTTAAATGGTGGTAGTGAGGGAATCTGTGGCAGCAGTGGTCATTGGGGGGGGGCGCCAACAAAAATTGTTGCACAGGGCGCCACCACTGCTAAAGCCGGCCCTGAAAACCTACGCCAGGGTCTTAATTTTCAATGAGAAGCCACGGCTGTCACGCGGTCCGCAGACACCGCTCCTTTCACAAGGATACCTCACTTTTCACCATCACCACTGCACATGAACACAGCCCCCCTTTAATGAGAACGAGCAGTACAGAAGCACATTCAGAAAAGCGGCTTACTAGCAGAGCGAAGCCATCATCAAGCCGACCGTCGTGGAGGCCAAGGCCACGAAACCCGGAATAATGGACCCTGTGATGTCATTGTCGAATCGTCGAGCTCTTTATTGCTGCAGCTGGTGTGATGAGAACCGTGTCAAGCCTGTGCAGAGGCCACAGAGGGAAGTGTGTGTGTGTTGGTTACGTGCAGTGTGTGAGTCAGAGTGTGTGTGTTCGCACGTGCGTGGAGTGGGCGTGTGCGTGCAGTGTGTGCGTGCATGCACAATATACAGGAATGCTACGTCAAACAAGACCATCCAAGCAAAGCACGTGGACCATACTTGGTTCCACAAACACCTGTGCGTCCAAGGCCAATCCACTGACAACGTATAGTAGTTACTCTCAGTACTACACTCACACTCCGCCCCGCTTGCTCTCTGCCCCTACCAAACCCCTCGTGCGCATCCTGCATGCCACCGGGGGTCAGGTCTGCAAGCCCTTTGTAAACCCGTCCTGCATGCGCTACAGTCTCCCCCCCCCCCCAACCAAAGGCCAACTCAGTGGCGACGAGGCACGCCTGCCCGCCTCCTGCACTCCACCCTACCAAAACCCTCATCTCAGATGCCTGCACAATCCAACGACTGCCTATGACCCACGCGCCACCAACTCACACAACCACTGTGGGACTCAAAACAACACCGGAGGGGCACATACTGCAAGGATGCTGTTCCGACAGGCGAACATGAATCCAGCACCAGGCATAGGGCTGTCAGCTGGGCCCAAGCTCTACACCTCCAAACAGGTGTGTGCATACAACAACACACTACACACCAAAATGAAGACACGTGTGATACAACGCCATCTAACGCCAGGCGCAACCTCATCCCCCTGTCCGCGACTCCTAGAACCATGTACCAATGTTCAATGAGAAAGCGACTGCTGCACGGCGCAGCACATTACAGACAGCCAACAGTAGCAAACCACCATACTAGCAGCAGGCGAGCACTATACAGATACCAAATATCTCTGCTCATCATCACGCACGACACAAAACCACGCCCTACATAGCCAAACATAACCTCATACTCTTCCTACATAGTATAGCGCTATCTGTCCTCCAAAGGAGCGTCGGCGCCTTCTGAGGCCATGAAGCGCTACAATGGACGAATACAACTTCGATTCAAGCAGGGACGCAATATAACTTAACAAGACCGTGGAGCTGACATTGCACAAGCCCTCGAGCAAACACATCCTCTGTAGTCAAGACACTCCTTTCCTGCAACGTGATTTTTCGCTCAGGGGGATCACTTTCAGGTGTTGGCATAAGGAGGTATTTTTACGGTACATGTGACATTTCATTGCTAGACAAACATTAGCAAAAGCAGGTTCTAAGGTTATGAAAACATTCCTCTTGCCTAATCTCAACGTGAGAAATATTTTGGAAGACAAGTCACTCAAAAAGCTCTGCTGTCACCTTGTATCGTGTTCTTGAAAAATTACCGCTTAACATCTCGCAGCACAATTTATCCCCTCTTCACCTGACTTAAGTGGGTGGTATTAACCTGTTACCTACCCAAAAGAATTTTGACACCATGTATCCGCATTTTAGCAACCCGCCTTCTCGGAAGATGAGGAGCCGCTGAAAACGACATTTCGCTGACATTCTGTGTACATCACTGGGTGTGATCTTGTGCAAACCGCGGTGAAACATCTTGCTACATTTAAATGAGTGACGCTTCTTAAAGTTTGGTCACTTGACTGATGGGAGGCCTGACTCAAACGTACTACTGAACGCACGCTGGTCCTGTTTGCCTGTTTGCTGAAATCTGTCTTGAGTTACATGCATCTTTACATACAATAAGATGCATTGCTCACAGCGCCTACAAGATATAACTGGCTCCTGCGGCACTGCACGCACTCTCTGTGTCACCTGCCCTGCGAGAATTAACCTGGAACCACAGAACTGAGCACCAAACGCGACATGTATTATCTTCTGTTCACAGACTCCACGTGCTCGGCCATTGGCTTCTTGGTATTAATGCGCCTGAACGTCTTCCCTGCTTTGTCTCCATGACGCCTGCTTCCGCTCCAGGCGACCGTTCTTTCCATGTACAGGTGACGTCACTCCACTGGTGTCCAGTGTTTATCGAGACACTGCCCCCTGCGAGAGGCCGGGCGCGGGTTACCACTCGGAGTGTTTCTATCGTCCCTTCCTTCCTCGCCTGCAAATGTAAATAGAGAAGCGCAGGTACTGACTAGCACCTGTTTGCCCCTGAAGTCGGACTGGGCTATCGGGCAGGGCCTGAAGGGCTTGTCTGGAAGATCAGTGTGTGGGCCAGTTTTTTATCAGTCGCGGGCCGATTTTATGGATTGTACTGTTGATTTCCCTGATATCGCTCCTTTTACGCAAATGGGGACCACTTTTATTTTGATCTCCGGGTCTATTTTTTGTCCTGGTCTGACCCTGCTGAGCCGAGCAGGCACTCTCCTATTAAATGTACTGCAGCAGTGTTGAGAAGTGCAGGCACTCAGTACGGACAGCGCCTGCCCTATAAATAATACCAGGCTTCCTTCTCAGAGAATAGTACATAGGTGTGAAATCGAGCTTTCGCCTCACAAATGTGTCCCTTTTCTGCGTCGGCGCCGTTCCACTGAAAGTGCAGGGCCTGTACCGAAGTGCGGCTACCCATGTGTCTGACAGAACCAACCCGTCGAAAGCGCTGTTTTGTTCTTCAGGGAAAGCTAATGTTCACAGATGGAAGGTACAAGCATCTGGGAATGTGTTGAAAAATCTCCGTTTGGTACACAACCAAAAATGCAATAAAAACATGTAGTAGCGCATTGGCTGGTCGCGGGGTTGTAGCAAGGGTGCTGTGGGTTGCAAATTCAAGCAAGGGATATAGGCCCGCATCCTCCTGTTTGGTAGGGAAAAAAGATAACAGGGGTGTAGACGTGTAGTGAGCCCCTCCAACCCCTTGACCCTGGTGACACTGCGCCTGCTGCACTATTCATACATACACTCGCTAGGTGCACAGCCGTTTCCACAGCTGAGTTAAAACCACAGGACCTTCCGGAAGCATCTTAAGGCGCGCGCAATGAGCGCACTGGCACTGGATCCGGTGAGTGTGCACGTGAAGGTCTGGTGTCTCTAGGGACAGATGGAGTACTTCACCGCTATAGTGCAGTGAACACAAGAGCAATGCGCGTGAAAAGCAAAGACAACTCGATTGCTAACATAAGGTGTTAGAGAACTGTGAAACCGACCGAGAATGTGAGAGGCAAGTTCAAGCAGCCCCTGACAGGCAGGGGTGGGGGCAACCTTTCGCGCCCTTCCCCAACACTTTAGGGAGCCCCCAGTCAGTCACAGAACAATTAATATATGTGAGGCATAGGATATTATGAAGCGCCCGCACTATTTTGCGTTACGCCAATAGTGCCAGGGAGAGCAGTTTTCACCATAACAAACACCACAATGAGTATTTTCCAGACAGGCTTAAAATAGTCTCTGTTATGACAGGGTGGAAACCGTCAAAGAGTGTGACAGGAGCAACGGCTATTTCTCATTCCAACATTTCAGACCAAGTCTACCCCCTGAAGGAGTGGGTGATTTCCTCTGTATCAACACCGAACCCTCCAAAATAACGGCGACGGACCAACAGAACATACAGACAGCCACCAGGCAGCGCAGCGGGGTAAAGCGCCTGCGGCTTCGAATAGGTGCAGAGTTGACTCGGTATTTCATCCATCTAGGCTCGCCAGAAAGAGTACCGCTGAGTGGGTTAATACTATTACTTTATATCGAAGGGCTGACAGAGTAATCATTTCGTGGTGGGCGCTACATCAGTGTCTATTAATCCCAGTGTCTGTGACTGTCCTCAAATCAACATGACTGCTAGCCTGTTCCATGCAAAAGCAAATTCCAGGGCAGGATGGAATTCAAAACTTAAAGACCGAACATATCAGGATGGCTGAGCCCCCGACCCCGTCTCCCACCCTCGGTTCCTGTTGCAATCGGGTCTCGGAGGGCTGGAGTGTGTTTGCTGATACAGGTCAGTCATCTATTTGTTCCAGGCCTCAGTCTTTAAGAGGAACTGCAGGTGCTTCTCACACGCCCTCTTCCCAGTAAAGGGGCCTTTGTCCAAAATAACCCTTTCCCGAGCGGGCCTCTATTTCCTTCAATGTCCTGTGAGTGGCGCTGCTTCGCGCCGCACCCTGCGGCTGCTGCCAGGACCTGGGTGTGGGCGCCCCTCCGTGACCCCTCCATTGTGCCTTCTTCCTTCGGGAGAGGTGAGCCCGGCTCCAGGAAGCAGCGAGCACCGCCTGCCCTCGACCGCTCCGCGGCTCCTGCCCTTCCTGTGGGTGCAGGGACGTTTTAAGGATTTTGGGGGCCCTGGGCCAAATGTATTTTGGGGCCCCTGTTCGAATAGCTTTGATTTTATGATCCAGTTTCAGCTCTTTCATGCCCTCTTTGGTCTAAATGTGTGTACATCTGATATTCAGGGCTAGTGATGAGTGTTTTCACTATTGTAACACAGCAAAAGTTCATTGATATTGCTGCATGCAATTTCTGCTGCACCCTCCCATTACTCATATGTGAGGTCCTGTATTCATCTTAAAGAAACTTTTTATATCGATGTTGCATGAAACAAACATATTTTGTCTGCAAAATGTCTGTAATAGACTAACACATTAAAAATAATTGATACAAAAACGCTATTTACAACACTCTGTTTAAAAAATCATTCAAGGTCATCAGGGCAAGACTCTACAGAACATAGCTGGCTTTATCGGGGGCCCCTTGCAAGGCTGGGGCCCTGGGCCTGAGCCCACTTTGCCCATGCCTTAAGACGTCTCTGTGTGGGTGCCGCCGAGGGCCGCCTCAGAGCTTCACACTGACAGAAGGCAGCGCTTCGAAGGACCGGCCGTCTATAGCAAGCGCTGCCTGTCATTTAAAACTACTTTCAGGAAATATCGCGGCCTTGTGGCTGAATTGCCGGACTTTAAACGGAAAGCCGTAGTCTCCGACCCCTGCTTCCCCGTATGAGAATCCGTTTAATTTTGGAAAAATCGTGTTTTTTCCACATATTATCTTTCTCACGCGCGCTCGAGCTCCAAGTGTCCGCGTTTCCACGTGTGCTATAATTTGGGTGGAGCAACTTTGGAAAGGCTGAACAGCACTACTACAGCTTTGCGCTATATACAATACACAACAACACTAACCAGGGTTCACGAGGAAAAAGGTGGAACTGACAAGAATGTTGTAAACTACCGCCCCCCACTCCGCCTGCCCCTACCACCAAGGGTCACCACAGAACCTGCCAAGCACTTATCATTCTTTTTTACACTTACATTTGCACAGCTACATACACAAACAAGGTGTGACGCACTCCTGGTTCATAGCACTTACAGACCGGTACAGCTTTCCGCCAGGTTTCAAACCCCACACGCGCGCTGTGAGTAAGAGTCTGTATTTAAGACGTGAATTTGCACCGGTGCGCAGCTAGAAAGTTGAAGTATCGGTACACCTGTTTTTGCTAATAAAAGAGCGTGAAAAGTTTTTTTTGGTAGTTCTCTAACTTTTTCCACACACTTTTTCAGCGGGAATGTGTAAGGTATATTGGAAACAGAAGGTATGCAGTTCCTAGCATAAACGCAAGGTGTGACAGAATAACAAGTGAATCGCACAGTGGTGACAGAAAACTATAGTGAGAAGCAGGAGTAAAGGTTACTCCTTATTTGGAAAAGAAGACCCTCACACACCCAACAAGCGGGTGTCTTGCTTCATCACCGGGTCTTTGCTCCTTATCGGGCCGGCAAGTGCAATGCCCGATCAGGCACCTAATAGGGCCTTCCTAGCGGAGATCTTTTATTCCAACGCCGGTGAGTGATGTGTGTGTGGGGTTGAAGAAACAGTATTAAGACATATGTGAGTGTAGGTGCAAATGGAGTTAAAGTGATTAAAACAGGGGTAGGTGATCCACTAAATAATTTTAATGCAGTGTGGTCACCATCCTGGTTAAAAGATATATACAGTCTGCACATGTGACACCAATAGTTAAGTGAGTGTATGTGCTGACGTAATCAAGAGGTCAACATGTTTCTTGCCTTTGTATATAATAAATGGCAATTCATCAGGACCAGGGAATAAATGCGGCTACCTACACCTCTTTGGTGGTGCCCAATGTCTATAAGAGACTGAGTAGTGAGCACGCATACAGCACCCTAAAAAAGTGTGGTACCGTAGTTAAAAAGCACACCTGCAGGGAGAGAAAATAACAACAAAACAAGCATAAACAACAAATAATGTTAAAACAGCATATGCATTGCAGCTGCGGTTACTCAAGACAAATGGTGGTGTCAAGCCAACCGTGGCATGCAAAGATGGTGAGCAATGTATGGAGGACTTATAAGCAAGTATATGGAGGAGGCACAATATCCAATCACTGATGCCAGAACCCATCATATATTTAAATTAAATAAATCAGATTATGATAGATACTTCATCCAAAGGAACTCACCCTCCTTGGTTGTGCTGTATATGAGGCTGGGAGGAGTACACACTAAATTATAGTGTCCTAGGGTGAGGGAAAACAGACAAAATCAAAAGAAACAATTACAGGTGTTAGAGCAATTGTATCCAACATCATTGGGAGTAGTCCGTGAGGCAGAAATCCCAGTGCCACTCCAAGCTTGACTACTCGAATAACACATGGCAATTGACTTCGTGGTGACCGCTATGACACCATCAGGGGGAGCTATAAAGATGAGGCTGCCAAATTGACGAGTGTGAAGCGAGGAGGAATAGTAAAACCTCTCATTAAACAAGTCAGTTCCCAACCTTGTGCGTGCTATAATGAATGAGAAAGCCAGTGACCGAGGGAACACGAGGACGTGGGTCTGATCATGGATTACAGCGTTGTGCGCTAATTGTAAAGTATATCCGCTCGCAGAAACCATCCAAAATAGGAAGAAAAAGTGGAAGCGTGGCCGTGCAAGACGACGCTCTCAAGGTCAATGGTTAAGTACTCACAGTTCTGTTTACTCGTTAACCGCCGTCCACCTAGTGACGCGCCAGCCGCAGTAGACTGGTGGCGTCTGAACGCGCCTTGTCCGTATAAAGACCCCCACCGGCACGCTCACGCGAGAAGCACGAGTCAGATGGGAGCGTGCTGACGCCGGGTTAGCTAGACCGCTAACAGAAGCAAAACGTACGGGGCTGTGCGTCCTGCTCGTTGTCATGGCGATATGACGACGCACGACGGCAAACGACCGTCGATAATAGACGGTGCATATCAACATCGGCTGACGTGGCAAAGTGTAGGAGGCACTCAAGTTACGAAACGAACTCCATAGGGGTCAAAGAGGCCCGCTGGGGAATTGAGTAAAGCAGCTGAGGAGTTCATATTAGCAGTACCCCATCAAAACACCAGGATACTCATATTCACTGGCAAAAATGAGGGTTTTATATTATGAGGGTTCATAATAACAGTGCCCCAGCAAACACCAGGAAACTCTTAAGTACTGGTAAAAATAAAAGGTCTTTTTTATTTTTTTATAAGAGTGACAGCCAAGAGGAAGTAGTAACTCAAGGAAAGGAAACTGGTGAAATCAGGTCAGCATACTCCACGGAATGTCCTCATTAAGGCCCGTAGTGTCAGCGGATAACCTCAGGACCCAACGTTGTTCAAGTCTGAAGAGGCTTCTCTTTGACATTTGAGGGTGTGATTCAAGGACAATCCATTTAAAAGAATTTGGAGGATGACGTTCAAGATGATAATGGGTAGTCATTTTAGTGTTTGTTTTTGCGCATCGGAAGCTACTCTTATGTTCTAACATACGAGTCTTCACTGGGCGAGTCGTCATGCCTATATAGGGAAGGCCACATGGGCATTGCATCATGTAAACACAGTTCGAAGAGTTACAGTTTGTGTGTTTAGATATGTTCCATGTAAGACCGTTGGGCAATGTCACTTCCTTGCTGGTGAGAGTTTGGGCACACATGGAGCACGACCCACAGGGATAGTGCCCTTTGACTGGGGGAAGATCCCATAGCATTCTTTGCGAGCTGTGGATAGGTTTCTTAGGTCTAGTGTGGATCAATGGATCCTTAAGGTTGCTCGTGCGCTTAAATGCAAATCTGGGTGTCTGTAAATCCAAATCGCCGGTGTTGAGGATACCCCAATGTTTTTTGATGATGGATTTTATCCTATTGGAGTCCGGGGTGAAGGTCGTGACACATGTGATGCACTTATCAGGAGCCTTGACGTTGATTTCCAACAAGCTCTCCCTGTTGTTGTTTCTGGCTCGTTTGCGAGCCTTTGCCACTACATGGCGTGGATAGTCTCGTTTAAGTAGATCTTCCATGAGCATACCTGATTCTCTCTGGTAATCCAACACAGAACTGCAATTTCTCCTAATGCGCAAGAATTGCCCAAATGGCAGATTTTCCCTCAATGCTTTTGGATGAAAGCTACTAAAGAGGAGTAAGCTATTCCTGTCGGTGGGTTTACGGTAAAGACTCGTGGTGACCTTGTTGTCATTGAGGCGGATACAAAGGTCCAAGAAGGGAACTTCTGAGTCAGAAATGGTATGTGAGAATCGCAAATAAGGGTTCAATGTGTTCATCCAGGTGCAAAATGCTATGCACTCGGTGTATTCTCCTTTCCAAAGGATAAGGACATCATCAATGAACCTTTTCCAGAGCAGTACATTCGCGGCGAAGGGGTTGGAGGAGTGGTGTATGTCCCTAGCTTCGAAGGCCGACATGTACATACATGCTAGGCTCGGCGCGAATGTACTGCCCATGGAAGTCCCCTGGATTTGATGATATAACTGGGTATTATATTCAAAGAAATTTTGAGTGAGGGCAAGGCTGGCACACTCCATAATGAATGGCACAGGAGTGTGAAATGAATGATCGCTGTTCATCAGGGCATCCTCAATGACCTCAAGAGTCGCTTGTTGAGGAATATTTGTGTAAAGCGACTCAACGTCAAGCGTCACCAAAAGGTCTATTTCCTGTGGGTTCTGAAACCCTTCAAGAAGGCGCAAGACATCGGTCGTGTCGCGAATGTAGGAAGGTGTCCTGGTCACTAAGGGTTGAATGAAATGATCAACAAATTGTGACAGCGGTTCCAGGATGGACCCAATGCCTGACACAATGGGTCGGCCGGGCACCGGTGTAGTCCCTTTGTGTATTTTGGGGAGACAGTAGAAGAAGGGGGTTACTGGTTCTTTTGCTGTCAGAAATATGGCCTCCTTTTTCGAAATCCACCCTTCTAGTTCAGCAGTCGAGACCATAGTACAAATGGTCCTTGTCAACCTGGGTGTAGGATCGTCTTTGATAGGGACATAGTATCTAGTGTTGTTGAGTTGCCTCCGGCATTCAATGTCATATTCATCTGAGGACCAAATAACAGTGGCTTCCCCTTTGTCCGCTTGTTTGATAACGATAGATTTATCGTTGGCCAAGGTTTTAATGGCCACTGACTCAGTATTGGACAAGTTGTTAAAGGGGACGCACTTGGTATCAGTGTTCAAGTCCTTGAGGACAGCCTGTTCAAAAGTTAGTACTTCAGGAGGGACCATGCTGCGAGTGGGTGTGAATGTCGATGGTCTATGGAGCCCTGAATCATCATTGGTTGGTGGGGGGCTATCCCGGAAGAACGCTTGAAGTCTCACTTTGCGGAAAAGGTTCTGAACCTCGCAAGTATCTCGAAACCTATCAATTTTAGGTGTAGGAACATAGCCCAGACCTTTTTGGAGTACTAATTCTTCCACGGGAGTAATTATACGGGGTGAGAGATTGACAATCAATCTCTCATGTCCCTGGTTTGACTCCTGGTTTCCATTGTCCTGGGAGGGAGTTCCTGCCACTGGACTCTTTTTTGTTGTTGTCGCCCTCTTCTGCGCCCTCTTCCTCTGCCCCAACCTCTGTCTAAAAAAGGTTGTTGCATACCAGAAGGAAAAGGTTGTTGCATGCCAGGTGGAAAAAATGGTGGTGGAGGGCCTTGATGGTACATGGGATATTGCCACATAGGTGGTACCTGGTATGGGGGTATGTTAAATGCTGGAAATCTTGGTGCCTGGAATGGTCTAGCTTTCCTATTGTTACCGTTCCAACTCCCTGTACTAGAGTCACTGTTTGTTGAGGAATTCCGTCTAGAGGGTCCTGAACCTTCATCTGACGAATACCCTGTAACAGTTGAGGTATAATCTGCTCGGAGATAGGGGTAAACCTTTTCAGCAGAAAACTTCTTGATATCTTTTTGAAGCTTGGATATCTTTTGCTTCATCAGGTACTCCCTGTTCTCTGCAAGTTCAGCATTGATTTCTGCTAACTTGGTTTTGTATGTAGTGGTTTGAATGATGACCTTTATAGCACCCTCCGCTGTCTGGATCTTAATAAGTAAGGCATCTGCTATTCTCTTTGCGGTGTTAATAATGAGAATGAGCCAGTCCCTGGTGCATTTCCATGCTACCAGGGACCATTCTTTTTTGAATAGAGCATCCTCTAGGAATAACCGAGGAAAGTTATTCACGATAAGCCCGTTGGGTGCTATATTTGCTCTTAAATATTCAGTCATCATGGCCCCATGGAGTGTCACTTTGAGCCACTCATGTTTCAGGTTACTTAAGGATGTCCAATCTTCTCCGTGGCTCCCAGAAGCCGCAGAGCCATCAGCGGACAGCAGTGAAGGTGTTCTGAGTATTGTTGCTGCTGCTTCATCATCAAAGCTAAGTCCTTGGAAGTCCTCCATAAAAAGAGAGGGGGGGGGGTTTTGTGGGGGGGTTTGGTAAAGTTGTATGTTATATGGCGTACATAAATAGGTACGAATAGGAATAAGTCAAAGTTTGCCAAATTCCCAGGGTCAATGGTCCAAGGAGACACTGTCTAACTACTCGGTATCCTGATAATCCCGCGGGGATCACCCGCACAATCAATATTAAACAAATAGAGGGAGAAGAGGGCTTGAAAGAATAACAATAAACTTTATCGCTATCAAGGTCCAGCATACATGCCCTAGCAATAGTGGAAACAGAAGGTATGCAGTTCCTAGCATAAACGCAAGGTGTGACAGAATAACAAGTGAATCGCACAGTGGTGACAGAAAACTATAGTGAGAAGCAGGAGTAAAGGTTACTCCTTATTTGGAAAAGAAGACCCTCACACACCCAACAAGCGGGTGTCTTGCTTCATCACCGGGTCTTTGCTCCTTATCGGGCCGGCAAGTGCAATGCCCGATCAGGCACCTAATAGGGCCTTCCTAGCGGAGATCTTTTATTCCAACGCCGGTGAGTGATGTGTGTGTGGGGTTGAAGAAACAGTATTAAGACATATGTGAGTGTAGGTGCAAATGGAGTTAAAGTGATTAAAACAGGGGTAGGTGATCCACTAAATAATTTTAATGCAGTGTGGTCACCATCCTGGTTAAAAGATATATACAGTCTGCACATGTGACACCAATAGTTAAGTGAGTGTATGTGCTGACGTAATCAAGAGGTCAACATGTTTCTTGCCTTTGTATATAATAAATGGCAATTCATCAGGACCAGGGAATAAATGCGGCTACCTACACCTTTTTGGTGGTGCCCAATGTCTATAAGAGACTGAGTAGTGAGCACGCATACAGCACCCTAAAAAAGTGTGGTACCGTAGTTAAAAAGCACACCTGCAGGGAGAGAAAATAACAACAAAACAAGCATAAACAACAAATAATGTTAAAACAGCATATGCATTGCAGCTGCGGTTACTCAAGACAAATGGTGGTGTCAAGCCAACCGTGGCATGCAAAGATGGTGAGCAATGTATGGAGGACTTATAAGCAAGTATATGAAGGAGGCACAATATCCAATCACTGATGCCAGAACCCATCATATATTTAAATTAAATAAATCAGATTATGATAGATACTTCATCCAAAGGAACTCACCCTCCTTGGTTGTGCTGTATATGAGGCTGGGAGGAGTACACACTAAATTATAGTGTCCTAGGGTGAGGGAAAACAGACAAAATCAAAAGAAACAATTACAGGTGTTAGAGCAATTGTATCCAACATCATTGGGAGTAGTCCGTGAGGCAGAAATCCCAGTGCCACTCCAAGCTTGACTACTCGAATAACACATGGCAATTGACTTCGTGGTGACCGCTATGACACCATCAGGGGGAGCTATAAAGATGAGGCTGCCAAATTGACGAGTGTGAAGCGAGGAGGAATAGTAAAACCTCTCATTAAACAAGTCAGTTCCCAACCTTGTGCGTGCTATAATGAATGAGAAAGCCAGTGACCGAGGGAACACGAGGACGTGGGTCTGATCATGGATTACAGCGTTGTGCGCTAATTGTAAAGTATATCCGCTCGCAGAAACCATCCAAAATAGGAAGAAAAAGTGGAAGCGTGGCCGTGCAAGACGACGCTCTCAAGGTCAATGGTTAAGTACTCACAGTTCTGTTTACTCGTTAACCGCCGTCCACCTAGTGACGCGCCAGCCGCAGTAGACTGGTGGCGTCTGAACGCGCCTTGTCCGTATAAAGACCCCCACCGGCACGCTCACGCGAGAAGCACGAGTCAGATGGGAGCGTGCTGACGCCGGGTTAGCTAGACCGCTAACAGAAGCAAAACGTACGGGGCTGTGCGTCCTGCTCGTTGTCATGGCGATATGACGACGCACGACGGCAAACGACCGTCGATAATAGACGGTGCATATCAACATCGGCTGACGTGGCAAAGTGTAGGAGGCACTCAAGTTACGAAACGAACTCCATAGGGGTCAAAGAGGCCCGCTGGGGAATTGAGTAAAGCAGCTGAGGAGTTCATATTAGCAGTACCCCATCAAAACACCAGGATACTCATATTCACTGGCAAAAATGAGGGTTTTATATTATGAGGGTTCATAATAACAGTGCCCCAGCAAACACCAGGAAACTCTTAAGTACTGGTAAAAATAAAAGGTCTTTTTTATTTTTTTATAAGAGTGACAGCCAAGAGGAAGTAGTAACTCAAGGAAAGGAAACTGGTGAAATCAGGTCAGCATACTCCACGGAATGTCCTCATTAAGGCCCGTAGTGTCAGCGGATAACCTCAGGACCCAACGTTGTTCAAGTCTGAAGAGGCTTCTCTTTGACATTTGAGGGTGTGATTCAAGGACAATCCATTTAAAAGAATTTGGAGGATGACGTTCAAGATGATAATGGGTAGTCATTTTAGTGTTTGTTTTTGCGCATCGGAAGCTACTCTTATGTTCTAACATACGAGTCTTCACTGGGCGAGTCGTCATGCCTATATAGGGAAGGCCACATGGGCATTGCATCATGTAAACACAGTTCGAAGAGTTACAGTTTGTGTGTTTAGATATGTTCCATGTAAGACCGTTGGGCAATGTCACTTCCTTGCTGGTGAGAGTTTGGGCACACATGGAGCACGACCCACAGGGATAGTGCCCTTTGACTGGGGGAAGATCCCATAGCATTCTTTGCGAGCTGTGGATAGGTTTCTTAGGTCTAGTGTGGATCAATAGATCCTTAAGGTTGCTCGTGCGCTTAAATGCAAATCTGGGTGTCTGTAAATCCAAATCGCCGGTGTTGAGGATACCCCAATGTTTTTTGATGATGGATTTTATCCTATTGGAGTCCGGGGTGAAGGTCGTGACACATGTGATGCACTTATCAGGAGCCTTGACGTTGATTTCCAACAAGCTCTCCCTGTTGTTGTTTCTGGCTCGTTTGCGAGCCTTTGCCACTACATGGCGTGGATAGTCTCGTTTAAGTAGATCTTCCATGAGCATACCTGATTCTCTCTGGTAATCCAACACAGAACTGCAATTTCTCCTAATGCGCAAGAATTGCCCAAATGGCAGATTTTCCCTCAATGCTTTTGGATGAAAGCTACTAAAGAGGAGTAAGCTATTCCTGTCGGTGGGTTTACGGTAAAGACTCGTGGTGACCTTGTTGTCATTGAGGCGGATACAAAGGTCCAAGAAGGGAACTTCTGAGTCAGAAATGGTATGTGAGAATCGCAAATAAGGGTTCAATGTGTTCATCCAGGTGCAAAATGCTATGCACTCGGTGTATTCTCCTTTCCAAAGGATAAGGACATCATCAATGAACCTTTTCCAGAGCAGTACATTCGCGGCGAAGGGGTTGGAGGAGTGGTGTATGTCCCTAGCTTCGAAGGCCGACATGTACATACATGCTAGGCTCGGCGCGAATGTACTGCCCATGGAAGTCCCCTGGATTTGATGATATAACTGGGTATTATATTCAAAGAAATTTTGAGTGAGGGCAAGGCTGGCACACTCCATAATGAATGGCACAGGAGTGTGAAATGAATGATCGCTGTTCATCAGGGCATCCTCAATGACCTCAAGAGTCGCTTGTTGAGGAATATTTGTGTAAAGCGACTCAACGTCAAGCGTCACCAAAAGGTCTATTTCCTGTGGGTTCTGAAACCCTTCAAGAAGGCGCAAGACATCGGTCGTGTCGCGAATGTAGGAAGGTGTCCTGGTCACTAAGGGTTGAATGAAATGATCAACAAATTGTGACAGCGGTTCCAGGATGGACCCAATGCCTGACACAATGGGTCGGCCGGGCACCGGTGTAGTCCCTTTGTGTATTTTGGGGAGACAGTAGAAGAAGGGGGTTACTGGTTCTTTTGCTGTCAGAAATATGGCCTCCTTTTTCGAAATCCACCCTTCTAGTTCAGCAGTCGAGACCATAGTACTGAGCCCACTTTGCCCATGCCTTAAGACGTCTCTGTGTGGGTGCCGCCGAGGGCCGCCTCAGAGCTTCACACTGACAGAAGGCAGCGCTTCGAAGGACCGGCCGTCTATAGCAAGCGCTGCCTGTCATTTAAAACTACTTTCAGGAAATATCGCGGCCTTGTGGCTGAATTGCCGGACTTTAAACGGAAAGCCGTAGTCTCCGACCCCTGCTTCCCCGTATGAGAATCCGTTTAATTTTGGAAAAATCGTGTTTTTTCCACATATTATCTTTCTCCCGCGCGCTCGAGCTCCAAGTGTCCGCGTTTCCACGTGTGCTATAATTTGGGTGGAGCAACTTTGGAAAGGCTGAACAGCACTACTACAGCTTTGCGCTATATACAATACACAACAACACTAACCAGGGTTCACGAGGAAAAAGGTGGAACTGACAAGAATGTTGTAAACTACCGCCCCCCACTCCGCCTGCCCCTACCACCAAGGGTCACCACAGAACCTGCCAAGCACTTATCATTCTTTTTTACACTTACATTTGCACAGCTACATACACAAACAAGGTGTGACGCACTCCTGGTTCATAGCACTTACAGACCGGTACAGCTTTCCGCCAGGTTTCAAACCCCACACGCGCGCTGTGAGTAAGAGTCTGTATTTAAGACGTGAATTTGCACCGGTGCGCTGCTGGAAAGTTGAAGTATCGGTACGCCTGTTTTTGCTAATAAAAGAGCGTGAAAAGTTTTTTTTGGTAGTTCTCTAACTTTTTCCACACACTTTTTCAGCGGGAATGTGTAAGGTATATGCCTCATATGTGGCACACAATGCGATCTGCGAGATGAGAGTACTTTCGTCTGTAGCATGCCATAAGTTCGCATTCACAGCACCCAGTCAGGTGTATGGTTGCACCATCTGCCCCGCCCTTCTGGAGATATATACAAATCCGAACACAGCAGCTGATGAAGAAAGTGCTTTACTTTCCATTCTTAGGACGTCAAAATGCGGAAGTGATGTCACATACAACTACTAATAAAGGAGGACTGGCAAGGTGGGAAACATATAGTCATCTTAGACCGAGTTTCTAGAGCTATCTATTGTCATTTTTGCGAGCAAATAGTGTCTACTGATTTCAAGCCCTAGAACGTGAATGTTCCGCCCCTCAGCTGTCTGACAGGCACAAGCAAATGTTCAAAATACCACGTGCCACAAACAGACGCATTTGGTAGCAGGACGACGAGAATTTTCTTGTGCGTAGAAAGGAATGCCAATGCCAACCTGGTGATATTTTATTGGCAAAGCAGGCCTGACAGATCTTGCCAAGTTAAACACACAAAGTGCACAGGGAGGTCTGAGATGTCGGTTTCCAGGCCGGTTCAGGGTGAGTGTTGTATGTGCCATGGTGACATGCACAGGCATATTTTGCGTAGGGACAAATAAAAAATGTATTGTTTGAAGCGCCAAGGCTGGAAAGGAGGAAATACTGGCCATCCAAAGAAAACAGTGAGTTGAGCGCTTACTGAGTGTAACTCCGCAGTGCAGCCCTTCATCCACACGAGGGTACAATTCAGAGCATCATTAAAAAGGATAACGGCACCACTTGTTATTCGCAGCGCTACGAAACAGCAAGGCTGCATGCAGTAGCAAACGCTATATTGAAAAGGGAACACACAATAATGATGTATTTCTAATTTTCCTTTAAAAAACCCCACTGAAAATGAGAACTTCAGTGGGTTAATCACTCACTCTTGAAATCTGTGTCGTTGGAACCCTACAACGGCAAAGCAGCGTTTCAGCATAGAGATCAGTTTACTTTTGTTAACCACTTCTGTATAACAGTACATATATAACATAAAGAAACATAAATGCAGAGAAAAATCACTTACAACCAACAACTTACTGGGTCAAGAAAACGAGTCCGCTTTTGCACCTGTTATTCGCAGCGCCGCGAAAGGTAAAACTGTCAGTTATTATTATTACTAGGCAGGGTAAGGGGTATGTATGTTTTGATTAAATGTTAGTTCGAAGCGGCAAACCAGGCATTTTCTCCTGAAGGAACCGGCACTTTCCCTGCACCTTAAACTTGAGCGGACACTCTCCGTCCGTCTGTTACACACAGAAAGAAGGCGGCGTCTTGTCGAACGCACACCCCGCGTCCACGCTTGGGATCTGTCAACAAATGTCGTCTTCCTTAATTAACAGCGACACGGAGCGCAGTCGGCACAGCTCTCGCCTTTGTTCATCGCCTTAAAAACGAAAACAAAGGGAAGCGCATAGAGCAAGAGTGCAGCGCCCGCCCCAGACACACAAGAGGAACACAACACAGCAAGAATTAACAGAATGTGCAAAGAAGAACAAGAACGCCTGCTTCTTATATCTGTAGTAGGCTGTGCAGGATTAAGGAAATAAAATAGGGCTGGCAAGGAAACCTATTAGGGACGGGTGTACACACCCATCAGTTATAGGTGCCTGTCCGCTGCTTTCGGTGCGCGCTCCGACGAATCACTCTCTCTGTACAGAACATAAAACAGCTTTCGGAAAGGGGACTCCACCTTACCACGAGTTTCTGCATTGTAGGCGCGCCTGGCCTCAATGCGCTATAAATTACATATTCCAGGGAGCGCATTTTAAGTCAAGTGGTGTGCGGGAGACTCTTTTAAACAGTGTAATGGGACAGTTTTCAGAGCGGGGGTGATGTGTGTGACATTCTGTGTGTCAGGCCACGCAGGTGTTTTGTGCGCTCTGGGAAAGACACTAGATTGAGAGCCTAACGTGGTCCAGTGTTACGGTTGATTATCTGGAAATAGGAGCGCTGTGTTATAATCCTGCTTATAACTTGAACACAGTGTGACCCTGGGCAACGGCTTTATCTGCCATCGTCACTAATCTCAGATAACACGGACATGGTAATAACACTCTGTCTGATGCCGTGTGACAGGTTCTGCAGGAGCCTCGCGCACAGACCTTGCGCTGCACGCACACACTCGGGTCAGTGCGCACCTATCTGCCCCTGCAGCACTCCAGGCTCAGACAAAGCCCATCCCAGCCGCACTGACACCAGTGACAGGACGCAGGCTCTCGGCGCAGCCCGGCTGCCTACCTTGATGCCCTGCTGCTGGCTGGTGAGGGTCAGCTTGGACTCGTCCAGGAGCAGAACTTCACAGTAGAATTCCTCCGGGACGGCGCAGAAACACCCCATCCCTGCACAGGGGGCTCCGGCAGAGAGGGCGGCGGGGTGCGCATCCAGGCTGGGAGGGAGGGAGTCAGGTGCGGACGGGCTGCGTGTGCATGGCAGGGCGCGCGGGGGAGGCTGGTGGCACCTGGAACAGCAGGCACCGGCATGCACTGAGCCCGGGCTGAAGCCTTCCCTCGGCAGGAGCCCGGCTCACACCTCACAAGGAGGATCTGCTACTGGAACTCCCCCGGGAGCACGAACAGGCACAGGGAGGCGGGGCTCACCATAGAGGAAGAGTCCTCCAGCGGCTAGAGGGTGTCAGCCTCTTAAAGAGACACGCAGCACGCAGACCCGAGGCCATTGTGCCTCCTGCCTCCAGCCTCATTAATTAATAAGTGCGCTTAGGAACATCTATTCAAGACGCAGCCGCTTTAAGGGGGGGCGTGGCCGAACCAGTCATAGTATTTCCCTGTCTGCTCTCCAGACAGATAATGGGCCTCGGGATGGACAGGAGCTGTCAGGCTCCCAGGGCTGCCGAGCCCCTTTTAAAACGGACAGTGATGCCACACCTCTGAACTAGGGAAGAGACACCACCAGAAATCATCCACCCAATATTGTCATTTAAAGATTAGTTGAATCCTTCACAACACTTAAATGTTATATGTACAGTCAAACTAGCTTTTTCACGCAGAAGTGTGGTGAAATTGTCCTCCATAACTGCGTATATAAAAAAATCTTCATTCAACCATCTGGCACATACAGCGCCCTGCTAACTGCTTGGTTTCTTTACTTTCGCACCTCCCAGTCTAGAACCTTGACTACATCTAAATATGTACTATAACATACCATTATAAATAGTACAACCCCCCACCACTTTATCACACATGAGCCAGACTACAAGTCACCACAGCACATCTCCATTTCTAAAAACAACATTAACACTTGCAAAATAAACAAACCATACTTGTAAGGAGAGCGCAGTAAAATGAAGAACACAAAAGTTACTAGGAGTAACACATTCCATTACTCTTCAAAACAAATTATAAATACTGTCTTGCAGTTACATATTCACATTTAATTTGATACACATTGATAACCCTTTAACCACTTAGGTGGAATTACTTTTCTTTTTACTCTATCCACCTTACCATCTTCACTCTGTGTGCCATTTATTCTTATCTCTTCAGTTTCACTCCTCACATTTTCTACCTCCTTCAAACTTTCTCTTGACCCAATCTCATCATCCTTGTTCCTATGCCTTTCATGAACACCTTCTGCTTGGTGGAATCCAGCACATCCTTGTTCCTCTAGATTCCGACACATCCCAAACTCTTCAACCATCCATTTATGCTCATCATTATAGAACCAATTCTCATCCCTGCAAGGTTCAGCACATGCAGCAACACTGCACATATGTTAGACTTTACCACCCGACAATTGCACAGTATTCCTTAAAACTTCGACTTTCTTTCTAGGTTCATACAACATATTTTCACCTTTGGGCGCTCTACCTGGTTTCTTCACTCGCACCCATTTGGCAACAACCAGTTCAAATTCTTGCACGTTTTTCCTTTTATCATTGTACTTTCTGTCCTCTTGTCTTTTCTTTTCTATGCTTCTCTTCATTGTTTCAACAGACTAATCTCCCTTTTCGACTTTATAAAGCCTTTCAGGACATTACTTGGATTTAGGAAATCTAGCTCACATTGGTTCAAAAGGTACAGCATTAGTGGCTTCACCTTCTGTGGTTCTATATGACCATACTGTTTTCTTAATTTGTTCTTCCTAATCTAAATTACATTTCATGGCTATCTGAATAGCACCTTTGAGTACCCTATTAAAAAGTCCCACTGTGTCATTTCCACTTAGATTATATAAAGAAGTGGTTCTATGTACAACTCAAAACTTCTTAAAGTATGAAAGACAAAAAGTGTACCGCGTTATCACTTACCAATACTTTTGGTACTCCTTCCTCCTGAAAGACATCATACAGAACTTCAAAACACTGTCCATATATGCACTTTCAATCACCCCTACAACTGTCTACCTACAAAACGAATCTATCATAACTAAGACATACTTGTTACACACACCAACAGGGCCCATGCTATCCACGGCCACCCTTTGCCATGGTTCCTCCGATGCGGCGTCCACATTCTAGGTTTACATTTCTTCAATGCTTTGTTAGCACTTAAGCGTTTTCCACACTTTTCTGCCATTACTTCAATTCCTGAATCAATTGATGGCCACCAAAATACTCCTGTTATCGCTTGCTTAGTTCTAACTATGCCCAGATTCGCTATATGCCATTGTTATCACCCTTTTTTGGATAATAATTCTTCACCTGACCCTTCACCTCATTTAAAATTATATCCTTTTTCCTATTTTTCCCACTCTTCATTTCCAGTAGCAGGAATACCATCATTACATATCAAGGCCATTCAGCAATCATCCCACTCACTCACACCCCACTCTTCTAATTACAATTGCATCCTGCGAAGAAATCTGGAAATACATTTTGTTTTCCTGGAACATACATCACCTTACACATAAAATCTTACAGGCATTTGAGCATCTTGCTATTGTAGGAGAAGCATTTATCATCCCTTCTGTAGTGAGTACATTAGTCAATCAATCAATCAATGAAAGAACTTTATGCGGTTACTATGAAAAAGATAACCATAAAAGCACAATTCATAGGTCACACAAAACAAATTCCACAATCATAAAAAAGCTATACACAAGGGCTAAAAACATATAAAAGTCATATCACAATTGATGTACGAGATTTAAGAACATTTTTAAAGAAAGCAATTACAGAGGCAATAGTGAATACATTATCCAGAAATTGCAACACCAAGAATGCAGGGCGACATCATCTCAGTCCCAATCTTTTTAACACAGGGATGATCCATCTTTTTCTAGTATAGAGTAGAATGTGCAAAAAAGCAATATACGTATAGATGACTGAGCGGACAAGTCATCACATGGGCAGTTACAAAGTGTTCTCGACCAATCGTTTACTTCAGGGAAACTTAGAGATCTGTGCAATATTTTCAGTCTAAAACGTGTTAGCAGAAATCTGTCATAGTCTCTCGTAATTAACATAATATATGGTTGTGTAGTTCCAGAAGTCAGAGTAAGATGGTAGTCAATGGCTTCTGGTCACATCTCAAAACTAATGGCCTTCTCCAAAGAAATGGCCTAAATAATCTGGAGCCCACACACTGGCAAAGCTTCACGCTCAATGGCTGGATATTTTCCATATTTCGGTGACAGTGGTTGTGAAGCAAAGGCCACAATACATTCCTTCCCATTACTATCTTACTGTGACAATATGGCACCAATACCCTTAACAACAGCATCAGTGCTCCACAAACTAATAGCTTGTCGTTGAAATCCTTTTGAGAATGGTCCATTTACAATATCATTTGTGATTTTCTAAAAGTCTTTCTGACATCTTTAATCTCTTACAAATTTAACTTAGCAGTTAACTCATGTGGTATGACTTCTTTGGTAAACATGGACAACAGAGATCTATCCGCTTATACCTTTTTAAAGAGTGGAATCACTTTTGCCTGTTTCCAAATAGAGGGAACCTGCCCTGTCTGAAAAGAAGTACTGAAAAATTGGACATATGTTGGATTGATGATATCCACCACCTGAGCTAATAGAAAGAGAACAAGCATGTAATGGTGACCCTGAGCTACAGACCAAAATGGCCTTTTTTAATTCTTCAATATTGATGGGCTTGAACAGAGAAAATTCACAGGCTGGTGAGGAGACAAGTACTTTCATAAGGTACAATGCCCCTGCCATTACTGGCACAAATTGAAGAATAATATGAATCTGTATGATTTTTTTCCTCAAAGAAGTTCACTAATTTAGTACACAGATCAGGGCAGGATTTTATAGGAGGATCAGAGGCTTTAGGATGTTAAATGTTCGTAACACATTTTTACTTTTCACGTAACTTATTGCTGGCCTCAGATATTGTAACTGAAAAAAACTTTTTGGAGCTACCCTTATGGCCACATGATATGTCTTCAAAGCGCCTTATAATGTATTTGGTCCTTCAAAAAATAGCTCTTCTGCCAAATCCTTTCTAATTTTTCACATTGCTTTTTCTCATCTGCTTCCTCTGCTATAGTAGGTGTAGTGGTGCAGAAGAAGCCCTCATTTGTTTAATATGTGTTTTTGATGGATCTGGATGTTCAGCCGCTGGCTGCAGCCAATGGTTGACTGCCAGCGCATCTTTCTTTACACCACCCTCTAAGCTAGGTAAAGAGACTGCAAGAACATCAATTAATTTTGAGGACTTAACTTTATTCCAAGCTCGAAAAGACATCAGAATATCACTACTTCTGAGGACGTGGGGATCCAATAACCAATGGAAATTGAATCAAATAATGATCAGACTATGTGATCACCATAGGGTTCCCCACCACTAATGTAGTATTAGATCAAATAAAATCTATGGTGTACCCTACTAATATGGTGCTAATATGACCACACACACATTGAGGAAGGCCAAAGTTTCAACGCTTGCTGCCACTAAGGAGCCATTGAGTCATCAACATGCAATTTGAAGTCTCCCAATAAAGTGAAGGTGGAATATTGCAAACTCTTTTGAGCAAAAGCCTCATCTAGAGATCTAATAAACTCTCCGGCGTATCCAAGAGTTTGTGGAGAATACCATGCCAGACACTTACTACACAAACTCTTGAAAATCTATGCTTGCACACGTAGTGCAGTTCTACAGATACAAAACATGTTGAAACGAATGAGGCTTGTGGTCACTTCTCAGTAAGAGGATGTGATAACTCTTCCATTAAATACAAAAACCCAAGCCTCATCACAGTCATTGCAAATTATCATTCTAGACTGCAGAAAAGTAGTTTTACGATGCTTTTCTAAGCAAATTATATGTATCAAGTGATAGAGAAAAAACTTTTACCTAGATTCTGTTGTTGCACAACAAAATGGTGAACAAAGAGGAAGTCATAAAATAATTGAAGTTGTAGATCATAATGTTTTTCATTAGACTCGTTTTCTAAGCAGTGCATTCAAACTTGTAGTGGGAGTGTACAAGAAGGAACAGGAGAAAAGACTCCTCACTCGTGTAAGGGCCTACACGTGCACAAATATAGAATACAATCTCTTGCACTGTAGCTTCAATTACATGATTGCCTGCCTACAACATAGACAGAGTCACTATTTATTTGCTGCTTTACTTTTGCTGATATACTTGTTTATGTATGATTTCCTCACAACATATTTATTTATGCATTGTTTTAAATAATGTAACAAATTCAGTATCTGATATTGAAAATGAACATTTCGCACGTGAAAACAACTATTGGCAAATCTCAGGGGCGTAGCACAGGCCCCTGCTGTGCGGGGAGGCCCCAAACTCCAGGGGGCCCCCTCAGCACAGCACTCTGGCCCGAGAGCTCCTAATTGAGACCGGAGGGGGCCCCTCCACTTACCTTGCAGGGAGGCCCCCTCCATTTTTCGTACGCCAGTGGCAAAGCCAATAGGTCTGATGTTGGCTGACAACCTTTTGACTTTGTCAATGCCTAGATATAATTGTCATCTTTTTTAAACGTTATTGCTGTGTGAGCTTCTAAATACATTAAAAGATTTACCCTCATACATCAGGGATACTACTGATTTCCTTAAAAGAATATTTGATGTGCACTGGGAAGAGGACTATTTAATGGTTTGCCTAGACGTAAACTTGCTATACACAAGTGGCATGATGAGAGCTTAAAAGCAATGCAATATTTTCTGAATTTTAGGCCCATTCAGTATCTTGAGCACAATGAAATGTTGTTGAGCATGATTACTCGATGTTTGGAAAGTAATATTCTTTACAGACAAATAAAAGGGACTACCAGGGGCACCTGCTTCGTCCAAAGCTATGCAAATTTGCATATGGGCTGGTGAAAGGAGCAGGTGCTACACGTTCTTGGAATGGAATGCTCGTCCCGACACGTTGTATTGTGGCTAAGGTATGTCGATGACCTGTATTTGCTATGGAAAGGAGACACTGTATCAGTTGAAAGATTTGTGACCACCATCAACAAAAATGACTTAAATCTGTCCTTTACGAGCCAGATCAGCAACACCAGCATTTAGTTTTTGGACACTAGAATAGAAGTAATTGGCTCATGCCTAACACTATCAATCAATCAAGAAATTTATATAGCGCGCTACTCACCCGGAGGGTCTCAAGGCGCTTGGGGGGGGGGGGGTCTGCTACTGCTCGAACAACCAGGTCTTGAGTTGCTTCCTGAAGGAGAGGTGGTCTTGGGTCTGGCGGAGGTGGATGGGGAGGGAGTTCCATGTCTTGGCTGCCAGGTAGGAGAAGGATCTTCCTTCCATGGTGGTTCTTCGGATGCGTGGAACGGCGGCGATAGCGTGGCTGGTCTATCGAAGCTGGCGGGTGGGGGTGTAGAAGGTCAGGCGGTTGTTGAGGTACCTGGGGCCTAGGTCGTGGAGAGCCTTGTGTGCGTGGGTGAGGAGTCGGAACGTGATTCTCTTGTTGACGGGGAGCCAGTGCAGGTCTCTCAGGTGACCGGAGATGTGGCTGTGATGGGGGATGTCCAGGATGAGTCGTGCGGAGGCGTTCTGGATGCGTTGGAGTCTCTTCTGGAGCTTGGCTGTGGTTCCGGTGTAGAGGGTGTTTCCGTAGTCCAGTCGGCTGGTGACGAGTGCCTGGATGACCGTCTTACTGGTTTCGGTGGGGATCCATCGGAAGATCTTACGGAGCATGCGTAGGATGTTGAAGCATGAAGTTGAGACGGCGTTGACTTGTCTGGTCATCGAGAGGGAGGAGTCCAGGATGAGGCCCAGGTTGCGTGCGTGGTCCGATGGTTTGGGTGCGCTGCCCAGGGCAGGGGGCCACCAGGAGTCGTCCCAGGCGGAGGAAGATGGTCCCAGGATGAGGACTTCCGTCTTGTCTGAGTTCAGTTTCAGACGGCTGTTCTGCATCCACTCGGCTACGTCTTTTATCCATTCGTGTAGGTTAGTTCTGGCGGTGGCTGGGTCGTTGGTGAGGGAGAAGATCAGCTGAGTGTCGTCGGCGTAGGAGATGATGTTGAGGTTGTGTTGGCGTGCGATGGCCGTGAGGGAGCTCATGTAGATGTTGAAGAGGGTGGGGCTGAGTGAAGATCCTTGTGGTACGCCGCAGATGACTTCGGTGGCCTCGGATCTGAACGGGGGAGGCGGACTCTCTGGGTTCTTCCGGCGAGGAACGAGGTGATCCACTCCAGAGCCTTCTCTTGGATTCCGACGTTGCTGAGGCGTTGTACTAGGGTGCGGTGGCAGACAGTGTCGAACGCTGCGGAGAGATCCAGGAGGATGAGGGCCGCTGTTTCCCCGTTGTCGAGCAGGGCTCGGATGTCGTCAGTGGCTGCGATGAGGGCGGTCTCGGTGCTATGATTGGCACGGAAGCCGGACTGCGAGGGGTCGAGGGATCTGTTAGTCTCGAGGAAGGCGGCAAGCTGTCGGTTGACGGTCTTCTCGATGACTTTGGCAGGAAAAGGGAGGAGCGAGATGGGGCGGTAGTTCTTGAGGTCGGTGGGGTCTGCTGAAGGTTTCTTCAGGAGGGCGCTGAGTTCTGCATGGTTCCAGCTCTCCGGGAAGGTGGCGGTGTTGAAGGAGCAGTTGATGATGTCTCGGAGTTGGGGTGCGATGACGGAGGCGGCCTTGTTGAAGACGTGCTGGGGGCATGGGTCGGTTGGTGATCCGGCGTGGATGGTGTTCATTGTGTGGATGGTGTCTTCGGTGCTGACCGGGTTCCAGGCGCGGAGGGTGGTGGTGGGGTGCGTCGGTTCGGTGGTTGGGTGCGTGGGCTGTGTGCTGAAGCTGTTGTGTTTGTCGGCGATCTTGCTGTGGAAGAACGAGGCGAGTGAGTCGCAGAGTTCTTGCGAGGGGGTGATGGCGTTGGTTTCGGCTCTGGGGTTGGAGAGCTCTTTGACGATGCTGAAGAGTTCCTTGCTGTTGTGTGAGTTGTTGTCTAGTCGTTCCTTGAATGCTGTCTTCTTGGTGGTGTGGATCAGCTGGTGGTGTTTGTTTGCGGGTGGCGTGCTTGAGTGCAGTCATGTTGTCTGTAGTCGGGTCTTTGCGCCAGGCTTTCTCGAGGGTGCGGCAGTTCTTCTTGGAGTTCTTGAGATCGTCGTTGAACCAGGAAGCCTTCTTGCTGCCGGGCCTGCTGGGATGGTTTTTCAGGAGTGCGAGGTCGTCAGCGCAGTAGGTGATCCACTGTGTGAGGTTGTTGGCTGCTTGATTGGGGTCCGTTGAGCTGGCGGGAGGATTCTGGTTCAGGGATGTGGAGAGCTGGTCAGAGGTGATCTTGTTCCAGCTCCTATGGGGAATGTACAGGAAACCAACCGCAGGAAATACCACCTTGCATGCGAGCAGTGCACACCCAATACCCTTGAAGAACAGTATACACTTTGGGGAGATGCTTAGAGCCAAGAGAATCTGTACCTCAGATCAAACTTATGCAAAAGCAGAGAGTGAGATTTGCATGAAGTTGAGAGAAAGGGGTTATAATGACAGAACTTTAGAGGGGGCTAAGATGAAAGTATCTAACCTGAATAGAACAGAGTTACTGTTTAAAACTGAACCATCTGTTATCCAGCAAGACAATGAGTTTAGGTTTATCACCACCTACAGTAGAAAACATAAAAGGTTAAGACAAACCTTGAATAAACATTAGAACCTGATTAAGCGTGACCCTATAATAGGTGCAGAAGTTAATGCGAGACCTAACATAACTTATCAGAAGTCACAATCCATGAGCAATATGCTTCTCAAATCAGAGATCACCACCAGGTATACTTGGCTAAAACCGATTAACAGTTTTAGAAGGTGTACTAAATGCAAGGCCTGCCAGAATGGTAAAAATATCACAGAATGTAGGACGGACCTGGGTGAACGGATAGTGATCAACAAACCACTCCATTGTAAATATGACCATGTGCTTTATGTGTTGGATTGTCCGTGCCCTAAGAAATGGGGCATAGTGTTTGGTGTAATGATGAAATTGGCCATTTCCATAAAGAAAGATATTCAATATGGCATATATTCGTAAATGTTTGATTTATATTTTATTTTTTATTAATCTTATGATTATGATGTGAAATGAAACAGGAAAGTAATTGATTTAAGAAATTGTCCAGTGTTGATTAACAATGGAAACTGCCAAAATTATAAACAATTGTTCATATATTATAAGATGGCCACCATGTATTATGATAGCTGACGTGGAGTTACCAGTCCACTTTCTATGTCTATGTATTCCATGCTCTTAATGACTGTAGACACATTAGTTGGGTGTCGTGAACAAGGCTCAGTGGGAGCCGAAATGCGTAGATGCTTACGTCTGCAAAATGGAGTTATGAAATAAAATATCTTGATACCGCAGTACGTGGAGTGCCATCTCTTGTGTGTGGAGTGCGGAGAATCGGCAATATATATATATATATATATATATATATTATCTACTGGCGGTCGCCAGTAGATAGTTATAGTTAGGACCGTGTTTCCATAGGAAATCTCAAAATTCTATTTTGAATAACTTTGGCGCCGGTTGACGAATCCTCGCGATATTTTCAAAACGAATGGGGCGCTCCGCTCAGCTCCTACCCTGAAAGTCTCGGGGGGATTCGTCAAGCGGGGGCCGAGAAAAAAGGGGGGTCCCAAAACACATTTTCCCCATGCATTTTCCCATAGGACATTTAGTCGAAGGTACAGCCCGAACGGCTGAACAGAATTACTTGAAATTTGGCAGAGAGGTAGTCCTCAGGTCAGGGATGTGCCTTTTGCATATATGGAGTCAATCTGTTCAGTAGTTCCTGAGAAAATTGCAGTTAAAAGCACAAGCATATCAATAGCCGCGCACCGTGCGTGCACCGTGAGCGCACCTTTCGCGCACCCTTACGTGCGCAAGCGTAATTCTGATTGGTTGTTACATGTCAGTCAACGTTCGAATCGGTCGAAATCAGGAAGTGTGGGCCGCCATTTTGTTTGTTTTCAGTGCGAGAGTGGAAAAGGAAGGTGGCGAACGTGAAAAGGGGGCAGGGTAGAGAGTTCCTGACCCCCAGCCTTTGTCAGGGGGTCCCTGAAGGACCCCGAAGGCAGAAAAAAACATTAAATTATTATTTTTTTTTTGTTTTTCAAAATCGCGGGGTGCGCGCACGGTGAAAAACCATAAAAAAAAATAAAAAATTCATACGTAGTTTATTGACAAATAAATATATAAAAAAATAATAATACATACATAACTTAGCATTTAAAAAACCGTACAAATTCACTGAAAAAACCATAGGTTTCACACATGTTATAGTTAGGAATTAGCATTTAAAAAACCTTGCAAATTCACTTAAAAAACCATAGGTTTCACACATGTTATAGTTAGGTGGATATTTCACTCGTAAAAAACCAATGAAATTCCCCCGTTATAGTTAGTTCAGATAACTATAACTCGCGCGACCGCCAATCTATCACAAGGATGATGTCATCAGTGATGTCAAGAGTGATGCCACTGACCATGTCATGAGTGATGTAATATGTGACGTCATGAGCAGAGGATTGCGGGCGCGCGAGTTATAGTTATCTGAACTAACTATAACGGGGGAATTTCATTGGTTTTTTACGAGTGAAATATCCACCTAACTATAACATGTGTGAAACCTATGTTTTTTTAAGTGAATATATATATATATATATATATATATATATATATATATATATATACATACATACATAACCTCCAAGGAAATGATCCTGTTGTGATCATCAATTCGAGGCACACACCAGGAATGCTCTTTTTAAAGTTTATTTGCGAGCACGATAAAAAACACCGAACAGACGCGTTCCGGCACACTCGCCTTCTTCAATGTCAGTGTCACTTGTTTTTCGAACATTATTTAAAGATAAAAAACATAGAAGAAGGAAGCAGTTAATTTACAATAGAAATTAAGATAGTCTCTTTCAAATCACAAAGGAATGATTCACTGTCGGCCATTTTGTAATGGTATAGTTTTAACAATTGCTATATATATATATATATATATATATATAAATATATATATATATATATATATATATATATATATATATATATATATATATATATATATATATATATATATATATATATACACCAGATTAATCTTTTAAGATCCAATCGTTTTAATTGGTGATTATACCTCTGAATAAATTCATCAAGAGATAAAATTAATTGCAAGCAATAATCTTAGTGCAATGATATTCAATAGCGCCCTGAATGGGCAAATGCTCCAAACTAAATAATTCATTTTCTCATTTTCAAATCACTCTTTTAAGCCCTTAAAAAAAAATAATAATATATATATAACATATTCCAATCAGGAAAAAGAATTGAGGAGCATTATCAGAAGAAATTGGCACTTTATACGGGAAGATTCAGTGATTGGTTGCCTTATGCCCTCAAATCCATCAATCACCTTTCGCAAACCTAGAAATATGGGTAATATGTTAACTGACAATAGCCAAGAGAGCTTTAAAAAGCAAGCATGGTTACCAACAAGAAAAGGCTTTTTTAAATGCTCAACCTGCAAGGCCTGTCAGTTTGGTACAAACACAAAGACATATTGCACAGCATTCTCAGACACACGAAGGGAAATCAAACAACACCTTACTTGTAAAATGGATCACTGTGTATATGTCTTGAAATGTGCTTGCCTTTTAAAATATGTAGGAAGTACCAAGCTGGCAGTGCACAAACGTATTTTGCAACACATAAGAGCTATTAATAACAAAGATCATAACTACCCTGTAGCTAGACATTTTGAAAAAGTTCACAATAGTGACCACAAATGCCTCAGATATTTTGCCATCAAATCAGTTCCCCGTAAGCAAAGAGGTGGCAATAGAGAGGCCATCCTACGCCGTTTGGAAACTCAGTATATTTTGGAGTTTGATTCCAAATGGCCGGGGGGCCTCTATGCTACAGAGGATCTCCATACTTTTCTATGATTTGCCTCAACTGTACTGGATTGCATGATAGCTGTTAGGTTTATTTCTTTACAAGAACGAATCATGTGTACACGTAAGCCTGGGACAGTTTACTATTATTTTTAATGATTGGTTTTAAGGACACAGTAGGGTAGTTTTTTTATATACCTAGTGTCTTTTTATTGATCATTTTAAATATGTCACTAGTTCTACATTGTTTAGTACCTTGAATGTCTTTTACTGTACTTTAACCTTGACTTATTTAGCATGCATATCTCTTGAAGTCAACATTGCAATAACAAGTTGTAGAGTGACAAATATGGACAGTCACTGTTAACTCAATAGTTGTTTTTCATGATTCTTGGCATCTCCTGCCTCAGTTCCTTATGATTGCCGTATTTGCACTTTTAGGCATGAGTCACTTTATGTCTACTAAGTACTGTTGAACTTATGCACTTTAATAGACTAAATATTCACTATCTTTGGAGTGTAGATAATTAAGTTTTCTTTTCATTTTTTAACACGGTAAGGTGAGCACAACAGGAATAGTAAGATGATGTGGAAAAAATTGTTATTGTTTTTAAACAAACTAGTAAGGGGATATGCTTAGAAATATTAATTGTATAAATATAGGCATTTAGGCCTTCAAAGTTGTGATATATAATTTGATATTGGTTATGCATTAGCAAAAACAAACATGTATCAATGCAAATAGTTAACATTTTCTATTATTGCATTTGAATGCTTACTAGTATGTTTTCTATGTCCATCAAGATTCCAATCAGCACTTGCACTTTAAAAAACGGGTTTGTCAAAGTGCGTAGTCAGGTGATCAAGGCCGCTCGGTCGGCCGAAACGCGTCTGGACATCGTCAATGGGAAATAAATAAAAATACTGTTGGTATTACAAGAGGTCTGCGCCCGTGATTCCGTAAAGGGAAAGAGTTGCGAGTTGCTTCAATATATATATATATATATATATATATATATATATATATATGTAAAGTTTCACCAAGTACTAAAAAGTACCGTTGCACTCCCGTCAGGAAATAATAACCGCTCAAAGTCCATCCGTCATTTGCAAGATCAAATATTTATTATTTACACAGCTTTAGCCAGAAAATTACCCTACGCGTTTCGGCGACCTTCGCCTTGGTCACGGGTAAACAAACATCAAATAAACACATATTTAAAGCACAGCGTTACGTGCAACGTAACAAGCAACAAAATAAATGACGGACTGTCATCTTGAAAGCTAAAACTCAAAGTTGTCGGCCATCTTAGAGCAGTGTTGTGAAACAAATAAAGTTTTTCGTTTTTTAGTTGAAAAACAAACAAACATATCTGCAACAACGGACCTTCAAAGTTCATTGCAAAGACAATCCTCAATACCAATTGATTCAGTTCATCAACATTACTTTCGTATTTAAATGCATAGGTAATGAGATATATTTCATCGAAAAAGGAATCGTATCCAAAATGTATGTATTAGTGTAATAATACATATAATGATTACCTATGCTCTTATCCATACTAAGTTCGAGGAAGTGTTTAGTCCTCGACTGGCTCACAGACAGTCAGAAACTTAGACTTTACATAATGAGTTTCTGCCCATATCGGGTTTCATTATTGAAGGCTACTATCACACCCCAAGTGGGTGGGAACAATTAATAAATTAAATCATAAAAGAACAACATTTCAGTTCACAGCCTTCATTATAAACTGCAAGACACTGTTTGACCAGGAGCAGTGCAGTCCAAGTGGACAGTGGAAATTTCCCCTTATACGATATTATGAGCAAAATAAGTTTCAGTCCAAATTGACAAATGGACAAAAGTACTGTCCCAAACTGCAAAACATTACTAACACATATACATTTCATATACAACAATCCAGGAGGGGTGGATGGTGGAAGAAAAACAGCAACCCCAGTGGGAGTAGAAACAAGGGGACAAAAGAAACGCGGAAAATGAAGAACTGCAGAAATATGGTAAATCTCTCCTCACATTCTCTAACTGTTGTGGAACATGATGTTTTACAGTTTGGTGTATCTTTTTGTCCAACCTCTTTATTTTCTTATCCCCAAGAAAGAATTGATCTATTTTATTATTAGTATGCGTAGGGTAATTTTCTGGCTAAAGCTGTGTAAATAATAAATATTTGATCTTGCAAATGACGGATGGACTTTGAGCGGTTATTATTTCCTGACGGGAGTGCGACGGTACTTTTTAGTACTTGGTGAAACTTTATGGATTATTGTGGGCGGCTTTGGACCCATGGTTGCACCGGCGCAGGAAGTGTCCCAGTGATTCCGAAGAAGTAAAAAGGTCATATATATATATATATATATATATATATATATATATATATATATATATATATATATTACCTACTGGCGGTTGCCAGTATATATATATATATATATATATTACCTACTGGCGGTTGCCAGTAGGTAGTTATAGTTAGGACCTATTTTCCATAGGAAATCTGCAACATTCTATTCCCAATAAGTCTGGCGCCGGTTGACGAATCTTCGCAACATTTTCCAAACTTTTGGCCAGCTCTGGTCCGCTCCTGTCCTGAAAGTCTCGTGGTGATTCATCAAGCGGGGGCTGAGAAAAAAGGGGGGTCCCAAAACGCTTTTTCCCCATGCAATTTCCCATAGGACCTGTTGACGCAGCTACAGCCCGAACTGCTGAACGGAATTACACCAAATTTGGCAGAAAGGTAGACCTTGGTTCAGAGTCGTGCCTTTTGCTTAAATGGTGTAAATCCGTTCAGTAGTTCCTGAGAAAATCAAAAGTAAAATCACATATATATCTGGGCGGAGCCTAACCACACATCTCATTGTGAGATCTGATTGGCTGTCAGCACTTCATCCAAGAAGTGTTGGCAGCCATATTCGGACCAATATACATGATAGCACCTCATTAAAAAGAATTGCAGTTAATAGAAGGTTTTAAGACTTTAGTTACATTATAAATCATTTTTTGATGGTACCATACTCATTTTAGGAATTGTGGTATGTTCTAAGGTGATTTTACCATGTGAAAAAGCCTTCTGCTGGGATATCATGAATCATGTTTGAGAGAAAACTATTTTCTCATGCTTTTCCCACAGAGGTTTGGTAGGTGATCTATAAGCTAAACTGAGAGCATATTTTCTGTAAATTCACATTATCTTCCTTAGTCATGTGAGAATGAAGTCTGACATTCTCAGTAAAACGTGTACATCCAACAAGGGCAGAGACTGTCAGTTGATTCCTTTGTGTTCTACTGCAGCTTCCCAGAGTGTTCCAAAGAACAACTAGAGCGCAAACACTCCTACTTATGATAAACGTATGGCACACCTGAAGCCATCTTGATTGGAATAAAGTGGTAACTCTTAAAACATTTAATTTAAAAAGGAACAAAATGAGGGGGTTCATTTTGCCATAGAATGTATTATTAGTGCTGCAGAAAGAAAAAATAGGGCACATTTTGAGAGACTTCTCAAATCCTCTTCTATTTCATTAAAAAATTCTGACATGCAGACTGAAACATGCACTTTCAATACCAGCAGCAGAATTTCCTGGTGAGCAGTAGCTTAACTACAGTGATCTAATGAGCAACTAGAGTGCTAACATTCTGAATTTATGGCAAATGTGTGACACATCTGAATGCCTTCTTCATTGAATCAAAGTAAAAAACTGACAGTATGCCTACTGAGGAGACTGTAGTAAATTAGGAAATTAGGAAACTTCATAACAAGACTCCCAAGATGACCACCAGCGACAAAAGAGCCCAAATGTAGCACAAATATCACCGAGATGTAGCCCAAGTATAGCCCAATGACAGAAATCCCAGAGTGTTTTAAAGAACAACTAGAGCGCTAACAGTCTTACTTATGACAAAAGTATGGCACACCTGAAGCCATCTTGATTGGAATAAAGTGGTAACACTTAAAACATTTAATTTGCAAAGGAACACAATGAGGGGGTTCATTTTGCCATAGAAATTATGATTAGTGCTGCAGAAAGAAAAATTAGGTTACATTTTGACTTCTCAAATCCTCTTCTATTTCATTAAAAAGTTCTGACATGCAGACTGAAACATGCACTTTGAACACCAGCAGCAGACTTCCCTGGTGAGCAGTAGCTTTACTACAGTGATCTAATGAGGAACTAGAGTGCTACCATTCAGAATTTATGGCAAATGTGTCACATCTGAATGCCTTCTTGATGGAACCAAAGTAAACAAGCATTGAAAATTGTAATTAGGTGGCTTTTTAGCTTTGCTTTTATTAGTGTTTTTCAAATTTTCATGTACATAACATGCATATATGTATATGTATGCATGCATTTATATTTGTATTTATATAGATATGCAGATTATATATATATGTTTATATATGTATGTATATATATATTATCTACTGGCGGTCGCCAGTAGATAGTTATAGTTAGGACCGTGTTTCCATAGGAAATCTGAAAATTCTATTTTGAATAACTTTGGCGCCGTTTGACGAATCTTCGCGAAATTTTCAAAACTAATGGGGCGCTCCGCTCCGCTCCTACCCTGAAAGTCTCGGGGTGATTCGTCAAGCGGGGGCTGAGAAAAAGGGGGGGTCCCAAAACACGTTTTCCCCATGCATTTTTCCATAGGGACTTTAGTCGCAGCTACAGCCCGAACGGCTGAACAGAATTACGTGAAATTTGGCAGAGAGGTAGCCATAAGGTCCGTTTGGTGCCTTTTGCAGGTTTGGTGTAAATCTGTTTAGTATTTTCTGAGAAAATAGCATTTAAATCAATATATATATCTGTACGCGCGCTCGGTGCGCGCTGGGTGCGCGCACTCGGCAGTCCGCGAGCGCACTTCTGATTGGTTGTTACATCTTAGTAAACATTCGAATCGCTTGAAACCAGGAAGTGTCGGCCGCCATTTTGTCTCTCGCATTGAGAGGGGGGTGAAACGTGGGCGCGCGGTGTGCGTAGCGCACCGCGTGCCCACCGCGCGCAAAGTGCACCGTGCGCGCAAAGTGCACCGTGCGTGCACGGCACTAACTGCGTGAAGTGGGCGCGCGGTGCGCGAAGCGCACCGCGTGCCCTCCGTGCGTGCACGGCACGAACGGCGTAAAGTAACTTAGCATTTAAAAAAACGTACAAATTCACTTAAAAAACCATAGGTTTCACACACGTTATAGTTAGGAATTAGCATTTAAAAAACCTTGCAAATTCACTGAAAAAACCATAGGTTTCACACATGTTATAGTTAGCTGGACATTTCCCTCGTAAAAAACCATTGAAATTCCCCCGTTATAGTTAGTGCAGGCAACTATAACTCACGCGACCGCATTCCTCTGCTGATGACGCCAGATATTACATCACTGATTACATATGTGTCTTTCTGAAAAATAAATATTTGTAATATATGTATAGCTAAAGATTAATGGAAGAAGACATGGGTAAATAGGTGTCTAAATACAGTGATGTAATATCTGACGTCATCAGCAGAGGATTGCGGTCGCGTGAGTTATAGTTGCCTGCACTAACTATAACGGGGGAATTTCAATGGATCTTTTTACGAGGGAAATGTCCAGCTAACTATAACATGTGTGAAACCTATGGTTTTTTAAGTGAATTTGCAAGGTTTTTTAAATGCTAATTCCTAACTATAACGTGTGTGAAACCTATGGTTTTTTAAGTGAATATATAAATGCATATGCATATATATGCATATATATATATGTGCATGTACAGAGAGGTAGAGAGGTGGAGGTGTATAGGTAGAGGTGTAGAGGTAGAGAGGTAGAGGTAAAGAGGTAGAGAGTAATAGAGAGAGAGGTAGAGAGTAGTAGAGAGAGAGGTAGAGAGAGGTAGAGCGGTAGGGAGTAGAGAACGAGTAATAGAGAGTAGAGAGTGAGTAGTAGAGAGTAGTAGAGAGTAGTAGAGAAAGTATCACAAAGTGAGTAGTAGAGAGTAGTAGTGTGAGTAGTAGAGAGTGAGTAGTAGAGAGTGAGTAGTAAAGAGTAGTAGAGAGTGAGTAGTAGAGTGAGTAGTAGAGAGTACTAGAGAGTAGTAGAGAGTGAGTAGTAGAGAGTAGTAGAGAGTGAGTAGTAGAGAGAGTAGTAGAGAGTGAGTAGCAGAGAGAGAGTATTAGAGAGTAGTAGAGAGAGAGTAGCAGAGTGAGTAGTAGAGAGAGAGGAGTAGAGAGTGAGTAGTAGAGAGTGAGTAGTAGAGAGTAGTAGAGAGTGAGTAGTAGAGAGTAGTAGAGAGAGAGTAGTAGAGAGAGAGTAGTAGAGAGCAGTAGAGAGTGAGTAGTAGAGAGAGAGTAGTAGAGAGTAGTAGAGTAGTAGAGAGTGAGTAGTAGAGTGAGTACTAGAGAGAAGTAGAGAGCGAGTAGCAGAGAGCAAGTAGTAGAGAGTGTGTAGTAGAGAGTGAGTAGTAGAGAGTAGTAGAGAGTGAGTAGTAGAGAGAGAGTAGTAGAGAGTGAGAAGTAGAGAGAGTAGTAGAGAGTGAGAAGTAGAGAGAGTAGTAGAGTAGTAGAGAGTGAGTAGTAGAGTGAGTAGTAGAGAGTAGTTGAGAGCGAGTAGTAGAGAATGAGTAGTGGAGAGTGAGCAGTAGAGAGTAGTAGAGAGTGAGTAGTAGAGAGTGAGTAGTAGAGAGTGAGTAGTACAGAGTGAGTAGTAGGGAGTAGTAGAGAGTGAGTAGTAGAGAGTAGTAGAGTGAGTAGTAGAGAGTGAGTAGTAGAGAGAGAGTAGCATAGAGAGAGTAGTAGAGAGTGAGTAGTAGAGAGTGAGTAGTAGAGAGTGAGTGGTAGAGAGTAGGAGAGAATAGTAGAGTGAGTAGTAGAGAATAGTAGAGAGTGAGTAGTAGAGCGAGTAGTAGAGAGTAGTAGAGTAGTAGAGAGTGAGTAGTAGAGAGAGTAGTAGAGAGTGAGTAGTAGAGAGTGAGTAGTAGAGAGTGAGTTGTGGAGAGCGAGTAGTAGAGAGAGAGTAGTAGAGAGTGAGTAGTAGAGAGTAGTAGAGTGAGTAGTAGAGAGTGAGTAGTAGAGAGTAGTAGAGAGTGAGTAGTAGAGAGTGAGTAGTAGAGAGAGAGAGTAGTAGAGTAGTAGAGAGTGAGTGGTAGAGAGTGAGTAGTAGAGAGAGAGTAGTAGAGAGTAGTAGAGTAGTAGAGAGTGAGTAGTAGAGTGAGTACTAGAGAGAAGTAGAGAGCGAGTAGCAGAGAGCAAGTAGTAGAGAGTGTGTAGTAGAGAGTGAGTAGTAGAGAGTAGTAGAGAGTGAGTAGTAGAGAGAGAGTAGTAGAGAGTGAGAAGTAGAGAGAGTAGTAGAGAGTGAGAAGTAGAGAGAGTAGTAGAGTAGTAGAGAGTGAGTAGTAGAGTGAGTAGTAGAGAGTAGTTGAGAGCGAGTAGTAGAGAATGAGTAGTGGAGAGTGAGCAGTAGAGAGTAGTAGAGAGTGAGTAGTAGAGAGTGAGTAGTAGAGAGTGAGTAGTACAGAGTGAGTAGTAGGGAGTAGTAGAGAGTGAGTAGTAGAGAGTAGTAGAGTGAGTAGTAGAGAGTGAGTAGTAGAGAGAGAGTAGCAGAGAGAGAGTAGTAGAGAGTGAGTAGTAGAGAGTGAGTAGTAGAGAGTGAGTGGTAGAGAGTAGGAGAGAGTAGTAGAGTGAGTAGTAGAGAATAGTAGAGAGTGAGTAGTAGAGCGAGTAGTAGAGAGTAGTAGAGTAGTAGAGAGTGAGTAGTAGAGAGAGTAGTAGAGAGTAGTAGAGAGTGAGTAGTAGAGAGTGAGTAGTAGAGAGTGAGTTGTGGAGAGCGAGTAGTAGAGACAGAGTAGTAGAGAGTGAGTAGTAGAGAGTAGTAGAGTGAGTAGTAGAGAGTGAGTAGTAGAGAGTAGTAGAGAGTGAGTAGTAGAGAGTGAGTAGTAGAGAGAGAGTAGTAGAGTAGTAGAGAGTGAGTGGTAGAGAGCAGTAGAGAGTAGTAGAGTGAGTAGTAGAGAGTAGTAGAGAGTGAGAAGTAGAAAGTGAATAGTAGAGAGCAGTAGTAGAGAGTAGTAGAGAGAGAGTAGTAGAGAGTGTAGTAGAGAGTGAGTAGTAGAGAGTAGTAGTGAGTGAGTAGTAGAGAGTAGTAGAGAGTGAGTAGTAGAGTAGTAGAGAGTGAGTGGTAGAGAGTAGTAGAAAGTAGTAGAGTGAGTAGTAGAGAGTGAATAGTAGAGAGTAGTAGAGAGTGAGTAGTAGAGAGAGTTGTTGTAGACAGTGAGTAGTAGACAGTAGTAGAGCGTTAGTAGTAGAGAGTGAGTAGTAGAGAGTAGTAGCGAGTGAGTAGTAGAGAGTGAGTAGTAGAGTAGTAGAGAGTGAGTAGTAGAGAGTAGTAGAGTAGTAGAGAGTGAGTAGTAGAGAGTAGTAGAGAGTGAGTAGTAGAGAGTGAGTAGTAGAGAGAGTAGTAGAGAGTAGTAGAGAGTCAGTAGTTGAGTAGTAGAGAGTAGTCAGTCAGTGTCAGTCAGTGTCTGTCAATCAGTGTCAGTCAGTGTCAGTCAATCAGTGTCAGTCAGTCAGTGTCAGTCAATCAGTGTCAGTCAGTGTCAATCAGTGTCAGTCAGTGTCAGTCAGTCAGTCAGTTTCAGTCAGTCAGTGTCAGTCAATCAGTGTCAGTCAGTGTCAGTGTCAGTCAATATGTGTCAGTCAGTGTCAATCAGTCAGTGTCAGTCAGTCAGTGTCAGCTAGAGCAGCTCTGCTGACCTGGTTCTCTGGCTCGAAAGCAGCTCTGCTGAGCTGGTTCTCTCTCGCTAAAGCAGCTCTGCTGACCTGGTTTCTCTGGCTCTACAGCAGGTCTGCTGACCTGGTTCTCTGGCTCTAGAGCAGCTCTGCTGACCTAGTTCTTATGCTACAGAGCAGCTCTGCTGATCTAGTTCTCTGGCTCTACAACAGCTCTGCTGACCTGGTTCTCTGGCTCTAAAGCAGCTCTGCTGACCCAGTTCTATGGCTCTGAAGCAGTTCTGCTGACATGGTTCTCTGGCTCTAGAGCAGCTCTGCTGACCTGGTTCTCTCCCTCTAAAGCAGCTCTACTGACCTGGTTTCTCTGGCTCTGCAGCAGCTCTGCAGACCTGGTTCTCTGGCTCTAGAGCAGCTCTGTTGACCTGGTTCTTAGGCTCTAGAGCAGCTCTACTGACCTGGTTCTCTGGCTCTAATGCAGCTCTGCTGACCTGGTTCTCTCCCTCTAAAGCAGCTCTGCTGACCTGGTTTCTCTGGCTCTACAGCAGCTCTGCTGACCTGGTTCTCTGGCTCTAGAGCAGCTCTGCTGACCTAGTTCTTAGGCTCTAGAGCAGCTCTGCTGACCTGGTTCTCTGGCTCTACAGCAGCTCTGCTGACCTGGTTTTCTGCACTCACGATGCACGCACCCGACTTCGCGAAAATATATTTAAAAATAAGATAAGTTTATTATAAGTACAAATATATTATTTTGATGAATATCTTACATAATCTCTTGCCCACTCACTGATTCCTAAGTCTACACACACAACTACCCAATCAACAACTGAATCATCTATACATGCAGTCATTAATTAATAGAACACTATCAAATGCACTTATACACATATATAGACATTGACACATCAGCAGTCATCTTAGTCGGTTATGCGGTCATCCTACTCACTCATGAAAAAAATGTATTGCACTTAAATTTACTCACTTACACAATTATCCAACAACACCTCATTTATTCAAACACATAGTAACTCATTGTTAATATGTTAAAAAAGCACCATTACAATTATACACTCATTCATATAGTTACTCTCACAATCACTGACTCTTACACATACTTATTTATATACACCAACTCTCACATACAATGCCTTTTATTTTTTTACTTTGTTGAAGATGTACAACTAAAACATATATTCGCTCACCAACACACAAATAAATACACTCAGTCACCCAAACAACTGTTTCCACATGCACTCTTAAACCCATACACCTAGTCAATCAACCATACACACATCTATGCATAGAGTTACACACACCCCATCCAACCACACACAAACTCAGTGTCCCATACAAATACTCACCCAACTAATCAATAACTAATATACACACTCATGTAGTTAGTGACCAACTGATGCAGCATGTTATACAACAACAGAGACAGTGCTGCACACATTCACATAGTTTAGTTACTAATCCATGTATTAAGTGAGACACTTTTAATTACTCACTTAAAAAGACAGTCAGACAGCTACTAAATCCTCCATCTACACAGTTATATATCCACTCAATTTTCAATACAGATTGGTATATATATAATACATATTTAAATTTCAAACTAAACCACATTCAGTGGATGATGTCATCAGTGATGTCATCAGTGATGTCATTTGAGACGTCATCAGTGATGTCATCAGTGATGTCACTGACCATGTAATGAATGATGCAATATGTGACATCATCAGCAGTGCATTGCGGGCGCGTGAGTTATAGTTAGCAGAACTAACTATAACAGAGGAATTTCTATGGTTTTGTATGAGTGAAATGGGCAGCTAACTATAACACCCCTGAAACCTATGGTTTTTTCTGTGAATATATATATATATACATATTACCTACTGGCGGTCGCCAGTAGGTAGTTATAGTTAGGACCCTGTTTCCATAGGAAAACCGCAACATTCTATTTGGAATAACTTTGGTGCTGGTCGACGAATCCTCGCGAAATTTTCGAAACTAATGGGGCGCTACGCTCCGCTCCTACCCTGAAAGTCTCGGGGGGATTCGTCAAGCGGGGGCTGAGAAAAAAGGGGGGTCCCAAAACACGTTTTTCCCATGCATTTTTCCATAGGACCTTTAGACACAGCTACAGCCCGAACGGCTGAACAGAGTTACTTGAAATTTGGCAGAGAGGAAGTCTACAGGTCAAGGAAGTGCCTTTTGTAGGTCTGGTGTAAATCTGTTCAGTAGTTCCTGAGAAAATAGCATTTAAATCAATATATATATCTGTGGCAGCTTACGGTGCGCTTACCGTGCGCTTATGGTAAGCTTACCGTACGCGTACGGTGCCGTGCGCGAGCGCGATTCTGATTGGCTGTTAGATCTTAGTAAACATTCGAATCGGTCGAAACCAGGAAGCGACGGCCGCCATTTTCTCTCTCGCACTCTGAGGGGGGGAGGAAAAACAAAGGTTGAAAACATGTAAAGGGGCAGGTTAGACAGCTCCTAACCACCTTGCCTTGATTAAGGTGTCCCTAAAGAACCCCCAAGGGAAAAAATTCAAATTTATATTTTTTTGCAAAAACGGCGATTATGCTTACCGTACGCGTACGGTAAAAATTAATTATAAAAAAAAATATCCAAATTTCCCCCCCCCCGTGTGCAAAAGGTGACCGTAGGGCTCCTTTAGTGCATGGCCTATAGGTCAATGGAAAATTTAATAGTTTACCTTTCACAACGAAGCGCATAATATGTCCTCCGTGTGCAGACGGTGCGCGAAGCGCCACGTGCGTACATGGCCCATCCAGCGTAACGTGGGCACGCGGTGCGCGTAGCGCACCGCGTGCCCACCGTGCATGCACGGCACTGACTGCGTAAAGTGGGCGCGTGGTGCGCGAAGCGCACCGCGTGCTCACTGTGCGCGCACGGTGCGCGAAGCGCACCGTGCGCGCACGGAACGAACTGCGTTAAGTGGACGCGCACGCCACGAACGGCGTAAAGTAACTTAGCATTTAAAAAACCGTACAAATTCACTGAAAAAACCATAGGTTTCACACACGTTATAGTTAGGAATTAGCATTTAAAAAACCTTGCAAATTCACTGAAAAAACCATAGGTTTCACACATGTTATAGTTAGCTGGACATTTTACTCATAAAAAACCAATGAAATTCCCCCGTTATAGTTAGTGCAGGCAACTATAACTCACGCGACCGCAATCCTCTGCTGATGACATATGTGTCTTTATGAAAAAAAAATATTTGTAATATATGTATAGCTAAAATTTAATGGAAGAAGACATGGGCAAATAAGTGTCTAAATACAGTATTAGCATCAGCAGAGGATTGCGGTCGCGTGAGTTATAGTTGCCTGCACTAACTATAACGGGGAAATTTCATTGGTTTTTTATGAGTAAAATGTCCAGCTAACTATAACATGTGTGAAACCTATGGTTTTTTCAGTGAATTTGTATATATATATATATATATATCCCATCACTTCCGTCCGCAGGGAGTGACGGACCTCTTTTATGGGCGGTCAGAGCGCTGGGGGCGGACAGCCTCCAAAATACACCAAAAAACCTCCAATTCAGCAAAAGGAGCACGCCCGACCAGATTGCGGAGGTAATTTGCACTTTTATTTGTCAAGAAAACAGCCTTGCAAAGTTCTTCCTAACGCGTTTCAGCCGCTCGCGCAGCCTTGTTCACAGGTGAGCTGACATCCTTCTTTTTGTGGCGAGTCACATGATTTTATACGCCAGCTTCAAACTACATAGGTTTGGTTGTAGTTTGAATATTCATACAAATCCCAGGATGCACCACATAAGCAAAAGTCTCGTAGTAATGACTTTTAACTGCTAAGCATTTCCATAATACATTCCCTTTCAGCAGGCGCATTGAAGCAGTTGTATATATATATCCTCCATGTCTGACTCAAAATTCGCCGAATATCTGACACGTCTCAGCGGTGCAGCTTCCACGGCAGAGTCAAGCCATCACATATATTTCCAACCCTCTTTCTCAGAAGAAATGGAGCGCACTCACGGGTGACTTTCGCAGATTCCTTTTAATTCATAAATCAATGTTTCACGGGCATTTCCTCTCCTCCAACCAACACGTTTCGGTCTCTCCACGATATATATATATATATATATATACATATATATATAACTGAGAAAATCAAAGGATACAAGGGACGTTGTAGTTAGACTGACATTTCACTTATACAAAACCAGAGAAATTTAGCATTTATAGTAAGCTGAGCTAACTATAAATTACGCCCCCGCAATGCACTGCTTATGACCTCACATATTACTTCACTCATGGAATGGTCAGTGACATCACTCATGACATCACTGCCTGGCCCACATGTTTTTTGTTGTTGTTTTTATCACGGCCCCACATCCCTGGCCCGATTTTGGTCCTGGGGACCCCATCCCCAGGGGCTCAGCCTTTTCTTACATTTTTATTTGTACAGTAAAGGGAGGGGGGCCGAGTGGGCCCCCTCCCAGGCCGATTTCGCCCCTGAGGACCCCTGTCCCCGGGGCTTGACTTGTAGTGTGGGTGCCATGGTCCCACCTAGGGCACCCACTTTGTACAGTTGAGGACCACAAGGGAGCTTTAAGGCCCCATGGTCCCTGTCAGCTCCCTGCCTCCTGCCGGCATTGCTTTCACACACAGGGAGCTGCTAACATACAGTTCCCTGTGTGTAAAAGCAAATTGTGCTCCGATTTTAGCAAGCGAGAGCAAAATACTCTCACTTGCTCAAAGAGGAGCACCGTTTGCTATGGCTTGGCGGAAACGGTAAAGCTCCCGCTAAGCCATAGCAAACAGCTATGTCCCAGGGTGGCCCCGAGGCATAGCAGGAGCTGGCCCTGGGAGGTGGGAGTCCCTAGGGCCATCTAGCGCTCCACATGGGGGATCCCGTGGCCCCGGGGCTGAGAGGGGGGTCCATGCAGCTCCCCAGCATCATAAAGCTGCAGGGGAGATCCGCATGGCCCCCTGCATTCTTTAAACTTAAAGCCCCGTCGAGGTGGCGGTCTCCAGGGCCGGTGAGGATCAAAGAGGCCCCCCATCATTAAATACATAAGCCCCAGGGAGGAGGTGGTCCCCGGGAAAGCGGGGGGTGGCCATACGGGCCTTCACTGCATTATTTGTCACAGAAGCCCCGGGGACGTGATAGTCCCCATGAGAGGGGGGCTTTGTGCCCCCCTCTTTTATTATAATGCCCCCCTGGACCTGCCCACCCAGGGGCCAAATAGAAACAAAGTGCTTGTTTTTAAAACATTTTGGGCTTTTCTTGGCCCTGTTATGTAATATGTGAGGTCAGAAGAAGTGCATTGCAGGGGCGCAACTTATAGTTAGCCCAGCTAACTATAACTGCTGAATTTCTCGTTTTGTAAGAGTGAAATGTCAGACTAACTACAACGCCCGTGGAACCATTGTTTTTTTCTTTTTTTTAAACTTTTCATTGGGTTTTTAAAATTTTCCCCCCGGACACAGCAAAATAGACGATAGCCATACAGAAAAAAATAAGTCATCTGGGAAACGTACATAAACAGAAATACATAGATAAACTGTAATGTGAGCAAGATAACACCTAAAACAATAACGATATAAGGAAGATAATCAAAACAGCCCCTACTATTATTTTTCCTCCAACTAAAGATGGGTTCCCATATCATCTCCCCCTTCTGCCCGTCCTTGCAAATATCCCCTTCTCTAAGTGATGTACAGAAAGCAATCTAGCCAACCACTGCTGCAATGTTGGTGGGTGTTTGTCTAACCAAGCAGTTGCGATACACATGCGAAGAACGGACATAGCCATAAAAATAAAATAACTTGAATTGCCTTGCATATCCTCACTATTCACCCCTAATAATATTATGGAAGGTGTAAGAGAAATCTTAATTCCCAGGGATCCCTCTAAAAAGGATTCTATAGCCCTATGTAATGACTTTAAGTGGGTACAAAGAGCAAAGATATGTACTATTTCAGCGTCTAAGCTATCGCAGCGAGGGCATTTAATACCCGTTGTTCATTCCCACTGCGCAATCCTTGCTGGCGTGTGATACAATGAATAAATCGTTTTATAATGTTGAGCCTGTAGCGCCGCTGAACATAATATAGAACGTCCTAGCTCTAACAACAATTCGAAACAATCTTGACCTATCCCAAATTTGACAGCCCACTTATTTTCATATTTACCAAGATCGTCCTCTCGCATTACGATCAGCTCAGCATAAAACCTGCGAATAGTGCAGTCTGCACTACCCTCAATAACATCCAAAATGTTATTTTTCCCAAAACCAGCCGGCCCACCCTTTTTATTTACCAGAAAACTCCTGACTTGTAAATATTTAAATAAAATCCTCGTATCGATACCATAAGCCCTCTGCAATTCTGACATATTCCATTGGGGCCCATCAGGACTCCTAATTTCCCTACTCCACGTCGCCCCCATTCTGCAAAGACAGCATCCCCAAATATTTCTCCCGGAAGGGTGTAATTCCTGCATAACCTCCCCAATCCGCTTTTTCTCTTAAATGAGGTCCAGATCTTATAAGCAGCCATCAAGGTCTTAAATGTTGTTCTTTTAAAGTAGCTAGGGTCTGAATACTTTAAAAACAATTCTCTGCCTCCCCACCAAGCAATAACGAGTAAATATCTATAGATCCTAATTTGACCTCTGGATCAGTCACTACTTCCCCTAATAGCCCAGTCATAAACTGAAAGACTGCCGCCCAATAATACAGTTTAAAATCAGGGACGGGCCAGCCTCCTCTGTCCCTAGGCAGTACCATATACCGTAGAGCCCTTCTGGTTTTCCCATGTGCCCATATGAATCTGTTAATCAACTGCTCTAACAATGTAAACCATTTTGCCTCAAATATAAGTGGGATTGCCCTAAAGAGATAGAGAATCTTAGGTAATAAATCCATTTTAATGATATTACAGCGCCCTACTATAGATAAATGAAGATTATGCATCCTATCCAAATCTTTTTTAGCTTTGGCCATGATAGGTTCAATATTCATATCCACAATTTGGTCCAAATCTGCCAAAATTTTAATCCCCAGATAGACCCCCGAGTCCACTACTCGCGTGTCACTGCACACCGCCCGCTCGTTCTTAATTATCTGTGTCTTAGGCCCATTTAATGCATATCCTGACACTTGACCAAAAGTCAAGGCTTCCAACTCAACCTCGACCATGGCATCAGCAGGTCGTGGAGTAACGATAGCGACATCATCGGCGTACGCCAATATTTTACATTCCGCGCCTTGGGCTATTATAGGAAAGATCCTGTTAGTTGCTTCCAATTTACAAAGTAAGGGATCGATATAGAGCGCAAATAGTAATGGCGAGCACGGGCAGCCCTGCCTCGTAACCCGTTTAATTTGCAGAGACGCCATATATCCCCCATTTACTCGAATACGAGCTGTAGGAGCAATATATAAAGCCAGAATAGCCCTGATGAAGCCCTCTCCGATACCAGACCATGCTAAAGTTGCCCAAAGGTAGTCCCAGGAGACCCGATCAAATGCCTTTTCGGCATCCAGTAACATAACTGCCATAGGGTCTCCTAGGACTTCCATGGCATCAAAAAGAGTAATAACCCTCCGCACATGTTGCATAGTGCCTCTTCCAGGAATAAATCCATGCTTGGTAGAACTAACAAGTTTACTTACAAACTTACAGAGCCTAAGAGCCATAGCCTTGGAGAAAATGTTGGCATCAGAATTCATCAAGGTTATCGGTCTATAGGACCCCGGTTCTCTAGATGGTTTCCCCTTCATCAAGATAATTACTATATCTGCGCCTGCCCAGGAATTCGGAACCAAAGTTCCTATCTGGGCCTGCTGTACTGTGTGTATCAGATCTAGAGAAATTATGCCCTGGAGGGCTTTATAGAATTCAATAGGAATCTGATCAGGTCCCGCAGCTTTACCTGACGGGAGACTATTCAGAGCCATCAGAATCTCATCAGGAGTTAGAGGTATATCCAATTCTTCCCTATCTTCCTCAGATAGAGATGAAGCTGATATGTCCCTAAAATACCCATGTATTTCTGAGAGATCCTTTGGTTGATCTTCATTATATAATAAAGCGTAAAACTGCCTGAATACCTCTCGAATCCCGTCTGAGTCTGTGAGTATCCCTCCCTTACCATCCGAGATTTCTTTGACCTCCCCTAGGGCTACTTTCTGCCTTGTGCGAACCGCTAGTGTATGCCCGACACGCTCGCTTAATTCATGGCATTGCTCCCTTTTTGCGAGAAAGATAGTGGCTGCTTTACTAGCTATACTCTCCTCAGCTTCTGCTTTCGCCTTTGCAACGTTAAGAAGTGCCTGAACCAAAGGTGCCCTTGATATAATTGCTAAAGACAATTCCTCTTCCGCATCTGTTTTTGCTTTAGCCAATTTTTGGGATCTTACTTGCTCCTGCCTTTGACTATACAGGCTAAAACTCAATGTCTCACCACGAATACCCGCCTTAAAAGCGTCCCAAATAACCCCAGAAGAGGCACTACCTCTATTAATTTCCCAAAACCCTTTTATCCATTCCTTCATGTGTTGGACATATTCTTCGTTTTTTAACAATCCCCTCTCAAAAGTCCATGTACGTTGATGCCTAGTCATATTCGTAATTTCTAAAGTTAAAATGATCGGGCTATGATCAGAAATAATCCTTGGTAGTTTCTCAATCTGACTTCTTGCCAATAGACCATTAGAAACAAAAAAATAGTCAAGCCTAACGCAAATCTTGTGTGGGGCAGAGTAATAAGTGCTACCAGGGTCTTTAGGTTTCAGCTTTGCCCAAAGATCTACTAAGGAGTTATTCCGAGCCATGCTAAGAATTGCTCGACACGTTTTTTTTTCCGGCCCAGATAACGATCTCCTGGTTCCAAACCCAGTCCCCCTGCTCGATTTATGTTGAAATCTCCACAAAGAATAATGGGTACTGGCCATGAAGCTAACGCCAAGTCTAAAAATTCAAATATTTCTGGCTCATCTTCAGTTAAACCATAAATTGACCCCACCGTAACCCATTCACCATTAATCATACACTCCGCTAATACCCATCTTCCCCATTGATCTTCCAACTTTTTCCTAACCACAACATCATTTCTCCTGGAGAGTATAGCCACCCCTCTAGTTTTGGCTCCCTGTTTAGAATATGCTACCAGATGAAACCCCAATTGCTCCAGCAAATACCCCTTTCCCCCTTCAATATGCGTCTCTTGAAGACATACGAAATCTACTCGCATTGCTCTTAAAGCTGCTGAGACTCGCTGTCTTTTAAGACGGTCATTTAGCCCACATACGTTTAATGATACTATCCGAATATTCATTAAAACACATCAAATTGCTGTCCCAACCAAATATCCAACAAATTTCTCTTTATACCTTCTGAGTTTCCAAATTCCTTATTTTTAATCAATTTACTTTGCTTCCAGCTCACATGTTCACTGCCATTTCCCAGATACCAAACTGTGTTGTGCCCCCTACCTCCCGAAACCCCACCAAAACCCCCCCCCTCAGGACCCTCCCCCCTCCCTTACAGGCAAATAGGTCAAGCATGACCTATGTGGGACAGCTTGAGACCGCAGCATGCCACAACCCCCCCCTCTCCTTATATCCGGTAATGTGCTTATTCTATATTAGTATATTCATAAAACATGTATACTGAAAAAAACCCTGTTACAGCGTTGCATTAGTTGCCCAATTACTAACTACATCACAAAGCTAAACGCTCATTTCCCCTTCAACTCCCTCAATTGTGTTAAATACAATTGGGCTTTAACCTCGGAAAAGAACATTCTGACCTGCCCATTAACTAGCACTTTAAGGCGCGCTGGATAAGTAGGCCTCAGAACCCAGACCCTGAAATGGGGCAATCAACTGCCTTAGCCGCCATCTCCTTTCTACGGTAGTATGATAGAAGTCTGGGCGAGCGAAGAATGTGGTACCGTCAAACGAACGTCTGGCCTCAGGTCTTGCCTTATCCATGACTTCCTGTCTAAGGAGATAATTACCAACATAGACAAGGATTGCTCTAGGTCTATCAGATTGAGCTGGTACATAGGCTTTTCTTTGGGTCAAGGGAAATCGATGTGCTCGCTGTACCTCCTTCTCTCAATCCCATGTACTCATTTCAGGAAAGGCCCCCTTCAACAAGGTGACAACAAAAGCCCGTACGTCCTGCCCTTCAACCCCTTCCGCCACCCCTAACAATCTGATGTTATTTCGCCTTTGGCGGCTCTCAGAATCCTCCAGCTTCCACTGGACGTCCTCCACCACCTTTTCTTGTGCTTCCTTGAATGCCTGCCATTTATTCACATCATCCTCAAGTCTTCCTGTCCTTTCCTCCACATGAGTAACTCTGTCCGCCATATCCTCATATAACTTATTCATTTTCCTGAGGGAGCCCTGTATTTTTTTTGTAGCCTGCTTCGCCCTCCGGCTCTCTGACCTGGCTTCCCCCTGCATCTGCCTCAGAGTGGCATACAATAAATCCATTGTGGGAGTCTGTGGTGGATTAATGGAATTATTCTGTTGTTGTTGCTGCAAATTTATTGCACCCTCTTCCTGGTATAGCTGAGAAGTCGCCGAGTAGTCCCAAGAATTTTTTTTTTGCAGCGTCAGTATGAGATGGACTCACCGCAAGGTTAGTTTTGGATCGAGATCTAGACTTATTTTTCTGATGTTTAGCCCTATGGGCAGCAGATGTCCTATGCACCAAGGAACTTTCAACTGATTCTGCTGTGTATGAGTCCCCCAAGAGACTGCCTTCACTTGAAAGTGATGATCCTGAGTCGTCATTAAGGGAAAAAAAACAGTCTCCTTCAGGTGAACCAGGGATTACTCAAGACTTGACCGGACCATACAATTGCTTTGGAATTGCTCCCCCCGCGTTTGCTGTACATACTCCTGGAGGAACTATCTTATGTGGATTGATTCTGACAAGATCATCCATTAGCCCCCCAGGTCTAACCAGCCCGGTCCCCCCAGCGTTATTGCTCACATCAGTTAATGCGGAGGATACTGCCGACCGTACCTCTGAGACGGTCTCTGCGTCCAACTCCATCGCAAAGCGTGGATCTTCCCGTGCATCGATGAGCTCGTTGTTCAACTTCCTTTGGCTTTCTGTCAGATTAGCGTGCAAAACATCTCCGTGAGCTTCAATGCTCTCAGCCTCCCTCGTCGTGAGAGCTCCCGGCGTCTCCACCAATGCTGCAGCAAAGGACTCGAGCAAGGTAGGTTGCCGCAGTGAATGTTCCTTACTTTTGTTGCCACACTCCAGGCGGGTTTTGACACCTTTCCGGACGGCTCCAAGAGCTGCCATATCTTTATCGATACTACTGGGAATACTGTTGCCACTCACAGCATCCTCGAGACCCTCCGCATTTTTAGCGGCCAACTTTCGCGATTGCCCTGTGCCTCGCGAAGAGGTAATCGGTGCCAGTCCTAGAGCCTCCTTTTGCATACCTCTGGGTTCAGCCGACCCCTTCTGATCCTTATGGGGTTTCGGTCCTCTTGGCGCCATTCTACTCCTGTAATACCATGTCAAAGTAGTTATAATTTGCCGGGGGTGCCAATACTGCAGTAGTTCGTGCCTCAGTACTCCTTCCAGCAACCGCTTCAGCCAAATAGCATTATCCAGCATTCTAGATTTCCATACAGTTCATAGTAGGAGAAGAGCTTGCGGCTGTTTGCTACGGCCGATCAGCGGCCATCTTGCCCAATAAAAGTGCAGCATAACCTTTGTTTTTTTTCAGTGAATTTCCAAGGTTGTTTCTAATTATATTTCCTAACTATAATGTCTCTGTAACCTTTGTTTTGTTCAGTGAATTTCTAAGGTTTTTTTAATGCTAATTCCTAACTATAACGTCCCTGTAACCTTTGCTTTTTTCAGTGAATTTCTATGTTTTTTTTAAGTATCAATGGTGTTTGCAGAGTGGTGGGGAAAGGGGGTGTGGGTTCTGACCAGCTCTCAGAAATCCGTCTAAGTAGGACTTACAGAAAGTACCAATAGTGCTTCTTGGTCCCCAAGGTCCCTTAGCATCCAAGAGAACATCATTCCCCAGCCAATAGTGTGCCAGGAGACGCTTTTGCAGAGTGGAGCAGACAGGGGGCGTGACCTCTGTAGACCTCCTAGCAAACTTACTGTGTGGGACTTGCCGGAGGTAACAGGAGGGGTAGTTGGTCCCCAACGACCCTACCTAGTTAAGGGCACTTAATCCCCTCAACTAGTAGTGTTCTAGGAGGCGCATTTGCAGAGGGATGGAGAAAGGACGTCCTTGATGATTGCACAGGTAATGCCTGTGTGATTCTATGAGTGCCATTTCCAAGGATACACTGTGAATAACGGATGTTTTTGACAAAGTGTAAATCACATATATAGACATATTTTACATAAAGGTTCAGTGTAGCTAATTAGGTAGATGCTAATTTAACTTTACCCTTTGTATACATTTGTCGAAATAACTACATAAAAAAATGCTTTTTCCTTCTTCACAGCAACACCGAAGGTCGCAATGACATCAGCAGTCACAAATACAAATGACAAAATGTAAAACAGATATTTAAACATATTTTACGCAAAGTTTGAGTCTAACTGTTTAGAAACATAATTGTTCAACTTTATTTTAACAACACATTTAACAAAAACAACAATTTTCAAAGAATTACTTTCAACAGCTGAACTCACGAATAGAACTACAAAACACCCTTCACTACCCATTCTTACCCAAACTCAAAAGGAATCATAAACTGCTCCAAAACTAGTACAATGCACACTCTGTGAAAAGATCCACTCTAGAGGGATAAACAAACATTATTCATGTAGTATGACATCCATGGTCTATCATCTTAAAACCTAAAATAGAAAATATCTCTAACTGGCAACCAAGTAGAGGGAAGCTGGAGGACTATCTACATCAGTGACACCAGCAACAATTACCACCCAGAAAGTCCTTTGAGAGGTGTAGACTACTGCAACAGACATGGCTCCAGAGTTTTAAAGAATGGCCACGTACAAAACCACAAACAAATAATTCAAAAACAAAACAGAAAATCATGTTACTGAGAAACAAAGGAATATCATTGGATAATACACCTTTCAACTACAAAAATAAAAAGAACACGCCCATTTACCTATCTTGAACATAGTTTAAGAGGAGGTCATAGTGAGCAGATTAGCACAATGCAAAATATGTCACAAGACATTGTCAAGGGGTACAAATAAAAAATATTTTTACGGGACTGCGTCCATGCTTTGCCATCTAAAAACATACCAAAGCAATAGTGCAAAAGCAGCAAGGCTGCAGGACCCTGAACTTCAATACTAGCCACAACAACACTGGCGAAGAGAGTCCCTTCAGAGGTCCAATCACAACTTCCAGATTTGGCTCCACAGTTTTCCTGGATGGCATCATACTGCATGGATTGTGGAGTTGTAGTGAGTGCTGGAGAGCAGTCCATAAGAGCCCTTCGCAATGCTGCAAACAATCATAAATGTGGATTTGTTTTTATTTTTGGACCTGCACAGTTTTACTACATTAGCAGGCATTTTATTATCTTACAAAATGGGCATCTAATATATATGTGTTGTTCATTTTATTATCTTCTAATTTACTGTAACACTACTTACATATAACTTGCCATATGGACAAGTCAAAGAGTTCCACTACAAATAAAAACACAGCTAACTTTTGCCAGTTATCATTATTTACATTTTCACTTTTTAATACAAGTCAACAGTCTGTGTTTAAATCATCTAGTGAGTGTGTCGACAATATATACAAACATACTCTGGTTTTTAGACCACACTATATCAAATTTTGTAATCTCTTGCTCAAAACTATCAACTGTAATATCTATGTCCTGTTCTACAACTCCTCCTCTTAACAACTCCTTCCCTATGATCCTGCTGAGGACCAAAGAAACGAAACTGCACATCATCACAAACCTTTTCTACATCTGCCACAGTACCATACAAAGGCGCCCTATCCATTTCTCCTAAACATAAAGCAGGAGTTTTCACATAGTAGAGCCTCCTAACTAAAGTTCGCAATGTTGGGTGGCGTACAACTAACATCCTGAAATGATAAAAAGTGCTTTAGCACACTTAATTTGATAAACAAGCTAGTGAGTGTCCCTGCAAATTTGTATGCTTTCTAATTAAGGATCTAATCTTTCTAAAGTACTTGTTTTCTGTTTTAAACTTCGCCTTATACCTGTTCTCCAATAACTTGTTTTACATTTGTAGGTGCCATCACCTATTTCACTATAGGAGTGCCATTCTTCATTTCATAACATTGTCCTCTGTAATCAATAGCATGAACTAATCTATTCTCCTGGAGATAGCTTTCTTCATTAAAGAAAGATTCTATACTAGAAGTATGTATGCATTCTCGACTAAAAACTGTACAAAAGTTACTTCTATTCACTTGTCTTTTTTTTTTGTTTCCTCAAGTACAACACCATTTTGTCAAGAGTCTTCATTCTCTTTATAATCACAATAAAAACCTTCACCTTATCAACTACTCTTGCAACTCATGGAGTGCCGTCTCTTGTGTGTGGAGTACGGAGAGTCAGCAATATATAAATATATATATATATATATATATATATATATATATATATATATATATATATATATATTGCATCGAGGTTCTCCTCATAGATCCAAGGAAAGAAGACGAGCCACTCCGTTGTTTGCAGGAAAAGGTGTAAAGTTTATTCACACCAGACGACGCGTTTCGGCTGACAAGCAGCCTTGGTCACATGACCTCGCCTGTGAACCAGGAAGTACATATTGGAATCAGTTCCGAGCACGTCGCAGCGTGCACAATCAAAAGTGAAAATAGACTTGGTCCCAGAGGTGAAAAGTTCTTCAAAATATACAATAACATTCGTTAATTCGCAACTAAATCAGTTAGATAAATTGCAAGCTTAGACAGATGTATCCCAAACATAGAAACAAGATTACAATGATTGTAAAACATAATTAATCAGATTTCTTGATATCAGCAATCTTGTGATATCGTACATAGTGTTTGTGATCATTAATGTACAATTTCATCATAATTCAATCGTTGATATATTAAATATCCTGCAAATCGGTAGTATAGTACTATAAGGTCAGTAACGAGTGAATGAAAAGTCGAAAAAAGTCGTGGTCACTCATATCTCTACTAAAATATAAAGCTAATGGTAAAGTACCAAATAGTGCTTAAACCTATAATTATAGAGAGGACCACTACTAGCGATAGGTGCATGCAAATGCAGGTATAGTACCCCAAATCTATTACTGAACCTTCCATATCAAGTGAAGAACGTGCGCATACCAAAGAGTTAGCCAGTACATTCTATCGGTGACTATTGGTGATGAATTCATCTATTCATAGGCCCCAAGCTGCAGGAACAATGAAAGATAATAAATTATTAGTATTCGTTCATGTTTCAGAAAAAACAGTCACAAAACAAACAGTCTTTGCATCAAGACATAGGGTACAATCGAATGGCGTGCATACAGACAAATATCCAATCTGAGACCCCAAATTTTTTTATTTTTTTAAATCAATAGCAAAAGTCAAGTAGGTAAATCAGAATTAGACTCTAAAACTGGTTACAATGACAGGGAGGGAAGCAAAAAAGGGGGGGGGGAGGGTTTTCCTCAGACTTAATTACAAAACAGCAGATTAACAATGTTTACAGATATATATATATATATATAGATAGATATTTAGATATATAGATATATACATATACATACATATTACCCCCTGCATGTCTCCTTCTTCTATACTTCTTAATGTTTCTCAGTAGATTTATAACTACTCTACTACTAAACATCCTGGCTCTGATTTCCTCAAACTGCTTCTGTCTCCTGGTTAACCCCTTCCATGCCCATGACGGAACGGTTCCGTCATGAGCATCGGTTGCGCTGTGCTCATGACGGAACCGTTCCGTCATGGCCCCGCCCGCGCTCGAACCCTTCAGCACCGCGGGGGAATTCCCGCAGCGCTGAAGGGGTTAAGGTGTATACATCTTTCTTACATTCTTTCCTGGTTTTGCTATATATATTTTGTCCATTATTATTCTTACTCATAGTTTGAATTTTATTTTCATTTTTTCATGATCTTTGGAAATGTCCACATATATTTTTAGGTTATGAGTTTTTCCTCTTATCAATATCTCTTTTTTCGTTCACCACTTTTTCTTCGTTTTGCCCCTTTTGAGTCTCAGTTCTGCATAGATACTATAGTTGCTTCTTTTCCTTTTTCCTCCGAGCTTTTATAGGCAATCAGTCTGTAATTATACAGATATTGTTCTGTAAAAAAAAAAAATATATATATATTTGAACTTGTTTTCTAGCCAATGTACTAGCTACTTTACTAGTGGCTTACACATAATACAAACATAGTTTTTAGTTAGGTTGCAGTTTTAAATCTACAAATCAATCTACCTACACAACTACAAGCACTTACTTTAATGTAGAAAACCCAAACCAAGCACTAAACTTAATTTATTATTTACCTTCAATATTATAGCACCCTCTCCTACAACACAGCTGCACCATATCTCAGTTCTCATTTATACACGCTAAAAGACCACTTTATCCCTTATGTACTCAAAGTGTAAAAGTACATACAGTGTCTCAATACTGTAAATCCAAAAACACACCATAAGACCTATTTCTGTGCCTCTCTACATCTGTGTCACCGGTACATTTAGTGTTTCAATACTTTTCTACTTCGATGTGTCAGAATTACATTTTGAGAAACACTCCATATAAAAATCTGCATATTAATGTGTATCACAGCATACAGCTCACTAATTCTTCTGAGTACATGCAAACAGTGTGTGACAGGTTACATATATAATTCACCAGATGGCTCTAAAAGAGCACATATTCCTCACTAAAACTTGAAAATACATGTTTTTCTGATTGAGTACAACAATACTCCCTGGATGATTGAATGAGTGCATAAATAGTGCCTACGCAATTCCCTCCGAATATAGGCAGTGCCTGCATGATTCCCAGAGTATAAAGGAACTACATTAGTAGTTCCATATCTGCATAGTTAGTGCCTGTGTATTCACATAACTATAGTGCTACTATCTGGGTGATTGGATGAACACATGGGTGTTGCCTGTGTAGTTCAATTAGTACATAATTAGTCCCAGTGTGATTGGAAGAGTGCATGTGTAGTAGCAGGGTGATTGAATAAGTCTAGATATCACACTTTATATATAATTGCATACATGGCTCGCTCAGTGTATACATAACTCAGGGTCCACATGCATCAGTACGTTTCTAAAGCTGAAAACAACAATTCTTACCTTTTGAAAGTTCAAATCCTTTTCCTAATGGTATCCCTTCATCAATTTGCAAATATTGCTTGTGTCTTTAAAACATGTATTCTGAATTTCTCAAAGAAAGGTTACATGCTAGGTGAAGCTAGCACACAAACTCTCAACAGACATTCTGCACTATTACTCCTCCCCAATATTAAACAGAGCATGTTGAAAGAAGTGCACCACCCTCACTATACACATGAAATTTACAATAGCCTTGAAAAATATAGATCACCAAGTAAACATTTATGTGATGTCATAAAAGATATACACCTTCAGGCCATCTTTCCAAAAATATATAGTTCTCTGTATCTTTAAGTAAACTCAACAGTCTTATCGTGCATATAACTATCTGCAACCAATAAAAACATATCTCACCATCTAAACATATGCCAACCGGTCACATAAGTTAAAACCAACATTGGCCAACACAATCTAATACACACCTAACAAGTATTACTACTTTATAATTTATATACAGGCACAGCACATTTTCTTATGTTTTATACATGACTAATGTACTCGTGTTTAATAATGTGTCTAAAGCTACCACAACTCTCAGAATGCAGATTATATAGATGTATCTATTCTGCACATAAGTTTTAGACATTTAAAACAGTGTCATTGTTAAAGGCATTCTTGTGGTACTTTTCAACAGTACTAACATCTTAAACACATGCCCTCTGCCAGATACAGATCATCTGATATATTTTTTTTACATCACTTTGATACTCTTTTTAATCAACGTCCCATATACATTTTTTATATAAATAAAAAGTTATATAAATACCAGTGAACTGAGCTCATAGATTATATTGTTCTTTTAGCTCTTTCGGGATAGTTTTGACACTGTTAAGATTTGTAAAAACTAAGTACAGGAGTGGTACACCACTCTCACAGAAAGCAAACATAAAATGGCAACCTCTTCAACTTTCCCCTTGATCATCATGATAAAAGGCAGAAAATGAAATCATGTCTTTCATTTTAGATGACTCTAGCTCCACTGGTGAATGGTTAGCATCTGTCAACCCTTTCCCTCTCTTTCAAAACGAGGTTCCTACCGGCACATTTTTGTGATGTTTTAGTGATCATCGCGGAGTAATCGAGAAAAAACCTACATATAGCTTCATTTAAAAAAATTTTTTTAATACTACACAACAGTTTATTGCATAATCCTGAGTTGGAAATTAAAGCTTGCCAATACTTAAATTGTGTCATCACTCCTCAACTTTAAAAAAAATGTTCTGTCGCTTTAACACCCTTCCCCCGATACACTCTTAGCTCAGTGTACCTAACAACCCAGTGGAACCAGAAGGTTACAGGATCACAGCGCATTCTAGAAGGAACATGCTACTTCCAAATGAGATACAGCATGTGTGGTTTACTACACAGATTAAAAAGCATATCCATGTCTGTATTACATTTATTTTTTAAACAACAGCCAATAATAAGACTTCTTCCTAAGGCATCCAACACACTACCTAATTTTCTTCACTTTCATGCTGACAGCAAGCATCCAATTAAATAAATAAATATATCTATATCTATATATATCTCTATATATACATACACAGTGTTAACACTAGAACAATCCATCTTCCCCTTAGAAAAACCCCTTTCGAAATCCGGGGATGTTATTCATGTAAGACGGATTTCGCAGTATATGTTCTTCGCTGCACTTGCAACAAGATGTACGTGGGTAGTACTATACACCCCGTCCATGTCCGGATATTACAGTCACTAATGATGACCCAGCGCATCCTGTAGCAAGACATATAAACACACACCATGGGGGCAAAGCAGAGGAACTTTCCTACTTGGTGATCAACAGTATTGCTAAAAACATAAGGGGGGAAACAGACAATTGTCCCTCAGGAGACTAGAATCCAGGTATATCATACTATTAGACTGTAAAATCCCTAATGGGATGAACGCTGAGGAGGCATTGAACGTACACCTTTAACTGAATTAATAAGCCTCTTACCAATACTACCACACACACTGCTGCTCCTGCATCTTAACGCTATCTGCAGCATGAGGTTCTCTTTCCTTTATTAGTATGATACATTCATTTCCGTTTGGCACTAAAATTATAATTTTCACTGTTATATATGCAATTGTTATATATATCTTTTTGATCATTTGATATATCTTTTGATCAGATTTGTTTTTGATTTGTACTATTACACTGTAACTGGAGTATACACAAAGTTTATGCAGGCTACGCAATTTGTGTCACACATGACAGGAGAGAATAATACACCATCTTTGCCCACTTGGGCCATACACCACGCTAGCCATTATCAAAGATCCGATGCCTATTAAATTAAATTACCGGTGTTGACATAAGGAATATGGGTTATATCTACATAATACCCTCACAGTTACCAACAACATGTCATACGTGTTTCATTACTTAAACTGTTACATCACACACTTGTGTAATTTTTCCCCGTAATTTTTCCCAGATTTACCAAGGCAGCAGTATCAGGTGCACTTTATATATGCATCCTGATAATTGTGGAACTCATGGCAATAGCAAACTTCTCTATGGCACGTATTATGTTGCCATCACGTTATGTTGGACATTTATACACTTGTATTTTATTTAGTGGCTTCACTTTTAATATACTCCTACATATTGGTAAATATCACCTAATTTAATTTTGTTGTGTTTTTAATAACTGTTAAATATATGTTTATTTTGTTGGTAGGTGTTTCTCTCAAGAGCACATTTGCACGTTTGAATTTGTATTTCTTCTATGTCCTTTAAAGCAGTGACGGTTGCTGTGACAACCAATGTGTACTCTGTGCCACGTACATGTAGATAAAATTAATACACTGCAGAGATACCAGATGTAGTGAACAAGGCGGTCTCATCCGTCGAAACGCATCTAGGCGATCCTGTGGAATAAACACTTCTCTTTGGCAGAACGTCCCACGGTGTCAGCGCCTGCTTTATATACCTGGAATCAGGATTGGTACTATATACATATACATATATATATATATATATATATATATATATATATATATATATATATATATTCAGTGAAAAAACCATAGGTTTCACACATGTTATAGTTAGCTGGACATTTTACTCGTAAAAAACCAATGAAATTCCCCCGTTATAGTTAGTTCAGCTAACTATAACTCGCGCGCCCGCAATGCACTGCTGATGACGTCACATATTACATCACTCGTGACATGGTCAGTGACATCACTCATGACATCACTGATGACATCTCAAATGACATCACTGATGACATCACTGATGACATCATCCAGTGAATGTGTGTTTTTCTGAAAATTAAATATGTTTTATATATGTATATCTAAAGGTTGATGGAAGAATAAATGGGTATATTACTGTCTAAATGGATGATTTATTTTTGAAAAATTGATTGTGTAACTGACTGATTAAGTGTATCATAGTGAATACATGGCTTAGTGAGTAATGTTTAAATATGTAAATATCTGTATCATTTTTTCACTTTGTGTATAAGTGGCTGCATGGGTTGGTGAGTAGCTACATGGGTGTCTATATAGGTTATTAGTTGGTTTTTTGAGTATTAGTCTGAGTGTCTGCATGGTTCGGTGGGGGGTATGACGTAGTGCATAGGTGCATGAATGAGTGACTCACTGTTTGTATGTGTTGAACAGAGCATGTGTGCAGGACTGCATGGGTGGATGAGTGTGTGTATGGGTGTGTTAGTGAGTGAATGACTGTCTCAATAGTGTCTTTATGAGTAACTACATATGTTTAAAACTAGTATATGTGACTATTGGTTTATATATGTGAGTATATGTGAGAGTGAGAGATTGAAATAGTTCCTGTATGAATAAGTATGTATTTCTATAAGTGATTGTTTAAAAGACTAAGTATGTGTAAGTTTCCGTAGAAGTAAGTGTGGTGGTGTGTGTATAACTGTATATGCAAGTAAATGTATGTTTGATTCTTTATTAGCATGAGTGACTATGTGTGTGAGTAGCTCTATGGATGAGTGGCATTGTGTAACAGGATGTATAGGTGTATGAGTACATATGATAAGTGAGTACATGTATGAGTGACTGTATAGGACTGTTGGTGAATGAGTGGATGTGTATGTGGATCTTAGAATTACTGAAGAGGTTGTTGTAACTGTTATTGGTATGTCCATTGTTTTGAAAATTTTAGTCTCTATTTTTGAATGTGTGTATCAAAGGTTATATTAGGGGAAGAGGAGGTCTGCCACTCTATCACAAGGATGATGTCATCAGTGATGTCATCAGTGATGTCATTTGAGATGTCATCAGTGATGTCATGAGTGATGTCACTGACCATGTCACGAGTGATGTAATATGTGACGTCATCAGCAGTGCATTGCGGGCGCGCGAGTTATAGTTAGCTGAACTAACTATAACGGGGGAATTTCATTGGTTTTTTACGAGTAAAATGTCCAGCTAACTATAACATGTGTGAAACCTATGGTTTTTTCACTGAATTTCTAAGGTTTTTTAAATGCTAATTCCTAACTATAACGTGTGTGAAACCTATGGTTTTTTCACTGAATTTCTAAGGTTTTTTAAATGCTAATTCCTAACTATAACGTGTGTGAAACCCATGGTTTTTTCAGTGAATTTGCAAGGTTTTTTAAATGCAAATTTTTTTTTTCTTCTATTTTTTTTAAGCATATGTTTTTTTAAATTTTCTTACCTTTTATAAAGACTATGGTTAAATTTTTAAAATTCTTTAATATGTTTTTTTTTAATATATTTTTTAAAATAAACATGTAAAATTTATTTGCAGTACATTTTTTCTATTTTTTTTATTATTTTTTTTAGTACGCGTACCGTAAGCTTACGGTAAGCGTACGGTTTACGCAACGCCCGTAATTTTTCTACGCTGCTTGCGTATAGTTACGCAATTTGCGTAGCCGCGCGTACTCCGCGTGGGACGCGTGCGCGCGTACGCTACACGCGCACGTTACGCGGAAGTGTCGGGTAGTGACTGTTATGCGCATGCGCGCAAGCGCGTGTCTTTTTTACGCGCATGCACACTTTTGCCGTAAGCGTACCGTAAGCGTACCGTAAGCGTACGGTAGGTCATGTGATCATGAAACACAACTTTTGATTGGTTGAAACTACTTTCAGTTCTAGAACTCTCCTACACCACACCCATTCCTCTCATTTCTGCTTGTGATCCCTTAGGAGAAGGAGCTGGGTTGTCTTTGTGATACGATGGCAGAACAGCAGAGCTCTTCTGAGAGTGAGGCTAGCACTAGCAGCACTACCTTGAGGCAGAGAGCGAGGAAACAAAAGCCCTCTTATGTATGGGATTATTTTACTTTTCCTGAAGGCCAGCAAAAGGTAAATGCACCTTTAGTAACTTGTAAGCTGTGTAAGCGTGTACTTTCAAGAGGTAATCCTGACAAGAAGTATTCCTTTGGGAATCATACCATGAAGAGACACCTCAAGGATGTACACAGAAGGACACATGCTCGACTTTTTGGAGGTAACTCTTCAGAAAGTCAACCAAGCACATCCACAGCAGCTCAGCCTGGACCATCATCTGCAGGACTGACTCCTTCTTCTGCAGGTCAGGTGAGCCCTTCATCTGTGGGAGGAGCATCTCCTTTTGCTGGCCCTCTGGAAATTAACCCTCGATTTCTGAGGGTTGATATTCGATGCGCCTCTTGTCATGATCTAATTTGTCATAGGGAGACCAGTGTTTCCCTAGTGAACCTCAAAATAGATCAGCACACTTGTCGCTTTGACTAATTTTCCCAGTCTTTCTTTCCTCTGTCCCTGCATGAACACAACGGCTCTTTTAAGAGCCAACCTTATCTTTCATCTTTTTTTTACATATGTTTTTTAAAAACTTTTTTTATTTTTTTTTTTACCGTACGCGTACGGTACGCGTAATTTTTTTTTTTTTTTTTTTAAAAACACTAAAAATCAATTATCACATTACAAGGTCCTTGAGAGACTACAATTATTATTATTGACTTACCATACCCACTCAAAAAAATATTTATTCATTTGTTTTAAAAAAAAATTGCTTTAAAAATGGTTCTAGTTTTCGAAATTTTTCTATATCAATCTGAAAAAAAAGAAAAAAGTATTAATATTTTTAAAACATTTTATAATACAGTACACATATTTATATATTTTTCAAAAAATATTTTTGCCTTATTTTTGCTGTTTTCAGAATATATTGCATTTCACTATAAATTGTGAAAGCAATTGCATTCATCATTTTACAGCGGGCAAAAAAAAATAACAATCTCAAAGATTGTATTAAAAAAGCCCAGAATCTCTTTTTACTTAAACTTAACATTATAGAAATGCATAATATTCTAAAAAAATATCATCTAATACCAATATTTCTTTGCCAATTTGAATGCACACTTACTGCTCTTTTTTTTTGGCAAGTGAAAATCACTTTTACAGACTGACACATTATGAAACCACTTTTCAGTTTTTTTAAAAAGCCCATGTCCAAACTGCTTTTTCAGACCAGCACCATTTGTAACCTGGGTGACTACCTACACTCCAGCAAGGGCAACCAGCCTTAGTGATGCTGAATGTATTTGCATTACAGACTGAAACCTGAAAACCCCACTCGCTTCTAAATACTGTGCATGATTATACATGGAAAGGAGCTGGGTGTGTGCTAAGAGTCTGCTTCTTCCCCCAAAAAATCGCTCCCCCTTTTTCCTACTAATGCAACTGTGAAATCACCAGAGCAAAACGCAATAAATCTCTGCCTGTAATTCCTATTTCCACACAGAGTCATGTTTTCACATGAGTCCCAAAACGAAATTTCTTTGCCAATTTGAATGCACACTTACTGCTCTTTTTTTTTGGCAAGTGAAAATCACTTTTACAGACTGACACATTATGAATCCACTTTTTTGATTTTTTAAAATGCACATGTCCAAACTGCTTTTTCAGACCACCACCATGTGTAACCTGGGTGGCTGCCTACATTCCAGCAAGGGCAACCAGCCTTAGTGATGCTGAATGTATTTGCATTACAGACTGAAACCTGAATACCCCACTCGCTTGTAAATACTGTGCATGATTATACATGGCAAGCAGCTGGGTGTGTGCTAAGAGTCTGCTTCTGCACCAAAAAATCGCTCCCCCTTTTTCCTACTAATGCAACTGTGAAATCACCAGAGCAAAACGCAATAAATCTCTGCCTGTAATTCCTATTTCCACACAGAGTCATGTTTTCACATGAGTCCCAAAACGAAATTTCTTTGCCAATTTGAATGCACACTTACTGCTCTTTTTTTTTGGCAAGTGAAAATCACTTTTACAGACTGACACATTATGAATCCACTTTTTTGATTTTTTAAAATGCACATGTCCAAACTGCTTTTTCAGACCACCACCATGTGTAACCTGGGTGGCTGCCTACATTCCAGCAAGGGCAACCAGCCTTAGTGATGCTGAATGTATTTGCATTACAGACTGAAACCTGAAAACCCCACTCGCTTGTAAATACTGTGCATGATTATACATGGCAAGCAGCTGGGTGTGTGCTAAGAGTCTGCTTCTGCACCAAAAAATCGCTCCCCCTTTTTCCTACTAATGCAACTGTGAAATCACCAGAGCAATACGCAATAAATCTCTGCCTGTAATTCCTATTTGCACACAGAGTCATGTTTTCACATTAGTCCCAAAACGAAATTTCTTTGCCAATTTGAATGCACACTTACTGCTCTTTTTTTTTGGCAAGTTAAAATCACTTTTACAGACTGACACATTATGAAACCACTTTTCAGTTTTTTTAAAAAGCCCATGTCCAAACTGCTTTTTCAGACCACCACCATGTGTAACCTGGGTGGCTGCCTACATTCCAGCAAGGGCAACCAGCCTTAGTGATGCTGAATGTATTTGCATTACAGACTGAAACCTGAAAACCCCACTCGCTTCTAAATACTGTGCATGATTATACATGGCAAGCAGCTGGGTGTGTGCTAAGAGTCTGCTTCTTCCCCCAAAAAATCGCTCCCCCTTTTTCCTACTAATGCAACTGTGAAATTACCAGAGAAAAACGCAATAAATCTCTGCCTGTAATTCCTATTTCCACACAGAGTCATGTTTTCACATTAGTCCCAAAACGAAATTTCTTTGCCAATTTGAAAGCACACTTACTGCTCTTTTTTTTTGGCAAGTGAAAATCACTTTTACAGACTGACACATTATGAATCCACTTTTTTGATTTTTTTAAATGCACATGTCCAAACTGCTTTTTCAGACCACCACCATGTGTAACCTGGGTGGCTGCCTACATTCCAGCAAGGGCAACCAGCCTTAGTGATGCTGAATGTATTTGCATTACTGAGTCCAACCTCAAACCCTTAAACTATTCTTTTTTTTTCCAGTACACCTTAATTTATCGTGAAAACATAGTCCATATTATTTTACATGTTCCTCACATTTAAATTTCTCCCAAAACAGAAAATGATAAACGCAACTTCAACAAAAGGATTTCCATTTCTATTATTCATTTCTTAATTTACCATATACATCTCCTCTCAAACTCTAACCTCACCTTTAAAATTAGTTCGTTGTGAAAGAAATGTGGCACTCAAACAGCAGATTAGCAGAGCCAGGATCTCAGAGCTGTACACCTCTCTCCTCTCAGCAGAACCAGATAATGGCAAACTTTCCCTCTATTTTTCCACACATATACATGTAAGTTTCAAATCTCAGTGCTTCCCCCTTTTTTTCAAATGTAATCACACATTTCTATTGGTTGAAAACCAACCCTTTTCCAAAAGTACCCTGCCCCCAACTTGACTTCTGATTTAAAAATCAATAAATGTTTTCTTTGAACTTTACAGTCCTTCTTTGACCCCTCACAAATGTAAGGGGGTCTGTAACTCTCCTCCTTGCCCCCTTTTCTTGTTTTCACTCTTTTTTTTTCTGAGTAAAACACACAAAATGGCGGCCGCCGCTTCCTGGTTTCGGCCGATTCGAATGTTTACTAAGATCTAACAGCCAATCAGAATCGCGCTCGCGCACGCCACCGTACGCGTACGGTAAGCTTACGGTACGCGTACCGTAAGCTGGCTCAGATATATATATTGATTTAAAGGCTATTTTCTCAGAATCTACTGAACAGATTTACACCAAACCTACAAAAGGCACTTCCTTGACCTAGGGACTACCTCTCTACCAAATTTCTAGTAATTCTGTTCAGCCGTTCGGGCTGTAGCCCTGTCTAAAGGTCCTATGGAAAAATGCATGGGAAAAACGCGTTTTGGGACCCCCCTTTTATCTCAGCCCCCGCTTGACGAATCCCCCCGAGACTTTCAGGGTAGGAGCGGAGCGTAGCGCCCCACCTATTTTGAGAAATTCGCGAGGATTCATCGACCGGCGCCAAAGTTATTCAAAATAGAATGTTGCGGATTTCCTATGGAAAAGGGGTCCTAACTATAACTACCTACTGGCGAACCCTTAAACTATTCTTTTTTTTTCCAGTACACCTTAATTTATCGTGAAAACATAGTCCATATTATTTTACATGTTCCTCACATTTAAATTTCTCCCAAAACAGAAAATGATAAACGCAACTTCAACAAAAGGATTTCCATTTCTATTATTCATTTCTTAATTTACCATATACATCTCCTCTCAAACTCTAACCTCACCTTTAAAATTAGTTAGTTGTGAAAGAAATGTGGCACTCAAACAGCAGATTAGCAGAGCCAGGATCTCAGAGCTGTACACCTCTCTCCTCTCAGCAGAACCAGATAATGGCAAACTTTCCCTCTATTTTTCCACACATATACATGTAAGTTTCAAATCTCAGTGCTTCCCCCTTTTTTTCAAATGTAATCACACATTTCTATTGGTTGAAAACCAACCCTTTTCCAAAAGTACCCTGCCCCCAACTTGACTTCTGCCTAGTACCCTTCCCCCAACTTGACTTCTGCCTGCTACCATAGCAACAGCTCATGGAACACTGCTGTGTGGAGTTAGGTCAGAAGTTCGCCACACAATGTTTCAATTCCACAGAGCAAGAGTGCTTGACTTTTCAAACCTAACAGCAAATCCATAGTACTGTTCTTTGGTAACACATTTTTTTGTACCAATACAAAACATGCTTCTATTAATTTACACATACAGCCTAGTTTTTATTCTAGAATGGTATGAAACAGCCAATCAGTTCTTTTTGTTTTGAAAAAAATATGTATGCCTCCATTTCCAAACTGTCTTTCTTTTCATATTGCCATTCTACTGAAAGACACCTCCTGAGTGCATCCAGTTCTCCTTTGAAGATGTTCACAGTGTGGATTGTAGGGCACAGCTATGTCTTCTGGAGTGAAAAGTTTGCAGAGAAAACAGGTATGGTGAGAGACCTTGCTTTGCCAAATGTAGACATTAAATGGATTGGTCAGAGAGGGTTAAAGTGGCACCAATTGATGCCATTGGTGAAATCCTTCATGCAAATCCAACACCCTGACCTCATAATAGTGCACTGTGGTGGCAATGACCTAGGCACTTTGACTGGGGTAGGTCTGGAAATGCTTATGAAGGACACCTTTGCACAACTGTTTTCACTTTTCCCTAAAACTGCCTTTGTGTTTTCCAACATATGCCAAAGGCAAAAATGGAACTGGTCCAATCATTTCTGTCCGCAGATTGACAAAGCAAGAAAGCACGTCAACAAATCTGTTTCTGCTTTCCTCCGTGACTATGGTATGGGTGCCATTTACCACAACAACTTGCGTTATGACATGCAAGACATTTATAGAGGAGATGGTGTGCACTTCAATGATGAAGGGAACAGAGTCTTCCTCTTGAACCTTAGACTCTGCATCGGTACTTACTTGTAGGTACCACTAAAAAAATGACTTCATAAACACAACGGCTCTTTTTAGAGATCCCTAATATCTAAACTCTTAAATCTGCATTTCATTTCTTTTTTAATTTATTTTTTCTTCCGTACGCTTACCGTAAGCTTACCGTACGCGTACCCCGTGATTTTTTTAAAAATCAATAAATGTTTTCTTTGAACTTTACAGTCCTTCTTTGACCCCCTCACAAATGTAAGGGGGTCTGTAACTCTCCTCCTTGCCCCCTTTTCTTGTTTTCACTCTTTTTTTTTCTGAGTGAAACACACAAAATGGCGGCCGCCGCTTCCTGGTTTCGGCCGATTCGAATGTTTACTAAGATCTAACAGCCAATCAGAATCGCGCTCGCGCACGCCACCGTACGCGTACGGTAAGCTTACGGTACGCGTACCGTAAGCTGGCTCAGATATATATATTGATTTAAAGGCTATTTTCTCAGAATCTACTGAACAGATTTACACCAAACCTACAAAAGGCACTTCCTTGACCTAGGGACTACCTCTCTACCAAATTTCTAGTAATTCTGTTCAGCCGTTCGGGCTGTAGCCCTGTCTAAAGGTCCTATGGAAAAATGCATGGGAAAAACGCGTTTTGGGACCCCCCTTTTATCTCAGCCCCCGCTTGACGAATCCCCCCGAGACTTTCAGGGTAGGAGCGGAGCGTAGCGCCCCACCTATTTTGAGAAATTCGCGAGGATTCATCGACCGGCGCCAAAGTTATTCAAAATAGAATGTTGCGGATTTCCTATGGAAAAGGGGTCCTAACTATAACTACCTACTGGCGAACCCTTAAACTATTCTTTTTTTTTCCAGTACACCTTAATTTATCGTGAAAACATAGTCCATATTATTTTACATGTTCCTCACATTTAAATTTCTCCCAAAACAGAAAATGATAAACGCAACTTCAACAAAAGGATTTCCATTTCTATTATTCATTTCTTAATTTACCATATACATCTCCTCTCAAACTCTAACCTCACCTTTAAAATTAGTTAGTTGTGAAAGAAATGTGGCACTCAAACAGCAGATTAGCAGAGCCAGGATCTCAGAGCTGTACACCTCTCTCCTCTCAGCAGAACCAGATAATGGCAAACTTTCCCTCTATTTTTCCACACATATACATGTAAGTTTCAAATCTCAGTGCTTCCCCCTTTTTTTCAAATGTAATCACACATTTCTATTGGTTGAAAACCAACCCTTTTCCAAAAGTACCCTGCCCCCAACTTGACTTCTGCCTAGTACCCTTCCCCCAACTTGACTTCTGCCTGCTACCATAGCAACAGCTCATGGAACACTGCTGTGTGGAGTTAGGTCAGAAGTTCGCCACACAATGTTTCAATTCCACAGAGCAAGAGTGCTTGACTTTTCAAACCTAACAGCAAATCCATAGTACTGTTCTTTGGTAACACATTTTTTTGTACCAATACAAAACATGCTTCTATTAATTTACACATACAGCCTAGTTTTTATTCTAGAATGGTATGAAACAGCCAATCAGTTCTTTTTGTTTTGAAAAAAATATGTATGCCTCCATTTCCAAACTGTCTTTCTTTTCATATTGCCATTCTACTGAAAGACACCTCCTGAGTGCATCCAGTTCTCCTTTGAAGATGTTCACAGTGTGGATTGTAGGGCACAGCTATGTCTTCTGGAGTGAAAAGTTTGCAGAGAAAACAGGTATGGTGAGAGACCTTGCTTTGCCAAATGTAGACATTAAATGGATTGGTCAGAGAGGGTTAAAGTGGCACCAATTGATGCCATTGGTGAAATCCTTCATGCAAATCCAACACCCTGACCTCATAATAGTGCACTGTGGTGGCAATGACCTAGGCACTTTGACTGGGGTAGGTCTGGAAATGCTTATGAAGGACACCTTTGCACAACTGTTTTCACTTTTCCCTAAAACTGCCTTTGTGTTTTCCAACATATGCCAAAGGCAAAAATGGAACTGGTCCAATCATTTCTGTCCGCAGATTGACAAAGCAAGAAAGCACGTCAACAAATCTGTTTCTGCTTTCCTCCGTGACTATGGTATGGGTGCCATTTACCACAACAACTTGCGTTATGACATGCAAGACATTTATAGAGGAGATGGTGTGCACTTCAATGATGAAGGGAACAGAGTCTTCCTCTTGAACCTTAGACTCTGCATCGGTACTTACTTGTAGGTACCACTAAAAAAATGACTTCATAAACACAACGGCTCTTTTTAGAGATCCCTAATATCTAAACTCTTAAATCTGCATTTCATTTCTTTTTTAATTTATTTTTTCTTCCGTACGCTTACCGTAAGCTTACCGTACGCGTACCCCGTGATTTTTTTAAAAATCAATAAATGTTTTCTTTGAACTTTACAGTCCTTCTTTGACCCCCTCACAAATGTAAGGGGGTCTGTAACTCTCCTCCTTGCCCCCTTTTCTTGTTTTCACTCTTTTTTTTTCTGAGTGAAACACACAAAATGGCGGCCGCCGCTTCCTGGTTTCGGCCGATTCGAATGTTTACTAAGATCTAACAGCCAATCAGAATCGCGCTCGCGCACGCCACCGTACGCGTACGGTAAGCTTACGGTACGCGTACCGTAAGCTGGCTCAGATATATATATTGATTTAAAGGCTATTTTCTCAGAATCTACTGAACAGATTTACACCAAACCTACAAAAGGCACTTCCTTGACCTAGGGACTACCTCTCTACCAAATTTCTAGTAATTCTGTTCAGCCGTTCGGGCTGTAGCCCTGTCTAAAGGTCCTATGGAAAAATGCATGGGAAAAATGCGTTTTGGGACCCCCCTTTTATCTCAGCCCCCGCTTGACGAATCCCCCCGAGACTTTCAGGGTAGGAGCGGAGCGTAGCGCCCCACCTATTTTGAGAAATTCGCGAGGATTCATCGACCGGCGCCAAAGTTATTCAAAATAGAATGTTGCGGATTTCCTATGGAAAAGGGGTCCTAACTATAACTACCTACTGGCGACCGCCAGTAGGTAATATATATATATATATATATATATATATATATATGACTGAATTGCTGCCTTCCAACTTCCCCACGGGCGATGAAAAGAACCAGCACGAACTCCTCTTAGTTGGAATGACAGGATGTTTATTGCTCACTCAATATGTCATTACGCGTTTCGACTGACACAGCAGCCTTGATCACAATATATATATATATATATATATATATATATATATATATATATATATATATATATATATATATATAGATATATCCACACAATAAGTCCAATAAGGCACACGCTCGGAATGATGATTTGTTGTGCAAAAGATTAATACTCAGTTGCTACGCATTTCGACAGTTTCTTGATCACACACAGAGTGTTCACGTGAAAATGCATTACATAGAAGTATGGTAACATAAAGAAAGGACTTCTGATACACAGTTCATCAAAAGGGAGGTATTGATAGGGACTTGGGTTTGCCAAATGTGCAGATTACTTGGTTTGGTTAATTCCATTGTGGATTCCCAAGCTCCTCACCTCATGATTGTGCACTGTGGTGGCAATGACCGAGGCACACTGAATGGGGTAGGACTGGAAATCCTAATGAAAGAAACCTTTGCAAAACTGATGTCACTTTTCCCTCACACTGTCTTGGTGTACTCTAATATGTGCCAAAGACAGAAATGGAAGTGGTCAAATCAATTCTGTCCACAGATTGACAAAGCCAGGAAACAAGTTAATAAAACTGTTTCCTCAGAGACCATCGCATGGGCTGTATCTATAGCAACAATCTGTGTTTTGACATGCATGGAATGTACAGAAATGATGGAGTACACTTTACAGATGAAGGCAACAAGGGGGTTTCTAAGTAACCTGAAACTCTGCATCCGGTCTTATGTGTAGCAGCCATATACTCACAACCAACGCAATGGCCCTTGTGAGAGCCACCCCAGTACCTGAAATATTGTGAAGTTGTTTTCGAAAGTTTTTTCGAAAGTTTTTTTTAGTTTTTGCCACCATTTGTGACAACGTCGTGATTGTCGTCAACACATCGCAAAAACGGAAATCAAAATCAGACATTCAATGACCATCAACACATCCAAAAATAATATGTAAAAAAATCCATTCTGAACTTTGCACTACACATATTACTATATGCATACTTCTTTCAAAGCATGTTTAAACACATATTTTTGTACTAAGTTTCTTTAAAAAACATCTTTCAGATCTCTTTTCCATTTTCGCGGTTATTTGGAACGTCACGAGGATGTGGGTAACCATGACAATCACACCTTTTCCATAAAGTCTAAAACACATATATCCACACATATTACAGTATTTTACACACTAGAAGTTTCTTACAGTATTCTCTAAAATCATGTTTTTCTAGAGAGTTTCTATAAAACTCATCTCTAAAACCTATTTTTTGTGTTCGCGGTGATGTCGGAGATCGCGAAGACTTTAGTACTCGCGGTCATTGCGGATATGTCGTGAAAATGCAACGCAAAAGCAGGAATTCAATAGCCATCACCACATTCAACAATTATAACTAAGGCTCCCTGTTTCAGTTTTTACGGATTTTTACAGAATTTGACGCAGACTCTGCAGGAGGCCCGTAGAGAGTACCAGCCTGCTAAAAAACTCCTCCTTGCTTCAAATATACCATATGCCATGCTCTATTGTGCGAGGTTATGAGTGGTGGAAAATGGAAAATTTAAGTTTTTCACCTGCCCGAAATCAACATTGGCTTTTGATAAGACTGTCTTCCGCCGCGATCGGTCTCCCAGGCATGCAGAGGTGGACGAGACTGTGGGACTGGCCGACACGGATAGTGGGCCCAGCGTACTTTAACTCCTATTGGTCGGAGAGGTGTTGCGCTCATGGCTCTGTCTATTATTTATTATGCTGTATTTTGCATGATGGGGCCTCTGATGGGCTGCGGAGTGCACTGGGATATGGCATGAATGCTGAGCTTGACAATGTCTTTCTGTTCACATTAACCGGTTTTTGCCCTTTTAAGTATACTATTTTTGCCGCACAATTGGGAGGGCTCTCCTTCACATTCTTTTCAGTTCTGGGGTTAAGGGAGCCGGACTGGTACACCACGATAGCTCGGCCACCTCCTACCTGCACCGGGAGGGAGTTTGTGCTCGGCGCCCCCCCTACATGGGTGTTCCCCTTCATTGGTTACGTCCTTGGTATTGCACTGGGGATTTGTTTATGCGTGTTTGGGATGGCTTTAGCGTGTTGGGGTCGTGGGGGACGGGGGTGGATAGGGGTATGTACATGTGGCTAGACGGTCTTTCTAATGCACTGGTCATTGTTCACGCTTTCTGTTCGCAATTTGGACATGTGGTAGATTCCCTATTTTACATGCTTTGTTTTTGGTATGCATAGTACTGGTCTGACCATCTCTTGTTTAACATGGAATGTTCGGGGACTTAATTCACCGAAAAAGATCCGACAGGTGATGGCCCACCTAGAACGCCATTGCATTCACATTGCCCTCCTGCAGGAAACGCATCTCACACGACACACTGATCAACTGGTTGGGACTCGCTGGGCCGACTTCCGTCTAGCCTCCTCCTATTCCTCCTACAGTCGAGGGGTACTCACTCTGATAAAGAAAGGCCTTCCTTTTACAGCCCACTGAACTTCACTGACCCTGCGGGCCTTTATGCTTTGGTGCATAGTACATTAGCAGGTAAACTGGTCACCATTGTTAATTGTTATGGTCCGAATACAGATGACCCTGGGCTGTTTGAGAGTCTTCTAGCGGTTCTGCGAGACTGGCCAGATGCAGCTATCCTCTGGGGGGGAGACCTCAACACGCATCTAGATCCCAGCAAAGATAAGTCCAGTGGTAGGGAGGGGCATTCGCAAGGGGCGGCTCATATGATCAATTACAGTCTGGTGGAACTTGGCCTGTTGGAAATATTGAGACACCGACATGCAGACGCACTCGAGGGCACGCATATCTCAACAGCACATGGCAGCTGGTCTTGCCTTGATTACTGGCTGGTGAGCGAGGGGGTGGGGGGTTGGGTGACTGCAGTTGAGAGCCTACCACGCACTCTCTCTGATCATTGTCCTGTACAACTCACTCTTAGCATTCCTCAGGAGACTCCTCGAGCCTGCACCTGGCGCTTTCGCCCTGAGGCACTGATAGACCCTCTATATCTGGAAACTATTCGCGAGGCCATCACTCAATATTTTGCAAACAATGTGGGGTCTGTGGATAGTGCGGGAGTACTCTGGGAGGGATTCAAAGCAACTACACAGGGCACTTGCATTAGTACATCGGCTGGCATATTAAAAGACCTACGGGGCCAATTAGTTATGGTAGAAGCTAAGTTGACTCGCCTCGAACAAGATTACGAATGTGCACCCCTCGAGTCGATTCTGGTGTCCCTTAAAGAAAACATGCTTGAGCATGCAAAACTGGCAGAAGAAGAACTACGCTACATCTCTAAGCAATATGTAGCTCATTCGTATGGTGAGGGTGGGAGGCCTGGACACCATTTAGCCTTGAAAATTAAACGCCGCCTGATCCAAGACGTCATCACTAAGATCACAGACACCACGGGGCATGACCACTATAGCGCCATGGACATCATGGAACAGTTCAGGCAGACATACAAGTCATTGTACACATCTCACGGCACGACAGACACTGAGGGACTTGATGCCTATCTATCGCAGGTGTCCCTTGCATGGTTATCAGAGGGGCAGAGGGATTACTTAGGTCAACCTATCACGGTGGAGGACATCCGTATGGCCATAGCCTCACTGCCTTATAAGAAGGCCCCTGGTCCAGACGGCTTTCCCCCTATATTCTACAAGGCTTACGCTGAGGAGCTCACTCCCTATATATTGGAAATGTATGCGGAGGCCTATGACTCGGACGTCCTCCCCTCGTCTCTTCGTGAGGCATTAATCATTACCCTGTTGAAAAAAGACAAACCACCTGCACATTGTGACTCATACAGGCCACTTTCACTTATTAACACTGATGTTAAAATTCTAGTGAAAATACTGTCCACTCGCTTCCAACCAACTGATGCAAAATCTGGTCCTTCCAGACCAATTTGGATTTATACCCACGCGATCCACATCTCACAACCTCCGCACCCCGTTTGCTCTGTTCCACACCCTTTCTCCTGAGATGCCGGCGGCAGCCGTCATGCTTGACGCTGCCAAGGTGTTCGATTCAATCGAATGGGGGTATTGATTCTTTATACTCCAGTGGATGGGCTTCTCTCCCTTTTTTGTTAACAGGGTCAAACTGCTTTATGCCCGCCCTACGGCACGGATCCGAGTGGGAGGTCATACCTCAGACTCGTTCACTACAACTAGAGGCACTCGTCAAGGGTGCCCCCTCTCACCGCTGTTGTTCGACCTCACACTGGAGCCCTTGGCCTGTCTCATACAGCAATGTCACAAATACGCGGCTATCAATTTGCATCATCGCCCGCTCATTATTTCGCTGTATGCGGATGACATGCTGCTTTTCATTCGGGAACCCCGCACTCATTTGGCGCCGGTTTTGGGGGAATACATCCGGTTTGCTCGGTTCTCCGGTTTATCTATAAATGGGACTAAATCTGTGGTAATGCCACTGACCACATGCACACTCCCGCATGAGCTGGAATTTCCTCTTGAGTGGGCGACAGAGTCGGTTAAATACTTGGGAGTCTGGGTCCACCGAGATCCTGATAGACTGATCCGGGAAAATTATGGCACTGCCACAACGATATTGGCACAGCAAATGGACAGGTGGTTTAGGCTTCCACTCTCCCTTGCGGATCGCATCGCACTTGTAAAGATGGTGGTGTTACCGAAATTTTTATATCTTTTTAATAACGTACCGATCCCTCCAGCTCAACATTTTTTTAAGTCGCTGCGGTCGCTGCACCTTCGTCTGGTCTGGGGGGGAAACAGGCTCGGGTGGGATGGCGGACTCTTCTCCTTGATTATAAACATGGGGGATTCAATGCACCTGATATTTATTTATATTACCCATGTGCACAGGCACAATACACTCATTTCTGGTTTGCAGCTCATGACTTCATTCCGCATGTAGCGGTAGAGCATTGGGATGCACACCCCATACTGATAAGCTCCATCCTGACTCATAGTCGTCGACTTACGCCTTGCGATGAGATTAACACTATCAATTTGACGATTGCTGCCTGGCAGGCACTGGGTCGAGTAGCCGGGAAACTGCCTTTATACTCCCCTCTGCTCCCTATTGCCTACCAGGCGGATATTTCCGTGACCCACGAAAAGGGTTCATGCGCACCTTGGCTCAGTCGGGTATTGATAAAATGCAGGATTTATTTCCTAATGGCACGTTTCTGACATCTGCTGATGTTGATTATATCCAACATAAAACCCTAATGTTTACATTCTCACTTCACAGACTGAGGAGAGCATCACAGGCCCATTTCCCGACGATCCCTGTGGAACCCCCGATGTCCTTGGCACTACACACATTACTCACCAGTCCTGCCTGGCGCAAGCTTGTCACTAAATTAAACAGCGCCGCCCGAGCAGATCAGGACCTCCCTGAAGATAAGAGCCTGAATAACTGGAATGAGTGGCTGGCACCGCAGCTCACTCGGAAAGACTGGGAATACTGCTGTGCTCTGACTGGCGCACTCACCTCTAATGGTAACTTATGTATCATACATTTTAAATACCTTCATCAGACCTATCACACTCCCCTCCGGCTTTTTAAGTATGGCCTTAGGGAATCTGACATATGCACACGATGTGGGGCTCCGGGGGAGGATTTTTGGCACTTAGCTTGGGCCTGCAGCAAGGTGAGAAATTACTGGTCTGAAATGGTCGCCTGTCCAAGATCATTGGGGTTGCGCTGGTCTGTTCACCTCAGGTGTGTTTATTGGGTCTACTTCCTTTCCTAAAAGGGGGTACAGGTAAACTGGCCAGAGTGGCACTGCTGGTTGCCAAGCGTAGAGTGGCGATGGTGTGGGACAGCAAACGGAGTCCTACAGTTGCACTATGGCTCAAGGATTTGACGTACTGCAAAGAAAACCTAGTGTTATATGCAGAGGAGTTGCCGGTAACCTCCCGACTGACTAATATTTGGGAGCCACTGGTGAACTACTTACGGGCGATTGTTCCGAAAGATACCCCGGTAATTGAGACTGTGTACTCACGGTTCTATGTCAAACGTGTGTGATGTACGAGATTTACTGATGCATTGTCAAACCTGGAGTCTACCCATTGAGTATTTACTTTATAGCCACGAGTTGTTTGTTTTCACTGTTTTTTCCTTTTGCTTTTCCACAATGTCATTTAGTATCTGCTGTCGGCTTTATGTATTGTATGACGCATTATAAAAGTCAATACATTTTTAAAAAAAAGATTTAAATTATAGCCTAACAGCTGACCAGATAGACAGCATGGAAAATTAAAACACAGCATGAAATTTATTTAAATAACGGCATGTGTATATATACATTTTGTGGTATAATGCTGGTATTTACCAGTGGATGAATTGTTATGCAATATTTGGGAGCTTAAATAGCTAAAACACGACAGACATCAATGTATGACTGCATATCCATCAGTTAAATAAAAATGGAAATGTACAGTTTTACAACTTCATCTATATGCAAAACACAAAATAAATGTGGAAAAATACAGATAAAATGGCAAAAAAATAAATATGGATAAATAAAGACAGAAATGTTAAAAAAATAAATACCATAAAACCGGGAGCCCTAATTATCTTACTAATTCTAACATCACAATAGATAAATCACTATCTAATTAACTCTATGAAAACATTTAGCAATATCTCTATAACAGTCTGTATTAATGATTCAATCGGTTATGTAAGTGCATGCATAAGTCTCTGAGTGGGTCTGTCACTGCATATCTAAGTTTATGAGTGGATATCAGAGTAGACTCATGGGTCTTTTAGTAAGTGTGTCACTGGCTGAATAAGCCTCTGAGTGCATCTCTCTATCAGTGAATGTATGAGTGGAGGTATAAGTGCATGATTGTCAGACTGGAGCTGTGACTGAGTCAATCAATGTCTCATTGGGTGTGTGAGTGGAATTTTAAGTCTCTGACTGGGTGTGTGAGTGTCTGAGTGGGTGCATGAGTGTCTGAATAGGTCCTTGAGTAGGTGTATGGGTCTTTGACTGCATATGTAAATGGGTACATGAGCCTGTGACTGGATGTATGAGTTGGTGCAGAAGTGTCTGAGTGAGTCTGTCTATCAGTGAGTGTGTCAGTGGAAGCAAAAGTCTCACACTGGGTGTGTAAGTGAGTGTATGAGTGTCTGAGTGGGTCTGTCCATTGGTGCCTCACTCTCCAAATCAGTTTGTAAGTGAGTGCATGAGTACCTGAAGGGGTATGACAATAGGTACATCAGTATCTGAGTAGGTATGTGACTGGATATATGTGTGTGAGTGGGTATGTGAATGGGTGCATAAGTGTCTGAGTGAATATGTGAGTAGGTACATAAGTGACAGTCACTGGCTAGTGTTTCCAAATATATATTTTTTATATTTTCACCAATATTTGCGCTGTTGCCGCAATAGTCAAGACGTCCCTGCGATGGTACACGAGGGGGCCACGCTGGCTGTCGCGGCGTCATCGCAAATATTGCGTGTGATTAAAAAAATCCATTTTGGACACATAACTTGTGTCACTAACACCCCCATTTTTCAAACATGGGGTCAGAGTACTTCTACTCTGACCCCTTATGTTAGCTTTTTCAGAAATGTTCAGCCCCGGGAACCATTCCTGAGCAATAAAATTGCAGCCACAACTTTCTGTTCAGGTTCCATCCAGGCAATCAGAGCATTCCCGATGGCACACGCATCCGCGATTAATCGCGAAACCACTGCGAAATATCCGTGGACAGAGATATCACTATAACTTTTGACTTATATTTCTCAAAAACTACTGAACAGATTTACATCAAATATGCAAAAGGCACTTCCTTGAACCAACATCTACCTCTCTGCCAAATTTGGTGTAAGTACGTTCAGCAGTTCGGGCTGTAGGTGTGGCTAAGGGTTCCTATGGGAATTAACATTACAAATGCACCCTTATTGTGCCCCAAATTCTCGGTCCCCACTACATGGATCACCCCAAAACTTTCCATGACAACCAGAACCTACCTTGACACTTTTTTGGGAAACTTTCATGAAGATTGGTCAAACGACACCAAAGTTATAGGCAAGTCAAAAAATGCTTTTCCTGGGAACTACGTCCTAACTATAACTACCAACTGGCGACTGCCAGTAGGATATATATATATATATATATATATATATATCCATGAACCCTCCAGCAGAACTGTAGGAAGAGGCCACACGAGGAACTCAGGAAAGAAGCCTTTAATGGACATGCAGGTAAGGCATAATGCATTTCGACCTTGTAGTCTTCCTCAGATGCCACTGCTACACTGAGAACCAGCCCCACGCCTCCACTTTTGAATCCAACTGCAGACCTCCCACTTCAGAAAGGAAGCACCTCCCCTGCCATGTGATCGCTCACCTGCTGTAGTGCTGTCAGTCCTACAGCTCCCAGAATGCATCATCTCTGGGTAGGTGCTGCGAGGGGAATGGATGATTAAAGTACAAGTGGCATTGGTGCATTGCAGAGTGGGGCGCACTGGTACTAGTGCAAGTTAAGTCCTCGGGCTTCCCTGGGTCCCCGCATACGTCATAGCCGCCTCAGCACCAGTCCGCAGAATTGTAGGCCGGTAAAATATCCGAACCTTTCCGTGAAGTCACGAGCTGCCGGTTGACAGCTACCCTGCTTGACTCGTGCTGACGAGGTGGGCTGGAGCAATCCGATACCTCGGGTGCAAAGAAAAACTGCTCACGCAGACGCCAGTAATGCCACAGCCACTTGACAGACGGGGTCCTCTTAAAGCGTCCCTGGCCGACGCTGTAAATATCCATGAACCCTCCAGCAGAACTGTAGGAAGAGGCCACACGAGGAACTCAGGAAAGAAGCCTTTAATGGACATGCAGGTAAGGCATAATGCATTTCGACCTTGTAGTCTTCCTCAGATGCCACTGCTACACTGAGAACCAGCCCCACGCCTCCACTTTTGAATCCAACTGCAGACCTCCCACTTCAGAAAGGAAGCACCTCCCCTGCCATGTGATCGCTCACCTGCTGTAGTGCTGTCAGTCCTACAGCTCCCAGAATGCATCATCTCTGGGTAGGTGCTGCGAGGGGAATGGATGATTAAAGTACAAGTGGCATTGGTGCATTGCAGAGTGGGGCGCACTGGTACTAGTGCAAGTTAAGTCCTCGGGCTTCCCTGGGTCCCCGCATACGTCATAGCCGCCTCAGCACCAGTCCGCAGAATTGTAGGCCGGTAAAATATCCGAACCTTTCCGTGAAGTCACGAGCTGCCGGTTGACAGCTACCCTGCTTGACTCGTGCTGACGAGGTGGGCTGGAGCAATCCGATACCTCGGGTGCAAAGAAAAACTGCTCACGCAGACGCCAGTAATGCCACAGCCACTTGACAGACGGGGTCCTCTTAAAGCGTCCCTGGCCGACGCTGTAAATATCCATGAACCCTCCAGCAGAACTGTAGGAAGAGGCCACACGAGGAACTCAGGAAAGAAGCCTTTAATGGACATGCAGGTAAGGCATAATGCATTTCGACCTTGTAGTCTTCCTCAGATGCCACTGCTACACTGAGAACCAGCCCCACGCCTCCACTTTTGAATCCAACTGCAGACCTCCCACTTCAGAAAGGAAGCACCTCCCCTGCCATGTGATCGCTCACCTGCTGTAGTGCTGTCAGTCCTACAGCTCCCAGAATGCATCATCTCTGGGTAGGTGCTGCGAGGGGAATGGATGATTAAAGTACAAGTGGCATTGGTGCATTGCAGAGTGGGGCGCACTGGTACTAGTGCAAGTTAAGTCCTCGGGCTTCCCTGGGTCCCCGCATACGTCATAGCCGCCTCAGCACCAGTCCGCAGAATTGTAGGCCGGTAAAATATCCGAACCTTTCCGTGAAGTCACGAGCTGCCGGTTGACAGCTACCCTGCTTGACTCGTGCTGACGAGGTGGGCTGGAGCAATCCGATACCTCGGGTGCAAAGAAAAACTGCTCACGCAGACGCCAGTAATGCCACAGCCACTTGACAGACGGGGTCCTCTTAAAGCGTCCCTGGCCGACGCTGTAAATATCCATGAACCCTCCAGCAGAACTGTAGGAAGAGGCCACACGAGGAACTCAGGAAAGAAGCCTTTAATGGACATGCAGGTAAGGCATAATGCATTTCGACCTTGTAGTCTTCCTCAGATGCCACTGCTACACTGAGAACCAGCCCCACGCCTCCACTTTTGAATCCAACTGCAGACCTCCCACTTCAGAAAGGAAGCACCTCCCCTGCCATGTGATCGCTCACCTGCTGTAGTGCTGTCAGTCCTACAGCTCCCAGAATGCATCATCTCTGGGTAGGTGCTGCGAGGGGAATGGATGATTAAAGTACAAGTGGCATTGGTGCATTGCAGAGTGGGGCGCACTGGTACTAGTGCAAGTTAAGTCCTCGGGCTTCCCTGGGTCCCCGCATACGTCATAGCCGCCTCAGCACCAGTCCGCAGAATTGTAGGCCGGTAAAATATCCGAACCTTTCCGTGAAGTCACGAGCTGCCGGTTGACAGCTACCCTGCTTGACTCGTGCTGACGAGGTGGGCTGGAGCAATCCGATACCTCGGGTGCAAAGAAAAACTGCTCACGCAGACGCCAGTAATGCCACAGCCACTTGACAGACGGGGTCCTCTTAAAGCGTCCCTGGCCGACGCTGTAAATATCCATGAACCCTCCAGCAGAACTGTAGGAAGAGGCCACACGAGGAACTCAGGAAAGAAGCCTTTAATGGACATGCAGGTAAGGCATAATGCATTTCGACCTTGTAGTCTTCCTCAGATGCCACTGCTACACTGAGAACCAGCCCCACGCCTCCACTTTTGAATCCAACTGCAGACCTCCCACTTCAGAAAGGAAGCACCTCCCCTGCCATGTGATCGCTCACCTGCTGTAGTGCTGTCAGTCCTACAGCTCCCAGAATGCATCATCTCTGGGTAGGTGCTGCGAGGGGAATGGATGATTAAAGTACAAGTGGCATTGGTGCATTGCAGAGTGGGGCGCACTGGTACTAGTGCAAGTTAAGTCCTCGGGCTTCCCTGGGTCCCCGCATACGTCATAGCCGCCTCAGCACCAGTCCGCAGAATTGTAGGCCGGTAAAATATCCGAACCTTTCCGTGAAGTCACGAGCTGCCGGTTGACAGCTACCCTGCTTGACTCGTGCTGACGAGGTGGGCTGGAGCAATCCGATACCTCGGGTGCAAAGAAAAACTGCTCACGCAGACGCCAGTAATGCCACAGCCACTTGACAGACGGGGTCCTCTTAAAGCGTCCCTGGCCGACGCTGTAAATATCCATGAACCCTCCAGCAGAACTGTAGGAAGAGGCCACACGAGGAACTCAGGAAAGAAGCCTTTAATGGACATGCAGGTAAGGCATAATGCATTTCGACCTTGTAGTCTTCCTCAGATGCCACTGCTACACTGAGAACCAGCCCCACGCCTCCACTTTTGAATCCAACTGCAGACCTCCCACTTCAGAAAGGAAGCACCTCCCCTGCCATGTGATCGCTCACCTGCTGTAGTGCTGTCAGTCCTACAGCTCCCAGAATGCATCATCTCTGGGTAGGTGCTGCGAGGGGAATGGATGATTAAAGTACAAGTGGCATTGGTGCATTGCAGAGTGGGGCGCACTGGTACTAGTGCAAGTTAAGTCCTCGGGCTTCCCTGGGTCCCCGCATACGTCATAGCCGCATATATATATATATATATATATATATATATATATATATATATATATATATATATATATATATATATATATATATATATATCTCTCTGTCTGTCTGTCTGTATGTATGTATATATACTACACAGAGGAATCCTAGAACATTGTATCCTTGTTTTTCAGGCCAGAAGCAACAGGAATCTATGAGGTTGAAGGCGTTGGGGACTCGGGAGAGGAAATTGCTTTCACCGACAACGTGCTGCCTCAGATCACAGCAGCGTTCTACATTTCATCCAGTATCCCAGATGGACACAAGAGGCTGAGCAAAGAAACTTACCTGGTATGTGGTGAGAATTGCATGTTGGGACTTGTAGTCAGTCAACGCGACTGCAGGTCCGTTTGGAACTTTGACCCAGCCCATCTGGATGGCCACCAATGGTGGAACGACTGGGGCTATTTCAAAGATCTGGTGGGAGTGCCTTTGTTGAAGCTGGCATTTGAAAAAGGAAATTGCCTCGAAACGAGTCATGCCTTAAGCTTTTTTTAGTGAAAACAAATCATTTCCCTATTCCCCGCTGTGTCCCTCCCGTTCTTTGTGAATTTCAGAACGTTCCGTGGCATGTGTTTCGCGCTAGCCCTGAGCGCGATTGAGGTGACCCGCCTTTACAAAGAGGACAGAGCCAGTTGGGCAGCTTCGGCAGTTTTTTCATTTCTTCAAGGTATTGGTACGGCTCTGACCCACCGCATCCTCGCTTGACGGAAGTGCCGCTGGTCATCGCAGTCCGTGACTACATGGAGGAATCCTGAAACATTGTATGCTTGTTTTTCAGGCCAGAAGCAATGGGAATCTATGCGGTTGAAGGTGTTGTGGACTCGGGAGAGGAAATTGCTTTCACCGACAACGTGCTGCCTCAGATCACAGCAGCGTTCTACATTTCATCTGGTATCCCAGATAGGACACAAGAGGCTGAGCAAAGGAACTTACCTGGCATGCGGTGAGAATTGCATGTTGGGACTTGTAGTCAGCCAACGCGACTGCAGGTCCGTTTGGAACTTTGACCCAGCCCGACTGGGGCTATTTCAAAGATCTGGTGGGAGTGCCTTTGTTGAAGCTGGCATTTGAAAAAGGAAATTGCTCCGAAACGCGTCATGCCTTAAGCTTTTTTTAGTGAAAATAAATCCTTTCCCTATTCCACGCTGTCTCCCTCCCGTTCTTTGTGAATTTCAGAACGTTCCGTGGCGTATATATATATATTCACTAAAAAAAACATAGGTTTCAGGGGCGTTATAGTTAGCTGGACTTTTCACTCGTACAAAACCATTGAAATTCCCCCGTTAAAGTTAGTTCAGCTAACTATAAGTCGCGCGCCCGCAATGCACTTCTGATGACGTCACATATTACATCACTCATGACATCGTCAGTGACATCACTCATGACATCACTGATGACATCTCAAATGACATCACTGATGACATCATCCAGTGAATGTGTGTTTGTCTGAAAATTACATATGTTTTATATATGTATATCTCAAGGTCGGTGGAAGAATAAATGGGTATATAAGTGTCTAAATGGATGATTTGTCTTTGAAAAATTGATTGTATAACTGACTGATTAAGTGTATCTTAGTGAATACATGGCTTAGTGAGTAATGTTTAAATATGTAAATATCTGTATCAGTCTCTCACTTTGTGTATAAGTGGCTGCATGGGTTGGTGAGTAGCTACATGAGTGTCTATATAGGTCATTAGTTGGTTTTTTGAGTATCAGTATGAGTGTCTGAGTGTCTGTATGGTTCGGTGGGGGGTATTACGTAGTGCATAGGTGCATGAATGAGTGACTCACTGTTTGTATGTGTTGAAGACAGCATGTGTGCAGGACTGTATGGGTGGATGAGTGTGTGCATGGGTGTGTTAGTCAGTGAATGACTGTCTCAATAGTGTCTTTATGAGTAACTACATATGTTTTAAACTAGTATATGTGACTATTGGTGTATATAAGTGAGTATATGTGAGAGTGAGAGATTGAAAGAGTTCCTGTATGAATAAGTATGTGTTTCTATAAGTGATTGTTTAAAATACTAAGTATGTGTAAGTTTCTGTAGAAGTAAGTGTGGTGGTGTGTGTATAACTGTAAATGAAAGTAAATGGATGTTTGATTCTTTATTAGCATGAGTGACTATGTGTGTGAGTAACTCTATGGATGAGTTGCGTTGTGTAACAGGATGTATAGGTGTATGAGTACATATGATGAGTGAGTACATGTATGAGTGACTGTATAGGACTGTTGGTGAATGAGTGGATGTATATGTGGATCTTAGAATTACTGAATAGGTTGTTGTAACTGGTATTGGTATGTCCATTGTTTTGAAAATTTTAGTTTCTATTTTTGAATGTGTGTATCAAAGGTTATATTAGGGGGAGAGGAGGTCTGCCACTCTATCACAAGGATGATGTCATCAGTGATGTCATTTGAGATGTCATCAGTGATGTCATGAGTGATGTCACTGACCATGTCATGAGTGATGTAATATGTGACGTCATCAGCAGTGCATTGCGGGCGCGCAAGTTATGGTTAGCTGAACTAACTTTAACGGGGGAATTTCAAATTTCAATGGTTTTGTACGAGTGAAAAGTCCAGCTAACTATAACGCCCTTGAAACCTATGGTTTTTTTAGTGAATTTCTAAGGTTTTTTAAATGCTAATTCCTAACTATAACGTGCCTGAAACCTATTTTTTTCAGTGAATTTCAAACGTTTTTTAAATGCTAATTTCTAACTATGCCTACAGAGATAGGACATGTGAAGAAAGAAGTAAAAACGCACAGAAAGAAAAAAACAGAAATGCAGAAAGAAGCAACAGAAGTCCTCAAAGACGAAGAAAAGTGCAGGAAGAAGGATAACGTGCAGAAAGAACAAACAGAAGAGCAGAAAGAAGCCTTGTTGCAAAATCCTCCTGTACCCTCAACTTTTTCAGATGGATACTGGTGGTAACTGAGTCTGACTAACCAGTCCTAGAGCCAGTGCTATGTTAAAAGACACTCAGAATACAGTGAAAACACCTAAATACGATAGGGAACACTATGCATTGGGGTCCCCCCTGTGATTAGCATGACCTCCTCTGTAAGCCCCTAGTATATAATAGGGCAGGGGATTAAAACTACCTCTTAAAACGTGCCACAGGGCGTGTTTGCACACGTCACCTCAGGCCCCGTCCTCTCCCTTCCCCACTGAGTAAACACGCCCTGTGGCCGTTTTAAGTTGGGAGATTAAGTCCCCTTGAATCCTGAGGGTCCCTAGGGTCAAACTAGACCACTAGGTACCTCCAGTAAGCGCCACAGAGCTGCGTTGCAGAGAGATGTAAAAAGGGGCACGGCCTAGACCACCTCTCTGCAACGCAGCGCAGTGGCGCTTACTGGAAGCACCTGGTGGGCTAGTTGGTCCCCAGGGTCCCTCAGGATTGAAGGGGAATTATTTCCCAAACTTAAAACACGCCACAGGGCATGTTTGCACACGTTAACTCAGGCCCCGTCCTCTCCCTTCACCACTGTTTAAACACGCCCTCTGGCCATTTTTAGTTGGGAGATTAAGTTCATTTGAATCCTAAGGGTCCCTAGGGTCCAACTAGCCCACTAGGTACCTCCAGTAAGCGCCACAGAGCTTCGTTGCAGAGAGGTGTAAAAAGTGGCACGGCCTGGACCACCTCTCTGCAACGCAGCTCAGTGGCGCTTACTCTAAGCACCTGGTGGGCTAGTTAGCCCCCTGGGGCCCTCAGGATTGAAGGGGAATTATTTCCCCAACTTAAAAAGCACCATAGGGCGTGTTTGCACTCGTCACCTCAGGCCCCGTCCCCTCCCTTCCCCACTGTGTAAACACGCCATGTGGCCGTTTTTTAAGTTGGGAGATTAAGTCCCCTTGAATCCTGAGGGTCCCTAGGGGCAAAATAGCCCACTAGGTATGTCCAGTAAGCGCCATTGCAGAGATGTGTAAAAAGGGGCACGGCCTGCACCACCTCTCTGCAACGCAGAGCAGTGGCGCTTACTGGAAGCACCTGGTGGGCTAGTTGGCCCCCAGGGTCCCTCAGGATTGAAAGGGAATTATTTCCCCAACTTAAAACGTGCCACAGGGTGTGTTTGCACACGTCACCTCAGGCCCCGTCCCCTCCCTTCACCACTGTGTAAACGCGCCCTGTTGCCGTTCTAAGTTGAGAGATTAAGTCCCCTTGAATCCCAAGGGTCCCTAGGGTCAAACTAGCCCACTAGGTACCTCCAGTAAGCACCACAGAGCTGCGTTGCATAGAAGTGTAAAAAGAGGCATGGCCTCAGAACACCTGTCTGCAACGCAGCTCCCTGGCGCATACTGGAGATACCTGTTGGGCTAGTTGACCCTCAGGGACCCTCAGTATTGAAGGGGAATTAATTCCCCAACTTACAACTGGCCAGGAGGCGCGTTTGCAGAGTGCTGCAAGGAGGAGGCATGGCCTCCGGCGCGATGCCGGTCTTTTATTTATTTAATTTTTTTAAGAAGGAGGGCTGTGTGGTCCCCTTCTTTTTCTAATTTATTGGCCCTGGGGACCCCATCCCCCAGGGCCTGCACCCTAATTTTTTTTGTTGAAAAAAGAAAAAGAATTTGGCACTCCCAAGGCCTTAATCGGGACCGGGGACCCCAACCCTGGGTCATGGCCTTTTTTTTTTTGTTTTCTTTAGGAGGGGGGCTGTGTTGCCCCCCTCCTCCGCCCACTTATGGCCCCGGGGACCCCATCCCCCGGGGCAGGCCTTTTTTTAAAATTATTTAAAAAACAAAAAAATATATTTATAGAAACACCTAGGACATGCTGGACAAACCGTATGTACCTATCACCGTAACGATTCGCGTGATATTCATTAAAAGGCGACTATGCATACAATGAATCCACGTGGAATGTATTTACACCGCTCGTGAAGCTCTGACGCCCTACCGTGCCTAATCCCGGCACCCCCGCCGGTTGGTACTCTCCAAGTAGACACCCTTGTCGTTTATATATACAAACATGGGTAGCTATTGACGGGCACATTTAATACACATGCACACCAAGCCATTCAAAGGGGATTCGACAAAAATTCGACCAAACTATGCAAGAAACCCCCCTCACGGTTAATAAAACACACATCCACCGCCGGATGTGTAATACTTTTTATTTTACTCTCTGGAAAGGAGACCAACCTCATTTGAGAGTCACAGCGTACTCCTGGCTGAGCTCAATGCTGTGTTACACCCACCAGTGCCCGCCGAGTGCCACACACCTCTGTGTTGTATTCCACCAGCTAGTGCGTTTGCTATAATACTCTCTAGCCCATGTGCACTGTAACCCCACCCCGTGAATATGTCATGCCACACTTGCCTTCGCACGGGTTATATTGCCCATCTAACGTGCCTTCCTTGATGCCTATGTTATAACGCACAACGCTATGCCATACATATTACAATCTGGGATCCATATCTGTGTCACAGTGCATATGCAACGTTACACTCCCCAGCACATATTTTATATTACAACTTTAGAGACTAGTTAGGTTACACAACACTGCCCTGTGCATATTACACTCCAAGGCGCATTTCGCATAGCACGCGCTAGTGCCTGTGCTATCTCGCTCTCTCCAATGAATCTGTCATTGCGCACAATGTATTGCATATTATATTTCACGCCCCGGTTCATCTTATATCACACTTTTTGATGCATAGTTTATACCATATACTATATCTAGTTTTCATTTTCAATCGTGTTCTCGGACTATGTTCTATATAACACTGCGTCCACCTACCCTTTTCACGGGCATTACATTTTGCGATGAGGGGTGGAGGGTCAGGGGGTGTTTCTGCCAAGTGAGCTCAGAGTCACAGTCACAAACATCCTCTTCTTCCTGAATAAAAGTGAGATTATGCTGCATACGTGTTCATATTTTAAGTAGTTTACACAGACACACATTTTAAAAACAAGAAAGTTCCTAATACCCACCTTCTCTGAACAGTTAGCTTGCTGCCTCATCCACCTCCTCCCTATACTCTGTTGTCTGAATCCATGGACAAGCCTCCTCCCTCCTGCCATGCATGGTCTGATGTGCTGCCACTGCCCTCCATTTAGCAGATGTACCAGTCCACTCCTCCTGCCCTCCACTTCCCAATTCTATGGCCCATCATTGACCTCCTGCTTAGCCTTTGTGCTTAGCTTCCTGCCCCTATTCTCCTTCCCCCCTGCCCTCCGATGTCTTTGTGCATGTCCCTGCTCCATACTTTTTGCCCACCATGTTCCATGGACCTGCCACTCCTATCTACTCTGAGTGTTCTGTTGAGCTGCCACTCTCCTCCCACCTGCCTAGCATTGTCAGATGACTGTAACCTGTCCCTGCCACCTCCAACCTGCCTGTCCACATGCCATGCCCCTATCCCCTTCCTCCTGTCCTCCATGGTCCATTTTACTGCCACACCCTTCTGCCCTCCCTGGTCTGTTGTGCTGCAACTACTCGTCCTGCCTGCCCCACGCGGTCTGTTGTGAGGCCCCTTCCCCTGAACTCTCTTGTCTGTGCCCAGGTCCTGACCCTCCCTTCTATCCTCCATGGTCCTTTGTGCATGCCCCTGCACCCTCCTTCTTGCCCATCATAGCCATTGTGCTGCCACTAACCCTCCTGCTTGCCATGCATGGTCTTCTGTGCTGCCATGGCCCCTCCCACCTTCCCTGTGTAGTCAGCTAGCTGCCCCTGACCCCCTCCCACCTTCCCTCCATGGTCTGTGTGTATGCCATCATAGTCTCACTGTTGCTCTCCATGGTGTGTCTTGCCCATCCTGCCTGACCTCCATGGTCATCTTGCTGCTCCTGCCCTGCCCGCTTGCCCCCAGCCCTCTGTTTCCATGTGCAGACCCCTATTCCCTCCCTCCTGGCTTGTCTGTTCCATCGTAATCCGTCCCTCCTGCCCTTTATGGTCTGTTAAGCTGCAGCTTTCTCTCCTGTCTGTCTAGCTAGCTACCATTGCCTCTTTCCCCTCTGTTCTCTGTTGTCCATGTGCATGGTCCTGTCCCCTCCCTATTGCTTTCTATGGATTGTTTTGCTGCACTCCCGTCCCACATGCCCTGTGTGGTGTATTGTGCTGCTGCAAACCCTGATGCCTGCCCTGTAGGGTCAGTTTGGTGCACCTCTCCATGTCCCTCCTGTCCTCTGTTATCCGAGTCCATGTCCCTACCCCAATTCCTCCTGCCTACCATGATCCAATGTACCATACTTGCAAACATTTTGAACTTGGTAAGAGGGAGATTTTGAAAAAAAACTGGGGTATTGATTTTCCTCTTTGAGTTACATTGAAAAAGAGGAGATTGTAGACAGTAGACAGATCAAATAAAGCCCCTTTGAGCTTAAAAACATTGGACGTTTCCTGGCTGAAACGGGTCTGTTGGCATGTATGGTTGTACTACCACTGCCTCTTCCTTCCGCCCACAATGGTCTATTATATTGCCACAGCCTCTCTTGCCAGTCCTGTATTGTTGGTTTGTTGCCCCTGCCCCCCTTTCCACTGCCCTCCATAGTCTGTTGTGCTGCCACTGCCCTTCCTGCCTGCCCAGTGTGGTCAAATTGTTGCCTCTGCACTCTCCTACCTGCCTTCAATTTTCAGAGTCCGTGCCCCTGGCCTCTGCCTCTCAACAGTATCCCAATGAACAACTAGATTGCTAACATTCTATATTTATTACAAAAGTGTGGAACACCTGACGTCATCTTAATGTAATCAAAACTGTAATACCTAGAGCATTGCCTTTAGAAATTACTTATATGAGAGGGTCTTATTTGCATCAAAATTATGGTTAGTGCTCTAAAAAACTAAAATGAGGACATATTTTCTGAGTTTTCAAATAGCGACAAAGAACTTTTAAATTATTTGTAATCTTTATGTTTTTTTATCCAGTTGACCACTTGATTAAATGTTGCACCTAGGGGAGAGGATGTGGTGTTACTTCCAGAGCTGCAGACTTTGCAACTGGGGAACCAGGTTGGAGTTTCTGCTTCAGCTCAACATTCTGTGATTCTGGTCAAATCACTTAATCTCCCCATGTCTACAACCAAAATGAATTTGATCTTGTGTGATGTAACCAATGCTCATGTAAAGCACTCCAATACCTGACAAGTCTGCACTATATAAAACTGCAAATACACAAAAATAAGTGTTTTGCACACTTCTGTCACTGGGCTACATGTGGGCTTCATCTGGGTGATATTTGTGCTGCATTTGGGCTCTTTTGTCTCTGGTGGCCATCTTGGGAGATTTATTTGTTATGAAGTTTCCTAATTTCCTCATTTACTGCAGTCTCCTCAGTAGGAAATGCTTTCAGTTTTTTACTTTGATTCCATCAAGAAGGTATTCAGATATGTCACACATTTGCCATAAATTCTGAATGTTAGCACTCTAGTTGGGGGGCGTGGCCGAGCCAGCCAAGATGGCGGACTCCTCTTCCTGAGGCTCCTGCTCGGCGGCCCGTAACACACTTATTCCTACCTGCCCCGGGCGTCCATCGGCCCCGCAACGAAGCGCACTGAATCTGACCGCAGCAGCGACGCACCTGACAGTCTCCGGATCCCCGTGATCAGGGCCGGGACGGCGCTGAAGGCTCCGTGTGTGGCCTCGAACAGGCTGCACACAAGATGGCGGACGGAGCGGAACGCAGCGGTGACGAGATGAGGGAGCCGCAGTGTCCCAGACGATGTATGTGACCTGGCTGGGGGTCGCGACCGCCCGTGGAGGTGCACTGTGGCGCTGAAGCAGGAGCAAGACCCGGAGGCTCCGGGAGCGGGGTGACGGGAGAACGCTGCTCCCCCTGCCCTTCCCCCCTGCGGCAGTAGATAGAAGGTACTCGGCGACCCATAACACCATCGACCCTGCCCACCCGGGCGTCCATTGACCCTGCAGCGAAACGCACAGTGTACAATAACAGCGGCGACCCACCGGACCGGCTCCGACTCCACGCGGTCAAGGCTAGAACGACGCCGGAGGCTCCGTGTGTGACCTCGGACGGGTTACACACATGATGGCGGAAGGAGCGGAGCGAAGCGGCGACAAGATGGGTGAACCGCGGCGTCTCAGCCGAAGTGTGCAGCCTGACCGGAGACCGCGACCACCCGTGAGGGTGCACAGCGACGCCGAGGCAGGAGCGGGACCCGGAGGATCGATCTGGGAGCCCCATCGGCTCCGTGAGAGAGACGGCGTTGATCCCCCTGCCCTTCCACCCAGTGGCGGTGACCGGAGGATACCAGGCTGGATTCGAGCCGGGACGAGGACGACCGGACGAGACGACCCACCGGAGAGGCTCCAAGGGCCCCCCCAGCGTCCCATATAAGGGAGGGAGCTGGTGCAGCGCTAGACGGGGGTGCGAGGTGTGGTCCGACATAGAGAACCCACGACGAGGGACCCCAACCGCGACCCTATCGGGAAACCTCGGACTGGGACACCGGCAGGGGAGAGAGGAGCGCCCCGACCGTGTGCCGGCACCGGACTGGGCCTGTCGAACGTGCCACGCGGCCTCCGTGGGACTGGCAGATCGGGAGGTGCGTGCAGCGTGTGGCCCTGAATTCAAGAGGCCCAACGGACTCGACGGGCCTGGTCGTAACACCTGGGGACAGACGAGGACGGCACGCACATCTCCGCCCTAGGAGCGGGGCGGACCAGCGGGTGCTGTGGGATCGCGGCGCCCCGTACACCAGCCCCGTGACCGAGCCGAGGATAGGAGGAACACGGGTGGTGTACTTCCCGACGAGACGGTGGGACGTGACCCGATGGGGATGGCCACCTGACGTGCCACGACGGCGAGAAGAGCGGACCTACCGGACGAACCAGCGTGTGAGCATCGGTGAGTGGACGTGTTCACAGACGCGAAAGGACCCCTCCCCCTCCCACGATGGGCCGTCAAAAAACGGCGGGGATGCCGCCGGCCTCTCATCAGACTAGGACGACCGAGTCGACACCGGCGAGACCCCCCCACGCCACGGAGCCCGTCAAGGATGACCCCATGTCAAGAAAACTGGACCAGGTCCTGGCAGCCATAGAACAATCACGAGTGGCACTAGAAGGGAGATTCGGCGAGCTGTCATCGGACCTGGGCCTCCTTCGCGACGACCACAGAAAACTGGCGGACAAAGTGGCGCACAACGCGCACGCTCTCCAAACACTGGAACCGCAGGTGCAAAAGCACGACACCACACTCCAGGACCTACTCGCTAGGGTAAAGGTATTGGAGACTAAGACAGATGATTTGGAAGGGCGATCCAGGCGAAGCAACATCCGGATCATGAACTTGCCGGAAGGCATTGAAGGGCCCAATCCGGTCAAATACATCACGGACTGGATAGCCACATTCACACCCGCAGACGCACTACCGCGTTTTTCTCCGTGGAAAGGGCTCACAGAGTACCGGCTCGCAGACCGCAACCGGGTATGCCCCCTCGCCCCTTCTTGCTTAAACTCCTCCATTATCAGGACCGAGACGCTATCCTACGGGCAGCCAGACAGCGGGGACGGGTACAGCTGGAAGACAAACAAGTTATGCTGTTTCCGGACTACTCCCGTGCAGTCCAGCAGCAACGGGCCACCTTCCTGGCAGTGAAGCGTACCCTGCGCTCGAAGAACATACAATATGCGCTCCTTTTCCCGGCCGCCTCAAGATCATCTATGGAGGTGAGACACACTTCTTCACGGACCCGGGCGCCGCGGCGGTCTGGGCGGAGCAGCACACACGACAACCCGGGGATGGCCCCGGCCCTCGCCTGTCCACGAAACCCGGGCACCCGGGCCGCCGGACCCGTGGGGCGTCCTCCACACCGCTTAACCGACAAACAGGAACTACCACCGCCAGCTCTCCAGACCTCGCTCAGATAATCGCGGAACGACGGAGGGCGCTCCAGGCGGTGGCCACCCTGAGTCCCCAGGATAGGGGCTCGGACTCGGAGCGAGGCCCTCACATCTTTAGCTCAGATGACGAAAAGAGCGCAACGCCAGGATCACGAGAGGGCTCGGTGACACCCCCTGTGGTGACCCCCCAGACCGCGGACACGCTCATCTAACGAGGGACCCACGGATCGGGTCGGCGACAAAACAAGCACGACCAGCCCGGCAGACCACGAGGAACAGTATAACCACGAAGCCCGACACCGGGCAGGACATGTATAGACTCCAATGATTTACGGATGACCGCCGGAGCAGGAATCGGCAGCCACTAGATTCACCACCCCCGCGCTTACGAACTAAAGCTACGCCATGGCAACCAGTTTGGGCGCATCGCTTCGCACGATGCGCCCCCAGCATTGGGACTGTTTCCCACCCTTGTTACAGTTCATTTCCTTACCCCCTATGTTCCTTCCCTGTCATTCCCAGCGCGGGCAAGATTACCTTCGCAGACGAGGCAATACCCAGATGGATGATAGGTGGTGGACGAGAGACCGGGGGCGACGGCCGAAGGGCCCACACTACTACAAGGACGTATACACATGACCTCCCACAACATATCTCACAACTCTCCCAACACGGACATAAAATTCCTGACACTTAATGTTCGGGGGATGCATACAGCCCGCAAGCGCTATTCCGTTTATGCCTACATCAAGCGACAAAAGGCCCAGATAGCACTCTTACAAGAAACACATCTGACGGCGGGGGAGGTGGACCGACTACAGAGAAAATGGCGAGGCATCATCTGTGCCACGACCTACTCCGCGTTCGCTAGGGGCGCGCTCGTCTGGATCAGACCGGGGGTACCCTTTAAAGAGCAAAACAGACTTATGGATAAAGAGGGCCGCTATGCACTACTGACGGGACTGCTAGAGGGCCAACAACTACTGATAGGGAGTATATATGCCCCTAACACAGAGCAGGAGGGTTTCTGGGGCAAGCTCACCCACACATTGGCCCCCCACACATCGGTCCCATGGCTCTTGGGAGGGGATTTCAATTGCACCCTGGATCCACACCTCGACCGCTCACACCCGCCACAGGCCCACTCGCCAGCATACAAACAAGCCACGGACCTTCGCAGCTGGGCAGACAGATGGGGACTGACCGACATTTGTAGAGCACGCCATCCCACCACGAAGCTGTACTCCTTTCACTCGATCCCACACGATCTGAGGGTCCGGTTAGATAGATTCCTATGTTCCGCGTCGCTCCTATCCTCGGTACAAGAGTCGGACTACCTAGGCAGAGTAGTGTCGGATCACGACGCACACACGGCGGTCCTCAGATGGACACCCCCTCACCCCCCAATCCAAACATGGAGGATGCCCCGAGAATGCCTGACAGACCCGGTATTCCGCCAAAGCCTGGAGGAATTTATGCAAGGCCACTTTAGACAAAACGATAACACGGCGACCGCACGATCATTTGAATGGGATGCGTTCAAAGTAAACGCCAGAGGCCACTGCATTCAACAAGTAGTGGGGGTCAGAAGAATGCTAGATAGGACACTGCACGGGGCGGAGACCCGGCTCGCGGAACTCTCAAGACGAATAGACCAAGGAGCCGCCACCGAGGCGCAACTATCAGCGGCCAAAACCTCCCATGCCGCGGCGATGCGAGATCTGCGCAAATATAACTTTCGAGCATATGCAGCTCGGACACACAAAGAGGGGAATAGGGCGGGATCCCTGCTGGCTTGGCTAGCCAAGCAAGACACAGTGTCGCGCCCAATCACTGAACTCCGGACCCCGGACGGGCAACTCAAAGGTACACAGACGGATATCCTACACATCTTCCGCACGTACTACGCGACTCTGTACCGCTCCCCACGGGTCGAGCCCTCGGGAGACCTTACCGGATTCCTCGATGGCTTGACCCTACCCCAGATACCCCCGCGATCGGGAAAGACCTCGACAAGAAACTCAAACCGGTCGATGTAAAACAAGCGATTAAAGCCCTGGCACGCGGGAAAGCACCGGGCGTGGACGGATTCCCGGTCGAGTACTACCACACGTTCGCTATGCTCTTAGCACCGCGGCTGGTCTCCATATACAAAGAGGCGGTGACCCGCCAAATGCTCCCGGACTCGATGCGGACGTCGATATTAGTGACCTTCTTGAAGCCATATAGAGACCCCGAGCTCCCGGCGTCCCATCGGCCGATAACGCTTTTGAACACGGACTGCAAGATCCTCGGGAAAATCTTAGCGGATCGTTATAGCCAAATCCTTCCCGCACTGGTCCACGCGGACCAGTGTGGATTCGTTCCCCGGCGTAACACCTCACATAATCTGCGTCGCCTCTTCCACATTCAGGATCAGACGAAAGAACGATATCCCCGGGCGGCATGTCTGGTCCTGGACCTGGAGAAGGCGTTCGACACCCTGCTGTGGCCGTACCTCTTCGAGGTTCTACAGCTCGTGGGTGTGGGGCCCACGCTGCTGGCCTATACCCGGCTACTGTACAACGGCCTCACCTCCAGAGTGCGACTCGGTAAACTTATATCGGCGCCATTTCCGGTGACCCGTGGGACCCGGCAGGGATGCCCCCTCTCTCCTCTCCTTTTCGCCCTAGCAATGGAGCCTCTGGCAATACGACTACGACGGGAGGGGGACGCATGGGGGATACCCATAGCGGACGTTACCCACTGTGTGTCACTATATGCGGACAACCTCCTGATATATGTCCGTGATATCTCGGCTGACCTCACGCCCATCTGGGCAACGTTGCGAGGATACGAGGAACTCTCGGGACTCCGGGTCAACTGGGAGAAATCGTCCATTTTCCCTTTGAGCACCCGCACGGAACCCCTAGAGATCACGTTGGGCGATCGGGCGCTGCGATGGGACGGGACGGCCCCCAGATACTTGGGGGTGCGCCTATATCACTGCCCCAGTGACCTCTTTGAGGGGAACCACCGAAGAGCGCTGACGGGCCTGCGTTCGGCGGTAGGGTTTTGGAAGACATTGCCGCTAGCCCCCATAGGGCGCGTCGCTCTGGCAAAAATGATCATGGTCCCAAGGATGCTTTACTACTTCGCGAACCTCCCCATCATACCGCCACGTTCCTTCTTCCGGGAACTAGACACGTTGCTGACAACCCTGATTTGGGGGGGCGGCCGCCACCGAGTAGCGCTGCGCACACTGTACCTCCCCACGACCGCCGGCGGCCTGGGAGCGCCATCCTTTGAATCGTATTTCCTCGCGGCGCAGCTCCAGTGGCTGTCACACTGGACGGCGGAACGACATGTAGGGGAGACGATCACGGAGGGCGGCAAACTTCCTCTACCGATGATCCGCCGACTGCTCATGCCGGGCTCCAAACCGGCACGTACACACCCGCTCCAGGTTGCTATATCCCGCAGATGCATGATGAGGATACACCGCATGTCGAGGGGCCAGCCAATATATTCCCCTCTGCTCCCCCTTGTGGGCTTCCCCCGACGGAGCGGATACTACACCGCGGAGGCCCTCCGGGTGTGGACGGATCACGGGGTCACTGAGATGGAGGCGCTGTTCCAAGAAGGACAACTGCGGACGTACGCACAGCTGGTGGAGTGGCATGACCTCCCCCAAGGGCAGTTTTTGAAACACAGACAGCTGCTGGAGAGTGGCGGCCAATTCTGGCACACACGTGATGGGGAACCACCGACGCATCCGGTGCTGCACACAGTGCTGCGGATGGGGGCGGGCAGCCACCCCATCACCTGGCTATATAAAGCGATTCGGGAGCTCACAGAAGTCTCCCTAGACAAACTCCGAGAAACATGGGAAAACGACGCCGGCAGAGTATTCAACGACGTGGAATGGCGTAAAGCCCTGGAATCTCCTAAAAAGGTGTCCAGGAACGCGCGTTTTGAAAATATCCAATTTAATATCCTACACCGGGCATACCTCACCCCGGACAGGCTCCACCGATTTTACCCCGATACGCGATTCGAATGTCCCCGATGCCACCAGGTAGACGCCGATTTCAAACATATGTTCTGGGCCTGCCCGTCCATACAATGTTTCTGGGGGGGAGTACACCAAGCCCTTCAAGCAACGACCGAACTCCCGCCCGCCACCACCTGGGAGGAATGCGCGTTGGGGATGACCCCGAGGAGAAAATCCGCGAAGGTACCCGGGAAGTTCATTTCCTTGGCCCTTCTCCTCGCGAAGAGGAACATCGCGATGCATTGGAGGGCCCCGGAGGGGCCCTCCAGCCTGGCATGGGTGGGCGCGGTGCTCAAGTGGGGTGCAGCAGAGGAGGAGCTGCTGCGAGAGGAGGAGGCGAACGGCGCCCACAAACACCCGATATCTATGGAGTGGGCTCAGCTCCTCATCCTTTTTAAGCAAACAGGAGCAATGGGGGAAACCCCAGACCTGACACATTCCGCCCCCCACGCCCCAGTGGCCCCCCCCGACTGCCCCGATGCGACAGGAGACACAGGCGACCCATAAGGCAGACAACATGCCTAGACGCGAGGGCAAGTATAAACCCGACCCCCCCGCCTCATGCCAAGTAGCGGGCCCGCCGCCCCCCCACCCAGTGATACCCGGGGCACGCCACACACACCTACCACCAGTCCATACCTAATCTACCACGAGACTCTCTCGTCTGCCGACCCCGCACTCCCTCTTCCCCCCATACTTCCCCCATACTTCCCCCATCCCCTCCTTCCCTCCCCTACTCTACCCAGTTCCGAGACCCCTCCCCTACTCAAGGACCCTGTTCAAGCCGCCCCGTAGGCAGCAAGAGCCCCAGTTAGCGGTTTCAACACCGTTGTTTGTAGTTACATGACATGACAGGGAATCCAGGAAGGAAGGGACCGCAACTCGGACCTCGATGGGAAGGTGCAGCCGACCCCCGACTGAGGCCGAAAATGTAGGCACGACCAGGACGACATACATGGGGGCCAGATGGAGCCGACCACTGGGAAGACGAGTCTCTCAAGACACCACGGGAGATCTTAGCCACTGACGGACTACAGCACACGCACACGATAACTTCCTTACAGATCCCTAATGTTATGTTGTGCCGTGGTACAATAACTTACGCTTATACTGATGATTATTACTTGTAATGCATTACATGAAAAACCCTAATAAAAACATGTCAATTAAAAAAAAAAAATGTTAGCACTCTAGTTGCTCATTAGATCACTGTAGTAAAGCTACTGCTCACCACGGAAGTCTGCTGCTGGTATTAAAAGTGCATGTTTCAGTCTGCATATCAGAATGTTTTAATGAAATAGAAGAGGATTTGAGAAGTCACTCAAAATGTCCCCTAATTTTTCTTTCTTCAGCACTAATCATAATTTCTATGGCAAAATGAACCCCCTCATTGTGTTCCTTTTTAAATTAAATATTTTAAGTGTTACCAGTTTATTCCAATCAAAATGGCTTCAGGTGTGCCATACTTTTGTCATAAGTAAGACAGTAAGCGCTCTAGTTGTTCTTAAGAACACTCTGGGACATTCTGTCATTGGGCTATACTTGGGCTACATCTGGGTGATATTTGGGCTACATTTGGGCTCTTTTGTCTCTGGTGGCCATCTTGGGAGATTTATTTCTTATGAAGTTTCCTAATTTCCTCATTTACTGCAGTCTCCTCAGTAGGAAATACTTTCAGTTTTTTACTTTGGATCCATCAAGAAGGCATTCTGATGTGTTTCACACATTTGCCATAAATTTTGAATGTTAGCACTCTAGTTGCTCATTAGATCACTGTAGTAAAGCTACTGCTCACCAGGGAAGTCTGCTGCTGGTACTCAAAGTGCATGTTTCGGTCTGCATGTCAGAATTTTTTTATGAAATAGAAGAGGATTTGAGAAGTCAAAATGTGCCCTAATTTTTGTTTCTGCAGCACTAATCATAATTTCTATGGCAAAATGAACCCCCTCATTTTGTTCCTTTGTAAATTAAATGTTTTAAGTGTTACCACTTTATTCCAATCAAGATGGCCTCAGGTGTGCCATACTTTTGTCATAAGTAAGACTGTTAGCGCTCTAGTTGTTCGTTAGAACACTCTGGGACGTTCTGTCATTGGGCTATACTTGGGCTACATCTAGGGTGATATTTGGGCTACATTTGGGCTCTTTTGTCTCTGGTGGCCATCTTGGGAGATTTATTTCTTATGAAGTTTCCTAATTTCCTCATTTACTGCAGTCTCCTCAGTAGGAAATACTTTCAGTTTTTTACTTTGGTTCCATCAAGAAGGCATTCAGATGTGTCACACATTTGCCATAAATTCTGAATGTTAGCACTCTATTTGCTCATTAGATCACTGTAGTAAAGCTACTGCTCACCAGGGAAGTCTGCTGCTGGTATTCAAAGTGCATGTTTCAGTCTGCACGTCAGAATTTTTTTATGAAATAGAAGAGGATTTGAGAAGTCAAAATGTGCCCTAATTTTTCTTTCTGCAGCACTAATCATAATTTCTATGGCAAAATGAACCCCCTCATTTTGTTCCTCTGTAAATTAAATGTTTTAAGTGTTACCACTTTATTCCAATAAAGTTGGCTTCAGGTGTGCCATACTTTTGTCATAAGTAAGACTGTTAGCGCTCTAGTTGTTCTTTAGAACACTCTGGGAAGCTGCAGTAGAACACAAAGGAATCAACTGACAGTCTCTGCCCTTGTTGGATGTACATGTTTTACTGAGAATGTCAGACTTCATTCTCACATGACTGAGAAAGATAATGTGAATTTACAGAAAATATGCTCTCAGTTTAGCTTATAGATCACCTTCCAAACGTCTGTGGGAAAAGCATGAGAAAATAGTTTTCTCTCAAACATGATTTATGATATCCCAGCAGAAAGCTTTTTCACATGGTAAAATCAACTTAGAACACACCACAATTCCTAAAATGAGTATGGTACCATCAACAAATGATTTATAATGTAACTAAAGTGTTAAAACCTTCTATCAACTGCAATGAGGTGCTATCATGTATATTGGTCCCAAGATGGCTGCCAACACTTCTTGGATGAAGTACTAACAGCCAATCAGATCTCACGATGAGATGTGTGGTTAGGCTCCACCCAGATATATCTATCTTTTTAACTCTAATTTTCTCAGCAACTACTGAACGGATTTACACCATTTAAGCAAAAGGCACGAGTCTGAACTGAGGACTATCTCTTTGACAAATTTGGTGTAATTCCGTTCAGCAGTTCGGGCTGTAGCTGCGTCAACAGGTCCTATGGGAAAATACATGGGGAAAACGTGTTTTGGGACCCCCCTTTTTTCTCAGCCCCAGCTTGACGAATCACCGTGAAATTTTCAGGATAGGAGCGGACCGGAGCTGGCCATAGTTTGGAAAGTTTCGCAAAAATTCGTCAATCGGCGCCAACGTTATTCTAAATAGAATGTTGCGGATTTCCTATGGAAAATAGGTCCTAACTATAACAACCTACTGGCGACTGCCAGTAGGTAATATATATATATATATGTATGTATGTATATATACATACAAGCTACAGAGGCCCCATTCTGCAAGCTAGCCCGGGCTTTACTGGTTTCTGCTCCGGCAGTTCTTTTCTCCATCCAAGGTATTGTAACGACCCGGGCCTGCCTCTCAGTTCAAGTGAAGCAAGGGCGGCTGCTGTGCGGTTTGTGACTCCACGTAGGGTCGGATGCATTACCATTCCTGTCCCTGCCTGGTGGATACTTGCTCGTGTGAGGGGCTAGAACATTTGGGGACCCGAGAAAGCCCTGGGATTATATTTAAACAGGACATTTGCACTGACCACACCGCATATTGTCCTGCACCCCGCTAGCCCATATGGGCATACTCCCCATGCAGTACTTACCTGGGAAACGAATTCTGGGACTTGCAGTTCCTACGAGCGGCGAGCAGTGTGTGGACACATTAGTTGGGGTGTAGCGGATTCCAACTAATAGGAAAGCAGCAGGACATTTTAAAGAGCGGGTTGAAAGGTATCCTGAGTATTATGGCATCTGAGGAAGGCCGTCCAGGCCAAAATGCATTATGCCTTCATCCATTAAAGAGGTTCCAAAGAATCCCCTGTGTGGCCTCTGCTTCTTCAGATTCGGAGGAGTTCGCTGTGTGATGTTACTCGCATCAGCCAGAGACGCGCTACAGAGGCCCTGTTCTGCAAGCTGGCCCGGGCTTTACTGGTTCCTGCTCCGGCAGTTCTTTTCTCCGTCCAAGGTATTGGAACGGCCCGGGCCCGCCTCTCAGTTCAAGTGAAGCAAGGGCGGCTGCTGTGTGGTTCGTTACTCCACGTGGGGTCAGATGCATTGCCATTCCTGCCCCTGCCCGGTGGATACTTGTTCGTGTGAAGGGCTAGAACGTTTGGGGACCCGAGGAAGCCCTGGGATTATATTTAAACAGGACTTTGGACTGACCACACCGCGTATTGCCCTGCACCCGTCAGCCAAATGAGCATACTCCCCACGCAGCACTTACCTGGGAAATGAATTCTGGGACTGGCAGTTCCTACGAGCGGCGAGCAGTGTGCGGACACATTTGTTGGGGTGGAGCGGATTCCAACCAATAGGAAAGCGGCAGGACATTTTAAAGAGCGGGTGGAAAGGTATCCTGAGTATTATGGCATCTGAGGAAAGCCGTCCAGGCCGAAATGCATTATGCCTTCATCCATTAAAGAGCTTCCAAAGAATCCGCTGTGTGGCCTCTGCTTCTCCAAATTCAGAGGAGTTCGCTGTGTGATGTTACTCGCGTCAGCCAGAGACGCGCTACAGAGGCCCCGTTCTGCAAGCTGGCCCAAGCTTTACTGGTTCCTGCTCCGGCAGTTCTTTTCTCCGTCCAAGGTATTGGAATGACCAGGGCCCGCCTCTCAGCTCAAGTGAAGCAAGGGCGGCTGCTGTGCGGTTCGTGACTCCACGTAGGGTCGGATGCATTGCCATTCCTGCCCCTGCCCGGTGGATACTTGTTCGTGTGAGGGACTAGAACGTTTGGGGACCTGAGGAAGCCCTGGGATTATATTTAAACAGGACATTTGCACTGACCACACCGCGTATTGCCCTGCACCCCGCCAGCCCATATGGGCATACTCCCCATGCAGCACTTACCTGGGAAATTAGTTCTGGGACTTGCAGTTCCTACGAGCGGCGAGCAGTGTGCGGACACATTAGTTGGGGTGGAGCTTATTCCAACCAATAGGAAAGCGGCAGGACATTTTAAAGAGTGGGTGGAAAGGTATCCTGAGTATTATGGCATCTGAGGAAGGCCGTCCAGGCCGAAATGCACTATGCCTTCATCCATTAAAGAGCTTCCAAAGAATCCCCTGTGTGGCCTCTGCTTCTTCAAATTCGGAGGAGTTCGCTGTGTGATATATATCCACCTTTTCTAATGCATCCCAGGCGCTTCATAAAATTGTTAGCAAACATTGGTACCTGGTCAGGCAGAATGTAGTAATAGGCATACTGGTCAGCCCCAAACCCCACATCACATACCGAAGATGCAAATCCTTACAGGACACGCTGGTACATAGTCATTTTACACAACAAGCAAGAAGAACAGGCACATGGTTAAAGGAACTCCCCGGCTTTCACAAATGCGGCCGGTGCAAGGCCTGTGCTACAGTCGCAATGTCAAAAGTTATCTGTTACCTTTTGGAAGGAATGAGAGGATACTTCCATTTATCAATTGCAACACTGAATTAGTTGTTTATGTCTTGACTTGTATCTGTGGCTTGCGCTATGTTGGCAGCACTGTGTTTCCTGTGAAGAAGCTTATACTTGAACATCTCCGCGCTATAAGAAATAGGGACCTAACATACACTGTTGCCAAACACTGCGTGCTGGAGCATGGGGAGGTCTCTGATGTCAGCTCTAAGATCTCTTATTTTGGAATTGACAGGATTGCAGTGCATCCTCGCGGAGGTGACCCGAGAACGCCGCCTGCGACGCTTGGAATCATTCGCCTGCAGAGCAAGGCTCCTGGAGGCCTCAACCGTGAAGAAGACCTTCATGTTCACTTAGGATAGAGGAGATATCATATACTTGTGGTGCCCTAACATCTTGGACACTGTATATATATACCCTGGTCACCGTGGTTTGAATCCCTGTTCCTGCAGGCAGTTCATCCTATCATTCCACCTCCACTTTTATCTCCTTGATGTAAGTCCATGTTCTTTTCTGCAAACACTTTGGCTGTAACTCTTTCCAAGCAGCTGCTTGGATAAGTAGTATACATTGCCACCACGTTCCTACTATACAGCACTGGGGGTGGGTTTTTCCCAGCATTGTCCAAGCCATTCTTTACCTTTTCTTTTCTTACACTCACTGTGTAATTCTCCTACTCATTTTGTTTATTCCCATTACCCAGCTATGCCATATAGCGCTTACTCTCGGGAAGTTGACACCCATAGAGTACTGTTTATTCTATAACCTACCACTTTTAGGTAGTGCTATATACTCCTAAAGGGGTCCATTACCTACAAGCTCCACTCTGCCAATATCCACAATGCCACATGGCATGTTCACGGCCTGTGGAGGTAAACCACTTGATCCTGGTATACACTGTTTGGGAGCTTCTTCTTATATACAGCGATTTACGCCTGCGCTAGATAGATGGCTCGCGCTTTGTTTTTGTCTGTCTAATTTAATTTATTTATCTTATTTTTCACTTTCCACGCTATGCAAATTTATCAATGCATTATGTTCATTTTTTATAAATAGTATTTGACAAATGCAGGTTTAACGTGGAATGAGTCTTTCTTCATGCATATTAATGACTCTTTCTTTTATGTCTATTTCAAATTTTGCTTGGTCATGCTTGGTTGTAAATGCATTTATAAGTAACCACTTCCTGTCTTTGAAGTGACTTTGACATAGACCGTGAGGTTGAAACGCGTCAGTCAATAAATCTTTCTCTTGCATTCAATCCTGAGTGTGGCTCTACCTTTTTGTTGTAAAGCAAGAGGGATTTGCATATTACCTACTGGCGGTCTCCAGTAGGTAGATATAGTTAGGACCTATTTTCCATAAGAAATCCGCAACATTCTATTTGGAATAACGTTGGCGCTGATAGACGAATCTTCGCGAAATTTTCCAAACTTTTGGCCAGCTCCGGTCCGCTCCTATCCTGAAAATTTCACGGTGATTCGTCAAGCGGGGGCCGAGAAAAAAGGGGGTCCCAAAACGCGTTTTCCCCATGCATTTTTCCATAGGACCTGTTAATGCAGCTACAGCCCGAACTGCTAAATGGAATTACACCAAATTTGGCAAAGAGGTAGTCCTCAGTTCAGACTTGTGCCTTTTGCTTAAATGGTGTAAATCTGTTCAGTAGTTCCTGAGAAAATCAAAAGTAAAATCATAGATATATCTATGGCCTCGGAGGATCGGCGCACCCTCCCCGCACCCAGCGTGCACCCTGCTGTGCACGAGCTGTATTCTAATTGGCTGTCAACACTCCAGATCAGGAAGTGTTGGCAGCCATCTTGTGCCTCGGTAGAACCGAGGCACAAGAAACCTATAAAACAAATGCGAAAAACGCAAAAAGGGGGCAGGGTAGAAATACCCTGACCCCCTAGGCCTGCTAAGGGGGTCCCACAAGGACCCCCAGGGCCCAAAAAAAGCATTTTTTTTAAACAAATCGGCGAGATTCGCGCACCCAGCGCGAATTTCGACCGAAATGTTCAAAAAAAGAAGCACGGGGCTCCAGCGCTTCTTTGGTAATTGGCCCCCGGGGGGGGCCAAATCCCGGGGGCAGAATTTAAAAAAGTGTGGGGGGGTCCCAATCCCCCCCACACTGCCCCGGGGACCGCCACCCCCGGGGCTCAAAGATAGTATATGCGGGGGAGCTCATGGCCCCCCGCAGACCCGGGGACCGCCACCCCTCGGGGCTTCTTAAAAATGGGTGTCGGGGCTCGCAGCCCCCCCAGCCCCGGGGACCACCAACCCCGGGGCTTGAAGTAATTTGGGATGGGAGCTCTCAGGACCCCCAGTCCTGGGGACCACCACCCCCCAGGGCAACTTGTTAATGTGGGAGGGGGGCCACGCGGCCCCCCTCCTGGAGCCTTGAATAGGCCCTGGGGACCACCACCCCCCAGGGCCAGCTCCTGCAGTGTCCCGGGGTAGTTTGCAATGACAGGGCGGGAGCCGTCATTGCAAACTGCTTTGCTTCATTGAAGCAAGAGCAGGGAAACCTGCTCTCGCTTCAATGAAGCAAAGCTGATTGCTTTTCCACATGGGGAGCAGCATGTTAGCTGCTCCCCATGTGGAAAAGCAATGCCGGCTCCGGCAGAATGCGGGGAGCCGGCTGGGACTGTGGGGGGATTGGGGACCCCCCACGTCCCCCAACAGAGGTCAGGCCCCGGGGGATGGGGTCCCCGGGGCCATAAGTGGCCTAGGAGGGGGGCCACGTGGCCCCCCTCCCAGATTAAATTATTATTATTTTTTTTTAAAAGCCGGCCCTGGGGGATTCGGTCCCCGGGTCCTTAAAGTGGCCAGAGGAGGGGGACTACGCAGCCCCCTCCATAAAAAAAAAATATATTTTTTTAAAGGGCCATGCACCGGGGGATGGGGTCCCCGGGGCAAATTATGGTCTCGGGAGGGGGGCCACGCGACCCCCTTCCCGATTTTTTTTTTTATAAACAAAAATTGGGGGCAGGCCCTGGAGGATGGGGTCCCCAGGGCCAAAAAAATGGAAAAAGAAGGGTGGCTACACAGCCCCCCTTCTAAAAAACAAGAAGAAAAAAAAAAGACCGGGATCGGGCCGGAGGCCACGCCCCCTCCTTACACCACTCTGCAAACGTGCCCCCTGGCGCGTTTGCAGGATGGGAACTAATTCCCCTTGAATACTGGGGGTCCCTGGGGTCCAACTAGCCCACCAGGAACCCCCAGTATGCGCCAGGGGGCTGCGTTGCAGAGAGGTGTAATGAGGCAACACCCCTTTTTACACCTCTCTGCAATGCAGATCCGTGGCAATTACTGGAGGTACCTGGTGGCCTAGTTGGCTGCTAGCGGACCTCAGTATTCAAGGGGACTTAATCCCCCAACTTAAAATGCGCCACGGGGTGCGTTTGCACAGTGGTGAAGGTAGGGGGCGGGGCCTGAGGTGATACTGTGCAAACACGCCCTGTGGCGCGTTTTAAGTTGGGGAATTCATCCCTCTTCAATCCAGAGGTCCCCTAGGGGCCAACTAGCCCACAGGTACCTCCAGTAAGCGCCACGGAGCTGCTTTGCAGAGTGTTGTAAAAAGGGGCGTGGCCTCTGAACACCTCTCTGCAATGCAACTCCCTGGCGCATACTGGAGGTACCTGGTGGGCTAGTTGGCCGCCAGGGGACTTCAGGATTCAAGGGACTTAATCCTCCAACTTAAAACACACCACGGGGCGTGTTGTTTTCACAGTGGTGAAGGTAGGGGGCAGGGCCTGAGGTGATATGTGTGCAAACACGCCCTGTGGTGCGTTTTAAGTTGGGGAATTAATTCCTCATCAATCCAGAGGTCCCCTAGGGGCCAACTTGCCCACCAGGTACCTCCAGTTAACGCCACAGAGCTGCGTTGCAGAGTGTTGTAAAAAGGGACGTGGCCTCTGAACACCTCTCTGCAACACAGCTCCCTGGCGCATGCTGGAGGTACCTGCTGGGCTAGTTGGCCCCCAGGGGACCTCTGGATTGAAGAGGAATTAATTCCGCAACTTAAAACGTGCCACAGGGCGTGTTTGCACACGTCACCTCAGGCCCCGCCCCCTTCCTTCACCATTGTACAAATATTCCCCTAAAATCAGCCGAACTACGAATTCTGATTTACTCACCTGTTATCAGGAGAGAACGCAGTGCAGCATCCTTTAGCCCAGCACTGACCCTGAAAAGTAATTCTAAGCGTACTTACTAGTAACTTGTATTTCCTTCCATAGGAATCCATTGTGTGGTTTTCACCAGAAATGTTTTGAAGTGTCCATTTTTGAAACATACAAATATTCCTCTAAAATCAGCCAAACTACGAATTCCGATTTACTCACCTGTTATCAGGAGAGAACCCAGTGCTGCATCTTTCAGACCAGCACTGACTCTGAAAAGTAATTCTAATCGCACTTACCAGTAACTTGTATTTCCTTCCATAGGAATCCATTGTGTGGTTTTCACCAGAAAAGTTTCTAAGTGTCCATTTTTGAAACTTACAAAGATTCCTCTAAAATCAGCCAAACTACGAATTCTGATTAACTCACCTGTTATCAGGAGAGAACCCAGGGCTGCATCTTTTAGCCCAGCACTGACCTGAAAAGAAATTCTACTTACCAGTAAATTGTATTTCCTTCCATAGGAATCCATGTGTGGTTTTCACCAGAAAGGTTTCTGTGTCCAATTTTAAAACGTACAAAAATTCCTCTAAAATCAGCCGAACTACGAATTCCGATTTACTCACCTGTTATCAGGAGCGAACCCAGGGCTGCATCTTTTAGCCCAGCACTGACCCTGAAAAGTAATTCTAAGTGTACTTACCAGTAACTTGTATTTACTTCCATAGGAATCCATTGTGTGGTTTTCACCAGAAAAGTTTCTAAGTGTCCATTTTTGAAACTTACAAATATTCCTCTAAAATCAGCCAAACTACGAATTCTGATTTACTCACCTGTTATCAGGAGACAACCCAGGGCTGCATCTTTTAGCCCAGCACTGGCCCTGAAAAGAAATTCTAAGCGTACTTACCAGTAAATTGTATTTCCTTCCATAGGAATCCATTGTGTGGTTTTCACCAGAAAAGTTTCTGTGTCCAATTTTGAAACGTACAAATATTCCTCTAAAATCAGCCGAACTACGAATTCCGATTTACTCACCTGTAATCAGGAGATAACCCAGGGCTGCATCTTTTAGCCCAGCACTGACCCTGAAAAGTAATTCTAAGCGTACTTACCAGTAATTTGTATTTCCTTCCATAGGAATCCATTGTGTGGTTTTCACCAGAAAAGTTTCTAAGTGTCCATTTTTGAAACGTACAAATATTCCTCTAAAATCAACCAAACTACGAATTCTGATTTACTCACCTGTTATCAGGAGAGAACCCAGGGCTGCATCTTTTAGCCCAGCACTGACCCTGAAAAAAAATTCTAAGCGTACTTACCAGTAAATTGTATTTCCTTCCATAGGAATCCATTGTGTGGTTTTCACCAGAAAAGTTTCTGTGTCCAATTTTGAAACGTACAAATATTCCTCTAAAATCAGCCGAACTACGAATTCCGATTTACTCACCTGTTATCAGGAGAGAACCCAGGGCTGCATCTTTTAGCCCAGCACTGACCCTGAAAAGTAATTGTAAGCGTACTTACTAGTAACTTGTATTTCCTTCCATAGGAATCCATTGTGTGGTTTTCACCAGAAAAGTTTCTAAGTGTCCATTTTAGACACTTACAAATATTCCTCTAAAATCAGCCGAACTACGAATTCTGATTTACTCACCTGTTATCAGGAGAGAACCCAGGGCTGCATCTTTTAGCCCAGCACTGACCCTGAAAAAAAATTCTAAGCGTACTTACCAGTAACTTGTATTTCCTTCCATAGGAATCCATTGTGTGGTTTTCACCAGAAAAGTTTCTAAGTGTCCATTTTTGAAACGTACAAATATTCCTCTAAAATCAACCAAACTACGAATTCTGATTTACTCACCTGTTATCAGGAGAGAACCCAGGGCTGCATCTTTTAGCCCAGCACTGACCCTGAAAAAAAATTCTAAGCGTACTTACCAGTAACTTGTATTTCCTTCCATAGGAATCCATTGTGTGGTTTTCACCAGAAAAGTTTCTAAGTGTCCATTTTTGAAACTTACAAAGATTCCTCTAAAATCAGCCAAACTACGAATTCTGATTAACTCACCTGTTATCAGGAGAGAACCCAGGGCTGCATCTTTTAGCCCAGCACTGACCTGAAAAGAAATTCTACTTACCAGTAAATTGTATTTCCTTCCATAGGAATCCATGTGTGGTTTTCACCAGAAAGGTTTCTGTGTCCAATTTTAAAACGTACAAAAATTCCTCTAAAATCAGCCGAACTACGAATTCCGATTTACTCACCTGTTATCAGGAGCGAACCCAGGGCTGCATCTTTTAGTCCAGCACTGACCCTGAAAAGTAATTCTAAGTGTACTTACCAGTAACTTGTATTTACTTCCATAGGAATCCATTGTGTGGTTTTCACCAGAAAAGTTTCTAAGTGTCCATTTTTGAAACTTACAAATATTCCTCTAAAATCAGCCAAACTACGAATTCTGATTTACTCACCTGTTATCAGGAGACAACCCAGGGCTGCATCTTTTAGCCCAGCACTGGCCCTGAAAAGAAATTCTAAGCGTACTTACCAGTAAATTGTATTTCCTTCCATAGGAATCCATTGTGTGGTTTTCACCAGAAAAGTTTCTGTGTCCAATTTTGAAACGTACAAATATTCCTCTAAAATCAGCCGAACTACGAATTCCGATTTACTCACCTGTAATCAGGAGATAACCCAGGGCTGCATCTTTTAGCCCAGCACTGACCCTGAAAAGTAATTCTAAGCGTACTTACCAGTAATTTGTATTTCCTTCCATAGGAATCCATTGTGTGGTTTTCACCAGAAAAGTTTCTAAGTGTCCATTTTTGAAACGTACAAATATTCCTCTAAAATCAACCAAACTACGAATTCTGATTTACTCACCTGTTATCAGGAGAGAACCCAGGGCTGCATCTTTTAGCCCAGCACTGACCCTGAAAAAAAATTCTAAGCGTACTTACCAGTAAATTGTATTTCCTTCCATAGGAATCCATTGTGTGGTTTTCACCAGAAAAGTTTCTGTGTCCAATTTTGAAACGTACAAATATTCCTCTAAAATCAGCCGAACTACGAATTCCGATTTACTCACCTGTTATCAGGAGAGAACCCAGGGCTGCATCTTTTAGCCCAGCACTGACCCTGAAAAGTAATTGTAAGCGTACTTACTAGTAACTTGTATTTCCTTCCATAGGAATCCATTGTGTGGTTTTCACCAGAAAAGTTTCTAAGTGTCCATTTTAGACACTTACAAATATTCCTCTAAAATCAGCCGAACTACGAATTCTGATTTACTCACCTGTTATCAGGAGAGAACCCAGGGCTGCATCTTTTAGCCCAGCACTGAGCCTGAAAAGTAATTCTAAGCATACTTACCAGTAACTTGTATTTCCTTCCATGGGAATCCATTGTGTGGTTTTCACCAGAAAAGTTTCTATGTCCAATTTTGAAACGCACAAATATTCCTCTAAAATCAGCCGAACTACGAATTCCGATTTACTCACCTGTTATCAGGAGATAACCCAGGGCTGCATCTGTTAGCCCAGCACTGACCCTGAAAAGTAATTCTAAGCGTACTTACCAGTAATTTGTATTTCCTTCCATAGGAATCCATTGTGTGGTTTTCACCAGAAAAGTTTCTAAGTGTCCATTTTTTAAACTTACAAATATTCCTCTAAAATCAGCCAAACTACGAATTCTGATTTACTCACCTGTTATCAGGAGAGAACCCAGGGCTGCATCTTTTAGCCCAGCACTGACCCTGAAAAGAAATTCTAAGTGTACTTTCCAGTAAATTGTATTTCCCTCCATAGGAATCCATTGTGTGGTTTTCACCAGAAAAGTTTCTAAGTGTCCAATTTTGAAACGTACAAATATTCCTTTAAAATCAGCCGAACTACGAATTACGATTTACTCACCTGTTCTCAGGAGATAACCCAGGGCTGCATCTTTTAGCCCAGCACTGACCCTGAAAAGTAATTGTAAGCGTACTTACTAGTAACTTGTATTTCCTTCCATAGGAATCCATTGTGTGGTTTTCACCAGAAAAGTTTCTAAGTGTCCATTCTTGAAACTTACAAATATTCCTCTAAAATCAGCCGAACTACGAATTCTGATTTACTCACCTGTTATCAGGAGAGAACCCAGAACTGCATCTTTTAGCCCAGCACTGACCCTGAAAAGTAATTCTAAGCGTACTTACCAGTAACTTGTATTTCCTTCCATAGGAATCCATTGAGTGGTTTTCACTAGAAAAGTTTCTAAGTGTCTAATTTTGAAACGTACAAATATTCCTCTAAAATCAGCCGAACTACGAATTCTGATTTACTCACCTGTTATCAGGAGAGAACCCAGGGCTGCATCTGTTAGCCCAGCACTGACCCTGAAAAGAAATTCTAAGCGTAGTTTCCAGTAAATTGTATTTCCTTCCATAGGAATCCATTGTGTGGTTTTCACCAGAAAAGTTTCTAAGTGTCCATTTTTGAAACTTACAAATATTCCTCTAAAATCAGCCGAACTACGAATTCTGATTTACTCACCTGTTATCAGGAGAGAACCCAGAACTGCATCTTTTAGCCCAGCACTGACCCTGAAAAGTAATTCTAAGCGTACTTAACAGTAACTTGTATTTCCTTCCATAGGAATCCATTGAGTGGTTTTCACCAGAAAAGTTTCTAAGTGTCTAATTTTGAAACGTACAAATATTCCTCTAAAATCAGTCGAACTACGAATTCTGATTTACTCACCTGTTATCAGGAGAGACCCCTGGCCTGCATCTTTTAGCCCAGCACTGACCCTGAAAAGTAATTCTAAGCGTACTTACCAGTAACTTGTGTTTCCTTCCATAGGAATCCATTGTGTGGTTTTCACTAGAAAAGTTTCTAAGTGTCCATTTTTGAAACTTACAAATATTCCTCTAAAATCAGCCAAACTACGAATTCCGATTAACTCACCTGTTATCAGGAGAGAACCCAGTTCTGCATCTGTTAGCCCAGCACTGACCCTGAAAAGAAATTCTAAGCATACTTACCAGTAAATTGTATTTCCTTCCATAGGAATCCATTGTGTGGTTTTCACCAGAAAGGTTTCTGTGTTCAATTTTGAAACGTACAAAAATTCCTCTAAAATCAGCCGAACTACGAATTCCGATTTACTAACCTGTTATCAGGAGAGAACCCAGGGCTGCATCTTTTAGCCCAGTACTGACCCTGAAAAGTAATTCTAAGCGTACTTACCAGTAACTTGTGTTTCCTTCCATAGGAATCCATTGTGTGGTTTTCACTAGAAAAGTTTCTAAGTGTCCATTTTTGAAACTTACAAATATTCCTCTAAAATCAGCCAAACTACGAATTCCGATTAACTCACCTGTTATCAGGAGAGAACCCAGGGCTGCATCTGTTAGCCCAGCACTGACCCTGAAAAGAAATTCTAAGCGTACTTACCAGTAAATTGTATTTCCTTCCATAGGAATCCATTGTGTGGTTTTCACCAGAAAGGTTTCTGTGTCCAATTTTGAAACGTACAAATATTCCTCTAAAATCAGCCGAACTACGAATTCCGATTTACTCACCTGTTATCAGGAGAGAACCCAGGGCTGCATCTTTTAGCCCAGCACTGACCCTTAAAAGTAATTCTAAGCGTACTTACCAGTAACTTGTTTTTCCTTCCATAGGAATCCATTGTGTGGTTTTCATCAGAAAAGTTTCTAAGTGTCCATTTTTGAAACTTACAAATATTCCTCTAAAATCAGCCAAACTACGAATTCTGATTAACTCACCTGTTATCAGGAGAGAACCCAGGGCTGCATCTTTTAGCCCAGCACTGACCCTGAAAAGAAATTCTAAGCGTACTTACCAGTAAATTGTATTTCCTTCCATAGGAATCCATTGTGTGGTTTTCACCAGAAAGGTTTCTGTGTCCAATTTTGAAACGTACAAATATTCCTCTAAAATCAGCCGAACTACGAATTCCGATTTACTCACCTGTTATCAGGAGAGAACCTAGGGCTGCATCTTTTAGCCAAGCACTGACCCTGAAAAGTAATTCTAAGTGTACTTACCAGTAACTTGTATTTACTTCCATAGGAATCCATTGAGTGGTTTTCACCAGAAAAGTTTCTAAGTGTCCATTTTTGAAACTTACAAATATTCCTCTAAAATCAGCCAAACTACGAATTCTGATTTACTCACCTGTTATCAGGAGAGAACCCAGAGCTGTATCTTTTAGCCCAGCACTGACCCTGAAAAGAAATTCTAAGCGTACTTACCAGTAAATTGTATTTCCTTCCATAGGAATCCATTGTGTGGTTTTCACCAGAAAAGTTTCTATGTCCAATTTTGAAACGTACAAATATTCCTCTAAAATCAGCCGAACTACGAATTCCGATTTACTCACCTGTTATCAGGAGAGAACCCAGGGCTGCATCTGTTAGCCCAGCACTGACCCTGAAAAGTAATTCTAAGCGTACTTACTAGTAACTTGTATTTCCTTCCATAGGAATCCATTGTGTGGTTTTCACCAGAAAGGTTTCTAAGTGTCCATTTTTGAAACTTACAAATATTGCTCTAAAATCAGCCGAACTACGAATTCTGATTTACTCACCTGTTATCAGGAGAGAACCCAGGGCTGCATCTTTTAGCTCAGCACTGACCCTGAAAAGTAATTCTAAGCGTACATACCAGTAACTTGTATTTCCTTCCATAGGAATCCATTGAGTGGTTTTCACCAGAAAAGTTTCTAAGTGTCTAATTTTGAAACGTACAAATATTCCTCTAAAATCAGTCGAACAACGAATTCTGATTTACTTACCTGTTATCAGGAGAGACCCCTGGCCTGCATCTTTTAGCCCAGCACTGACCCTGAAAATTAATTCTAAGCATACTTACCAGTAACTTGTGTTTCCTTCCATAGGAATCCATTGTGTGGTTTTCACTAGAAAAGTTTCTAAGTGTCCATTTTTGAAACTTACAAATATTCCTCTAAAATCAGCCAAACTACGAATTCTGATTAACTCACCTGTTATCAGGAGAGAACCCAGGGCTGCATCTGTTAGCCCAGCACTGACCCTGAAAAGAAATTCTAAGCGTACTTACCAGTAAATTGTATTTCCTTCCATAGGAATCCATTGTGTGGTTTTCACCAGAAAGGTTTCTGTGTCCAATTTTGAAATGTACAAAAATTCCTCTAAAATCAGCCGAACTACGAATTCCGATTTACTCACCTGTTATCAGGAGAGAACCCAGGGCTGCATCTTTTAGCCCAGCACTGACCCTTAAAAGTAATTCTAAGCGTACTTACCAGTAACTTGTATTTCCTTCCATAGGAATCCATTGTGTGGTTTTCATCAGAAAAGTTTCTAAGTGTCCATTTTTGAAACTTACAAATATTCCTCTAAAATCAGCCAAACTACGAATTCTGATTTACTCACCTGTTATCAGGAGAGAACCCAGGGCTGCATCTTTTAGCCCAGCACTGACCCTGAAAAGAAATTCTAAGCGTACTTACCAGTAAATTGTATTTCCTTCCATAGGAATCCATTGTGTGGTTTTCACCAGAAAAGTTTCTGTGTCCAATTTTGAAACGTACAAATATTCCTCTAAAATCAGCCGAACTACGAATTCCGATTTACTCACCTGTTATCAGGAGATAACCCAGGGCTGCATCTTTTAGCCCAGCACTGACCCTGAAAAGTAATTGTAAGCGTACTTACTAGTAACCTGTATTTCCTTCCATAGGAATCCATTGTGTGGTTTTCACCAGAAAAGTTTCTAAGTGTCCATTTTTGAAACTTACAAATATTCCTCTAAAATCAGCCGAACTACGAATTCTGATTTACTCACCTGTTATCAGGAGAGAACCCAGGGCTGCATCTTTTAGCCCAGCACTGACCCTGAAAAGTAATTCTAAGCGTACTTACCAGTAACTTGTATTTCCTTCCATAGGAATCCATTGTGTGGTTTTCACCAGAAAAGTTTCTGTGTCCAATTTTGAAACGTACAAATATTCCTCTAAAATCAGCCGAACTACGAATTCTGATTTACTCACCTGTTATCAGGAGAGAACCCAGAACTGCATCTTTTAGCCCAGCACTGACCCTGAAAAGTAATTCTAAGCGTACTTAACAGTAACTTGTATTTCCTTCCATAGGAATCCATTGAGTGGTTTTCACCAGAAAAGTTTCTAAGTGTCTAATTTTGAAACGTACAAATATTCCTCTAAAATCAGTCGAACTACGAATTCTGATTTACTCACCTGTTATCAGGAGAGACCCCTGGCCTGCATCTTTTAGCCCAGCACTGACCCTGAAAAGTAATTCTAAGCGTACTTACCAGTAACTTGTGTTTCCTTCCATAGGAATCCATTGTGTGGTTTTCACTAGAAAAGTTTCTAAGTGTCCATTTTTGAAACTTACAAATATTCCTCTAAAATCAGCCAAACTACGAATTCCGATTAACTCACCTGTTATCAGGAGAGAACCCAGTTCTGCATCTGTTAGCCCAGCACTGACCCTGAAAAGAAATTCTAAGCATACTTACCAGTAAATTGTATTTCCTTCCATAGGAATCCATTGTGTGGTTTTCACCAGAAAGGTTTCTGTGTTCAATTTTGAAACGTACAAAAATTCCTCTAAAATCAGCCGAACTACGAATTCCGATTTACTAACCTGTTATCAGGAGAGAACCCAGGGCTGCATCTTTTAGCCCAGCACTGACCCTGAAAAGTAATTCTAAGCGTACTTACCAGTAACTTGTGTTTCCTTCCATAGGAATCCATTGTGTGGTTTTCACTAGAAAAGTTTCTAAGTGTCCATTTTTGAAACTTACAAATATTCCTCTAAAATCAGCCAAACTACGAATTCCGATTAACTCACCTGTTATCAGGAGAGAACCCAGGGCTGCATCTGTTAGCCCAGCACTGACCCTGAAAAGAAATTCTAAGCGTACTTACCAGTAAATTGTATTTCCTTCCATAGGAATCCATTGTGTGGTTTTCACCAGAAAGGTTTCTGTGTCCAATTTTGAAACGTACAAATATTCCTCTAAAATCAGCCGAACTACGAATTCCGATTTACTCACCTGTTATCAGGAGAGAACCCAGGGATGCATCTTTTAGCCCAGCACTGACCCTTAAAAGTAATTCTAAGCGTACTTACCAGTAACTTGTTTTTCCTTCCATAGGAATCCATTGTGTGGTTTTCATCAGAAAAGTTTCTAAGTGTCCATTTTTGAAACTTACAAATATTCCTCTAAAATCAGCCAAACTACGAATTCTGATTAACTCACCTGTTATCAGGAGAGAACCCAGGGCTGCATCTTTTAGCCCAGCACTGACCCTGAAAAGAAATTCTAAGCGTACTTACCAGTAAATTGTATTTCCTTCCATAGGAATCCATTGTGTGGTTTTCACCAGAAAGGTTTCTGTGTCCAATTTTGAAACATACAAATATTCCTCTAAAATCAGCCGAACTACGAATTCCGATTTACTCACCTGTTATCAGGAGAGAACCTAGGGCTGCATCTTTTAGCCAAGCACTGACCCTGAAAAGTAATTCTAAGTGTACTTACCAGTAACTTGTATTTACTTCCATAGGAATCCATTGTGTGGTTTTCACCAGAAAAGTTTCTAAGTGTCCATTTTTGAAACTTACAAATATTCCTCTAAAATCAGCCAAACTACGAATTCTGATTTACTCACCTGTTATCAGGAGAGAACCCAGAGCTGTATCTTTTAGCCCAGCACTGACCCTGAAAAGAAATTCTAAGCGTACTTACCAGTAAATTGTATTTCCTTCCATAGGAATCCATTGTGTGGTTTTCACCAGAAAAGTTTCTATGTCCAATTTTGAAACGTACAAATATTCCTCTAAAATCAGCCGAACTACGAATTCCGATTTACTCACCTGTTATCAGGAGAGAACCCAGGGCTGCATCTGTTAGCCCAGCACTGACCCTGAAAAGTAATTCTAAGCGTACTTACTAGTAACTTGTATTTCCTTCCATAGGAATCCATTGTGTGGTTTTCACCAGAAAGGTTTCTAAGTGTCCATTTTTGAAACTTACAAATATTGCTCTAAAATCAGCCGAACTACGAATTCTGATTTACTCACCTGTTATCAGGAGAGAACCCAGGGCTGCATCTTTTAGCTCAGCACTGACCCTGAAAAGTAATTCTAAGCGTACATACCAGTAACTTGTATTTCCTTCCATAGGAATCCATTGAGTGGTTTTCACCAGAAAAGTTTCTAAGTGTCTAATTTTGAAACGTACAAATATTCCTCTAAAATCAGTCGAACAACGAATTCTGATTTACTTACCTGTTATCAGGAGAGACCCCTGGCCTGCATCTTTTAGCCCAGCACTGACCCTGAAAATTAATTCTAAGCATACTTACCAGTAACTTGTGTTTCCTTCCATAGGAATCCATTGTGTGGTTTTCACTAGAAAAGTTTCTAAGTGTCCATTTTTGAAACTTACAAATATTCCTCTAAAATCAGCCAAACTACGAATTCTGATTAACTCACCTGTTATCAGGAGAGAACCCAGGGCTGCATCTGTTAGCCCAGCACTGACCCTGAAAAGAAATTCTAAGCGTACTTACCAGTAAATTGTATTTCCTTCCATAGGAATCCATTGTGTGGTTTTCACCAGAAAGGTTTCTGTGTCCAATTTTGAAATGTACAAAAATTCCTCTAAAATCAGCCGAACTACGAATTCCGATTTACTCACCTGTTATCAGGAGAGAACCCAGGGCTGCATCTTTTAGCCCAGCACTGACCCTTAAAAGTAATTCTAAGCGTACTTACCAGTAACTTGTATTTCCTTCCATAGGAATCCATTGTGTGGTTTTCATCAGAAAAGTTTCTAAGTGTCCATTTTTGAAACTTACAAATATTCCTCTAAAATCAGCCAAACTACGAATTCTGATTTACTCACCTGTTATCAGGAGAGAACCCAGGGCTGCATCTTTTAGCCCAGCACTGACCCTGAAAAGAAATTCTAAGCGTACTTACCAGTAAATTGTATTTCCTTCCATAGGAATCCATTGTGTGGTTTTCACCAGAAAAGTTTCTGTGTCCAATTTTGAAACGTACAAATATTCCTCTAAAATCAGCCGAACTACGAATTCCGATTTACTCACCTGTTATCAGGAGATAACCCAGGGCTGCATCTTTTAGCCCAGCACTGACCCTGAAAAGTAATTGTAAGCGTACTTACTAGTAACTTGTATTTCCTTCCATAGGAATCCATTGTGTGGTTTTCACCAGAAAAGTTTCTAAGTGTCCATTTTTGAAACTTACAAATATTCCTCTAAAATCAGCCGAACTACGAATTCTGATTTACTCACCTGTTATCAGGAGAGAACCCAGGGCTGCATCTTTTAGCCCAGCACTGACCCTGAAAAGTAATTCTAAGCGTACTTACCAGTAACTTGTATTTCCTTCCATAGGAATCCATTGTGTGGTTTTCACCAGAAAAGTTTCTGTGTCCAATTTTGAAACGTACAAATATTCCTCTAAAATCAGCCGAACGACGAATTCCGATTTACTCACCTGTTATCAGGAGAGAAGCCAGGGCTGCATCTGTTAGCCCAGCACTGACCCTGAAAAGTAATTCTAAGCATACTTACCAGTAACTTGTATTTCCTTCCATAGGAATCCATTGTGTGGTTTTCACCAGAAAAGTTTCTAAGTGTCTAATTTTGAAACGTACAAATATTCCTCTAAAATCAGCCGAACTACGAATTCTGATTTACTCACCTGTTATCAGGAGAGACCCCAGGGCTGCATCTTTTAGCCCAGCACTGACCCTGAAAAGTAATTGTAAGCATACTTACTAGTATCTTGTATTTCCTTCCATAGGAATCCATTGTGTGGTTTTCACCAGAAAAGTTTCTAAGTGTCCATTTTTGAAACGTACAAATATTCCTCTAAAATCAGCCGAACTACGAATTCCAATTTACTCACCTGTTATCAGGAGAGAACCCAGTGCTGCATCTTTTAGACCAGCACTGACCCTGAAAAGTAATTCTAAGTGTACTTACCAGTAGCTTGTATTTCCTTCCATAGGAATCCATTGTGTGGTTTTCACCTGAAAAGTTTCTGTCTATTTTCACAAACTAAAAATATTCCTAAAACATTGTCTGTATGACTTAAAAACATTATCTCAACTGTTTACAGGAGATTGGCCAGTGCTGGATCCAGGATCCACCACTGAGTAAGAAAAAGTAACAATAACACTACGTACCTGCTAAGTGTATTTTCTGCCATAGGATAACATTGGTGATTCTATGTGAAAATTTTTCTAAGTGTCAACTTTTAAAATACAATAATATTCCTTAAAGATTACTACTGTAACCAAAAGGCTTTTACTCAACTGTCTACAGGAGATGTCCAATGACTGAATCTAGGATCCAGTCCTCTGGTTAGAAAAGTAATCCTTAAAGTATCTAATTGCATTTGACTAGAAATTCACATTGAGCTCAATGTTGCATTGTGTTTGAAAGTGTGTTGCCCATTGCAACAACTGTAACTACTGTACTTAAAAGTCTATTGCCTATTTGCAAAGTATTTAATCTAAAGTAATTCATTCTGAGAAAGTATATTTTGTATTGTAATGTATAATGTAATTAAAAAAATAAAATATCTAAAAATAAACCGTTTACACAATGTAGTAAATCAGTATCAAAATAATCAGTATAACAATTAATACATTAAAAATTGTCATTTACAAAACCTTTGAAATTCACTGAAAAAACCATAGGTTTTCAGGCCTGATATGGTTATGAATTGGCATTTGCAAAACCTTTGAAATTCACTGAAAAAACCATAGGTTTCAGGCCTGATACAGTTAGGAATTAGCATTTAAAAAACCTTTGAAATTCACTGTATAAACAATAGGTTTTAGGGGTGTTATAGCTAGCTGGACATTTCACTCGAACAAAACCATTGAAATTCCTCCGATATAGTTAGTTGTACTAACTACATCTCGCGCGCCCGCAATCCACTGCTGTTGATGTCACATGTTACATCATTCATGACATGTACAGTGACATCACTGATGACATCTCCTTGGATTCGGATCGCAGCATTAGGGGCAGGGTGTTCCATATTTTTGCTGCAAGATAGCTGAAAGAGCGAGCACCCATTCTCACTTTATGAAGTTTAAGGAACCTTGGCCTGGAGAGTTCCACTTGATCTAAGGTTGCGAGAGGGAATGTAGGGCGTTATCAGGGATACCAGATTTTGTGGAAATAGCACATAGCCTTATAGGTAATTCTCTTTTCAACAGGCAGCCAATGGAGAGTGGTCAAAGCCTAGGAGGCAGAGGATATTATAGGGAGATTAAGAACTAAATGCGCTGCCGCATTCTGAATGCATTGAAGTTTGGTAAGACTTCCTTTGGCTGCTCCGAAGTACAGAATGTTTCCATAATCTAATTGTGATGTGACCAAGGCATGAATAGTTTTCCTGGCTGCTATGGGGAGAAGATCGGTAAGTTTTCTTAAGACTTTAAGGATTCCAAAACACTTGCCAGCGACTCTCCTAATTTAGTTATTGAAGGAGAGTTTCGAGTCAAACCGAACCCCCAAATTATTAGTTTCTGTTTTGGGGGTGGGGGTTTGTCCCAGTGATTCAGGCCACCAAGCTGAGGTCCAGATAGAGGGAGCTTTCCTTACTATCAGTACCTCCGTTTTATTGCCATTAAGGTTATGTTGGCATCCATGTAGCTAGCTCTTCTAGGCATAGGGAAAAACGATAGGCCGAAGCCTCAGAATCCTGAGATAGGGTGGCAATTAGCTGTGTGTTATCAGCATAGAACACAATTGTTACATTGTGTCTTTCCACAACGTCTGCAAGTGGGCCAATATAGAGATTAAACAGAGTGGGGCTTAAAATAGAGCCCTGTGGAGCCCCTTGCGTTAGTGGTAAGCTTTCGAACAGAAAAGGATTCTGAGAAACCTGGAAGCTAGGCTCATGGAGGAAGGACCGTAGCCAGCACCAAGTGCGACCTCCAACACCGCATAGGTTAAGCCTGTGAAGGAGTAGGCTATGTGATATGGTGTTGAAGGCCGCGCTTAAGTCCAGAAGGACTAGTGCAGCTGTTTGTCCGGCATCCGCACACTTTCTTAGAGTTTCAGTATTTAGAAAGAGGGCGGATTCCGTAGAATACGAGGCTCTAAAGCCGGACTGTGTTGGATGATATAGGTAATTTGTGTTGATATATGTAGTTAGTTGACTGTTCACCACTTTCTCAGAGATTTTAGTAAACAACGGTAGCAGAGAGATGGTGCGTAGGTTATCAAGTGCTGTGTGATCAGCAGAGGGTTTCTTCTGGAGTGGAAGGACAATCACCTGCTTCCACTTCAGTGGTTACTTGCCAGCATGGAAAGAGAGTGTGAAGAGTTGTTGAATATAAGGGATGATAGTGTTCAGTCCCTGCATCAAAACCTTAAGTGAGGCAGGGTCCAAAGGGGATCCTGACTTAATGCCTGCCGCTATGATCTTCAGCTCATCCAGGTTAGGGACCGAGAATTACTTCAAACCATTCACTCTAACTTGTTCAGCTGGGATGGCATCAAGATTGATGGTACTACGCGCTTCTTGAGGAAAGGTGTCATAGATGGTAGCTACTGTGGATGAAAAGAAATGAGCAATGTTATTGCAATTCTCAACCAATGCTGGAGCGGGCCCTTTAGTTCGATCAAATGATGACAGTGATTTGAGGAAACAGAATAATTGTCTGGATGAATTATTAGCAGTTACAAATTTTACAGTGTATAAGTTACACCTAGTTCTCCTAATAAGCACACGATGCTTTTTAAGTTCCGCTTTGTCATTGACTTTGCTGATAGAGCAATAGTCTTTCCACCGAATGCGCTTTAATCACTTACACGCTTTTTTGGCTAGGCTTAGCTCTTCGGTAAACCAAGGCGTGGAATTCTGCGTCCTGGGATCATCTAGGGTTTCTGATATCCAATTTTAAATCCAGGAGTTGGCTAGAGTGACATTTTCCCTCAAATGGGGGGCATTGCAGAAGAGAGACTCCACAAAAATTTCGGAATTGGGCGAGTTCCACTTCCTTCTTCTAGTCATATGGTTAGATGTATTATTAGGTGTGGTCATGTGAAATGGCACAGTAAAAGGCACCCCATAATGGTCTGACCAAAGAACTATTAATGGCGTCATAACTTTAATTGTGTAAAAGTTGGTGAAAATTGGATCTAGGGTGTGGCCTATTTGGTGCATCGGCGTGAGCACTCTTTGAGTTAGATTCATAGAGTCCAGCTCCCTGCAGAGAGCTAGAGCATCAGGGTTGGATTCTTTGTCAAAGTGCAGATTCAAATCGCCTAAGACTATCAAATATTTATGGTGTTTGGCAATTTTCTTCGCAAAACCTGAAATGAATGAGTTGTGGGGCCAGGTGGGAGGTAAATCATCATCATCATCATCAACTTTATTTCGCACCTCACGGATGCATGAAAGTACTACAATAAAAACATTTCATTACAGATGATAAACGTAGGATAAGAGTAGTGTAAATAACAGTCAGTAAACAAATAGCAGCGATCATGAAATAAAACAGGCACAATCAACTAAAGCAATAATTCTTAGGATTCAATAGATAAATTATTAAAAACCTTACAAGATCTCACAGCAGTCAATAAAAAGGAAGCAAGTGCATAACAGACCAATGGGGTTTCTAGTTGATAAAATAAGGAGAGGGCTAAAACTGGATTACGCAAGGAAAATATCTTTACAAGTGGAAAGATAAAAATCTTTCTCTCTACTTTATACAGAGGGCAAAAGAGCAATACATGTGAAGTTGATTATGTTGCCTTATTGTTACATGGACAAGGCGGTAAAAGACTTATAGAAAATAAGTTATATGGATGACCCAGCATTAGTGGGATAAAATTGAGTCGGAAGCTAGTCACGATAAAACGATGCTGGTTAGTCTCGACAAACCCTGGATATAGATGAGAATAATTTAGCATCTGAAGTATTCTCTCATAAAGCTTTACAGACTGTTTTTCTCTTTAGCTTTCCCACCTATCACGCGTAGCTTTTGTTAAGTAAATGGCCTTCAGTCTAGATTTCAGAAAGTGCACGCAAAGTGTAGGGGTGCAAGAAGGCAAGAACCAAAGAGGTAAAAGTTTGCCTGACATACGAAAGCCACAGGATTCTGTGGGTGTGAGCCATATTCATAATATCTTTCAAAATTTTCTGGTTCAGACCCACGGTATCTCTTTTCCATACAGATAACCAAAGTTGAGTTAGATTCAGAGAGTCCAGCTCCCTACAGAGAGCTAGAGCATCAGGGTTGGATTCTTTGTCAAAGTGCAGATTCAAATTGCCTAAGACTATCAAATATGTATTGCGTGGGGCCGTTTGGACAATATTTTCCGCCAAACTTGAAATGAATTGAGTTGTGGGGCCAGGTGGGCTGTAAATCAAGAAGCCCATGAGGGCAACATTTCCTGCTAGCAAGAGGGAGAAAGAGATGGCTTCACAGTTCTCAATATCGGTGTCTCTAATGGCACAATTTAAGGTTAACTTATGGATAATAGCAATCCCTCCACCTCTTTTTAAGGGGCGGTCATGTCTTGCAATCCCATAACCTAATGGGATTGTATCTAGAATGTCGGGTGCTGAGGATTCACTGAGCCAGGTTCCTGTCAGATAAAGGGCGTCTGGTTGCTTCTCCATAATGATTTAAAAAATGTCATTTTTGTGTTTGACCATGGATTGACAGTTGATCATTAGGAATTGGGCGTTGTTGTCCTTAGACACGAGGGGCTCATTGTTAGTGAGGCTGAAATCGCAGTGAGGGCATTTCAGTTGAGGATGTTCCCACAATAGACTTTGCACACATCCTGCAGCGATTGAGGGGGCTAAGCTTTTGAGTTGGACTGGTGAGTACTTTAGCTTGGATTGGATAGTAAAACTGGCAGGGGTCTGGCCCCTGGCCCCGTCTGGATGCGGATGAGCACAGACAGGCCTGCCTTTTGGCGTGCCAGCGGCGTGCCCACTGCATGTACGCACCGTGGCCATGCAGAAGTAGATGCCTCCAAGGGCGTGGCCCAATCCCCACCTGTCTGGAGTGAGCAGGGCGGGCGGTGGAAGCACTCACCATGCCCTCTACTCGGGAGCTGGAACAGGTAAGGTGATTGTAGGCAGAGAGCCGAAAACGGAGCAAAGAAACTCCTGCACTTAGGTGCAACAAGGAAAGAAAAAGCTACCAAAAGTTAACAAGCATTTGCAATGAAATAGGTCTCGCATTATAAAAGTGTGAGCAGTTGGCATTGCTAATAATAATGCAACACTAGCTATTGGCTTTGTAAATGATAATGGCATTTATTTATGTGTTTATTTAATAAAATAGATTAAAAAAGGCATTGTTATGAACAATGCCAATAGCTTAAACTTTTGCAAATGCGAGACCTATTGCATTGCAAATGCTTGTTTCAGTACTGCAGGCTTTTTAAAAAGTTTTAGTCACTACTCAAAATTAAATCCATTTTATCAGCATTGCCAGTGCTCCTTTATGTTTAATGCCATATATGAAACACAATGTTCTAAGCAGATTGCTAAATAGCATCTCCAGCCCCGATCACAATGTCTCACTTCATGCTGGACAGTGGGCACCCTGTTTTCATGCAGCACCAAGACGGGGTGAACTAATGCACAGACTGAGGTCTGTCAGCCTCCGAGACTCAAAGCATCCCTTGCAACAGTCCGCTGTGTCAAGGTATTGCCATGTGTACAGCACACACTCTGCAACAACAAGTGGTTTCAAAGTTGGGGGTGACTTCCCAAACTTTCCCGAGGTGTTCATAGTGTTTGGTGACAGCGTATTTATGCTGTCAGCCCAAAAAACAGTTTGTGGTTGTGTGTGGGTGTTGTGTGTGGTTGTGTATGTGTGGTTGTTTGTGTGTGTGGTTGTGCATGTGTGTGGTTGTGCACGTGTGGTTGTGTGCATGTGGTTGTGTGCACGTGTGGTTGTGTGTATGTGGTTGTGTGTATGTGGTTGTGTGTATGTGGTTGTGTGTATGTGGTTGTGTGTATGTGGTTGTGTGCATGTGTGTGTGGGTGTGTGTGTGTGTGTGTGTGTGGTTGTGTTTGTGTGTGTGTGTGGTTGTGTGTGTGGTTGTGTGCATGTGTTTGTGTGTATATGTGTGGTTGTGAGTGTGTTTGTGGTTGTTTGTGTGGTTGTGTGTGGTTGTGGTTGTGTGTGTGGTTGTGGTTGTGTGTGTGGTTGTGTGAGTGTGTGGTTGTGTGTGTGTGTGGTTGTGTGTGTGTGGTTGTGTGTGTGTGTGGTTGTGTTCATGTGTGTGTGTGTGGTAGTGTGTGTGTGTGTGGTTGTGTGTATGGTTGTGTGATTGTGTGTGTGTGTGGTTGTGTGTGGTTGTGGTTGTGTGTGTGTGTGTGGTTGTGTGTGTGTGGTTGTGTGTGTGGTTGTGTGGGTGTGGGTGTGGTTGTGTGTGTGTGGTTGTGTGATTGTGTGTGTGGTTGTGGTTGTGGGGGGTGTGTGGGTGTGTGGGTGTGGATGTGGGTGTGCTTGTGGTTGTGTGTGGTTGTGGTTGTGGGTGTGGTTGTGGGTGTGGGTGTGGTTGTGTGTGTGTGTGTGGTTGTGTGTGGTTGTGTGTGTGGTAGTGTGTGCTTGTGGTTGTGTGCTTGTGGTTGTGTGCTTGTGGTTGTGTTCTTGTGGTTGTGTTTGTGTGGTTGTGTGTGCTTGTGGTTGTGGTTGTGTGTGCTTGTGGTTGTGTGTGTGTGTGTGTGGTTCTGTGTGTGGCTGTGTGTGTGTGGGAGTGTGTGGGAGTATGTGTGTGTGTATGTTGGGGTGTGTGTGTGGTTGTGTGTGTATGTTGGGGTGTGTGTGTGTGCGGTTGTGTGTGTGTGGTTGTGTGTGTGGTTGTGTGTGGCATGTGGCTTCTGTGGCACAGTAGCATGTGGCTACCATGGCACAATAGCATGTCGCTACTGTGGCAAGTGGCTTCTGTGGCACAATAGCATGTGGCTTCCGTGGCACAATAGCATGCGGCTACTGTGGCATGTGGCTTCTGTGGCACAATAGCATGCCGCTACTGTGGCATGTAGCTTCTGTGGCACAATAATATGTATCTACCATGGCACAAGCCCTACGTGTTTTATGTATTCAAACGTATTATCATAATATGTGTGAATATATAAAATACTAAGGGCTTGTGCCATGGTAGCCATGTGCTATTGTGCCACGGTAGACGCATGCTATTGTGCCACAGTAGCCACGTGCTATTGTGCCACAGTAGACACATGCTATTGTGCCACTGTAGCACGGTAGCCATGTGCTATTGTGCCACGGCAGCCACGTGCTATTGTGCCACTGTAGCCACGTGCTATTGTGCCACAGTAGACACATGCTATTGTGCCACGGTAGCCACATGCCATTGTGCCGATGCACAGTTTTACTGGTTAGATAGAACATGTTGTACAGTTATGCATAATTCTATAATGCATTATTGTACAGTATTTTCAATCTAACCAGTAAAACTGTGCTGCGTCCGTCCCCTTGCAAGTTATTACATGACCACACAGGGTTCTCATAACTCACAAGTATGTAGTATACACGCACAACAAAACGTATAAGTAAAATATACATTTTCTGCTTTTATTCCACAGTTTGTTTGCTTCATTTTGCCTCTGCCACCTAAACCTGTGAAGCCCACGTTTGTTCCACTCCCTTTCACAGCAGTAGCGCGGCTGTGAAGAGCGCGAGCCGCCCACTGCTTGCACCAGTGCACAGTGCGTGTGCGTGTGCAAACACGACACTTGTACACACGGATCTCCGCTTCCTGCAGAGTGGTGGGTGTGCTAGAAAGGGGGGGGAATATCACATGGTTAGAACGAGGGGGGGGGGGCAGGGGCCGCCTGCATCCCTAGACAAGAGATGCAAGTATCTGACTCGGAAGCACCTCCCAAGTGCCTGGTGAAAGTCAGATCCAGCCGAGCCGCTGTCTAAAGTCAAGGGGAGAGAAAGAGATCCGGGGTGGTCGGACGTGGTTATGGATGCTAGAAGTGTACGGCACCTTCATGTCCCTGGCAAGGTTCATGTTATATAAATATCCACATATATACATATGTACATACATATATACATACATAAATACAAACATACATACATATATACATATATACACACCTGCATACATAGACACACACATACGTTCATATGTATGTAGTTACATACGTACATATTTACTTACACACATGTTCATATATACAAACGTATATTGATACGTACATACATACATTCACACATACGTATATAGATACATACGTAGATGCATACAGCTGTACATTATACATACATACGCGCATACAAGCGTAGACTGCTGCTAACCTCGCATTTTCACCTCTGGCTCAGACCTCACTTGCACCCATACCATGCCTGGCCAAGCCAGGTCTAAAGCTGTGCAAACACCCAACAATTCATGGCGCTGTGGCATTACCCATGCTCTGACCCTCGACCTCAGGCCCGTGATGAGGCTGTGATAATACACACATGCATTGAATATATACATCACAGGAGCGGCACGTGCGATGTGCCTTCCCATGGGTTCAGGCATCCAAAGGCTGTGGTAACACCCGGTGCATTGATTCTATGCCACCGCTAGCCGGAGCTGTGCTGTGAATTATGTAGGGCACTCCTGCTTGTGGAATGACGGGGACTGATAATGTTTACAGAGAGAGCTCTAATTTATAGGCAGACTAGTTTTATTACCATCCTTTTGTTGTTGATAATAGCAATACATTTTAAACAAGGAAGACAAAAGTAGCGTGTGTCTTCCCGTGGGCTCGTGCTCCCCATGCACTGCTGTACGTCAGTCTCGTGCCCAGATTGAAGTGTCTTCTTCTTTAAATCTTTATTTCGGCAATATTTCAGCCATAAAAGAGTACACAACATATTATACACATTAAAATTACACTGTTAAAAGAGCATCTAAAAATGACATAGGCAAATGCAAATCAGGGATGAAAAACAGTGTCAATGTTAATGTTGCTTTTTGGGGCACACATTGTATCTGTAACTGACATTGCACAAGTAGAAAACATGCCCGGCTACTAGGCAGTATTAGATAGTATAAAACTCCTTTTAATCCAGAAAGCATGCAAATATTTGGCTAAGGCAAATACAATGTGACCTGCAGTTTCAGTCTTAAAAACCCTTAGTGCGTCCGAGCATTTCCTAAAACCAAGGTTCCTACAGATAGGTACAATCCAATTCTGCCTTGCTCTGCTATAGAGTGGACAGAAAAAGAGGATGTGGCTTTCATCCTCTTTAATCATGTCACAACCAATACAGTGTGAGGACCTAGTCGGGTACCATTTGCTTGTTAAACACGCTAAGGGGAGTGCACCAAACCTCCATTGTATGTATAGCTTCCTAGCCATAACAGGGAAAATTACATCCATAAAATCTTCAAATGAATAGACTGATTTGATCTCTATGAATGCTTTCACCATGGTACCATTCTTTGAATCATGGAGCCACGCATTAGAGCATCGAGATCGGTATAACTCGGTGAATGTTTTCCCAGGCATCTCTCTGCAAGCTATTGCTGGATTCACCCACATATCTGCAAGACCCAGATTCGTAAATTCATCTTTGATGTATGAGAGCCAGGGGATATGTGCTACCCTGCCTAATCTCAGTATTTCTTGGAGCTCTGTTTTGTACTGCTCCAGCTCGGGGGTCAGCCAGATCCTCCTCCAAAACCTGAGAGGTTTGATGGCTAGTTCCTCCTGGATGGGGAGTAAACCTAAATCAAGCCTCAGCGGTAGTAGGGGTGTACTTTGGGGGAGCGCGAGCAGTTGTCTCAGGAAGTTGTTCTCAACCTTAGTTAGTCCTGGTCTAATAGCGTGCCCCCATAGTTCCCCTCCGTATAGTGCAGCCGCTCTGGCCCTCACCTTATAGATTTCGAGACTAGGGCTGATGGGTTTAAAAGTAGAGACATTTGTCATCTTTAGGATTCCCCCAGCTATTTGGGTCAGTTTAAGTTGGGATTTTGCAAGATGTGGGCCCCAGGAAAGTTTTTCACCTAGGGTAACACCAAGGTATTGGAAGGTGTGAACTCTCTCGAGTGCAACTGAATCAAGGGTAGGTGGTGGCCTAGTGTGTATTGGGGGATTAAAAATCATGTATTTGGTCTTATCTACATTGATCTGTAGTCCGTGCTCCCTACAGAAGTTGCTAAATCCCTCCAATATACGCTGGATGCCCATTGGTGTCTTGGAAAGGAGCAGGGTGTCATCCGCAAACATTATGGCTGCTACTTTCCTGCCTGCCAACCTGGGTGCATCGTTGTTAGGGACTGCATCCAGGCTGGCAATCAATCCGTTCACATAAATACAGAACAGAGTAGGGGCCAGGACACACCCTTGCCTAACTCCCTTGTTTACAGCAAACCTGTCAGACAATACACCTCCTCTTGCACACCTGACCTGGGCAAAATTCTCAGTGTGTAGCCTCACCAATATACCCAGTAGGGAGATGGGTACACCCAGATCGCGTAAAACAGCCCAAAGTTTGCCCCTAGGAACAGTGTCAAACGCAGAGCGTAAATCAACAAAAACCATGTGGAGACTGCCACCCTCCAACGACACAGTCTTCCAGTATAGCATTACTAGGCGGAAGATCTGGTCCATGGTAGATGTTTTACTTCTGAAACCAGCCTGATAGGGAGAAAGGATATCATTCTCATTGATCCAGTCCTGCAAGCGATCTAAAATAAGTCTTGCCATTATTTTTTGGGGGACGTCAATGAGGCTGATAGGCCTATAATTAACGGGGAGCAGGGGAGAACCCTTCTTATATATCGGTACGATTTCCGCTCCCAACCAAGAGTCCGGGACCTCCGTACCGTGCAAAATTGAGTTGAAGAGTGCACAAAGGTACGGTGCCCATATCTTAGGCTGATCTTTGAGCAAATCGCCGGGTATCTTATCTATGCCCGGTGCTTTACCCATTGCCAGTTTCCCTATAGCAGTCATAACATCATCTACGGTGAATTCCAGGGCTTCGGCATCCCCCACAGACGAGAGCCGGAAGGGCAAGAGATCTAGATCAGAAGTGGCAGCGTAAAGAGATTTAAAATGGGATTCCCACACCCCCGGGTCAAGATTAGCTTCAATGGCATTACGGGGTTCCGCGCACCCAGAATTCACAATGGCCCAGAATCTACTCAATTCCTTATTTGCGAGGGCCGATGATAGACTTTCCCATCTCTCCCAATCCCAATCTATCTTAGCCTGTTTTAAAACTTGTTTGTGGGCATCCCTAAGTGAGCAGATTGTTAGCTTGTCACTGCCGGTTTTGATGGCATTAATCAAAGCTGTTTTAGCTCTCCTGCATTCGGCATTATACCAGGATGGCGGGTTAGTCCTTGGTTGCCTAGCAGGAACTATAGGGTTTAAAAAGCCTGCAAGGGTATCAACTAATTCCCTGTGAACATTGAGGAAGCGTGCAGAGTTATCCTCGGACTGCCCTTTGTCCCAGATGTCACTTGCCAGCTTAAGCAAGGGGAGAATAGATGAATATAAGCTTGGCAATGCATCCCGCCTTTCGCATAGGGTTTCCCACTTAACCCTCCTCCTGTTGTTGGTGAGAACCAATCCTAGTTCAACAGTTGGTTCCAAATGGGCTTTAGCAGAGTATGGCATTTCCATTCTCAGCAGTAGGGCGTTATGATCGCTATCCGATCTATTCACGACCTCCAAATCCATAATTTTAGACCATAACCTAGTCTGGACCAAAAAGTAGTCCAGATGAGATTCGTGGTCTTTTTTGTTGTAAGTGCATTTGGATGGAATGTCCGAAGGCATTCGGCCATTAACCGCCCTAACTGAAAACTGCAAGGTTAGAGTCATGACCTGGATGGCCAGTGGGTCCATGCCTTTACATCAGTGGACCTGCACTGTGGGATACCCCAAAACTCATCTTCTTCCTGCAATGCCCCCTCACCCAGCCCTGGAAGGGGCTCAAAGTGACAATTAAAATCTCCTGCAATCACACAGTTAATATCTTGGTCCAAAGATTCCAGGAAAGATGATAGTTCCCCTACAGTGTTTGATTCTTTAGCCATAGCAGTAGGGCGTGAATATACATTCACAACTGCCAATTTATATGAGTTGGGCCAGGACAGTTGGACACAAAGAATGTCGTCCGAATTGGTCTGGATCAAATCCACACTACAGCCCAGGTGTACACCTATCCATGTTGTCAGGCCACCAGAAGGGCGGCCCTTGCCTCCCCACCGAGCTGCGATGTTAAAGGAAGCGAACCCGGCTCTATGAACCACCTCCCTGGCCCAGGTCTCCTGCAATAGAATCACGTCAGCAGTGTCCACAAAAGAGCCCCATTCGGGACATGCTAGCTTATTTGTTAGGCCTGCCACATTCCATGATAGTAAATTCATACATTGGGGGCGAAGTATGTGCTGGGATGGGGGATCTGGTACAGACGAGATGCTACTTCTCTGCTGGGGATCAATTCTCCCTCCAAAGATGGAACTAGCGCTATGGGAGGGGGCTGACATTGGAAGGGAAGCAAAAAACTGCAGGGGGTGCGCTTGGGGATTGCCATTGATGCTACTGTATCTGGTCTCCCCTATGCTAGTGGTGCAGCCCATAGTGTCAGGAGTCAAATTCCCTTCCTCATGCAGCCCAAGGGGCTCTAAACCTAGAATACTGTCCCCCGTAGAACCCTGAGCTACCTGAGTTGACTTGGCCAGTCAATCGACCTGGTCGAGGCAGCTAAACCTATTTGTACAAATAGGATAAGCCCATTCTGCGTCGGAGGGCAGATGCCTTGATTTCCCAGCACCTCCCCTTTGTCTATGCGGAATGTATGTCCAACCGCTCTCTTCTATCCTCAGATGATCGTTTGGGTAGAAGTAAGAGAGGGGGCGCACCCCAATGTTCGTGTCTAAGCGGGGTTTTTTCCAGTTGCAGATATAATCTGCTGTCCTGGCATCCCGAAAGTTAACTATGACACAATCGCCAGTTAAGTTTTTAGGAGTGTGCCCTACCCACCCCACCCTTCTAACCATAATAATCTCACAACTAACCTGCGGTGGCAGGGGCCTATGGTTTGAGAGCCAGTGGATTGCCTTGTTTTTTAGGTTCAGGAACTCCTCAGTGTTATGATCATTAATTTCAGGAACCCCTGTTAGGACCACCAAGTATGGACTAGCTTCCGGGGGCAAGTCTATTCTAGAAATCATCCTAGTAGCCTTATCCTGGGTTCGCTTTCTCACTGTCCTCATGTTATCGCTATTATTACCCAAGGGGGCCTCTCCCAGGATGTTACTATCTGTGTGATGGTCCGTAAGAGGCCTAGCTTCATGATGTTCTAGTGATGGAGTGTTTGGTGTAGCTGGAATTGCCAGTGATGTAGCTTTCGGGACAGGTGGTAGCCGTGGAGCTATGCAATGGGCCGACGGGACTGGTAGGGCCCCGGCTATAGTGGTACAGTGCAAATTGCAAAAGCATGCGGGGAATACTTTATTGTTGTTAGCACCCTCAGTGTGATCCTTAATTCCTTGTTCAAGCTTAGTCAGAAGGGTGACTATTCCCTCCAACCTGGATTCCAGGGGTACCAGTAGCGCACGCAGCATTAGATCTAATTGTTGCGGAACTATTGCGTCCCCTTCTGACTGTGTCATCAATTCAGACAGGGCTGATGCCTGGACAGGGTGATCCCCAGAAGACTTAGAGGAAGACGAAACTGGAGGGAGGGTGCAGCTACCCTGACCATCTCTAGCCACCAAGTCTGCCACTAAAGCTACACCATGATGTGCAGATTTAGCTCCCCCTGGCTTAGAGCGAACTTGCCTGGTGGCTTTTGGCTTGGAATTTGCGGACAACCCTACCTTAGTGGCCCTTTTTTCCCGTAGAATCGGTCCCGACCTAGTCACTGGAGGGGATGTAGTTCTAAGGTTGACCACAGGGTCGTTGTCACTAGAAGCTTCACTACTAGAAGTCTCATCAATAAATTGGGTGAGAGGGAGGGCATTACTAACAGTGCCATTTGGGGTGCGTGCAGATGCGAGGAGGCCCAAAGAAGATCTTCTTGCTAGGGCCAGATCCTGCGACACTCTGCGCTCCATGAGGACAATACCCTGGTCAATCACCGAGTTGGCTCTAACTATGAATTGATCTAGTGTACCAGTGAGATTTCCTTTAGTCGCATGGTTCCTACCCTCTTTGGCTGCCATACTCAATTAGGGTACAATACAGTGCGCGATTAATCTAGTATAGCAGCGATGTGGCCTCCACAAGACAATACGGACAATACAGCCACATGCAATGGAAATGACAAGTAAAGAACACATACGCGCTAGAGCCGTAGGTGAAAGAGGGGTAGCCCGGTCCGGTCTCTCTCGGTCTCAAACGGGCTACAACGGGCCCGCCCTTGGCCCGGGCTTCGCCCGCGCTGCGATCCGCGCTGCGGATTCACGTGGACATAGTTAAATAGTAAGGAGGGCGGGTCTTCGAGAAGAGGAGCAGGTGAGCCTGGTTAGCGGAGCGCAATGCTCGCCGGTCCTCGCAGTCCCGTTTTGTTCCGGTGATCCTGGAGCCCCACAGCAGCGTAGCGTCCTTGGACAGGGAGGAAAAAGGAAACCCAACCTCCGTAGCACAATCCGAGTCTTTAAGTGGTGATGGAGCCTTCGAGCGGCTCCCGCGCAGCGTGACGTGAGCAAGGTGGTCAACGGGAAGAGGAGCAGGTGAGCCTGGTTAGCGGAGCGCAATGCTCGCCGGTCCTCGCAGTCCCGTTTTGTTCCGGTGATCCTGGAGCCCCACAGCAGATTGAAGTGTCACTTTAATCTCGCTAAACGCGGGCTTTGAAGCGGCAAGGGGCGGGGAGCGCATTCCAGGCGGGGGAGCGGACCCTTTGAAGTCGGTGCACACGCCAGTGGGCTGAAGCGCTTCCCAAAAGTGGATTGCATGGCGGCACGATGCACGTTATTGTGCGCGTGCTCGCTATGCAATCCACTTTAGGGAGCACTTTGAAATGCCCCTCTTACTAGAGTTTTGCATAGCAATTGCGTAAACGCAATAGCTAGGCGAGACCTAAAAAGGGAGCCTGGCACCTCCCCGCATAAAGCGCTTAAGGAAACTAAAACCAGAACCAATACAGACACTCCAATCCGATTGGTGTAAGCACTCGGGTGGAAGGGGGTTAAACTTAAGAGTTAAAAAAAATCGCTCCTACCGGAGGTGAAGATCCAGCGCGTCCGCGCCGCGGAAATGCAGAAGTAGATGCCTAAAAGGGCGTGGCCCAATCCCCAGCAGTCTAGAGTGAGCAGTGCGGTTGGTGAAAGCACTTACCACTCCCTCCACTCGTGAGCTGGAACAGGTGGTTGTAGGCAGAGAGCCGAAAACGGAGCCAGGCAACTCCAGCACTTAGGTGCCTCAAGGAAAGAAAAAGCTACCAAAAGTCAACAAGCATTGGCATAGCCAATAGGTCTCGCCTTTGGGACCTAATAAGTGTTTAGTTATCCAGCACAATATCCTTGTTGCAACAACATCAACTATTGCATGGCTAACGACTTTTAAGGTCCCAAAAGCGAGATGTATTGGCTATGCCAATGCTTGTTGGCTGATGTCAGCGTACTTTACAATTGCTGAATGCTTCCAGGGCTCAGTCGAGCGAATATTCTAAAGATGAGAAATCTGTGGCTCGATAGAGCACTCATCAGAAAGAGCTTTACCTAAGATATAGATAACTAACTTGGTCTACAAGTGCATGCTGATGCTGCATCTGGGAGCAGGTTTTTCAACACGTGATGCATGCTTCCGTGTATTATACAAATGTTACTGCTCGCCTCCTGACTTGACTACTACTGCTTTCCAAAATGTCTAATGTTAAGCTTCATAAGAAATTAAAGTAGATGTCCGTAGGTTTATCTTTTTTATATAGCTTTCCCCATTCAAACTGCAGAGCAATTTATGCATTTCCGTCTGCTGACCTCTTCCTCGGTGTAGCAATGGCATTTCACTCAGTCCTCGGAGGGCAGTAAAACTGTCTTTATAAGGTGTAACACAGGCCTCTCCTGCCCCTGCGGTGCGGGGCTGGCCCTGGGGGTCACTCCTCATTCATGCCGCTCCGCTCCCCCCAAAGCAATGTAAAGCCTGTGTTTCAGTGGCATATTCGGTCCTTTTTGCTGTGAGACGCCACCATCTTGCGTAGCGCCACTGCTGCTGCCCTCATCCTTCCCCGAACACTTTGAACTGTGAGGGCTGTTGTGCTCTACAGGCCTGTGCCTCGCATTCCATGGGACTTAGCCTGGCACTTATCGAGGAGCACAAGTTTTATTTAGAAACATGACCTGCTTGTGTGGCTGCGTCGAGGCTCGCGAAACTAAGGGGCATATCAACAACCGGCGATAATTATCTCTAAGCGCACTTAGCGCTAGGATAATTATCGCCGGCTAGCGTGAATTTTTATCGCTGAGATAGCGTGCTAGTAGCAACGCTTATCTCAATAGCGATAAAAATCCTCACGCTAACAGGCTAACGTGAGATTATCGCTGGAAACCCAGCGATAATCTCACGTTACCTTGTTGATAGGGACAGGCAAACTTAGCCATGATATCCTTCTTAGATAGGATATCATGGCTAAGTCAGAAAAATACCAGACGTAAAAAAGCAGCGTTAACCGCGGTTAGCGCTGCTTTTTTTGTCTCTAACAGAGTTAGCGACATTCTTGATAATAGGAGAAATATTTTACTCTGGAACGCCCCCTTTGCATCTCATTAGAGATGCAAGGGGAAGCGTAGAGTAAAAGGGTGCTAACATGCAAATTTGCATGTTAGCACCCTGTTGTTGATAGGGCGCTAGTTTTATCTCTCCTTTTTTGTTTTTAAAGCCAAAAAAGCAGAGATAAAGCCCTTGTTGATATGCCCCAAGATACGTATGATATGCGCGCTGCAGAGTGTCACAAGCCCACTTGTGCTGTTGGCACACTGCTGTGAGCACAAGGGAAAACCTGCATGCGACTTTAATATTCGGAAGTTTTGCTTCCAAAAATCTTATTTTTGATGTTCAAGCCGTTGATGGCCATGGTGGTCGCGGCTGCTGCGTCAGATTTCGGTGCGGACAGCGTGTCCGATGATGGCAGCGTGGATTCTGACGACCTCCCGGACTGCAACTGCGATGTTTCGAGGCAAGGACTTTTTTCTTTACTTTCTTTCGCTTTTGGTGTTGTTTCAGTATTTCTTGCGTGCTATGGTATGGGACTTAATTATGCAACATTTGAATGTGTGTGCTGCTGAGTTCGCCTGTGGTATTTTCCTGGAGTATGGTAAGCCGATACCCCGCCCTTCCATTCACTGAGTGGCTGCATGTAAACATCGGTGTTTTTTCGAAATACTTAAGTGTGTTGAAATTTTGTGTAAACCTGCTTTTGCTTTTATAAAAGCACTGCAAATGCGAGGAACTCCGCTGAAAATGAATGTTCGTTCAATAAACAGGCACAGTTGTCCGCTAAAATACCCACTGTCTGACAAGCTGTAATTGTTTTTAAAATCAAGTTAGGCAGAGGGGATGAGATGAGTCTGCAGCAAAGCGCTGCGAAAATACTGAAATAAAAAATGTGAGTGAAATGTCCAATGTCGTTTTATTTAGCTCTTACAACATAAGAAACGCGAGGAAAGAGGGTTTCCTTTGCCAAAGTATGCTGGACGTTTGTGAAGACAGGAGAAACCAAGGCCATTTAAAGTAAAAAAAAAAAAGATAGATGGTAACGAAGCGGGTGTGGGGTGCATATAAGTACACACAAAACAGTGAGCACGGTAGACATTGGTTGCAAAAGCAACCTTATAAGTAACAGAACTAGTTTAAGAACCAGGCGGGGGAGCGGACCCTTTGAAGAATGATGCCGAGGGCGCCAGTGGGCTGAAGCACTTAAAGTGAAAGCAAATTTGTGACGCGGCGGAGCGTGGCGCGCGCGCTTGGCGGAGGCGGGGGAGCGCATTCCAGGCGGGGGAGCGGACTCTTTGAAGAATGATGCCGAGGGCGCCAGTGGGCTGAAGCGCTTCCCCAAACGGATTGCATGGCGGCACGATGCACGTGATTGTGCGCGTGCTCGCCATGCAATCCACTTTTGGGAGCACTTTGAAATGCCCCTTACTAGAGTCTCGCATAGCGATTGCGTAAACGCAATAGCTAGGTGAGACCTAAAAAGGAAGTCAGGCACTTCCCCTCCATAAGTGCTGTAAGGAAACTAAAACCAGAACCAATACGGACACTCCAATCCGAGTGGTGGAGTTGGTTAAGAGTTTAAACAAATCGTTCCTACTGGAGGTCACGATCCGTAACTGCTGTAGCAGGCATGCATAGCTTGCCTCTGAAATATGGTCCCAATAGTTTAACATGGGAAGAGGGGCAAACTTAAGCCCCTCTGGAGAGATTGTTCATCCAAGCTTTTTTGAGAAAGAGAAAAAATAAGCATGTTTCACTAAGTTGTTTGACATGTGAGAAAGACAAAAAAATAAGCATGTTTCATTAAGTTATGTTTGACGTTTGCCTTTTGTGGAAGGACGTGGGATAATTTAGTGGCATGGTGTGATTGTGTATGCCTCGCTATCCAGATGTGATGTCAAATTTGGAGTGTGGTTGTGGAGGAAATGTGACGATGCATAGAATGTTGGGGTGCACATGCTTGGAAAAACCTCGGTGCTGGAGGAAGGATGGAGTTCAGACAGGAGCTGTGGAGCTGTGGCTATAACCTGGGTCTAGTCTGTAACAAAAAAATGTACAAGACCACCCCTCCAGCTACCACACATGCCAATTCTTCATTAAGGGTATCAATTTGTGGTTCAGTTTGTGCAGATAGATGAACTCCCATAGATGTTCCACAGAAGTTCAAAGATTGAGATTCCAGAGCACCCATCACAATATAAAATATACTTGGAATGCACACACAAACACATGCAGACAAGCATGCGTACAAACATACATGCATGTGCACCACACACACAAATGAGCATATATGCAAAAGTGTCCAAACATGCACACTCATTTTCTAAACCATAAACCTAACTGACCAGGCTAGCTGTTCAACAATATGCAAATATGTTTTTAAAGCAATTGCAGAAACCAGGGTCCCTCGTCTGTGCAACCACACACATGTATTCCTCAGGGAGAAGACAACATTTGGTTAACCATTTCTACACACCCATTTTCATAATTACAAATCAAACCATATGCAGCGTGGAAGCCAGACTACATTAAATGACTTGAGCCTTGTAGTTAAGTGTATGTCAAAGATTTCTCTACACACCCCACTGGAATTCTTTTTTTTTTCAAGAGGTTTATATAGCGCGAACTTTACCCGAAGGTCTCGGGTATCAGAGCGCAAGCTGCATTACATGAGGACACATTCATTTTTTTTTGGCACGGGGAGCATAATTTGCCCAGAATCATAGGATGTTCAGCGTCATTGCCGAGACTCGTACCCGGTTCTCTAGATTGGAAGGCGACCACCGCCCAAGCCGTTAGGCCTACTCCTCTTCCCTCCTAGATCTTTTCCCTTCTCGTGCTATGGTGTAGCTGATGCCAACAGCTGGCATTCTCGGAGCATTGCCATACAGAACACTAGCTGCGTCACAGCTGAGGGGGAATGGAGGTACTGATGGGATTCTTTTTTCATAAACAAATGTTTAGCATTATATGGACATAAACATTTAGACATGAATATGCCATTAATTGTATATTATTCACATTTAGATTGACTGTAGCTAAAGTAGGCCTGTGTTTAGTATGGCTAGCGTTTGGGAGCCATATTGCTTCATGTCATGTATATTTTTACTTCTAGGAGAAGTTGAACTCACAATTAACAAACACAGCAGGTCTTTGCTTTCTTTCTCGTGTGAAATGTTTTTGTGTACATGATAAGAGCAGAATGTTTAATTAGTTGCTACTGTAAACCAGCACAGAACAGGCTGGTCTAATGTCTCCTGTTTGATACAGATATGTACGCTTGATGGACGCTTAGAGAAGCTTCAATGTATAGGATCTGGAGAAACTAGTGGGCCTAGTTTGTATCTGTGCGCCTTTACCCTGATTAGACTGTTTTATGGGAGCCATGTGTAGCTGTAGAAAATGTTAGAATGGTGTGATTTAAGCTAGTGCAGCGCAGAGCGTTTCCACAAGATGCTTTTGCCCCCGTCTGAGACAGCTTAGAGCAGGGTAGGGAGCTCTCTTTAAGGAAGAACGGGTTTACTTAACCCTTTCCTTTTGAGACAACTAATACTAATTTGATCTCTTATGTTGCTTTTATTGATTTGAATTTCATAATTGCTAAATGCATTCATGCATTGATTATTGATTTACACGAATTAAATGATTTTGAATTTGGAAACACTTTAACCTTTAATAAACCTTTACGTTTTAAAAACATAACACTTTCTGTCTTCCTTGTGGAGCCTGATGTGCTTCATGTTATTTATATGTATTTATTTGATGACAAGCCGCAGCTGTGGATTTTGATTTATTAGATAATGCTTTATGGGCCCTGAATTTGCACCGTACCATGGCGTGGACAAAGGACTCCGGCTCGCAGGTGACAGACCCATCCACATGGCACAACTTTATACCATCACTTTAGGGCAAAAAAAAACCTTACAATAATCACATACCAACAGACAATTCTGCAGCCCTTTTTTATTCATCTCTGTACCTTAATCTTAATTCGTTGCTCACTTTTACCAAATTTTTCATGTTACAAACGAGTGCATTCATGTGGCACATCTGACAAACATCTTGCTGACCGCCTAAGCACTTTCTTAATAAAATTGCAAGAATTGTGCTCACCCTGCACCTGTGAAGGAGATTAAATGTGCCCCTGGTCCACAATCCATTTTCTCTAACTTGTCTGTGAAACCAAAAGCAACAGGTGCAATTTCACTAAATGCACTTGTTGAAGCACTTCCCAGTGCAAATTTCGGAACCCATAAAGCACTTTCTGATGCCTAAGGATCCAGATCTGATGCTAGTTTTCAAATCAAATGCATTCAAATAACGTGAAGCACATTAGGCTCCACAAGAAAGACAGAGAGTGGCTAATTTTCAAACCGTAAAGGTTTATTAAAAGATTTAAAGGTTTAAAGGTTTACAAATAAAAAAATTATCAACTTAGTATCAATCAATAATCAATATATGCATGCATATGAATGCATAAAGCGGTTATAAAGCTTGAATAAAATCAAATCATATAATGAAAGGCACATCAATATAAAGTTTTCTCAAGAAGAAAAAGTTACGTGAAGTCTCCCATAAACAGAGCACCTCACTGTGCTCTAAATTGTCTCGGAGTGGGCAAAAGCATGTATGCAGTAGGTCTGGGGGAAAAGCCTAAAAGGGTTCTGTAAAGGAATCTGAATGTTCATCTACACTGCACTAGCTAAAATCACACAATTCTGGCAGACAGCTAAACAAGCCTTCTTGCCAGGAAGAAATGTTAATGTGCACAACAGGTTAAGCTACAAATGTAAATGGTGCCTGGAAGCTGGTACGGGTTTCAATTGATAGAAGATAGATATTCTTTTTTAGTGGTATTGCAAAAGATTTACCTGCTAAGCTGTGAAGTGTGTACTTTTAAAGGACAGTCTGGCTATTACAAAAATCTATATTTAGGAAATTTCATCGATTTGAAAGCAGCGTTCGACATGGTTTGAAGAGAGTGTCTATGGTCAAAGATGATTAAATGAGGTAGCCCCCCAAGCTACTCGAGGCCATAGTCAATCTTTACTAGGAGACATGGGTCAATGTCAAATTAGGTAAAGGCGACAGGACTACGGGGAAGAACCATATGCACACAGGCCTAAAACAAGGGTGCGTTCTCGCCCCAAGCCTATTTAATATCTACATGGTGGATCTGGATTCTCGGTTGCTGGAATCTCAAAGCGACCATCCCAAATTAGCTAATCATCCAGTGAGGTGTTTATAATATGTGGACGACATAGTCCTATGCAGCCAGAAATTCAAGTGGATGGTAGCAGGAAACAAATTAGACCTGGTTGGATCATACAAATATCTAGGGGTGGTCCTGGATCCCAAATTAAAATTAAAAGAACATCTAGCCAATAGATGGGTCCAGGCAAACAAATTTCGATTCACACTTAATACATTACGAACAAAGTTGGGGTGCCAATCCCACGCCCATCTGTTACAAGTAATCGCAGCAAAGTTCCTACATACCCTCACCTATGGGGCAAGGATGTGACTACCTTGAATCAACAGCAATCCACTCAGTTTAAATGTATCTTCTGCATCCCGCGAATCATCTCTCTGGCGCGATTGGAATTTGACTTATTCCATCAATCCCCAGTTAGGATGGCCGCACTGACCAATCTGTGCTGGAGACTGAGAGCTGCACTGCCAGAATCGCTGGCCACCTCATGCTGGACAGAAATAAAGAGTCAGCCAAAATCCAAGAACTGGCCAACAGTGCTTCAACAGGCACTAATCTCCCTTACACTGAATGAAGTATGAGACCTTAACATGAGTTTTGCTGCCTTTAAAAAACTGCCAACAAAGCATCTAAAACACTAGCTTGGTCACTCAACAAAGCTCAGCTGGCAAGGAAAAATAACGGATGGATGGTACTGCAATCATACGAGAGCTGGGGCAATCAACCCTATCTCATAAGTCACATATTCCCATCAATACAGCATTCTCTTCTCCTTATTCGCCTGGGAGCATTTGCAACAAAAGATCAGGTCTCATCTTGGAAACAAACATGTCCGAACCCGCTTTGCAGGCTATGCGGCACTTCTAAAGATACTATATTACATCTGTTGTGCATCTGCCCCAAGGTTGGTCCGCTGAGATGGCAATTATTATTAACAGCACTCCGGTCTCTTCAGATAAGATCCTGCCGACCCGCCGTGATGACACTCTTGAACAGCCAGTTGCTGCAGCTTGCTTGTAGGGCAACAAAGTTAATCTAGCTAGGAAAGAAACAACTACAAACAAAGTGGGAGGTGAGTGAGAAGTCAGACGGTGCAAATGAGGCACTTGGAAAGGAATTCAATATTAAAACCATTCTCGTATAAGCTTCAACTGCACGTTAAACATCAACCATGAATTTGCATTTCTTTGAGTCGCTCAATAAACGCACAAGGTCAAACCTGACCAGGAGCCTACACTTGGAGTAGAGTTGACGGGGTGACCAAACCCAGCCACACGCATCCACACCGCTCACGAAAGGCCACAGATGAGTGCACTGTGGCAAATTGAACTTTGAGTGATTCCCCTGATGTCAGGCACCATTGGGACAGCTCTACCCTCATTGAACTAAAGCTCACGCCCATAAACCAAAGTGACATTCAATACGAATTGGCTCGGCCTAAGCATTTAGATGGCTTTAAGCGGGTTCACAGACCTTAGTTGACCAATTACACCAGTACGGCCATTTAAAAAAAAAAAAATACATTTAAAAAAAATGTTTATCCTTATTATTAGTGCACAGCTTTTTATCTTTCTATACAATTTTTTAACATTAGTTGCTATGCATATGATGTACGTCTTTGTACAGGTTATAATTAACCAAACAATAAAGATATCTCTCTCTCTATATATATTTTTTGGAAATACTTTATCTAAAATATTTTTGCTCATTTAGTTGCAGCCTACTCTGTGTAATGCGAGTTTAAGATAATGATTTACATATTCACATTGCTTTGTGTCACAGACTGTGACCTTGTAGCACTTAACATACACAAGTCACTATTTTTCACCACATCAACCTAGATTAAATTCTGTGGCTCTCTGGTTACAGACACAAACCCCTGCAGTGGTTTAACTAATAAAGGTTTCATAAAGTACAATTGTGCCTTTCCCACTGATTAACTTAACTTGAATTTATTTTTCGTTTAAAGTGTGCCTTATTTTATATGTAGTTACATGAAGGTGAAAGACCAAAAAAAGTTACAGCATATTTTGTTTTTTGTAGCCATGCCTTTGACCATGCCCCCACACTCACTCACCCCACCCTATTTGAGCACAGCATCTGAGTTCCCATACTTTTTTAACACACTTCGGCCACTGGATACACCTATAGAGGGTCCCAACAAAACGCTCCAATCGGGTGAAAGCATGAGAAAATAAACTAAGCTCGTTATTTTCTCAGGATTATTCACAAAGAGGCTTCCATAAACGTATTTCAAATTTACAGTTACCTGCAACATAACAAAATACATTGGACAGCCTGTATTCTCCAAGTGCACTTGGTAAAATTAATTTAAACTTTCTACAGTTATCACGTAAGGGAAACATTTCAAATGTGAACGAAAACAAGGACACCACTTTTCTTAATATGGATTCAGTTTCTGCTAGAAATAAAGACATATGATCTGAAACAACATGGCAACTATGCGTTAGCCATTTTCAAATGCAGACCTCCATTATCTATGGTCAAGCTCGTGCATAATACACAGTTAACAGATTTCTGTGCATGCGCATGTTAATGTCAATATGAATGCAACACTTTTAATATAAAAATAACTCTATCACACAAGTGAATAACAACTTTTGCTGCTCACACCTGCATTTGACTGGCCTACAGTGTTTCCAGCAGTATTCAAATACTACATGAAAAGATCTGTCTTCTCTGTTGTCTCCTGGGCTACAATCCTTTCCCTTCGGCTACTGTGCAAAGCTTCGGGCCCCAGGCACTCTCAAAAAGACGGCTGTCTGTGATATCAGGTTTGCTGGTTGAAGAGGAGGATTGTTTGTGAGTGTTGACAAACGAGCAGAAGCTCCTATTACAATTCCTCGAAGAGTACTCAGATGTGTGCATCCTTGGATGCAGTGTGTATTATCACAGCACATTTCAAAACGTCTCTAGAATGCCTCAAGACTATCATCTATAATATATCCTCATACACAGTCCCTCATTTAGAGTGGCCTGCCGAATTAGCAATAATTTCCACAAAGGTGATTAACTTGGCACAGCCAATATGTGTTATGATTTCATCATTCCATTTTGCATTTTACACACCTAAGTGCAGGGTCGGACTGGTATAAAAAATAGGCCTGAGCACCAAAATTAATTAAGCCCTTTTAATGAACCAAAGAGCTAAAAAAAAGTGCCCCACATTTGCAAATCAGATCAGTTTCGAACTTGTACTGACAAGCTATAAGACTATTTTGTAAGATTTGGGAGACTGCATGCATTTGTGTTTGCTCTAGGCAATATTTGTGGTACTACCAGGGAAATCAACAGTAACAACCGGCCCACCAGACCATAAAACGGGCCTACAAACGACTTACAAAACAACCATACACTGGTCTGTGTGGCCAGCCCCTGGGGCACTGTCTCAATGCCCTGTGGGCCAACCCAACCCTGCCTAAGCGGGATACCTAGGGGAAACATACTTTCTGCATTTTTATTGGGAAGACTGCTATTGGTTAACAGACAACTTACTAGCACATGCATCAACAAAGACTTTTGCGATTCCTAAATTGCGATTTTTAAGGAATCACAATTAAGGAATTGCAAAAGCCTATGCATGTAGGAATCGCTATAAAAATAGCGATTCCTACAAATTCCTTAATTGCGACTCGCAAATTGCGAGTCGCAATTAAGGAATGCCGTCCCATTCATTCCTATGGGCCTCCAGGCCCATAGGAATGAATTGGAGATTGCATGAGGAAATTGCGAGTACCAGTATGTACTCGCAAATTGCTCATGCAATTTCAAGGGTGTCAAAATGACACCCTATTGCACCCCTGAAATTGATCTGTGCACATATGTTGTACACACACACATGCTCTAAGGGCATGTGTGTGTGCAACATGAAACTTTGAAAAATGCACAAAAGTGCATTTTTCAAAGTTTTTGCAAATTACCATGAAGTTCAACTTCATGGTAATTTGCTCCCCCTATTAGCGAAATCGCTAATTTTTTAACTTTAATGCATTGCATTTAAGGAATCTCAATTTGGGATTCCTTAAATGCAATCGCAATTTAAGGAATCGCTATTTAGAGATTCCTTAAATTGCGATTTTTGCATTTGGGATGATGCATCCCAAATGCAAGATTCTGCTAATCTGCCCGTTTGCGACCAGTTTTCTCGTTGATGCATGTGGCCCTTAATGTTTTTCTTAAAATGACAATGAACTGCAGTTTTTCTGATCATCTGTACTCATGCATTCCACAGGTAGGATGCTGAAGCTGTTTGAGAGTCTGCATCCGCCTACGGCTCACGGCTCACCTTGCCCCCTGCGTGACCTGTGCAGTATTTTCTCTCCACGCCAGATATCCTGGCCGGCCCTTCTGCAGTCAGTCAGCCAGTCAGTCAACCCTCGGGCGAAACTAAACAACCTTAACTCTCCCTTAACCTTGCTTTAGTTGTGTACATGCCATCTAAAGCAGGCCGACTGATTTAATGCAGGTCCATTTTCAGCGTCCATCACATTCTGCCACTGCCTCTTTTAACTTCACGTTTGCATTTTAATTACATGTTCTTCTACACGGCCATCCATTCCGTTTTAAGGTTTATTCAGCCCCCCCCCACGCCTCCTTCAGTCATGTGTAGCTACTGTTGCCGTGCCTGCTGACTCACTTCACACCCAAGGTTTCTTGTTACCAACACTATGACCATGTTGCTTTTCCATTCAGTCTCTGCCTACTTTCTTCTTCTTGTTTTTTGTTCATTTCCGCTCCTTTTTTGTCTTTTTCTGGTTGGCCATTTCTGTGAGTGATGGTTGTCGTGTGATGACCCCGTTTTCAATGACCCGGAAGCGCTACGTGCTACATCAGAGCGTCGTGCTTGTTTACCACAGTGTCTCTTGCCACTAATACGCCTGTGTAGATGTATTTGTTTGACGTGGTCATTTTTCACTTCATGTCCATCTCCCCTCCTCAACGCCGGACATATCCAATTCTACACCGCTCAATAGGAGCGAGTGTCCGGGAGCAGATAGCGATCTCCGAGGCAGCTGCTGGTGGAGGCAGCTGGTGCTGAGAGCACAACAGTGACAGATAAAAGATCCGGCATTGTGCGCACAGATACTCGATACACCTGGCTTCCACTCCAGGCCATGGAATGCACCATTTGTACTGCAGTGCAGTCCAGGGACCGGGAATAGGAAGGAACAGGGAGCAGATGCAGACATTCACCCCGAAACACACCCACATGGACACACCGCATCACACACTTTCACAGATTTGCACAAACACATACGCACACGTTCAAACACACACATGCAGGCAACATGCAGACATAACACAAGGTGAGTGGATCATTTTCATTAGATTGATGGGTTCACAAGCACATTAACTTGACTCAAACCAGATACAATGTATACATTCTCTGTTTTCCATTCCTTTTCTCTCATTTTTGAAACGTAAGGTGACAAAATTGACCCTTGGTGCAAGTGCAACATATGTAAATTGTGAATTTGCAGCGATCAGGCCCGCCTTCTTGTTGATTTCCAGAAGGCGTTTGACACAGTCTCTTGGCCAACGGGCTGGCTTTGGATCCTCCTTCCGGAAAATGGCGGCCTCCTTTATAACGCCCCTACTGCCCAGGTTCCGGTTAACGAAATCCTGTCTCCGCCCTTTCCGATCCACAGTGGCACACTTTAAGGATGTCCTTTGTCCCCACTGCAGTTGACCTTTGCCACACAGCCTCTGGCACGTTTGATATGATGCAAAGCGCAGATCTGGGGCTGGCAGTGGGTGGGGCATGAAGACCACAATGCTCTTTATACAGATGATGTCCTTCTCTTCCTCAGTGATCCACAATCCTCAGGCCCCAGATGTCTTGAACTTCTCTGTCTCTATGAGATGGCTAATAGCTGCAAATTAGTAGGCAAATCCCTCTTAGTGGTGGTGGTTGGGGAGACCGCTGGACAACCATGGTGTCCTGACATACCAGCCAGACAAAACTCATATATGTATTTGGGGATTCACATCTCATGCCTTCCAGACCTGGCCTGGTCCATCAATATTCACCCCTTGCAGCGACCTTAGATAGGGACTTATGTAGATGGAACGGCTTCCTTTTCATCTGATGGGGTGCATTGCAGTGTTTAAAATGATGTGCCTCCTCCAGTATCTATATAGTCAAACACATTTTCCACTACCGATTCCTTAGGCGTGGTTTTGCTTTTTGACTATGAGACTGACATCCTTTATTTGGGTAGGTGGGCAGCACAAGGTGGCCTTCATCTATGCGTGGAAATCCTCATTCATTGGAGGCCTTGGCATGACAGATATTCATGGATATTATCTTGCTGTACATTTGGTTCCTATCAATGTATGGTTTACAGGGGGATGGGATGACCCTGCATACCGTATTGAACTACACCTTGTGGGGTTCAGAGTCTTTTCGTCTTGCTCTATGGAGATCCCATGCCCTAAATGGGGCCCTCGTGCACCCAGGTGACAGTGCTCGGGTAGATAGCAGCACTGCACTTTATCCAATGGCATGGACATGACTCCTCTGTGACAGGGCTCCTGGCTTAGACAGGTATTGGGTCTGGCGGGATTTGCCCCGTAGGACCGAATAGGGATCATATACTTAAGGGACATCCCCCGAGGGGAGACACTTATGTCCTTTCAAGAACTGCAAGACCAATATAACTTATCCCATTCACAATTCTTCTGATATTTCCAACTGAGCCATGCCCTGCGAGTTCATCTCCAAATAGATATCCAGGTCCCCGAATACAGTCTTCTTAAGGCGCAACTTCTGCTGGGGCGCTTTAGCAAGGGAACCACATCAGCAATTGACCGCTCACTGATAATTAACACGCCGGATAACTCTCTTCCTCTCTGGGGAAAATGGGAGGGTTCGGTGGGCGAGCTGGATGATGATGACTGAAGGGAGGCATGCTTGGCCCGAGAGAACTGATGATCTCTTCCCGACTGCAGATGAATCATATTAATTATCGTTATGCAATTGATCTGTCTCCACAAAGGCTACAGCAGATGGGTCTCGTGGCACAGGCCACGAGTGCACAAGTGCTCATTCACCAGCACCAATTTCTTTCATGTAGCTTGGCTTTGTCCAGCCCTGCGCTCCTTTTAGAGTGGAGTGAGCCATGAAGTTTCTGAGATGCTAGGCCACTCCATTGATTTGGGTACCCGGGTTGCACTACTGGGTCTTCTGGAGGAAGTTGGAGGGCCACGCTCCAAAAGGACCTTCATAGAAGTGGTATGCTCAGTGGCCAAAAGGGATATTGCCCGCCATTGGAAACAACCCGATCCCCCTTCACTGGTAGTTTGGAGGAGGGGAGTTGCCTGGTGCCAGCGTCAGGAAAAAACAATATACGAGGCAAGGGGGTGCCCCCAAAAGCATTATAAGATTTGGGGTGGGTGGTGGGCATACCATCGGTTACCGATGTAATAAAGATTGATGTTCAATGGGATTATACTGTTTCAACACTCTGTCCAGGAACTTACATATTAATAATGTATGTACTGCAGTGGATGATGCCTCATGTTAGGAAATTCAATAATATTTGGTTTTTAAAAAACATTGTGAATTTACTCATTTTTGTCTGTGCTACGCAAAAAGCTTGTATCAATGTCAAGCAAAGCTTAAAAATAAAGCAATACCACATTGTAGACAAAGAACAGAGCATTCAGAATGTGCATATTTTGTAACCCTCTTCTAAAAATATTTTTAAAAGTGCAAAATGATAATAGTGTCGTTGAAGTGAGAATGTATTATACAGTATTAAACATATGGCAGCATGATTGAATACTAAAGTACAACTATTGTGCGTAATCTGTAATTAAGACTTCTGCAACTGATTATATGTTTATTATAAAACCCAATAAAACATATCATAGTGACAGACCAGATGTTAATGAAACCAAGGATGCCTTTCTACCAAGAGGAAACTCAAGCTCCACATTGATCTGTGTGATCCACCAACCAAGTCCACTGAGATGCCACGTGATACTTTTGAAATGTGTAAACTTTTGAATACTTCGGGGCATATTTACAAAGGCTTTATCTCTGCTTTTTTGGCTTTTAAAGCTAAAAAAGCGGAGAAAAAACTATCGCCCTATTAACAAGAGGGTGCTAACATGCCTTAGTGCATGTTAGCACCCTTTTACCCAACGCTTCCCTTTGCATCTCGAATGAGATGCAAAGTGGGCGTCACTGGGCAGGACAACCTTGCAAATATCGCTGATGTTCACATCGCGATATTTATAAGGCTGCCCCAGCATTTTAGCACACGTTACTTTTTGGAGAAAACCGCTGTTTTCTCCAAAAACTGACATCTGCTAAAAAGCAGACTTACCTATCCCTAACATTGGGGTGGATTATGCTGATACGACCCTGTGGGTTCATCGGGTTGGCCAGTGTGAGCTGGTCTACTCTGGACTGGATCTGATTATCATTCACCTCCCCTTGGGCATCAGAGCGCTTGATGGGGAGCCAGATCAGACCGACATTACCCCTATCCTGACATGACAAGAGCATCAGCAGTTCGAGGAGAGGGACCTTCTAAATGTAACATCTTTCTAAAGTAGAGAGTCTCTGCTCCAGATGCTGGGAGCTGGGCAGGAAAATGCTTGTTGTTCTTTGAATGTAAATACTGAAATCCATCCTTCTTACGCTTTCACACCCAGTCTATTTTTAATTACCACCTGATGACAACTAAAAACTTTCAAACAGATCACATCAGGTCGGTAAAAAATGCCCTGCAAAACCTTGCTACTACCCAGATGTTAGCTGATGTTAGAAGGCAACCATTTACCACAAACTATGAAATCACACAAGAGTCCTATAAACACAAAACTAGACAACACAAAATATTTAACAACACTCAGAACTGGAAAGGGTTGTAAAGAGATTATGTGGTATTTCTTTGGTATAAAATAACTGAAAATTTGAGATGAGACCGAGTGCTAGACTTTGCTTAAAATTCTGAAATAGTTCTGAGATGGGGGGATTCTAGAAAAGGCTACGAAATGCATGCCCTATAAAATACAGCTACTCTTGGGGTTCCAAGGAATGACAATCTTGTAACAAGCATTGGCAAAGTCAACAAATTTACCTATACAATATCTATTGGCTTTGGCAATGTTTTTTATATGTTGTACAGCAGTTGAGCGGCTGTGCAACATGGCTTAAATTTAAATAAAAAACACTTCTATGACATGGTTTAGCTGGCCGCATCATAGCACTTTTTAGTTTTTACTTTAATCCATATTGCACAGCAGGTCAACTTCTGTGCAACATGTAAAAAAACATGACAAAGCCAATAGATTTCGCAAAAGTGAAACCTATTTGGCTTTGCCAGTGCTTGTTATCTTTTACACCATCGATTTTGATAAGGTGGACTAAAACACACAGAGATATGAGTGACACCAAAAGATCAAGAGGACTAGGGCTATGTCAGAACGATCGCTGGCATCTGACCTAAAGCGGCGAGCCGTTCCCTCAGCTGCATTCACTGTGGTATGTCCTGGAAAGGGACTTGGCACACCAGCAGGGTGCAGGGCCAGATGATTTCGCTTTGCATGTGTTTTGCATGATCAAATAAGGTGGAAGCTAGAATGTATCCTACCCACCTACTGGCATGCATTTACTTTGACCTAGATCGTGTTTAGGAGGGTAGCAAAAAACGGGCAAGCGGGGACTGGTTAACTAACAACAGGGGTAGGGGGCAGCAAGACAACAGAAGCGAGAAGGGGTGGGGCAAACAACCACGACGAGAGGGAAAAGCAACGGGAAGACGAGCCAAGCAAGAATGGGATGGGTGGGCAAGTTGGTATGGGGCAAGCAACAACAGGTGGTGAGTGAAGCAAAAAAATTGGCAAGCAAGGACGGGATAACAAACAACAGGGGAATGGGGCATAAAGACAGTGGAAGGCAACAAGGATCAGGGTAAACAATAAAAATGAGAGGAGAGACGGACTGCAAACCCATGCACTCATATGGAGAGCTTGGAATAAAGTTTAAAAAAAGTACCTCTACAAATGACCGGCCAGTGAAGACGTTGGGCACAGGAAGCATTACTTGTTCCAGGAACCACTCCGCAAAAAAGGAGGTGAGGAGGAGGCACTGACCAGCAAGGAAAAAAGAGTGATGTGGAAGCCAGCCAATTAAAGTATTGTTATCAATTGTGCATCGTTCAGAAAGCTCGAGATATGTTAGAACCAAATGTGTTTACTCTTGAATATGGCCCGCACATGGAGTGGTCACTGGTCAGGGTTCGAATGGCATCTTGTCAGTTGCTGTCAATCACCAGGTAAGGAGGTCACTCCGTCTAGTGGGTGGAAACCTTAAAATAAATACTGCGACTTCTGAAACCAGTATTCCTTCGCTTATTTCATCTGGCGATGAAAGGGAAAAGTATTCCACCCACTAATTCACCCACGCAGCACTAAGGTCTACCTGCCTGCTCTTTTGGGGAATACAGATCATGGGAGCTCAGCGTTCAAGCAGATGTTTCCACGCTGTGATTGGACACAAGGGGAGCTCTGCTGGATATCGTGCCCCTTGTCATCTTGGAGGTTGGTGGTTGTTGTTTTTGGAGAGGGCTGAGTGGTGCTCTGCTCGAGTCCGAGCACACCACGTCATCAGTCAGCTTCTCGTGCGTCTCAGCTTCAGCACTCGCCCAGGTTGCATCGAAGTCGCTAGGCGCGCTGATGTCACAACGCGATGTAGCGGAGATCTTGGATTGGGGTAGCTACAGTTATGTACGCTATTCAACATAACAACGAGAGAGTTCATAACAGCTGATGTGAGGGCCACATTCTGAATAAATTCTTCTCTTCTATTCCTGCTGCAGATACTGGTATGTTCTAAGTTGGGGGCACATAAGCATTTCTTCGATCATCAGGTTCCCTCGAAGAGTGACCTTTGGTGCTGAGGAGTGGTCTGGTGGGAAGAGGTTAGTTCTCATCTACAGTTAACCCCTCCCCAGGCATTATTAACTGTGAACTGTGGCCCGGCCTGGATTTTTGCTAAACTTACTATTTTTACATTCTTTGGGATTTGTTTCTTTAAAGTACATTTTCCTCTGTCATGGCTAATGCACACCAGATTACACAACCTCCTCTCTTCTTCAGCAATCCCGAGAGGCCAGCTATCATTTGGTCTGAATGGTATAAACTTTTTGAAAACCACCTGGTAGCCATCGATGCAGTGGATTACAGTCCCGCACAGAAATTGTGGAGTCTAGGTCAAGCAGTGCAAAGGATTTTTGATAGCATTGCACCCATTTCCCCTCCACAGTCTCGCTCTGGAGATTGCCAATGGAATGTGTATTTGGAGGCTATTGCGAGGCAAGAAACAGTTTTCTGATGAGCCTAATATCCTGGAACGACATAATTTTTATAAAAGGAAGCAAATGGAGGAAGAGAAGGTGGAAGAATATATTTCAGCTCTCAGGGTATTGGTAACCACATGTGGTTTTGGTCCTTTAGCAGACGATTATATTAGGGACCAGTTTGTGTTCAACTGTGCTTTCCTTAAAATCAAAGAACAGATTCTAGGTTGCGAGAATCCACCATTGACTGAAGTGATTGACTTAGCCTTGAGCTTCGAACGTTCTGCGATATCTAGCAAAGTCATGCATGGTGACTCCAACTCTGGGGTTAATGTAGTGTCTTCTTCTTATTTAGTACAAGAGAGCTATTTATGTACTGTTAATGTGAAAGGAAAACTCAAACATTTACTCAGAAGAGAGAGTCAATGTTTTGTCTCAGATGCGGTTCAAAGAACCATATTAGAACCATAGCGCCAAGATGCTCCTTGGAGTGGACGTAGTGCTTTATAAATAAAATCATTCATTCATTCATTAGTAATTTTGCAGGTTGTCCAGCTATTAACAAGCGTTGTATTCTATGTAAGAAAGTAGGCCATTTCCAAGGGGTGGGTAGAAGCAATAGAAAACATGTAAATGTTGGCAGTGTTGGAATAGAAGTGGATTCATGTACAAATTCACTTAGTAATATAATAGTAACACTGGATTGTGTGGGGGATTCTGGAACGATAAAGGGTCCTTTATGTTACGCCTCGATCGATGATATTCCTCTCCAAGTGATGGCTGACTCTGGTTCTCCAGTTACCATTTTAAGGGATACCACATTTTATGATCTTTGGGAAAAAAAGGTTTCGTTATTGCAATCTGATGTTAACCCTAAAGCCTTCGGAGAGAAAGATATCAACATGATTGGGTATTTCATAGGTGTTGTGCAATGCTTGGGAAGAGAAACTGAAACAAAGGTTTCTGTGGCAGAAAAAGGGAAAAACATTATCGGGTGGAGAGACTTGGCTTGTATTGGACTATACTTTGTCCCAGGGGACGAAAACCCGATCAAAGTGGGGGAGTTATCAGTGTGTCAAGTGGTGTGTGGAAGGATGTATTTTCTGAGTTTAAATCTGTGTTTAATGACCATGTTGGTCTAGTGAAAGGCATGGAACACCACATAAAGTTAATACCTAATGCCCAGCTCGTGGCTCATAAAGTGCGTTCCATTCCTATGAGTGTCAGGAAGGAACTTAAGAGGAGACTGCATAGCTTATGTTCACAGAGCATCATTCAAACCAGTTTGTGTCTCCCATTGTGGTAGCACGCAAGAAGTCAGGTGAGACCAGACTTTGTGCGGACTTGCGTGCCCTTAATAAAAACATTATCATGGATTGCAGAATGCAAGAGTTGTTGGCAAACCTTGGAGGAGCAAAGTGGTTTTCTTTGATTGATCTAAGGTCAGCTTACCACCAAGTGGCTTTGTCTGTCGAGTCTCAAGACTTGACCACATTTGACCCCTTTCGGTGCGTACACATTTTTACGACTACCTTTCGGTCTAGCATCGGCAGGTAGCGTGCTCCAGAAACTTATGGACACCTTATTCCATCATATCAAAGGGGTACAAGCGTACTTGGATGATATACTGATCTATGTCTACTTATGAACATTCCCAAATATAGTTCAGCTAAACCAGCATTGGCTGCCCTGCACTGGCTCCCTGTTCAGGCCAGGATAGGCTTTAAGGCCCTTTGCATTGCCCACAAGGCCATCGCCGGGAAGGGACCATCTATGATTCAGTCGCTGGTCCAACTCTATGTTCCCAATAGGATGTTGTGATCTAAGCATACACTTTTGCTCAGAGTACCTATGATCAAGTGAGCCCGCTCTGGAGGTCGTCTATTCTCATACAATGTTGCTAGGCTATGGAATCGCTTGCCTGACCATATTTGCTCGGACTCCAATCACCTTAGTTTTAGGAAACAGTTGAAGACCTTCCTTTTCTGATGAGTTGTGCCGGGTGAATGAGGTGCCATGAGTAAGCGCTGGGATGCCGTTTGGTAGCCATGCGCTACATAAATGTGTATTCATTCATTCATTCATGCAAAATCTTTGGAAGAACATAATGCCATTTAAAAAAGTGTACTATCTATCCTGAGGTCTAGAGAAATGACAGTGAGGGCGTACAAGAGTTAGAGTCCTTAGGCCACAAGGTGTCTTGTAACATAATTTGTTCCTCGGTCTGGCCGAATATTATGCCAGATTTGTACCTTGTTACGCACAAACTGCAGAACCGTTGCGGGTGTTGCTTAAAAAAGGCCAGAGTTTCAAGTGGACAGAGGAGTTGAATGTAGTGTTTGGAAAAGTGAAAAAGTTGATTGTAACAGCACAAGCATTGCATGCATTCAGGGATGATTGTGTTTCCCTTATGACTGTGGATGCCAGCATTTACGGGCTTGGTGCTGTGCTTAGTCAGAGAGTGGAAGGTTGTGAAAGGACTGTGGCTCTTGCGTCAAGGTCACTTAAAAAGCATGAACAACAATATAGCACAATAGAGCGTGAGGCTTTGGCGTGCGTGTGGGCTGTTAAAAAATGTAAGATGTATATTTGGGGACGCAATTTTAAATTGTTTACCGATCATAAACCTTTGGTTTATATTTTCAATAAGGTCAACAACAATAGCATGTCCACTAGGCTCATGAGACTGGTGTCCAAACCTCAAAAATATAGTTTTACTGTTAAACATATTCTAGGCGGGAGAACTTTCCATGCTGATTGTTTATCCAGAATGCTCATGGAAAAGGATGACAAGAAGGATTCATTGGTGGAGGATGTTGAATGGGTGGCCGTAGTGGATGCTGTGCATGAATATGATTCCTTGATATCTGAGGATGGCTGGAAGGTAGCCTGTTAGAGTGATCAGGTGTTGCACTACACTACTCACAGCTGGCCTGATCCAAGTTCTTTGGATGGTGATTTGAGGAGTTTCGTTCAGGTGTCTGATGAATTGACAGTGGAAAATGGTACAGTATGTCAGGGGGACAGATTTGTTCCACCCGCTGATTTACGCTGTACGATTATAAACAAAGGACACCTTGGGCATCTTGGATCTACTAAGACCGGAATGAAAATAAAGCAACATTATTGGTGGCCCTCTTTGGATATTCAGGTTAAACATGTGATTGACAATTGTCTTGAATGCCTTCTGTCTGACAAACATTGGCGGACATTGAAAACCCCTTTACATCCAACAGGTTCCCTAAGACGCCATGGCAAAAAGTAGGTCTAGATTTTTCTGGTCCGTATTCTGTACTCAATCATGATATGAAATATGTCATTTTAGTTGTTGATTATTTCTCTAAATGGATGTATTTCAGTTTTGTAGCTGCACCAGATACTGAGGCTACCATCACATTTTTAAATAAGATATTTTTGTTAGAGGTGGCACCCAAGGTTCTTGTGACAGACAACGGCATGCATTTTACATCAGAGAAAATGTGCAAGTTTATAAGCAAGAAAGATATAAAGCATCTAAAAGTTGCATTGTACTCTCCTACATCCAAATGGTCTGGTGGAAAGGGGTATTAAAGTTGTGAAAGAAGGGATCCAGACTGCATTAGTGTCTGGCTTAGATGTAGGTGAGTTTGTTGAAAAAAAATGTTTGGAATTACAATACTTCCCCACACTGCACTACTGGACTGTCTCCTTTTACCTTGTTGAGAGGCAGAGAGGCACATATTCCTCTGTTTCCAATGTGGTTGAGTGAGTTGTCTGGTGATAGCAAAATCAACTTGAAGGAAATGTCCGACAGGGTATCCGGGAAACAAACTCTTATGAAGGGAAATTTTGACAGGAAATGCCGCTTAAACAGTGAGAATGTTTTGGTCGGGGACTGGGTTTTAATAAAATAAACCAATCAAAGTAAGGAAAGGAGAGTCAACATTTTTGATGCCTGAGCAGGCGACCAAGGTCAGCAAGGGATCTGCTTTTGTAGGAAGTAAAGGACGGTGGAACAAGAGACAACTGGTGAAAGTGTCCCCTGAGCAAGCTGGTTTCATGCAGCATAGAAGAAGTGTGTTGATGACGATCTGGAGTTGGGGTATTGGTTACAGATGGAGGGAACATCAGTGTCTGCTCCGACCCAAGAGGGCGCCATCATGTGCCCAAGTAGTTCAACCAGGGGCCGTGTCATTAGGACACCAAAAAAGGTTTGAGGACTTTGTTGGATATTAGGATTATATTTACACAGTTGTTTCTATTAGTTGTTTGAGTCAGCTCCTATTGTTTAGTTTTAGATAATGTGTAACCATTTTGGTATGAGGTTTTCTTTTTCATTTTTTTAAGGGGGAAGGTGTTGTAGTATTGTTATCAATAGTGCATCGAGCGGCAAGCACGAGATACGCTAGAACCGAATGTGTGGATACTCTTGAATATGGCCCGCGCATCGAGTGGTCAGTGGTCAGGGTTCGAATGGCATCTTGTCAGTTGCCGTTTGATCACTGAGCCAGGAGGTCGCTCCGTGTAGTGGGTGGAAACCTTGAAATAAATACTACGACTTCTGAAACCAGTATTCCTTCGCTTAGTTCACCAATGGTAACTATAGTCACGTGGGTGCCAGCCAATGGCAAGTAAAGTGATGTGGGAGCCAGCCAATGGTAAATAAAGGTAAGTAATGGGTGGGTTCTAAGACCCTTTTTTAAAGATTTTTTTTTTAATACAAGATATTCCGCAAGAAAGTGCGGTGCAGGCGAAACCAAAAACAGTAACAGCAGAGTTCAGACCTGAAAAGACTGGACTAAAATGTTCCTAATACAAACAGTCGAGAATGTGGGAATTAATACACTGGACACACATACATACACATAGTCATGCTGTCTTAATGTCCTATTACTTACCGGTAATCTTCATTACTCCTGGTCCCGTGGCCCTTGTCCCATTCCTAACAAAGTGGAGATTACTATCTCCGCGACAGAAAAAAAGAACAGGAGGATGCTGGGATACCTAACCCACTCCCTCCCGCTGGGAGTACATAAGCGGTACCAGCCCAGCATGCAGCCTGAAAATACCAAGCCAACAACCGGAAGGCCGGCCGCCAGGGAGGGAAGTAAGGAATGGCACGAGGACCATGGGACCAGGAGTAATGAAGATTACCGGTAAGTAATAGAACATTACCCCCAGGTCCCTCCGGTCCTCGTCCCATTCCTAACAAAGTGGAGAATACCAAAGCAGAGAACCCGGCCTTCCGGAACCCCACCAAAGCCAGGGGCACCAGACCGAGAAAAAAACGGCACCCAACCGAAGCAGAAGGGAGCCCACAAGAAAACGCAGGCAGGAGCACACAACCAGCCACGCCCCCAACCAAGCCGACAGAGCCGAGACCCCAAAACAAGCAGGGGACAAACAAGAAAGGACCGCAAACGAGCACAAGACCCCCCAGGCAAGAACCCCCAGAGGGGCAGAAAGAAAAACAACCCCCCCCCCCAAACCACCAGGGAAAGGGAGCCCCAGAGAAGCCGAAGCGCCCCAACGGAGCAACCCAGCCAGGAAGGGCAAACAACCAGGGAGAAAAACTACCAAGGGAGAAGCCCACAGCCCCAGGCACCACCAAGCAGCCGCCCCAACAGGGACAAAACAGGACATCCCGGCCCAACGCTAAAGAGCGCACGAGAGCAGGCTGCACAGGGAAACAGGCCAAAGGCCCAGGAAGGAACACAGCAGGGCAAGACAGAGAGTAAACCCCCAGAGCAGGGAAGAAGGCGACCCACAGCCGGACCAACCCACAAAAGACCACACCAAGAGGCGAGGGGTAGGAAGAGGAGAATGAAGAGGCACACCAAACCCAGAGAAACAACTAACGCGACCAACCACAGGACCAACCCCAACACACCAGGGGAAGCCACCAGCAGAGCCGCAAAGTCCGAAGAGGGAGGAACCAGACAAGAAAACAGGCACCGACCCAGAGCAACAACCAGGAAGAAAGGGGTCAAGGAACCCAGACAAGGCCCCCTCCCCCCCCCCCACGACCAACAGCCGACAACCGCGGCCAAAAGGAACCGGAGGCACAGAAAACCCACAGAAGGCCCAGGCCAAAAGGCAGGAAAGACAAGCCGCCAACCCCAGCAGAGACACCGGACGGCCGCAGCCAAGGCCGCCACACCGGGAGAAGAATATCCCGGGCACAGGAACCAGCCAGAGTCCAGGACCGAGGCAACCAAAAGCAGGAGACACAGGGACACGAACCCAGGAACCCACCCAAGCAAGGCCAGGGAGAGCAACAAGCTAAACCCAAAGCCGACTCCACACACGGCCAGTGCACAGCCAAGAGAGGACAACCAAGGGCCGAACACAGAACCGGGGAAACAAACCCCAGAACCGGGAAGGAGGAACCCCCACCAACCAAGAGCCGACCCACAGGACAGGAGGACACCAAGGAACCACCCAAGGCGAACCCCAAGAAGCACAAAACAGGAAGGACTAACAAGGAGGCCAACAGCCCAACAACGCAAGCAGCCCAGAAAGACCCAAGAAGCCAACCGGACAACCTACAAGCCAGCCAGCCCGGAGGACCCCTATACGGAGCCTCAGAACCCGACAGGAGAGGCAAAGGGTCAACCGACCCAACCCCAAAAACCCCAACCCAGAAGTGGCCCAGGGAACGGCACCAAAGCAAGCCAAGCCACCAAGAGAAGAGAAGCAGCAGGTGAACAGAGAGGGAGACCGGCAAGCCACAACCGTCAACCAACACAAAGGCCACAGTGCACCAGCCAGGCGCAAAGGAGCAGCACAGGAAAGGACACAGGACCAACCCGGTACCCAAACCAACAGGGCCAGAACCACCGGCCATCAAGAGGCCAAAAAAGAGGCCCAAAAGCACCAGAGAACGAGCGGCCAGGGAAGAACCCAGGCAGGAACCCAGGCAGGGACCCCGCAAAGGGAGGCCAAAAACAAGGACTGCAAGGGAGCAAACGCCACAGAGGCAGAGCCGAGGCCCCAGCAGCACCCCGGAACACCCCAGGCACCCCAAAACCAAAGGAGAGGAGCCCGGAGAAACCAAAGGCGCACAACCCCCGGGGGGAGCGGGAACAGACCCAAAAAGGGAAGAACAAACCACGCAGAGCCAGCAAGAGCAACGGCCAGAGACACCACAGGCCGAAGCAGGCCGCACGGGAGCAGGAAACGCACAAGCCCAAGGACAGGCCCACAAGGGGAAAACCACAGCCCCAGGGCCCAGGCAAAGCCAACCACCAGCACAAGGCCGAAAAAGGGGAGCGGGGACGCAGCAACGCGGCCCACACAACAGGGGAGGCTGACACCAGACCACAACCGGCAGCCCCACCAACAAATCCACCGGCCAAGCCCAAGAGAAGGCACAGCGAGGAGGACACCGGGAACGGCACCCACAAGCAGGAAAGAAGGGCACAGGGCAGCCCGAACCCACAGACAGGGAGGGGCACAGAAGCAGCGCACCCAAGAAACCAAGGAGCCACCCAGGCAGAAGCCAAGTAAGACCCACAACACCCAGCCACCACAGGAGGCAAAAGGAGCGGCAGCGAGAGGCACAGGACCCCAAGCCACAAATAAGAGACACAAGAGGGGAAAAGGAAACCACAACAGGAAACCAAACCCCACCAGCCAACCCAGCACAACACAACACAGCACCAGGCAAGAGGCAAGAGGCAAGCAGCAACACCAGCCAGAAAGCCCACCAGGGGCCCCACCAGGACAGCCCCGGAGCCAACAGCCAACCAAGGCCAAGGCCTACCAGGACAGAGGGAGGGCACAACAGCCCCCTGGGAACCCAAGAAACAGGGAGTCCGGAAGCACCAAGGACCCCGACGCAGGACGCAAGAAGCAACCCAGCCAAACCCAAGCAGGGGCCAAGAACAAAAACAGAGGAGCCGCAGACGGGGGAATATCGGGGGGCCGCAGGCCCACCTCCCCGACCCACAACCAGCACGAACCTCACCCACAGGGAACCCGCCGGGGAAGGAGCCCACCAGCCCGGGCAGGAGGGCACTTCGGAGGGTAGGAGAGGAGCGAACGCAAGGGCACCGGCGCGCCCAGCCGCAACACCCATACATGACCAGGCGCCAGCAGGAAGGAAAGGCCACAGGCCAGGAAACCCCACACAGCGAAGCCTAGAGCACCCGCCAGGCACAGGGGGGCAGAAAGAAACAAGGCACCCCGAGCACGGGCCACACCAACACCCCCGGAAGGACGCAAGAAGTGCCCAGCACTAGGAGCCGCAGGCAGGCACCCAGACAGGCACGCACCAGGCCCGAATCCACAAGAACAGGCAGGAGCCAACAGGACGGACAGGCAGTAGGCGGAAGAAGCCGGGCAACAGGCAAACAAGGCGGACAACCAACCAGGCACCAACCAGGGGGAACAGAAGCACGCAGGGCAGGAAGGCTGGAAGCCCACAGGCCAGAGGAACGAACCAGGCCGAACCCCACCTAAAAAACAAAAAAGCCCATGAGAGCAGACGCGTGCACAGGGGAACGGGCGGACGGCCACAGCACCCGCCAGCCCCGGCACACCCCCAGCAGCGGAAAACAGAGAGCCAAGGCCGCAGGCCAGCACAGCAGAAGAGCACAGCACAGGGAAGAAAGAAACCCGCTACGCAGCACCCATCAGGGAGACAGGCCAACACCACCAAACAGAGACCGTCCCCCAACCCCCCGCCCAGACGCCATCCAGCAACAAGCGCCGAGCAAGCGGAAAACAAGGAGGCCAGGGAACCCACAACCTAAGGAGGAAGCCCCCCCGCCCCCCGCAGTACCGGGAAGCAAGCCAGAGACACAGCGCAGAAAGCCACGCAACGCCCCAACCCAACAAGCAGGAACAGGGAGCGCCACAAGCCAGCACGGACAGTCCCCAACAGGAATCAACCAGCAGACGGAGAGACCAGAGGAAGCCGGGTCTCAGAGCACCAGAAAGCGCCAGCAGCAATCAAGGCGAGAATACCACCCAAGCAGCCGAGCAGATCCCCCAGCCAAGACCGCCGAAGCAGCCCACCGCGCACAGCCAGACCCAGCCAGGCAAAGCACAGACCACATAGCCAGAGGAACATGTAAGCGCGAGGCAAACGTGAAGAAAAGTGGAACCACTATGCGGTACTCACCACAGGGGCAGGAAGAGCACACCAAAAGCGTCCTGCCCCCAAGATCCAGCACAGGCGCCTTCCAAGACACCAGCGCCGGGCGAGGAAGAGGGTTGCAGCAACCAGCCAGACACTGACCCCCATCAAGGTCCGCCCCTGCACCAACATCAAGAACAGCAGGGGCAACAGGGAGGAAAGAAGGCGAGCAGCACACCAACAAGCCAGGCAGGGAGACAGGAGCACCGCCCAGCGCAGCCCCTGGACCCCCATAACAGCCACATCAGCACGTCCTCCAGCCTGGCCAAGCCATAGGAAGACGCTCGCTGTAACCCGGAAGAAATCCGGAGATCCGGTGCCCCAGCCGCAAAGGGCCGGGCGCCAGTCAACGCGACTCCCAGCAAGCCCGGCAGGCCAGGAGACGCGGAACAGGACGTCGAGGACAGCCCAGCAGCCCGACGAGTCATCCATGGAAGAAACACACAGGTAAGGAAGCAACACGTCCCATTCTGTCGGAAGACAGAAAAAAAGAACAGGCTGCATGCTGGGCTGGTACCGCTTATGTACTCCCAGCGGGGGGAAGGGTTAGGTATCCCAGCATGCTCCTGTTCTTTTTTTCTGTCGCGGAGATAGTAATCTCCACTTTGTTAGGAATGGGACGAGGACCGGAGGGACCTGGGGGTAATGATCTGCTATGGTTGTACAAAGAGTTTAAATCGAAGCTTTAGAATTACTCATACCAGTAGCCCTAGAACTAGGCGAAAGCAACCAACTACACATAAACCATCAGTTTTTATGACAACGTAACAAGAGGAGTGTGAACTCTTATGTGGCTTCAACATAATATAAGTATTAATGAGAAAAAAGTTGTTAACCGTCCCTAGCACAGTGGTGACTCACACTCCGTGGAGCTGGTGTCAAATCATCGAGTACAGAGGAGGATGCTGGATGTCAGAGAGGGGTGTATTCGTGGAAAAGGGATACACTATTTTGCCTTGGGATGGAAGTTTTACAAATATCTGGTAGGATGGTTTCTATTCGTCGAGAGGTTATACCAGCCCCCTCAAAAAACATGTAAAAATACGATAAAAATATTTGCGAAAAAGTGACGGAACAAACTTTTCGGGATGTGGCAGACTGAGGCCAAGCATAGTCACAGTACTCAGAAACAGAGAAGGAAAATTCAAATACCGGCGTGACAGGATCTTAGGAATCACTCTATTAGAAAACATGGAATGGGTTTCATAAAAAATGATGACTTAAGTGTTGCTGGTTATTTATACTTAGCGTTAGCTAAACTGGAATATATATTTCCACAAATTTGATAGAGCCGTTTGTATTACATCTATGGTGATTATCTACGGTTTCAAGTAGTACATGTCACCATGGCTAGGGTACAAAACCTGATTTACGCTGTCTGAATGACAGCCGACCTTTCGGCTTAAAGCCTGTCAGTCAGCAGAAGCCCTCTCTTGTTCATGTGCTGTGTGGACGTTTGCCAGGCTTACAATGCAGCACTAATGCCAGCGCGGATCTCTTCCTGAGGGGTTTGTGTGACATTTGTGGAAAAACTAAGGTTAAATGGAGAAGTGAAGAGAGAGACGGAGATCGTGTTTAAGGGGAAGGGTAAAGGGGAGATGAGATGGGGCAGGGAGGTAGAAAGAGGGAAGGTGGAGGTTGCTAGATTTGTGAATGATATGCAGGGCAGACATTCCGTTCACATTTGCAGTATCATAGGTCGGAAGGCAGTGGGTTTAGTAAAAAGTAATGTAGCTAAACACTGAGTAATAAAGATGACTATTTGGGTTCAGGTGCCAGAGGCAAAGCCTTTCTCAATTGTATGTGAGATGCTCAACTGCAAGGCGTGAGACTGGAGCGTGGCAAATTGTCAGCAAAAATAAAAAAACACAGGCAAAGCCAATAGGTCTTGCTTGTGCAAAAGGTATTGGCTTTTCCAATGTCTTTTAGACATGTTGTCCAGCAGCGAGGATGTACAGCATGGCTAAAAGTCAAGTTATTAAAAAAGAGCTATGATGCAGCCAGCACTTTCCACTACAAAGTGCTTTTTAGGTCTCGGCTAGCGAAGGCTGCGCTTGCGCAGTCTCGCTCGCGAGATTTAATGACTTTGAGTGACTTTTAGAAGAGGGGCTTGCTCCCGCCCCTCTTCTCTCCTGTTCTCCATTGGCTGGCCTAGTAAATGCTGGCCAGCCATTGGAGAAGAGGTCCCGTCACTCCGATCCTGCCCCGTCCTTTTCGGATCGGGGGGCGTGTTTTTTGCGAGAAGTCTCAGGGAGGAGACAACAGCAAAACACGCCCCCCAATCCGAAAACGAGGCTGCGTTTCTCCGAGGCATATCTTCTCTGCCTCGGAGAAAGGCGGTGGTGTCCCGGCGTTGCTCCCTCACCTGATCGCCTTGTGTAGGACTTGTTACTGGAGCTGTGAACAGAAGATTAATTATGTTGACTAAACAAAACAATGTATGCATTTAATGCAGTTTGATATAGCGCAGACTTTACCCAAAGGTGTCAGAGCGCTTTACACTAGAACCATATAGTACGTTACATAAGGAGATTTAAACAATGGTTCAAAAACAATGGTATTTGTAGTCGGAGTGTCAATAGACCCTGGGGGTCAATGAGCTGAATGTCCCCAGCCTCACGGGGAGAAAATAAGGTTTAGTAATCAGTGCAAACAGCCGCTCCACGTGCATTTCGAAGCGTTTCAAAACACGCAGCCATGCTTTCCAAGACAAGCATTTTTGTTCCTGATTCCCTGTTTTAGCAGACCGCACGTAATCGTCCGTTTACACCTGGTGTCCTGTTTGGAGAAAAACACACAAGGGGGCGACTTCGCAGGTCTCCTGCCTACAGCAGGCACTTCAGCTGAGCTCCCGTTTCCCCTCCCCCCAAATTGAGCGCAGTCTGCGCAGAGCGCCCCTCCCCTGCCTGCTGCCGTTGTAAGAGGCGGAGTGCGGGGCCAGTGAGTCTGGGCCGCCTGGGAAAGCGCACGCATAGCTCGTTCCGGCCGCCATTCCTCTGTCCCCGGCGACACCTGTTACTGCAGCACCGGAGCGGACGGAAGGTAAGAGTCCGGAGCCCGCGCGCCCGCTGCACCGAAGAGCACTGCGGAAAGGGAAAGTGCTGGGAGCCGAGGCATGCGGGAGACCCATGTCCGTTTAAAGGTACAGGCAAGCGGCTGAGCTCGCCCTCCCCCGCGCTGAAATGTGAAACTGGGCTGACCCGGTGGAAAGGGGACTTGTGTAGATTCGTGGTGCTGCACACTTCCCTGTTCCCGTTAAGTGTCCGAGTAGAGTCCAGTGCAGGTTGCTCCGCGGTGATGCCGTTCGTGTCTTCTGCCTTGGTAGCTGGTTGTTGTCCCTGCTTTGCGCTTTTGAAATCCTCCCGCGTGCAGTTTTGCTTTTGCTTCCGCGGCTGGGATGCCTCCGTGCATTCCTGCCTGCTTGGGAAGCCTCTGTGTTGTGGTCTGTGATATCCATGGTTGCTGCTTGTTTACCGCCGGAGTCTGATCCCTACATGTGATTCTTGTGTGCTCTCCCCGCAGGGTGTGTGCACTAATGCCCATGGCTCTGTGCTACGTTCTAAGGGCTGTCTGTACACCGTTGCTCCTGCTTTTGATGTCAGTGTATGGGGGCAGCCTCTTTGATGCTTCTTTTGCAACTGCCTGAAATATCTTGAATGTTTTGTTTCAGTACTAGTGATGGTTGTGTGTTCGTGCCTTTGGTGCTTGTGTCACACTGCCTTTTCACTGCAATTCCTGAATTTGGATGCCCCTGTCTGTATGCAGCTCCTGCACGTATCTACGGCATTTTTCATGACGGAGGTCCATATCTAGGCAACCAATTGCCCTGTACTGACGAGAGAAACACACGGTGTGCACAGGGCGCAGGTTCTACTTTTTGCCTCACCTGCCATGGACCCAGCCCCACACACCCTTTACTGTCCCTCCGTTTTTGTGCGCCTCCTACTGTCAGACTATGCTTCTTTGCACAGTGGTATATCCATTCCCAGCAGCAGGCGTCCAAATGAATCTGGTGGGTCAGTTAAGCGCTGCTCTCGAATTTAATTGTGGCTTTGTAAATGGAAACCCAAACATTCCACAGTTTTGTTTGTGCTGTGCTTTTTTTCATGCTTAACAATCCTTATCACTGGTGTTCTACCATACATCTAGAACAAGTCTGCTCGACAAGCCGTGTAAACCTGACAATTTACACCCGCGTGGTGTCACTAAGAGGACGTTGTTTTGCTACTTGTTGATTCAAAAATCACAATTTGATACAGTTATGTTAATCAGTAATTTTTGTCAAATTCGCTCACTTTTTTAAACGACTTTGCAACACTGGAGCTGTTAAACAAATCGAGTGATGGCAAGAATTACAGATTACAAATCTGCCCACTACTGCTGTTCACCTAGGCCTAATTTTAGGGAAGAAACGCCATCTTTGGTGTGGGGAATGTAAGGTGAAAGTCTTGTCTAGTCATTACAAGCCCCTTTCCGACTCTCAGGCGCCTCTTGAACAAATGGGTTATTACCCGTGGTTATGTTACACTTATCTACCATAGTGTAGGCTTTACTTTAATCTGTTTATTAATTATTCCGTGCGTTATCGTGTTAGTGATGCACTATTTTACGAAGGGATGAAAGTTCATGTGGGAATACGAACCTTAAACCTGCTGGCTGCTCTTAGATTTCTTAAGCAAGCTCGCAGCCCAATGGCCAGCCTTGGCTCCTGTAAGAAGGGTGGTGTTGGTGACAGTGCTATTTTTAGGTCTCGGCTAGCGATGGCTGCGCTTGCGCAGTCTCGCTCGCGAGACATAATGACTTGTGGTGTCATGCGTTGTAATGGTATGCGTTGTAATGGTATGCGTTGTAGTGCCATGCGTTGTAAAGGATGTTCCGTTGTAATGCCTGCTTTGTAAGTGTAGTGCGATGTAATAGTTGCGTTGTAAAGGTTGTTTCCCGTCTGGGAGGAGCGTCACCGCAACCTGTGCTGCTTTTGCCTTTAGTCTTTCACGTCTTTAGTCCATGATTTCCTCAATAGCCACTCTAAGATCTGTGTGTGTGTGTGTGCTAGGCTGTGTGTGTGTGTGTGTGGTAGGCTGTGTGTGTGTGTGTGTGTGTGTGTGTGCGCCTCTGTGTGGTTGGCTTTTTTGGTAGGTGGCTCTATGCGTGGGTGGCTCTGTCTGTGGGTGGGTAACTCTGTGTGTGTGTGTAGGTGGCTCTGTGTGGGTGGCTGTGTGTGTGGGTGGCTTTGTGTGTGTGGCTCTGTGTGTGGGTGCAAATGCAATAGGTCTCGCATTTGAGAGCGATTAAGCTATTGACATTGAAAATAACAATGCCGTTTCTTTAAATGTTTTAAAAACAAAAACATAAACAAAAATAATGTCATGAGCAGTGCCAATAGCTCTAACTTTAACAATGCCGAGACCATTGCATTGTAAATGCTTGTTCTTTCTTATGACGGGTGGGGGCCAAGAGGTAGGAGGGAGGAAACCACATGGACAACGGAAAGGTGGGGGGGTGAGAAATGGGAAGAATAAATGAAACAGTACAAGACGCACAGAGACCAGTGGATGGACAGCGGAAGGGCACTAATAAAAGCAAATCAATCAGTACTTGGTTGCTGCTCAAAACTGTTGAACATGAAGTGAAATCGGTAAGTACTGGCCAATTAGGGGCAGTGAAGGCAACGAATGGTAAACAATGGGTGGGCTCCAAGCCCCTTACAGTCAAAAAATCGACTTACAGCAACGGTGCATGTGCTGTCGGCAGGTGAGACCTAAAAACAAGACAGGCAGGAAGAAGATTCTGCCTCAATAGTGTATAATAGCACGCACAGAGAGTGGCATGGCAAGGAGAAGTGGGGAGAAGGAAGAACAAGCATTGGCATAGCCAATAGGTCTTGCCTTTGGGACCTTTATAAGTGTTTAGTCATGCAAAAGTTGATGTTGTTGCACCAAGGATATTGTGCTGCATAACTAAATACTTATAAGGTCCCAAAAGCAAGACCTATTGGCTATGCCAATGCTTGTTTACTATGGCGTTACCAGTGATGTCATTAATGTTGTCACTTGAAATGTCACCAGTGAGTTCATCAGTTTTGCCATTTAACATGTCATGAGTGATGTATTATGAGGTCATAAACGGTGCATGGCAGGGGAGTAAGTTATAGTTCACTCAGCAAACTATATAACTGATGAGTTTCAGTGTTTTAAAAAAAAAACATGTTATGTCATTTCAACATCTAACTATATTTTCCCCTATATAAATTCAGTAACATCAGAAACCCTCTCTTACATAACACCTAAAGAGCGCGTGCCCTTCATTCTCCTCAGAGCAGGTAGGTGGGAAGCACTGCTCGCGGTCGCTGGGAGGCTCGTGGACTGCTAGTTGCTGCTGTAACAGAAGAGGGGCTGCGCGTCTCAGTGTGGACTGCGCACTGTGAATGAACAAAGTCCTCTGTGTCAGGGAGTAAGAAGCCTGAGAAATAAGAAAATGTTTGCTTTTCCACCATGTCAATCACCCCTGCTCACCAGTGCAGAGCACAGCAGCCGCCCTGCCGGTTACTCTCAGCGCGGGCGCCGCAGGTACGGCTTCTGCCGGTGGGAGGCACAGCAAAGCGCAAAACATGCTTTTACCAGCCTAGGCTGCAGTGATACCTGTGCAGTGACGTAAATATTTTCTGCAAAATGGGCAGTCTTTTGTAACCTGCGGGTCTTTCACCTGCAGTTAGGAACTTACGGACTTCTCATGCCTCCTATCCGGAGGGGTAGACGGCAAAACGATAGGTCGCGAACGGCCAAATTTGGTTAGTAACAATAACTATAGCCCCCTCCGCAGCAGCTGGACAACCGACGAGCTACTTTTAAGAAGGCGAAAACTGACAAGGTCTTTCGCCTCCACACTTCTCTACCGCAATTTTAAATCATGACCTAAAATAAGATTTAAATCAAGATGACGTATCTTGGTATAATATGTGGTTGTTTTGTGACTGTTGGATTATTATTTTTCCAGTATCTCGGATTCTAACATAACCTATGCTTTAAAACTTAAAGTACTTTTTAAAAACAAGGGGGACCCAAATAAAGTCTGCCTGGGACCTTGGGAATCAGTTATTCTAAGCAACAATGGTCCCTAGGAAAGGGTTCCCATGACCACCTGACAGCATTCAGTCCTTCTTCTATTCTCACTTTTCCTCATGACCACCTGACAACATCCTCCAATCCTGGCACGTCTCTCTGTATATGAGACCTTGACATAGACTTCTCACTTCCCCCGCATCTACGGACATTGATCCCCTGAGACATCCCGCCGTAACCTACGGCTAAAGGTAAGCGCATCGCGACACCTCATGCACGCAGCAACTCACCCCCATCCTCGATCCTTTCTGAATGCTCTTATTTCTTTCACAGGCCATCGCGCCCACAGAGCACACTCCCGTGGCTCTTTTTCTGATTCAACATTTGATGGTGAGTCTCCGCATCCTGCTACGCGCTTTTAGTCATGCGGGTCCCTTCACTTACTCAATTTAATTATTTCCCTTCCTTCCTGCCTCAGCATTACGCTAAATTCCTAACTTTACATCGTGACCTCTACCTCCGCCACTCCCATTGAGGACATTCCCGCTAACCTTACTCATCGACGTATAAATCCACAGTAAGCTCCCGCACATTCACGTTGCATGCACGCATGCAGCTACAGGTTTCTTAACGCATTACCTATCACCTGACTTCGGCATGATTCATCGCTACTGCCGTATCTCTCTTGACCGTGTCCCCTCCGTTCTCATGCGTAACTCATGCGACAACGGACTTTGTTTTCCATTCCTGCTATTAAGTCACTCTTTCTCTCTCTTAAATCTCTAAATTTAGGGCTAGTAATTAGAAAAAAGCTACCGAGGTCTCATAATAGTGTTGAACCAATATTGTTTTCACTAAGTCACTGCGCCGTTTTTTGTAAATATGCACGTTGTCACAATACCTACTTGTTGACGCAGCACTTGTTGAAAAGTCTTTTTTGCCACTTTCTTGCGCCATCTTTCAATGCTGAACTCCGTGTTATTTGGTCTAATCTTACAGGTTGTTCCAATTGAATGCTATTTTTCCAGAATGACAAGCAAACTAAACTAGTTACGTTGTCAAGATATATCCTCCTAATTCCAATCTTCTTGTTTTTCTCCCCATAATCCCTTCTTTCTCCCAAACTGTTTGTTCATGTAGTAATTTAAGGCACCTATAATTCAGGAGGCATGCTTATTTAATGTCCTGAAGATGATCTACACATTTGTCTCCTGGATCGAAACGCCGTTGACACCCTAAAACACCTCATACATACACTATGATGTTACTATTTGTCATGTAGAGGTGTTCCTTGCAATTTGTTTACCTATAACTGTGAATTTTTCTCCTGAGAACAAACCGTGAGCGTTGCCTGAGCCTTGCTTAAATGTTTCCCAGACTATATGTTTTGTATGTTTCTACGTTTCTGTAGTGGAATGCAGGCTTGTGTCCCACTCTCAGTATATTGTCTTGTACATATCTCCAAGAATTGCTGAAAAATTAAACATTGAACCTCTGTCCAGCTGGACACGTTTAACTAATACAGCACTGACTGGGTCTGTATTTGTCAGTTTTGTTCACCCTTTCCTAGGGAGCATTGTTAAAACTTAAAGTAAGCAGATACCTTTCGGTTTGCCAGTCCAGTTTTTGATTTTTGAGCGCGATGCCCATCGCTTCACAGCACTGGGACGGTGCTCGGAACCCAGCAAGCCCCCTCCTTGAATCCCGCTTCTGCCCTCCCTTGATATCGGTAAGGAAGGGGCACTCCTCTCCACCTTGGCTTGAGTGGGGTAGTTCCCTCTGTGGGCTCAGTGTGCGCCTAGATTACGTGCATGGCGTGCGCTGCATTACTGGTGTAAATAAATTAAAGCAGCGTGAAACGGAGCGGGGGCCGCACGACCAGGTACTGGCTCTGGTTTTCCTCAGAGCTGGAGCGGTCTGTGCGGGGTCTCTTGTGGTGGCATCCAGACGTCAGACATCTGAAGCAGTCAGGTGTGGGCTGGCGGCAGACCAGAGCACCTGGGCCTGTCTCACTTCTACCTGGGTTCAGCAGCCTCAGCCATTTATTCATCACATGCCACAGGGGCATTCCCAGGCATGTCCCGAGCTTGGCATACAGGGCGATCGCCAAGCACCTCACGTGTATTCTGAGTTTGGCACAGAGGAGCATCGCAGGGAGTATCTTGACTTTGCCGCAACCATTTACTGTTTCCCCCGAGCTTTCTACCCCAGTGACATTTCTATGTGTACTTTAAGTTTGTAACGGAGCACACACTTCCAGGTGTGCCTCCGTTAGTCACAGAAGGGTATTTTCAGATGTACTCGGAGTTTGGCACGTTTGAGCTTTGAAGTATGGGAAAACTTTCGGCTCAGGCAGAGCCTGGCAGTGCTTCCTCGCAGCCTGCTCGTCCCACGTTTCTACTCAAAGCTCTGCCCGTTCCTCCGAGCCGTGCAGCAAGGCCAACTCAGACTTTATCCTTTCGAGGCCGCTCAAATGAGAGTAATTATACTTGGTAAAAGTAGCACATAACATGCACAGGGCGCAGAAATGGGAGATGTGTTGTAGGAAGAGCTATATAAAAACAAGCATGCGAGTGGAGTGTGCGCGCGTGCCACAGCGAGACATCTGTTTTGCATTATCGCGCACGCATCTGTACACGATAATGGAAGACAGATGTGGCCCGTGCGGGTAACCGCAAGCAATAGACCGTGGGCGGAGCAAAGGCGGGACATGCACCCGCCTTTGCCCAATTGCGTTCTGTCTTTCTTAGAAAGACGCACGCAAAGCTCAATAGCCTATGAAAAACAAAAACACACACACAAGCGTGTGGTGAGCTTTCTGAAGCCCCTTACAAGAAGTCCCGCCAGTGCAGCGCATGCGCGCTGCTACAGGCTCGACCTAGAAAAGTGATAATGGGAGTGTTCCCGTTACAAAAATGTGGCAAGATGGGGAAAAAAAAAAAGTCAAAGCAAACCAAATTTGGCAAATATGGGTGGAAGATTTGCTTTTTTTGGTAATGTGATTAAATTAAATTATCGGATTTGATGCAAGAGAGAAATGATTTCTCTCAAAGAGACAACTGAGTTCAGATATACTATCTCACGAGATAATCCGTTGTTGGGAGAGATTCATGTGTAACTTGCTGTTCACATGGTCAAGTCAGGACAGGGTTCCATCATTCTAAATCTGATTAAATTAGTGTGATTTGGCTCTGTTATTTCAAAAAACCAACAGACATTGGGTGGAGCTGCCAGAATTAGAATGTAGGCGCTGCAGGTGAAACAGAGACCTCTTTAGCAGTTGTAAATAAATGGATAACATGTACTGGGAGCAACCTCTCGAAAGTAGAGCAGAACACGTCACAGAATAAAATTATTATTATTTTTTTTTTTTAATAAAAACCTTTATTTTCAAAAGTCAGGACACAGCTATTCAGCCGACAACCCGGAGGTTCGGCAGCATCGATATATAGAAACAGAGATGCATCCCTAGTACCGTGAAAGGAGAAGTGCAAAGGTTCAATTTTAATTGAACACAAAAACACACAACAAACCCCAGCAAGGCAAGAACACTGAAATCCCATGATGAAGCCCCCCAGGGGAGGCCGGACCCCACTCATCTAACAGTTACAGTACAGAGTAAAGAGGAAGAAGAGGAACAGCAGAGGCCAAATAGTCCATAAACCATACTGAGCTGGAAAGAAGGTTAGGAGGAAAGCTGTTCCTCGGGAGGATCCAGATCCGGGGCAAGACATATTCCCCCCCTGTATTGATTCCACCGCCCCCAGATGGCGTGCCACTTCCGGGGGCGGCCTCTAGCGCAATAGACCGTCTTCTCCCTTAACATACTCCAGTCCATTTTTTCTTTCCACGCGGTCAATGTGGGGGGCCCCGCGGAGCCCCACAATCGCGCGATATCTCTCTTAGCAACCATGTTGCCCAGAGTCACCCATTGGGTCTGCGCCGCATTATGATCAGTGGGTCCCCAGACATTCAGGAGACAACACCGCGCTTCCGGCAGCATAGCAATGCCCGTCACCTCCCCCATCACTGCATGGACTCTCCTCCAAAATTCCGTGATGACACCACATTCCCAAATGATATGCAGGAAAGTACCCACCATACCACATCCCCTCCTGCATAGGCCGTCCTCCGAGAATCCCATGTGAACCAGCCTTGGCCCCGTCACATACACTCGATGCAGTATTTTAAGCTGCACCAGCCTCAGACGCGACGGGATCGCAACCTCCTTAGGAGAGGAAACAGCAGACTGCCAATCCTCGTCATCCAACTCGAGGCCATCCCTAGCCCACTGGTCCCTCAACCCCAGAAGCATATCCGCCCGGACGTTGATCAGTTTCTTATAGATGAGCGAAATCGTGCTCTCGGGCATATGGCCATCAAGGACCCTGTCCTCCAAAGGAGAGGACTCAGGCACCTTCTCACCCTCTATAAGGACTGATCGGAGGGCGTGACGCACCTGAATATAGCGGAAAAACTCAGATGGCCCCAGCTCATACTCCTTCTGCAACTCTTCAAAGGACTTCACCCTCCCCTTAATCAGGACATCTCCGACCCTGGAGATGCCGATCAAGTCCCATTTGTCAAAGCCTTTTGTGTGCCAAAGCCTACCCAGTCTCTCAGATTCAAACAGAGGGGTAGCGAGGGTGAGCCTATCCTTCCAGCCCAGCGAGTCAGTTGCCATCTTCCACACTCGCACCGCCACACCAGTGGGCCCCGTGAGGGACGAGTCCAGGGACCGCGAATACAACGCCCTGTAATAGTTACCACCACGCAGCAACCACCTGTCCATGGCATACCCAGGGCTGAGGGCAGGGCCATAAAACCCATGATTAATCGCACTCAGCTGGGTGGCCCAATAGTACCGTCGGATGTCTGGGAGCGCAATGCCCCCGTCGTACCATGGAAGCGTCAACTTTGCAATAGCTATTCGCGGCCGCCCATCCCAAAGCAACGTTCGTTGGAGGCCTTCGACCTCCCGAAAGTATTTGGCCGGAACCCAGTCCAAAGTATTCTGCAGTGCGTAGAGGAAGCGGGGAAGCGACATCATTTTGAACAGGGCCGCACGCCCAACGAGGGAGAGCGGCAGCCTCCGCCAGCCTTCAACATCCCGCCTCAGGCGTGCCAGGGGGGGGAGCAGGTTCTTCTCATATCGCACAGCAGAGTCAATGGAGATAAATATCCCCAAATAGACGAAACCCTGCTGAGCGACCTGTATCGAACATGTTCTAGGGATCGGGGGAACCTCGCCACTAAGAACATACAAATATGATTTACTCCAGTTGATAACAAGACCCGAGTTCCTACCAAAAGATGTGAGTACGTCACAGACCACTATAAGTGATTTCTTGGGTGAGGCAAGATACAGCAGGATATCATCGGCATAGAGCGAAATACGGTCCTCGTGTTCAGGCGACCATCTAAGGCCCCGTATATCCGGGTGCCAACGTATCCACGCAGCCAGCGGCTCAAGGGCGAGGGCGAACAACAAAGGCGACAGGGGACAACCCTGCCGAGTACCCCTCCCAAGCTGAAACGGAGTCGACGCCCGACCATTCACCACCACACTCGCAAGTGGCCCCTCATACAGCAACCTCACCCAACTCACAAAACCGTGGCCAAAGCCGAACTTGGTCAGCACGGCCCACAAATATGCCCATTCCACCGTGTCGAATGCCATCGTGGCGTCAAGAGACGCCACAATAGCTGGTTCACGCAGTGTGCCCGCCCTGGCGATTACACCATGAAGGCGCCGAAGATTTAATGCTGTGTTTCGGTGCGGGATGAAGCCGGATTGATCCGGGTGGACCAAGTCACCGAGTACCCTAATCAATCGGGTCGCCAGGATTTTAGCCAGAATTTTCGGCTCTGCGTTAAGAAGTGCGATAGGCCTATATGAGGCGCACTTATCTCGGGGTTTGCCCTCTTTGTGAATAACCACGATCGTCGCCAGTCGCTGGTCCAACGGGAGGGTCCCACTCCCCCGCGCCTCCATAAACATGGCGCGCAGGTGAGGGGCGACCCTATCCGGAAATAGCTTGTACAGGTCGACCAGCAAGCCGTTCGGTCCCGAGGCCTTGCCCGAGTTTAACGCGCGGATAGCCCCCGCCACCTCGTCAACCGTTATGTCACCATCTAGATCGTCCCTATCTATGTCGGAGAGACAGGGCAACTCGATATCACGGAGGAGGTCAGACGAGTCCTCGGGCGGCCTATCCGACACTGAGGCATAAACCCTACAAAAATAGTCCGAGAAACACTGTACAATCCTCTCAGGTTCCACAATCGCCTCTCCACTCTCTCCCGTCAACTCTGGCACAACTCTATTGACCCGTTCTTTTTTGTCCAGCCAAGCCAGGAGTTTCCCTGCCTTGTCACCAACATCATACAATCAGCCCTGCTGTTCCCTACTGAGGGTCTTAGCGGCGGTCGTCACCAGGTCCTTATACTCAGCTTGCTTCAAGCAAAGCTCATGCAGTGAGGACTCTGTAACCTCCTCCTCCAGCGCTCCCTCCAGAGCCGCGATCTCCTCCTCAACCTGCAGAACCTCGCCATCTCTCCGCCGCTTGGCAGCTACTACTAGGGAGAGGGCTTCCCCTCGGAGCACGGTCTTAAATGCTTCCCACAGTGACACTGCCGAGTCCACGGATCCCTGATTATCCTTGAAAAAATTATCTACTTTCTTTACCAGCGCGCTGCGCATCTTGGGGTCTCGGAAATACCACGGGTTGATAGGGGCCACCCTTCCTCCTCCCTCCCGACCTAGATCCAGCCGGATCCACACTGGCGAATGGTCAGATATACCTCGCGCCATGTGCCTCGCCTCGGAGACCAATGAGGCACGCGCAGCCAAAGTGAGTAGGTAATCAATCCTGGAAAGACTACCATGTGCCCCGGAGTGGAACGTGTATTGGCTCTGTGTGGGGTGCCGGAGCCTCCAGCAGTCTATCAGGCCAAGCATGTCTAGGAAGTCTGGGAGCCACTTCTGAGCCCCCCCTGTGTCTCTGGGCGGGTATCTATCCAGCAGGCCGGAGCCAACAGCGTTGAAATCACCTCCCACCACAAGCATACCCCCCGGGAGATCCAGCAGGGCCCTACCCAGATCTGTGAACGTGGAGGCCTGCAGGGCCGGCGGGACATAAACCGAAACTAAAACCAAAGTTCTTCCCTCCCACCGCCCCGCCACCGCCACAAACCTCCCCCTATCATCAACAATGGTGGAGTCCACCTCAAATGGTAGCGAGGCTCTGACTAGGATGCCCACACCCCTGGACCCAGAGGAGAATCCCGAATGTGCTATGAATTTATAACCCTTCCTATTCAGAGCATAGCACGTATTACCAATAAGGTGCGTCTCCTGCAGCAAGGCAACATCCGGCATTGACCGTTTCAAGAATTGCAAAACAATCCCACGCTTAATGCGATCCCCCAAACCATTAACATTCCAGCTTATAACACTTAAACCCCTACCCCCCATCCTCAAACGTAAAGAGGCCCACCCCACTCCCGAAGAGCCACCATGGAACAGTCCTGGAAAGAATCATCATGCCTTGCAGAAATAAACCCCCCAACAACAAACCCAAAATCCCAGAAACCCCCCCACCCTGCACCCCTGCGGCAGCTTACAAAGCCCCCCCAACTTGCAGTGTGCCTGTCGCCCTACAAAAACCCCCAAAATCTACAAAAAGTACCCTAAGGGAGGAAAAGAGCACCCCTCGTCCTCCCGCCGCCCTCCGCATTGACTGCACTCTATTCAAGTCTTCAAATATAGCCAAATTGAGTCAGACCGGCTCCGAAAAATCAGCCCTGCCCATCCCGGCCACTGTCCCCATCCTCGGCAATGTCCTCCCCCGTCCGTCGCCGGGGCAAAGCGTCCAGCCATTCATCGGCCATAACAGGAGAGTCAAAGAAGAATGTCCGATCTTCGTGCACCACACGTATTCTGGCAGGGAAGAGCATGGCATACTTCAGATCCCTCTCCCGGAGCCGCCTCTTCACCCCCAGAAAGCCCTGTCTCTGCCTCTGCACCTGCTGGGTGAAGTCCGGGTAGAAATTCACCGACGCGTTCTGGAAGGGGACCGGGCCCGTCACCCTCGATGCTTGCAGGATAGCGTCCCGATCTCGAAAATGAAAGAGCCGAGCGACGATCGGCCTCGGTGGGGCACCCACCTTGGGCCTCCCACCCGGCACTCTATGGGCCCTTTCAACCGCAAAGAACTTTCCAAGACCCTTAGGCTTCAGATGATTAAGCACCAAGTCCTCAACAAGCAGGTCAACCGAAGCCTCATCCGAGGACTCCGGGACCCCGATGACGCGCACGTTGTTGCGCCTGGCCCGGCTCTCAAAATCCTCCAGCCGGCGGGCGGCGAGATCACTCTCGGTCCTCAGCTTACGAACCTCGATCTGCAGTTCCGTGACATCATCGGTGAGGCCCGTGGTCTTGAGGTCCAGGGTCCTAACCCGTTCATTCGTTTTGCCCAAGTCCGCACGGATCAGGTTAACATCCACCAAGATGGCATCGACCTTATGCGCCAGGGCATCAAACTGTCTCCCAATCGAGGTCTGCATCCCTTCGAGCGCGCCCATGACATCCTGTAGTGAGAGCTCCGGGGCCAAAGGCGAGGCCGCCTTCTGGGTATCCGGCGACTGGCTCGACCCACTCGGTGATCCCTTCTGCAGAGCATAGCGGTCCATACTATTGACTTGGGTATAGGCTCCCCGCCTGGTAGACATAGCCTTCAGCCGATCCACCTCTGCTTTGCCCGACATGGTTGATACCAAGCAGGTCGGTTCAGATAAGACGGGTCCCTCTCAATGAAAGGAATCAGGGGTGATCAGTTCTGCAGTGGGCCACCAGAGTAGCCTGCAGAGCGTCCATAGGGTAATAAAGCCACCAAGAGCTCTCCAGGGGCAGGGCTGACAAAGGGAGAGAAAGCGAAAGTGAAAGGACGGGGACCTCCGTCCGACAGTTCACACCTCGCCTGGCCGTTGTTGTTCAACTAGAAGTCGGGCATCCTGCCAACTCTAGCCCCTGGCATCCCTCGGAGATAGGCCGCAATCTTCCGCCAGGCATAAGTCCGGTTCCCGGTGGGCAATCCGACCGCGGGTAGCATCAATCGCCTCCCTGACAGGTCATCTACACGATGCCATGCATACCGACAGGATTAGAGACAGGATAGTCGACGGAGGGCGCGAGGGTCTCGGGAGCTCAAAGCTCACGCGGCCATCTTGGTCAAGCGCTAGGCTCCTCCCCCAATAAAATTATTTTTGAGCACTTGCAATAGGCACACAAACCTTGCTTTTCTTGTCTTTTTTAATGTATTTGCTGGTGTAGCAAACAAGGGGCAGTTAGACACTTATGAATCAACACATTCTTTCCATAGACCTAGAATGAGTAAAAACCTTTGATACATCAAGCCCTTAATTTTGTAACAAGACTTTGTATCTGCCACTCAGGTTACTCAGGCATTGGATGACTACATAGAAGAATATGGCAACTTGGTTATTGTCCACTTTTACCATGACTGATATCTGTTTTGTGTGGCATAGTGGCCAAAAAAGCTATGGGCTGGAACATGGGTAGGCTGTCCGGAATTCGGTTTAAACTGACTCTGACCGACAGTACCCCACAGGATGAAAATCAGCTGACCCGGTTTAAACCGAGTGTCACTGATTTTCATAGTTGGCGGGGGAGAGGAGCTGTTGTGGTCTGCCGTCTGTCTGACTGCGGCCGCACCCGAGTACTTCACAGGTCTTTAAAAAGACCATTTACATAATGAGGCTTTGTTCTTCTTTCGCCCCTTCTCAGAGCCCCTGGGGGCGGGGCTGAGTGCAGAAACAGTCTTTGGTGCTTGCTGTTTTGGCTTGTCTGGCAGCCGGCCCTGCACCAGGGAGCTGTCTATTTTCTGCGCCCATAACTTGTATATACACAGGTGCTTTTAAAACCGCCATTTGAACCCCAGCCTGCTCCACTCCTTCCCCAAACGCTCATTAAAGCTAACACACCAGCATAGGTACCACTCAAATCAACAAAGAGAGCAAACGGCCCGCTGATCAGGGCCGCGCACGAGTTGATTCGCATGCAAACATTATACAGTGCAAGCAAAATATATAAATACTATCCCCGAGAAAGCCTGCTGTGAGCAGCGGAGCAGCCAAGCAACATGTGACTCAGGCAAGCGCACGACAGCTGTTTAGTGAGATATTAACTTCCTCTGGGGTCTCGCAATGTGTTCGTAATCTTCATGGTACGTGTTGCTTAATTTCATGTCGGTGTTCACGTTTCCATAAAATTACTCTTTTCCGCATCAAAACTAAAGATTTGGGAGGAGCCTAGCGCGCAACCAAGATGGCCGCGTAGGTGCGAGGCTCCCGAGGACCTCTGCGACCTCCTGAATTAATCCTGGCGATATCCTGTCCTTGTTGAGGGGACTGTGTCGGTGAACCCGAGCTGAGGCGCCACCCGTTTTTTGGGCTCGAATCGGACCCCGAACACCGGTGGGAGCATCGATTGAAGGTTGCGGCCTTCTCCTCGCCGGCCCCCCGGATTGGAGTAGTGGGGCGATCCGGGGACGAAGTGAATAACAGCGGCGAGCGGGGCTGGGCGACTCGCGTACCCCGCACTTTCACTTTCGCTTTTGCACCCTCCTTGCCTCAGGCGGGGTCGGGCTGCGGAGCGGGGTGCGGTGGTGTTGCCTTGTCCAGGTGCCCGGCTGACCCGCCGGCGGTGGGTTGACCCGCGGCCCGGTGGTCGCCCCCGCCCCCCCCCTGACACCCGTGATTTGGTGTGGCGGCCCGTTTGGAGATCTTGGCACGACGGTGGAAGGGCCAGCATGGCCACCAAACAAGATGGCGACCGGACGAAGATGAAGACAACCCGCCGTGGCACGGCGCACCAGGCCAATAGTATGGATCGCTATACGCTCCAGAAGGGTTCTCCGGAGACATCGCGGTCATCCCTGGTGGGCCCGACGGAGGCGCCTGCCCAACCGGTGGATCTGACCCTCCGGGACGTCATGGGCGCCATCGCAGAGATGAAGGCCTCAGTGGACCAGCGTTTCGACACCCTGGCGCAAAAAATTGACTCGGTCCTGGTGGATGTGGGCCTTGTGAGGGCAGACTTGTCAAAAACGAACGACCGAGTTGACTCCCTGGCCCACACCACAACGAGCCTCACGACGGACGTGGTGGCCCTCCAGAAGGAGGTGCGCCGGCTTGGCCAGGCGAGCGCCCTGATGGACCGGAGACTGGAGGATTCCGAGGGTCGGGCCCGGAGGAACAATGTTCGCATTATTGGTGTGCCGGAGGGCCGAGAGGCGGAGGCGGCAGATCTCTTCGTGGAAGAATTGATCCTGACCCATCTCCAGCCCCGGGGGCTGAGTAAGCTTTTTGCGGTGGAGCGTGCCCACCGGGTCCCTGGGGGCCGCCCTAAGACCGGTGCCCCGCCGCGGCCTATTATTGCCCGGATTTTTAATTTCCGGGACAGAGACGCCATCCTCCAGACCTCCAGGCAACAGGGACCGGTCAGGCTGGACAACATGGATGTACACTTCTACCCAGACTTTACTCCGGCGGTCCAGAAGCAGCGACAGAGCTTTCTTGGTATTAAACGTCGCCTAAGGGACCTAAACCTCAAGTACTCAATGCTCTTTCCGGCTAAGCTGAGGGTGGAGGTGGATGGCCGTACGCACTTCTTCGACCGGCCCGAGGCGGCTGGGGACTGGTTAGATACTTTGCCTGGAGATCGGGGTGGGGGGGGCGCGGCTGGCGGGGAGGGCCCGCCGGATCAGAATTGAGGGGTGACTGTATAGGCCTTGCTCTGGATATTGTTCCTTTACCATATATTGCTTTCGTATGTTCCCCTCCCATGGAGGTCGGGTGGGGTCTGCTGGGGGCTTCCCTCCTCCTCTGGGGGACTAGTTAGTACTTAGCTATGGGGCGACAGGCACACTGCACTTTGGGGGGGCTGTCTGGGCTCATGCAGGGGTGCAGGGAGGGGGGAGTTCTGTTGGGACCGGGGGGTGGGGGGGGTGTGTTGTTTGTTAACAACGCAAGGCAAACCCGCAACTGTTTTGTTGTTTTTAAGATGCTCGGTGGGGGGCGACCGATTGTTTTGACGTATGATGGGGGGTAGGGATTTGATTGTGTTGTCATGGAATGTTAACGGCCTGGGGGATAGGATTAAGCGTGGGGTGGTCCTGCAGTATTTAAAACGTATTTCACCAGATGTTGTCTTCCTGCAGGAGACACACCTTATAGGTAACACCTTTCATGCAATGAATCGGCGGGGATATCGTTTGGCGGCCCACTCCGGCTTCACTTCGGGCTCGCGGGGGGTGGGTATTATGGTCAAGAACTCGCTCCCGTTGGAGATTGACGAGGTGCGCCATGATGAGAGGGGACGTTACACTGTTCTGGTGGGACGAATGGAGGGTAGAGTGTTTATCTTTATATCAGTGTACGTCCCGCCTGGGTTACAAGCCACTACATTTGCGGACCTGGGGCGCCTCCTTCTGGACCTTCCGGGTGGCCTGTTGGTGGTTGGAGGGGACTTTAACGCGGTTGCCTCTGGGTCTATGGATCGCCATCCCCCTAGGGACCTCCCCCGGGCACAGGCGTGGCTGCCCGGCCTTTTAGACACGCTGGGCCTGGTGGATTGCTGGCGCTTAAAGCATCCCGTATTGCAACAGTACACCTTCCACTCGGGGGCCCATGGTAGCCTCTCGCGGCTTGATTACATCCTTGTCCCGGCGGCCCATGCAGGGAGGGTGGGGGAGGTGCGCCATTTGGCACGGGGTATCTCAGACCACTCCCCATTGTTGTTGCATTTCGATGTCTTCCCGAGGGGGGATGGCAGGGTGGCCCCGATCAATGCATGGTATTTGCGCGACCCCACCATTCGTGCCGACTTGATCAAATCCTTACAGCGCTATTTCGATGAGAATGTGGGGTCGGTCCCGTCTGCCATCTCCCTATGGGAGGCTTTCAAGGTGGTTCTTAGAGGGGAGGCCCTCTCCTTTATTTCCAATGCCCGGCGGCGCGAGCGGGAGGAGGTGACCCGGGTTGAGGCCGAGATTGCAGAACTGGAGGGTGACCTGGGGAGCGGGGTAACAGACGCTAAGTTGCATGTTTTGCACTTAAAGCAGGCGGCCTATCGGGCCCTCGTCACGGAGGCGGCCAGGGGCCTCAGTAGAGAGCAGCAGGGGCGATTGTATGATGTGGGTGACAAGGCTGGCAAATTGATTGCGTGGTTGGACAAGAGGGAAAGAGCGAGCCGCGTGGTGCCTTTGATTGAGAGCGTGGATGGTGTGTGCGTCACTGAGCCGGAAGCCATTGTCTCCTGCTTCGCGGATTATTTCCGCGAAGTCTACTCCCCGGTTTCTCCCTGCTCGGAGGAAGATTCCCATGCCTTGCTTCGGGACATCGCACTGCCCTCCCTTACGGTGGAGGACAGGGATTCGCTGGATGCCCCGCCCACCTCGGACGAAATTGCCTCGGCTATTCGCTCGGTTGCATCCGGCAAGGCCATGGGCCCCAATGGTATTCCCATTGAGCTATATAAGCTACGCCCGGATGTGTTGGCGCCCCACCTGCGCGCGATGTTCCTTGCGGCCCACTCGCAGGGCTCCCTCCCGCCGGACCAGCGTCTGGCTACAATTGTGGTGATCCATAAGGAGGGGAAGCCCCGTGAGCGGGTCACATCCTATAGGCCGATTTCGCTTCTGAACGCGGAGCCCAAAATCCTTGCCAAGGTGTTGGCCAACCGATTGGTTGGCGTGGTGGGCGATTTGGTCCACCAAGACCAATCGGGCTTTATACCACATCGCAACACGGCGCTTAATCTGCGGCGCTTACACGGGGTGCTCGCACGTGTCCCGTTTGTGCGGGAGCCGGCCATCTTGGCGTCCTTGGACGCCACCATGGCGTTTGATACGCTCGAATGGCCATATATTTGGGCGATGCTGGCGAAGTTTGGGTTCGGCCCGGGTTTCGTCAGCTGGGTCAAATTGCTATATTCGGGCCCGTTGGCGCAGGTGGTGGTGAATGGGCGAGTATCTGCCCCATTTGCGCTGGGGCGGGGCACGCGACAGGGTTGTCCCCTGTCGCCTCTCCTGTTCGCCCTGGCCATGGAGCCCCTGGCGGAGTGGCTGCGGTGGCACCCTTCTATCCGTGGTCTCCGCTGGACCCCCGAGCATGAGGACCGCGTGTCCCTCTATGCTGACGATATCCTTTTGTATCTCGCCTCCCCGCGCAAGTCACTGATCGTCCTGGTTGATGTTTTGCGCTCCTTCGGTCGCAACTCAGGCCTGGTCATCAACTGGGCGAAATCCTGTGTCTATGTGCTCTCCGGGGAGGCCCCGGTCCTGCCCCGGGACTGTCCGATCCAGATTGCCTCCCAGGGTTTCCGGTACCTGGGTATATATATCACTCTTGACCCGGAGGCCCGCTATGAACGGAACCTGCTGCCCCCCCTCCAGCGTCTGAGGGAGGACGTGGTGCGCTGGCGGCGTCTGCCGCTCTCGCCGCTCGGCCGAGCGGCCTTATTTAAAATGATGTCCCTGCCGCGCTTCCTCTACGCCCTCCAGAATACCATGGACTTGGTCCCGGCACGCTACTTTCGCGAGGTGGAGGGCCTCCAGCGGCGCCTGTTCTGGGACGGGAGGCCGCGTATTGCTCTGGCTAAATTGACGCTCCCGTGGTACGATGGAGGGGTCGCCCTCCCGGACATCAAACGGTATTACTGGGCCTCCCAACTAGCTGCAATTAACCATGGCCTTTACGGGCCCGCCTTGAACCCGGCATTTGAGATGGACAGGACGCTTCTGCCCGGTGGCGATTATAATCGAGCGCTCTACTCTGGCGCGCCCGACTCCCGTTTGACGGGACCGACGCGTGTCATGGTGCGTGTCTGGCACGCGGCTAATGCAGCTATGGGGTGGAAGGACCGTTTGACCCGAGCGTCTCCGCTGTATGCACCTGAGAGGTTGGGCTCCCTGTGGACGTCGAAGGGCTTCGAGAAGTGGGACACGATCGGAATCAGCACGGTGGGAGATCTCTGGACGAGGGGGGGATTCAAAACTTTTGAGACGCTGCGGGCGGAGTTTCAGCTGCAGGGCAGTGAGTACTTTCGGTACCTACAGGTCCGCCATGCGCTGGGCTCCGTCTTCCCGGATGTTGCATCCATTCCGGAGTCTTCCCCCCTGGAGGACAGAGTGCTAGATGGCCATGTCCCGGACAGCACGATCTCCCTCATATACAAAAAATTGATTAACGATAGATCGTGTCTGCTGACTAGTCTCCGCGAGGCTTGGGTTGCCGACGGGCTGGAGCTGGACGACGAGGATTGGATTTCCGCGGTGGCCTCTCCGAAAGAGGTGGCCATCCCGGCTCGCCTTCGTTTCGTCCAGCTCAAGATCCTTCACCGGGTCTATGTGACGGGGCCAAGGCTTTTACGTATGGGTTTTGCCGGTGATGGAATGTGTAAGCGTGGCTGTGGTGCGTTGGCGACTTTCATGCATATACTGTGGGAGTGCCCGAAGGTGGAGCGATTCTGGCGTGGTGTGCATGAGGTTCTACGAATGGTTACGCGTGTCGCGCTGCTGCCGGAAGCGAGGAGATGCTTGCTGAATGTCTGGGAACCAAATGACTACTCGGTCCCGCAGGCGCGGTGGGTGACTCTGGGATACATGATAGCCAAGCGTGATATTGCCCAATTGTGGGGATCCCAGAGGCCCCCTGCGGTGTCGGCCTGGAAAGAGCATATGGATTGGTGTATGTTTCGTGAAAAGGTGGTGTATGTGGCGAGGGGTAAGCCAGGGGCGTGGATGAAACTCTGGGGCCCCTGGAACGCCTACCGCGGGGGTATTTGTGAGCCGCCGCTGCTACCAGCGGCCTCGCCGGCTCCGTCTCCCTAGATGGCGCCCCTCTCTTGGCCGCGGGCGCGCGGTCCCCCAGTCCCTGATCTACTCCCGTCCCCCTCTTCAGAATTTTGCTGCTGGTTTGGATCCCCCACTTATGGAGCACGTGTTGTCACTTTGGATCGAGGGTTGCCTTGCGGTTGTGGTTTGTTTATGTTGTTTTGCATTAAGAAAATGGAACCGTACTGTGGGCATGGAGCTGTGAGGCCTGCACCATTGATCACTCCTGTCTTCCTATTGTGCACCGCTGAGAAAATTTTTTGCTGTATGTATGTAATATGCTTTTGATGCCCTAGCGGCCGGCCGTGTGGTTGTAGGCCCATACCTGTAACTTCTATAAACTGTAATAAACGGTTTCAAAAAAAAAAAAAAAAAAAAAAAACATTGGCACAAAGCGCCAAAAATAAAAATAAAAAAAAAAAACTAAAGATTTGAAACTCCTAATAGTTAGATTTTTTTAGTCGTTTGATAAAGTGACCCAGATATTTTAAATCGATTAAGTCGTTAGATTATTAAATGTATGCATTTAGATGCCTTTAGAAAACGTATTGAAGAGGCTTTTTGCTTTGTGAACAGCTTGGAAATAAATGGTTGCAGTCCTAAAAAAAAATAAAAAAAAAATAGAAAACGTATCGGAAGTTTAGATTCAAATGTGTGCCGTCCTTGGTTGAATAAAGTCGATCCAGGGACATCGCCAGCTTTAGTACTGCGTGTTCAGTGGCACCAAGGCCCTGGGGTCGAGGGGCCCGCTGCACCCCAATTATGGATTCCTTTTGCTACTTACCAGTGGGCGTGAGGTCATTTTTCCATGCTTGCAGTAGGGCTCATGGCATCTCACCACACCTTGACATTTGTTGCACCAGTCACGGAATCTCGTTGACGCTCATATTAAGTTGACTTTTTTGTGTTTTTTTTTGTAGTTTTATATAGTACGAACTCGAGCCGAAGGCATTGGGGCGTTTTACATGAGAATCAATTACATTACAAAAGGACGCATTCATTTTTTGGTAGGCATGAGGAGATTAAGTGATTTGCCCAGAATCACAGGATGGTGAACCGACGCAGAGACTCGAGCCGGGTTCCCCAGGCTCTAGGATGGCAGCTATGGCCGTTAGGCCACATCCTTCGACTGAAGGTAACTTGACTGCACCGAAGTCGCTGCACATGCACTTCGCTAAAGGGAGAGTGAAAAACGCACCGTATTTACTAAGATATGGTGTCTTTTCTCTTCCCCCCGTGTTGATGCACTTTTAGCACCCATGAGCCAATACACACATCCTTGCGTCATAGTGCAAGGGTGCGTGTATTCCCTGAAGCATAGGTTTTGTACTGGAAGGTGTCCCTTCCAGAATACAAACAATGCCTATACAAACAATGCTTTCAGGTGTTTCCGCTTTGTATGAGTGCTGTACAATGAAGCACAGATGCAAAGTCGGAAAAAAGAGGATCTATGCAGACATTTCTCCCAGTTACATATGCATCAACAGCAGGTATGATTTATCAGATTTGGCTACAGTATATTTGTCACCAACTGTATTATGAAAATGATTGTTTTGCTAAAAAAACAAAAACGATTGTTTTGTTAAAACCAAACAAAAAGACAATATTTTGACCGCCCCAGCCTTTACTTCATAGACCAATATGTTCCCTTCTACACATTTAAGAAAATTTGGAAGTTGAAGCTAATGTTCAGATAGAAGATTAGTAGAAAGCACACTCCCGTCAGATTTTCATTCTGAGTTTCCTCTCTACTCACACACTTAAAGCATAGACTCTTCCATAAGCCTTGAAAATAACAGCAGGAGAGGATGTAGTCTAATGATTAGGGCGGTGGACCTCAAATCTGGTGATCGGTGGTCAGAGTCTCGGCAATGACGCTCAACATCCTGTGATTCTGGGCAAATCATGTAATCTACCCGTCCCTAACAAAAATGAATGTGCCCTTGTGTAACGCAACAGGTGCTCATGTGAAGCGCTTCAATACCTTCAGGTCGAGTTAGCACTATATAAATCTCAGAGTGGAAAAAAACAGCAGTGAAAAGCAGCCTAGCTTTACTCAGAGCCGTGCCATCATGCTACATGATTTGTGAGGAGTGCCCAAAACCATGAACATGTCACCAAGCTCTCACTTTCTTCAAATGACAACACATTGATTCTAATGCAGTTAGGAACTTACGGACTTCTCATGCCTCCTATCCGGAGGGGTAGACGGCAAAACGATAGGTCGTGAACGGCCAAATTTGGTTAGTAACAATAACTATAGCCCCCTCCGCAGCAGCTGGACAACCGACGAGCTACTTTTAAGAAGGCGAAAACTGACAAGGTCTTTCGCCTCCACACTTCTCTACCGCAATTTTAAATCATGACCTAAAATAAGATTTAAATCAAGATGACGTATCTTGGTGTAATATGTGGTTGTTTTGTGACTGTTGGATTATTATTTTTCCAGTATCTCGGATTCTAACATAACCTATGCTTTAAAACTTAAAGTACTTTTTAAACAACAAGGGGGACCCAAATAAAGTCTGCCTGGGACCTTGGGAATCAGTTATTCTAAGCAACAATGGTCCCTAGGAAAGGGTTCCCATGACTACCTACAGCATTCAGTCCTTCTTCTATTCTCACTTTTCCTCATGACCACCTGACAACATCCTCCAATCCTGGCACGTCTCTCTGTATATGAGACCTTGACATAGACTTCTCACTTCCCCCGCATCTACGGACATTGATCCCCTGAGACATCCCGCCGTAACCTACGGCTAAAGGTAAGCGCATCGCGACACCTCATGCACGCAGCAACTCACCCCCATCCTCGATCCTTTCTGAATGCCCTTATTTCTTTCACAGGCCATCGCGCCCACAGAGCACACTCCCGTGGCTCTTTTTCTGATTCAACATTTGATGGTGAGTCTCCGCTTCCTGCTACGCGCTTTTAGTCATGCGGGTCCCTTCACTTACTCAATTTAATTATTTCCCTTCCTTCCTGCCTCAGCATTACGCTAAATTCCTAACTTTACATCGTGACCTCTACCTCCGCCACTCCCATTGAGGACATTCCCGCTAACCTTACTCATCGACGTATAAATCCACAGTAAGCTCCCGCACATTCACGTTGCATGCACGCATGCAGCTACAGGTTTCTTAACGCATTACCTATCACCTGACTTCGGCATGATTCATCGCTACTGCCGTATCTCTCTTGACCGTGTCCCCTCCGTTCTCATGCGTAACTCATGCGACAACGGACTTTGTTTTCTATTCCTGCTATTAAGTCACTCTTTCTCTCTCTTAAATCTCTAAATTTAGGGCTAGTAATTAGAAAAAAGCTACCGAGGTCTCATAATAGTGTTGAACCAATATTGTTTTCACTAAGTCACTGCGCCGTTTTTTGTAAATATGCACGTTGTCACAATACCTACTTGTTGACGCAGCACTTGTTGAAAAGTCTTTTTTGCCACTTTCTTGCGCCATCTTTCAATGCTGAACTCCGTGTTATTTGGTCTAATCTTACAGGTTGTTCCAATTGAATGCTATTTTTCCAGAATGACAAGCAAACTAAACTAGTTACGTTGTCAAGATATATCCTCCTAATTCCAATCTTCTTGTTTTTCTCCCCATAATCCCTTCTTTCTCCCAAACTGTTTGTTCATGTAGTAATTTAAGGCACCTATAATTCAGGAGGCATGCTTATTTAATGTCCTGAAGATGATCTACACATTTGTCTCCTGGATCGAAACGCCGTTGACACCCTAAAACACCTCATACATACACTATGATGTTACTATTTGTCATGTAGAGGTGTTCCTTGCAATTTGTTTACCTATAACTGTGAATTTTTCTCCTGAGAACAAACCGTGAGCGTTGCCTGAGCCTTGCTTAAATGTTTCCCAGACTATATGTTTTGTATGTTTCTACGTTTCTGTAGTGGAATGCAGGCTTGTGTCCCACTCTCAGTATATTGTCTTGTACATATCTCCAAGAATTGCTGAAAAATTAAACATTGAACCTCTGTCCAGCTGGACACGTTTAACTAATACAGCACTGACTGGGTCTGTATTTGTCAGTTTTGTTCACCCTTTCCTAGGGAGCATTGTTAAAACTTAAAGTAAGCAGATACCTTTCGGTTTGCCAGTCCAGTTTTTGATTTTTGAGCGCGATGCCCATCGCTTCACAGCACTGGGACGGTGCTCGGAACCCAGCAAGCCCCCTCCTTGAATCCCGCTTCTGCCCTCCCTTGCTCTCGGTAAGGAAGGGGCACTCCTCTCCACCTTGGCTTGAGTGGGGTAGTTCCCTCTGTGGGCTCAGTGTGCGCCTAGATTACGTGCATGGCGTGCGCTGCATTACTGGTGTAAATAAATTAAAGCAGCGTGAAACGGAGCGGGGGCCGCACGACCAGGTACTGGCTCTGGTTTTCCTCAGAGCTGGAGCGGTCTGTGCGGGGTCTCTTGTGGTGGCATCCAGACGTCAGACATCTGAAGCAGTCAGGTGTGGGCTGGCGGCAGACCAGAGCACCTGGGCCTGTCTCACTTCTACCTGGGTTCAGCAGCCTCAGCCATTTATTCATCACATGCCACAGGGGCATTCCCAGGCATGTCCCGAGCTTGGCATACAGGGCGATCGCCAAGCACCTCACGTGTATTCTGAGTTTGGCACAGAGGAGCATCGCAGGGAGTATCTTGACTTTGCCGCAACCATTTACTGTTTCCCCCGAGCTTTCTACCCCAGTGACATTTCTATGTGTACTTTAAGTTTGTAACGGAGCACACACTTCCAGGTGGGCCTCCGTTAGTCACAGAAGGGTATTTTCAGATGTACTCGGAGTTTGGCACGTTTGAGCTTTGAAGTATGGGAAAACTTTCGGCTCAGGCAGAGCCTGGCAGTGCTTCCTCGCAGCCTGCTCGTCCCACGTTTCTACTCAAAGCTCTGACCGTTCCTCCGAGCCGTGCAGCAAGGCCAACTCAGACTTTATCCTTTCGAGGCCGCTCAAATGAGAGTAATTATACTTGGTAAAAGTAGCACATAACATGCACAGGGTGCAGAAATGGGAGATGTGTTGTAGGAAGAGCTATATAAAAACAAGCATGCGAGTGGAGTGTGCGCGCGTGCCACAGCGAGACATCTGTTTTGCATTATCGCGCACGCATCTGTACACGATAATGGAAGACAGATGTGGCCCGTGCGGGTAACCGCAAGCAATAGGCCGTGGGCGGAGCAAAGGCGGGACATGCACCCGCCTTTGCCCAATTGCGTTCTGTCTTTCTTAGAAAGACGCACGCAAAGCTCAATAGCCTATGAAAAACAAAAACACACACACAAGCGTGTGGTGAGCTTTCTGAAGCCCCTTACAAGAAGTCCCGCCAGGGCAGCGCATGCGCGCTGCTACAGGCTCGACCTAGAAAAGTGATAATGGGAGTGTTCCCGTTACAAAAATGTGGCAAGATGGGAAAAAAAAAAAGTCAAAGCAAACCAAATTTGGCAAATATGGGTGGAAGATTTGCTTTTTTTGGTAATGTGATTAAATTAAATTATCGGATTTGATGCAAGAGAGAAATGATTTCTCTCAAAGAGACAACTGAGTTCAGATATACTATGTCACGAGTTAATCCGTTGTTGGGAGAGATTCACGTGTAACTTGCTGTTCACATGGTCAAGTCAGGACAGGGTTCCATCATTCTAAATCTGATTAAATTAGTGTGATTTGGCTCTGTTATTTCAAAAAACCAACAGACATTGGGTGGAGCTGCCAGAATTAGAATGTAGGCGCTGCAGGTGAAACAGAGACCTCTTTAGCAGTTGTAAATAAATGGATAACATGTACTGGGAGCAACCTCTCGAAAGTAGAGCAGAACACGTCACAGAATAAAATTATTTTTGAGCACTTGCAATAGGCACACACGCCTTGCTTTTCTTGTCTTTTTTAATGTATTTGCTGGTGTAGCAAACAAGGGGCAGTTAGACACTTATGAATCAACACATTCTTTCCATAGACCTAGAATGAGTAAAAACCTTTGATACATCAAGCCCTTAATTTTGTAACAAGACTTTGTATCTGCCACTCAGGTTACTCAGGCATTGGATGACTACATAGAAGAATATGGCAACTTGGTTATTGTCCACTGTTACCATGACTGATATCTGTTTTGTGTGGCATAGTGGCCAAAAAAGCTATGGGCTGGAACATGGGTAGGCTGTCCGGAATTCGGTTTAAACCGACTCTGACCGACAGTACCCCACAGGATGAAAATCAGCTGACCCGGTTTAAACCGAGTGTCACTGATTTTCATAGTTGGCGGGGGAGAGGAGCTGTTGTGGTCTGCCGTCTGTCTGACTGCGGCCGCACCCGAGTACTTCACAGGTCTTTAAAAAGACCATTTACATAATGAGGCTTTGTTCTTCTTTCGCCCCTTCTCAGAGCCCCTGGGGGCGGGGCTGAGTGCAGAAACAGTCTTTGGTGCTTGCTGTTTTGGCTTGTCTGGCAGCCGGCCCTGCACCAGGGAGCTGTCTATTTTCTGCGCCCATAACTTGTATATACACAGGTGCTTTTAAAACCGCCATTTGAACCCCAGCCTGCTCCACTCCTTCCCCAAACGCTCATTAAAGCTAACACACCAGCATAGGTACCACTCAAATCAACAAAGAGAGCAAACGGCCCGCTGATCAGGGCCGCGCACGAGTTGATTCGCATGCAAACATTATACAGTGCAAGCAAAATATATAAATACTATCCCCGAGAAAGCCTGCTGAGAGCAGCGGAGCAGCCAAGCAACATGTGACTCAGGCAAGCGCACGACAGCTGTTTAGTGAGATATTAACTTCCTCTGGGGTCTCGCAATGTGTTCGTAATCTTCATGGTACGTGTTGCTTAATTTCATGTCGGTGTTCACGTTTCCATAAAATTACTCTTTTCCGCATCAAAACTAAAGATTTGAAACTCCTAATCGTTAGATTTTTTTCGTCGTTTGATAAAGTGACTCAGATATTTTAAATCGATTAAGTCGTTAGATTATTAAATGTATGCATTTAGATGCCTTTAGAAAACGTATTGAAGAGGCTTTTTGCTTTGTGAACAGCTTGGAAATAAATGGTTGCAGTCCTAAAAAAAAAAAAAAAAAAAATAGAAAACGTATCGGAAGTTTAGATTCAAATGTGTGCCGTCCTTGATTGAATAAAGTCGATCCAGGGACATCGCCAGCTTTAGTACTGCGTGTTCAGTGGCACCAAGGCCCTGGGGTCAAGGGGCCCGCTGCACCCCAATTATGGATTCCTTTTGCTACTTACCAGTGGGCGTGAGGTCATTTTTCCATGCTTGCAGTAGGGCTCATGGCATCTCACCACACCTTGACATTTGTTGCACCAGTTACGGAATCTCGTTGACGCTCATATTAAGTTTACTTTTTTGTGTTTTTTTTTGTAGTTTTATATAGTACGAACTCGAGCCGAAGGTATTGGGGCGTTTTACATGAGAATCAATTACATTACAAAAGGACGCATTCATTTTTTGGTAGGCATGAGGAGATTAAGTGATTTGCCCAGAATCACAGGATGGTGAACCGACGCAGAGACTCGAGCCGGGTTCCCCAGGCTCTAGGATGGCAGCTATGGCCGTTAGGCCACATCCTTCGACTGAAGGTAACTTGACTGCACTGAAGTCGCTGCACATGCACTTCGCTAAAGGGAGAGTGAAAAACGCACCGTATTTACTAAGATATGGTGTCTTTTCTCTTCCCCCCGTGGTGATGAACTTTTAGCACCCATGAGCCAATACACACATCCTTGCGTCATAGTGCAAGGGTGCGTGTATTCCCTGAAGCATAGGTTTTGTACTGGAAGGTGTCCCTTCCAGAATACAAACAATGCCTATACAAACAATGCTTTCAGGTGTTTCCGCTTTGTATGAGTGCTGTACAATGAAGCACAGATGCAAAGTCGGAAAAAAGAGGATCTATGCAGACATTTCTCCCAGTTACATATGCATCAACAGCAGGTATGATTTATCAGATTTGGCTACAGTATATTTGTCACCAACTGTATTATGAAAATGATTGTTTTGCTAAAAAAACAAAAACGATTGTTTTGTTAAAACCAAACAAAAAGACAATATTTTGACCGCCCCAGCCTTTACTTCATAGACCAATATGTTCCCTTCTACACATTTAAGAAAATTTGGAAGTTGAAGCTAATGTTCAGATAGAAGATTAGTAGAAAGCACACTCCCGTCAGATTTTCATTCTGAGTTTCCTCTCTACTCACACACTTAAAGCATAGACTCTTCCATAAGCCTTGAAAATAACAGCAGGAGAGGATGTAGTCTAATGATTAGGGCGGTGGACCTCAAATCTGGTGATCGGTGGTCAGAGTCTCGGCAATGACGCTCAACATCCTGTGATTCTGGGCAAATCATGTAATCTACCCGTCCCTAACAAAAATGAATGTGCCCTTGTGTAACGCAACAGGTGCTCATGTGAAGCGCTTCAATACCTTCAGGTCGAGTTAGCACTATATAAATCTCAGAGTGGAAAATAAACAGCAGTGAAAAGCAGCCTAGCTTTACTCAGAGCCGTGCCATCATGCTATATGATTTGTGAGGAGTGCCCAAAACCATGAACATGTCACCAAGCTCTCACTTTCTTCAAATGACAACACATTGATTCTAAATGAACTATGAGAACTGCCTGCCTTGCCTACAACACCCAACACCCCCAGAAATCTCTCATTTCCAAAAAGTTCTCTCTGTACCCCGCAGTTCAAGAGGTGTGCCTTGCACAGAGCCCCCCTTTTCAGGCAAATTTCAGAAAGTGCTGACTTAACCTTCGACTTGTAAAAATGTATTTGGACCTCATCTACACTGTACGTACACTGTCTATATACCATGCATCAATGAAGAAAGCAAGCAATAAGAAAAGAAAAGCGTTCCATAAACACCGGTAAAACACCGTTTCAGTTGTTTTTTATGGTGCGAAAATGAGTAACCACTGAAAAGCACTGCTTTTTTGAGGTTTTGAAATCACTGGAAAACACTGAAAAAACACCACCAGAATTCACCCAAAAAAGAAACTGAAAACAGGAAAGCCTAAACATGGGCAAGATAAATTACTGGTAGCCGATATTAAGTCAAGCATTGTACTCACTATTTGTTTTGGTTTTCTAAGTAAGACGCCTTAGGTAGTATAGCTATGCCCAGTGGTGGGCTCAGTGCTCACTCTTCTAATAAACTCTGCAACTTACTAAGAAGAGCCAAAAGGCCTTAACTATTTTGGGAATGCATGTGTTCCAATGTAAAAGGGACCTGGTCTGGCAGTTTGGACTTAAGTGTTGCTATTTGGGGCCGATCAAAACTGATCTGCACATGTCTATGGAGTAGCAAAAGCAAATGACTGTAAAGCATTGCAGAATAATTTCAAATGGCTAAAACTAATTCAAGCATTCCACCCACCTTTTTGTGTTCCTCAGAAATCAGTGCTCTATACGGAGTAAAGTGTATGGCTATCATCTCCTTCTTGCATAAGTGAGTGATGGGTCTGCCTACATAGTAATTGACTTGGATGTTTGTTCCACATCTTGGGGACCAGCATCACAAACCATCTGTGTCCAACTCAGTTCTTTGGCGCGGGTAATTTTGAAGGAGAAGGTTGATGGATTACACAGGTCTCTTGTGGCTGTGAGGGAGTAGTTCCTACAATGCATTTTTAGTCACATGATATTTATCTTGAATTAATTTATTGGTTGTCACTCAAAAGCAGTAGCATCTTCAGAGGGTGGAGACTCTTATCGTAGAGGAATTCTAGACCGAGCACTATTGATGCTCCTCAAATGTTTGCTGGAGGTGGCACGCTGGAGGCTTGGGGGGTCATTTAGCCGGTTCAGCTTGTGTTGCTTGAATGTAGAAATACTTTGGAAGTCCAAGAATCCTTCAGGCAAACTCAGGCCAACTCAATTTACTTTCATGCACACAGTCCACTCTTCTTGGCTACCCTCATCCATGCTCAGAAGCTGGGCTGCTTCCTTGGACAGTCAATTCCCACCGGATCAAACAAAACTCTTCCATTTGCAGTTGGCCAGGCAAGCTCCCAGGTCAAAGGCAAACCAGCCTCTCTTCTGGATGTGCAGACTTCAAGTGATGTCACCTCACCTCTGGGTGACTGGCTGTCCGACAGACAATAGCCTTAGATCTCAGGTGCTCTGTACTCTGTGAAGTACTCCATTCCTTTGTCTTGAATAACTTGGAACAAGATCAAAGTGGGGTAGTTTGAGTCCCACTTTTGTACAGTGAAAGTATGTTGATCCTACTACCAATGCACGGGAACCAGTGTTGGGTAGTTCCTTTTCATTTTTTATGTTCTTTCTACAGCACAGTCACCCCTTGCCAATGGTGATGTCTTTCAGAGCAGGTAGTGAGCATGCTGGTTCAGGGAGGCATACTCACATGAGATCATTAACAAGCTATAACATATGAAACCTCTGCGTCAGCCTTCCTGAAGTAACATTGAGGGAGAAGCAAAAGTGGCAGGCCATGCCTAGAAGATTCCCTCCCTCTAACAACAGATTCTGATGACTCACCTCTATTCCCCCACCATTGACCTAAATGGCAGTGCCCAGCAAGGAATAATCAGCAACACCCTGCTAAACGTTCACCCAAAAATATCTCAAGACATCTCTGTCTTCATCCTCCCACACTGCAGTGTCTAGGGTTAGACCTTTCAACTCAGGAATGCTGGAAATACATTTCCCCTGTCTATACCATAACTTCTATCTCCATTTAAAACCAGGTGCAATCCAAAATTGATTGTGGCACTGTCAGAAATCTTACACTCACATCCAGATGGTGTCCTACTGCCTTGCATGCTTTACAGAATACAGACTCAACTGTCACATGGGATGTTAGCGACTGGATCTGTGTGGCTCCTTCAAGTGGAACTTTACATAAGTGGGGCAAGTAGAGAAAACTATCTGTTCAGTAGTACTAGGATTATTAAAATGTTGTGCTGCCACCACCACTTCTTGTCGACAAGCTAGAGGGTGAACAATGCTCCCATGTCAGCTAAGTTGAAAATGCTTGGAGCACTCTTCCAGGTCAGAGAACCAGGCTCTAGCCCTAAGACACAAACTTCGTGCCTAGGCATGCCTAAGCCTCCATGTGCATGCTGTATTAGCGTATGAGCTGGACCACAAAATGTCAGAATACCAGATATCCCAAGCATGCATGTGTGTTGTGTGTATTTAAATATAAAGATATATATAAATTACTCACACATACACACACACACCTACACACACTTATAACCCAGTTGTAAATGGGTAGTTATAGTTAGGACCACATTTCCACAGGAAAAGCATTTTTTGTTTCTTATAACTTTGGTGCCATTTGACGAATGTTCAAACAGGGACCATGAAAAAGCAGGCGGTCCCAAAACATGTTTTCTCCATATATTTTCCATCACAAAATTAGACACAGCTACAGTTAAAATGGTGGAACGGAATGACACCAAATTTTGCAGAATGCTATATGTTGGTCCGTAGAGCTTGCTTTTTTTTAATTTGGTGTGAATCCGCTCAGTATTTTTAAGAAATTAAGGTTTAAAATGTATGTATATATATCATGCCACGGAGGATCCACGGAGCCAACAGATCTAAAGATAACATCTGAATGACTGTCACCATAGCAATCAAGATGTGGTGGCAGCCATTTCAGAACTAGGGACTCACTCCCCAGTCCTGTAAAAAAGTTAAAAAAAATATAGGAGGCAGGCCAGAGATAATCTTCCCCTGTGGGCATGGTGGATGGTCCCTGAAGGATCCCCTTTCCCCGCCGTGCCAAAAACACAATTTTTATTCTTGGTGCCAGAGATCTACGGCGCTGACAAAAAAAAACCCACAGCTTATGGCACTCTTTGATTTTGTGCCCCAGAAGTGGGCTAGGGCACGGGGTAGTTGTTTTATAGGGGACATGCCCCCTTCGGAGCCTTAATGAGGCTCCAGGGACTACGTCCCTGGGGTTGATCCTTAAACTTAGGGTATAGGGTCACCAGGCACCCATCTCATGGCCGCTCACCAGGCCTAGGGTTTCCATTCCCCATAGCCCTGCTGTTTCCTGCACTGGGGAGTGTGGGCACACCCTGCGCACACTCTCCCTGGAAGGAAACTCAACTTTGCTGCCTCCTGACATTCCCATCCAGGCAGAAGTAAAGACATGGAGTCAGCTCCCACCAGCACCACAATGGATGCTGGCTGGGGAACCAGCAGGGGCCATGGGGGCCTTGGGGCTCCCCCCAAACCCCCAAAAATGTGGTGCTGGGAAGCCCTGGGTGGGCACCAGGCCACCCACTGTGGAAAATAATGCTGACTCCCGCTACCACCTGGTAAAGGTCCTGGCTGGGGAGCTGGCCATGGCCATGAGGCCCGGGGGCTCCCCCTGGAACCCTAACCAATTTTGTTGATGTAGGTGCCCTGTGTGGCCACCAAGGCACCCACTTTAGAAAAGCAAATGCCAAAAGAGAATAATAGCTGAGCGCCAGGAGCTGCTCATTTATTATTCACTGCTCTGTGCAAAGAGCACCTCATAATGCCCTAGAGCTTTTTTCAATAATATCTTTTGTTCATGGGGATGCCCTTAGAAAGAACAGGGGAAGCACCAACCTGTTTTATTAATGTTGTGGGGGGCTGTAGGGAGTGCAGCAGCACCCGAGTAATGTATAAAATATCATAGCAAGTTTCCTAGGTTATTGAATTCATGACCTCAGGGGAGTGCACAATATTTTTAAAAACACTTCAAGCTGGAGCTGTATGCTCTTCAGCTGCAGTGCAGGGCCCCCTGTTGTTGATTCTATGCCTGCACTTTTTGGCTTGAAAAAAGTTTAAAAAAAGACTCAAACACATTTATTGTTATTTTTAAATGTTTTTATAATTTGAGACAACCACAAGTATTGAACATTGCAATGAGTGAATTAGTGAACTATACATTTCTTTATAGTTATTAGTGATTATTTGACAATGTAAATAGGTCTCCTTTTTATATGATGATGTGCTGACGATAAAGGCAATAGGCCCGCCGATTTGTATATTTTGAGCCTTGAGCATTTATATCGCTCCATGACATAGTCAGCCGTACTTGGTAGTAGGGGTTGGGTGGCCGCAAAGGAGTTCTGCACCCAACCCTATGCTGCGCACTGCCAAAGTTCAGGCCTGCGCCCAACCTCATGCCATGCATGTCAATGGAAATCTTGTTTTACATTAAAAAAACATAGAAACTCACTGAACTACAAAGGTTAAAGTGACGTCATAGTTAGGGATTGTAATAATAAATGACTTTACATTAACAAAAACCTTAAAAATTCAATGAAAAAAACAAAGGTTAAAGGGATTTTTAGTAAGGTGAAAATGTCAGATAAAACATCCTATTTTAAATTGACAAAACCACTGAAATTCAGTGTTATAGTAACGATGACACGTGCTCTAAAGTAACTGTAACTTGCTCCTTCATCATGCACTGGTAATTACCTCCCATCTTGCAGCACTCATGACATGTTCTATGACATCATTGAGAACATGACTGCAACAGCTGAAATTACATCACTGAGGACACCATTGTGAATGGTAGGTGCACACGGCAATTGTGAATCTGTGCATCACAAATAATGTTTGAATGATTTTTTGTTGCTCTTGGTCCACAAACCATAATATAAGTTTTGGCCAAGTTCTTTATGAGGTCTTCTCAAAACCTGGTTGTTCGAGCAGTAGGCTCCCCACCCCTCAGTGCCTTGAGACGCTCACGGGTGAGTAGTGCGCTCTACAAATGATTGATTGATTGATTGTGGTTGCATTGGTTCATAAAACGAGCACATGAACGAAGAAATTTCTGGAGCCTGTTAGCCATTCTTGCTATTAAAACCACATCGTCAGCATAAAAAAGCACGGGGATTGGTCATGCACACACTTTCCACATAGTTTGGCCATTCACCACCAGATGCCACTCCAAGTCATTAATATGAATAATAAAAAAGAAATTGACCAAAAACACAACCTTGTTGGGCTCCTCTTTTGATCTTGAATGAACCAGTCACCACAGGGGCCACAACAGGCTCTAACTGAATAATCTGTAAGTAGTTGTCTAGGAAAGTGCACAATAGGTTTCTCAACCTCTGTAATGACATAATGGACCAGAACTTTGAATGACTAAGACAGTCAATAGCACTGTCAAGGTCCATAAACACGAGGTGTAAGGAGCCCTGCTTGACCATGGTATATTTGGTAGTTAACAGGTTCAAGCACTGTTCAATAGTGACTACTACAGTTAGAAGCTAAACTGGACTCAAGAGAGAACAAAATTCTCCCGGGCCCAGCTTTCATGTCTGGCCAATACAACTCCGCCCACAACCTTACCTATAGATTTCAAAAGTGCGACTGAGCAATAACACCTAGGATCGACGTGGTCAAATTTTTCAAAAATAGGAACATTAACAGACTGAGACCAGGGCAAAGGTGGATTGTTCCCTTCATTGGCCCTTAAAACATTGGTCAAAACTGAGTCCCACAGCTTACTAACCATACCCTCCTCCTAAACATAAACAAATGTATTTATGAGATGGCGAGGACTACCTGGCCTAGACCAAAACTTTCATACGCTATAGTTAGATATATATTTCGGTTTTTACTACAGACAACGTGTACCAAACGCAAGTCTGAACTTAGTATGGACTATGGAACTGGATATCTCTATTCTGTAGGAGGAAGTGGTGGTTTATATTGGAGCAAGAGGTGGGGTCACTGTCTGAAATGGTGATATCATTAGATCAAATGGTACTGCAGTGTGCACAATTAAATTTGTTTTATTTATTTATTTATGTACTTACCTCCATTTGGCCATATGCCGGAGTTTACTACCCCCCACCCTGCCCCTCCCCTGCCCCACATCACCGCCCGCAGCACTCCCTCCAGGAGCCGCTACTGGTCTGAGGTTCACAGACTGCCATGGACTCAGCACAGACAAGGATGGACACTACAAACCAGGGGTTCAAATATCAATATTCATGAGGCCCTCCTCCGGCTACCGTTGCAACCTCACAGGCCGGGGGTTGAGGGGGAAGTAATCTGCAAGGCCGCTGAAGGAAACTGGAAGGCACACACAGGCTTTGCTGCAGTGCGGACGGGGTCAGTAGGCTTACCTGGAAGGCACACACAGGCTTTGCTGCAGTGCGGAGGGGATCAGGAGGCTTACCTGGAAGGCACACACAGGCTTTGCTGCAGTGCGGACGGGGTCAGGAGGCTTACCTGGAAGACACACACAGGCTTTTTTGCAGTGCGTAGGGGATCAGGAGGCTTACCTGGAAGGCGCACACAGGCTTTGCTGCAGTGCGGACGGGGTCAGGAGGCTTACCTGGATGGCACACACAGGCTTTGCTGCAATGCAGATGGGATCAGGAGGCTTATCTGGAAGGCCCACACAGGCTTTGCTGAAGTGTGGACAGAATCAGGAGGCTTACCCGGAAGGCACACACAGGCTTTGCTGCAGTGCGGACGGGATCAGGAGGCTTACCTGGAAGGCACAGAGGCTTTGCTGCAGTGCAGACACGGTCAGAAGGCTTACCTGGAAGGCACACACAGGCTTTGTTGCAGTGTGGGTGGGGTCATGCAGTGCGGATGGGGTCAGGGGGCTCACCTAGAAGGCACACACAGGCTTTGCTGCAAAGTGGACGGGATCAGGAGGCTTACCTGGAAGGCACACAGATCCTTTGCTGAAGTGCAGACGGGGTCAGGAGGCTTACCTGGAAGGCACCCACAGGCTTTTCTGCAGTGCGGAGGGGATCAGGAGGCTTATCTGGAAGGCACACACAGGCTTTGCTGCAGTGCAGAGGGGATCAGGAAGCTTACCTGGAAGACACACACAGGCTTTGCTGCAGTGCGGACGGGGTCAGGAGGCTTATCTGGATAGCACACACAGGCTTTGCTGCAATGCAGACGGGATCAGGAGGCTTACCTGAAAGGCACACACAGGCTTTGCTGCAGTGCGGACGGGATCAGGAGGCTTACCCGGAAGGCACACACAGGTTTTGCTGCAGTGCGGACGGGATCAGGAGGCTTACCTGGAAGGCACACACAGGCTTTGCTGCAGTGTGTACGGGATCAGGAGGCTTACCTGGAAGGCACAGAGGCTTTGCTGCAGTGCGGACGCGGTCAGAAGGCTTACCTGGAAGGCACACACATGCTTTGTTGCAGTGTGGGTGGGGTCATGCAGTGCGGACGGGGTCAGGGGGCTCACCTAGAAGGCAGACACAGGCTTTGCTGCAGTGTGGACGGGATCAGGAGGCTTACCTGGAAGGCACACAGATCCTTTGCTGAAGTGCAGACGGGGTCAGGAAGCTTACCTGGAAGGCACACACAGGCTTTGCTGCAGTGCAGATGGGATCAGGAGGCTTACCTGGAAGGCACACATAGGCTTTGCTGCAGTGCGGAGGGGATCAGGAGGCTTACCTGGAAGGCACACACAGGCTTTGCTGCAGTGCAGAGGCGATCAGGAGGTTTACCTGAAAGGCACACACAGGCTTTGCTGCAGTGCAGAAGAGGGGATCAGGAGGCTTACCTGGAAGGCACCCACAGGCTTTTCTGCAGTGCGGCGGAGAGCAGGAGGCTTACCTGTAAGGCACAGACAGGCTTTGTTGCAGTGCGGACGGGGTCAGGAGGCTTACCTGGAAGGCACGCACAGGCTGTGCTGCAGTGGGAACGGGATCAGGAGGCTTACCTGGAAGGCGCACACAGGCTTTGCTGCAGTGCGAACGGGATCAGGAGGCTTATCTGGAAGGCACACGCAGGCATTGGTGCAGTGCGGACACGGTCAGGATACGTTCCTGGAAGGCACACACAGGCTTTGCTGTTTTCGGGATGGCGTCATGCAGTGCGACAGTGTCAGGAGGCTTACCTGGAAGGCAAACACAGGCTTTGCTGGAGTGCGGAAGGCATCAGTAGGCTTACCTGGAAGGCACACACACAGGCTTTGCTGCAGTGCGGACGGGATCAGGAGGCTTTCCTGGAAGGCACAGAGGCTTTGCTGCAGTGCGGACACGGTCAGAAGGCTTACCTGGAAGGCACACACAGGCTTTTTTGCAGTGCGGATGGGGTCATGCAGTGTGGGCGGGGTCAGGAGGCTTACCTGGAAGGCACACACAGGCTTTGCTGCAGTGCGGACCGGATCAGAAGGCTTACCTGGAAGGCACATACAGGCTTTGCTGCAGTGAGGATGGGATCAGGAGGCTTACCTTGAAGGCACACAGAGGCTTTGCTGCAGTGTGGACGCGGTAAGGATGCTTACCTGGAAATTACACACAGGCTTTGCTGCAGTGCAGATGGGGTCATGCAGTGCAGACAGGGTCAGGAGGCTTACCTGGAAGGCACACACAGGCTTTGCTGCAGTGCGGACGGGATCAGGAGACTTACCTGGAAGGTACACAGAGGCTTTGCTGCAGTGCAGATGCGGTCAAAAGGCTTACCTGGCAGGCACACACAGGCTTTGTTGCAGTGCGGATGTGGTCATGCAGTGCAGACAGGGACAGGAGGCTTACCTGGAAGGCACACACAGGCTTTTTTGCAGTACGGACGGGGTCATGCAGTGCTGGCAGGATCCAGGGGCTTACCTGGAAGGCACACACAGGCTTTGCTGCAGTGCGGACGGGATCAGGATGCTTACCTGGAAGGCACACACAGGCATTGCTGCAGTAAGGACAGGATCAGGAAGCTTACCTGGGAGGCACACACAGGCTTTGCTGCAGTGCGGATGGGATCAGGAGGCTTACTTGGAAGGCACACACAGTCTTTTCTGCAGTGCGGATGGGATCAGGAGGCTTACCTAGAAGGCACACACAGGCTTTGCTGCAGTGCGAACAGGATCAGGAGGCTTACCTGGAAGGCACACACAGGCTTTGCTGCAGTGCGAACGGGATCAGGAGGCTTATCTGGAAGGCACACGCAGGCATTGGTGCAGTGCGGACACGGTCAGGATACGTTCCTGGAAGGCACACACAGGCTTTGCTGTTTTCGGGATGGCGTCATGCAGTGCGACAGTGTCAGGAGGCTTACCTGGAAGGCAAACACAGGCTTTGCTGGAGTGCGGAAGGCATCAGTAGGCTTACCTGGAAGGCACACACACAGGCTTTGCTGCAGTGCGGACGGGATCAGGAGGCTTTCCTGGAAGGCACAGAGGCTTTGCTGCAGTGCGGACACGGTCAGAAGGCTTACCTGGAAGGCACACACAGGCTTTTTTGCAGTGCGGATGGGGTCATGCAGTGTGGGCGGGGTCAGGAGGCTTACCTGGAAGGCACACACAGGCTTTGCTGCAGTGCGGACCGGATCAGAAGGCTTACCTGGAAGGCACATACAGGCTTTGCTGCAGTGAGGATGGGATCAGGAGGCTTACCTTGAAGGCACACAGAGGCTTTGCTGCAGTGTGGACGCGGTAAGGATGCTTACCTGGAAATTACACACAGGCTTTGCTGCAGTGCAGATGGGGTCATGCAGTGCAGACAGGGTCAGGAGGCTTACCTGGAAGGCACACACAGGCTTTGCTGCAGTGCGGACGGGATCAGGAGACTTACCTGGAAGGTACACAGAGGCTTTGCTGCAGTGCAGATGCGGTCAAAAGGCTTACCTGGCAGGCACACACAGGCTTTGTTGCAGTGCGGATGTGGTCATGCAGTGCACACAGGGACAGGAGGCTTACCTGGAAGGCACACACAGGCTTTTTTGCAGTACGGACGGGGTCATGCAGTGCTGGCAGGATCCAGAGGCTTACCTGGAAGGCACACACAGGCTTTGCTGCAGTGCGGACGGGATCAGGATGCTTACCTGGAAGGCACACACAGGCATTGCTGCAGTAAGGACAGGATCAGGAAGCTTACCTGGGAGGCACACACAGGCTTTGCTGCAGTGCGGATGGGATCAGGAGGCTTACTTGGAAGGCACACACAGTCTTTTCTGCAGTGCGGATGGGATCAGGAGGCTTACCTAGAAGGCACACACAGGCTTTGCTGCAGTGCGGACAGGATCAGGAGGCTTACCTGGAAGGCACACACAGGCTTTGCTGCAGTGCGGATGGGATCAGGAGGCTTATCTGGCAGGCACACAGAGGCATTGCTGCAGTGCGGACGCGGTCAAAAGGCTTACCTGGAAGGAACACACAGGCTTTGTTGCAGTGCGGACGGGGTCATGCAGTGTGGATGGGGTCAGGAGGCTTACCTGGAAGGCACACACAGGCTTTGCTGCAGTGAGGATGGGATCAGGAGGCTTACCTGGAGGGCACACAGAGGCTTTCCTGCAATGCGGACGCGGTCAGGAGGCATACCTGGAAGGCACACACAGGCTTTGCTGCCGTGCGGACGGGATCAGGAGGCTTACCTGGAAGGCACACACAGGCTTTGCTGCAGTGCGGACGGGATCAGGAGGCTTACCTGGCAGGCACACAGAGGCTTTGCTGCAGTGCAGACGTGGTCAAAAGGCTTACCTGGAAGGCACACACAGGCTTTGTTGCAGTGCGGATGTGGTCATGCGGTGCTGACAGGGTCTGGAGGCTTACCTGGAAGGCACACACAGGCTTTTTTGCAGTGCGGACGGGGTCATGTAGTGCTGACGGGATCAGGAGGCTTACCTGGAAGGCACACACAGGCTTTGCTGCAGTGCGGACGGGATCAGGATGCTTACCTGGAAGGCACACAAAGGCTTTGCTGCAGTGCAGATGGGATTAGGAGGCTTACGGAAGGCACACACAGTCTTTGCTGCAGTGCAGATGGGATCAGGAGGCTTACCTGGACGGCACACACAGGCTTTGCTGCAGTGCAGACAGAATCAGAAGGTTTGCCTGGAAGGCACACACAAGCTTTGCTGCAGTGAGGACAGGATCAAGAGGCTGAACTGGAAGGCATACAGATGCTTTGCTGCAGTGCGGACGCGGTCAGGATGCTTACCTGGAAGGCACACACAGGCTTTGTTGCAGTGCGGATGTGGTCATGCGGTGCTGACAGGGTCTGGAGGCTTACCTGGAAGGCACACACAGGCTTTTTTGCAGTGCGGACGGGGTCATGCAGTGCTGACGGGATCAGGAGGCTTACCTGGAAGGCACACACAGGCTTTGCTGCAGTGCGGACGGGATCAGGATGCTTACCTGGAAGGCACACAAAGGCTTTGCTGCAGTGCAGATGGGATTAGGAGGCTTACTTGGAAGGCACACACAGTCTTTGCTGCAGTGCAGATGGGATCAGGAGGCTTACCTGGACGGCACACACAGGCTTTGCTGCAGTGCAGACAGAATCAGAAGGTTTGCCTGGAAGGCACACACAAGCTTTGCTGCAGTGGGGACAGGATCAAGAGGCTTAACTGGAAGGCACACAGATGCTTTGCTGCAGTGCGGTCGCGGTCAGGATGCTTACCTGGAAGGCACACACAGGCATTGCTGCAGTGCAGACGGGGTCATGCAGTGCGGACAGGGTCAGGAGGCTTACCTGGAAGGCACACACAGGCTTTGCTACAGTGTGGACGGGATCAGGAGGCTTGCCTGGAAGGCACACACAGGTTTTGCTGCAGTGCGGATGGGATCAGGAGGCTTACCTGGCAGGCACACACAGTCTTTTTTGCAGTGCGGACGGGGTCATGCAGTGCGGATGGGATCAGGAGGCTTACCTGGAAGGCACACACAGGCTTTACTGCAGTGCGGACAGGATCAGGGGGCTTACCTGAATGGCACACACAGGCTTTGCTGCAGTGCGGACGCACTCAGGTTGCTTACCTGGAAGGCAAACACAGGCTTTGATGCAGTGCGGACAGGATCAGGAGGTTTACCTGGAAGGCACACACAGGCTTTGTTGCAGTGTGGACGGGGTCATGCAGTGCGGACGGGATCAGGAGGTTTACCTGGAAGGCACACATAGGCTTTGCTGCAGTGCGGATGGGATCAGGAGGTTTACCTGGAAGGCACACACAAGCTTTGCTGCAGTACGGATGGGATCAGAAGGCTTACCTGGAAGTCACACACAGGCTTTGTTGCAGTGCGGATGCGATCGGGAGGCTTACCCGGAAGGCACACACAGGCTTTGCTGCAGTGCAGCTGGGATCGGGAGGCTTACCTGGAGGGCACACACAGGCTTTGCTGCAGTGCGGATGGGATCGGGAGGCTTACCTGGAAGGCGCACACAGGCTTTGCTGCAGTGCAGATGGGATCAGGAGGCTTACTTGGAATGCACACAAAGGCTTTGCTGCAGTGGGGTTGGGATCAGAAGGCATACCTGGAAGGCACACAGAGGCTTTGATGCAGTGCGAATGGGATCAGGAGGCTTACCTGTGACAGCAGCAGAAGACAATGGCTACCTCCTGGGCTCTAGACAAGGCAAGCAGCTGGCTAGAGAGTGCCTTTTGTCCAGAAGCTGGCACCGTCTCACAAGAGCTCCTACAGGTCTCCTGAGTGAAGCTGGGGTCTGGAATGCACTCAGGCAAAATCTTCTCCTGAAAGTTCATTTTCTTCACATACAGGAAGCTCTCCTCCATGCACAGTACAGCGGGTGGCCTTGCTTCTCCTTGAGTCTAGATCCAAGCTTACCCCCAGCTTAGAAAGGAAGCTATTCACCAGCAGAGTGCCATCCCTGGGCCACAGGTCTTCTCTGCCACACTTGTGTGCAGCTTCTCCTCTGAGAAAGTCCCAGAACAAGAGCTTGTTGCAATGGCAAGTAAAGATCATTACAATGTTTGAATTTTAAGGTCTTCTTCAATCGCAGGAGGCATGATCACTGCATGATCAGCACATTTAGCGGTCATGGGCAGCAGTTTCTTCTCCTGCATTGGACACATCATTCAGAGGTCAGGATTGAGGTAGGAAAAATGGGAGGAGGGAGAGCACCTGGCAGAGACTCTGCCCCAATGTAACGGGGTGATTGCCTGACAGCCCCATCCAAAGGAACATATATACTAGAAACCAGAGTGAAAGGGATAAAACATTCAGGCTCCAAGGAGAGTGCAGCCTGTGCAGACTCATACAAGGCCTGCCTCCATTTTGGCCTGGTGCACACATTCATCATCCATACATGTCATACATAAATGTAGAAGAGGGGTCCAGACAGGGTGGATCTTTAAATGGGGGAGGTGAGTAGGCATCGCCACGTGAAGGGCACAAGTAAAAAGCCATGTTTGATCACTAGAAGTCATGCTGCAGACTCACAAAGCTCAGGTAAAGAGGGCAGTAGTCGCCCTCTGAAACATGGGATCACCTCAGAGCACAGGTCTAGGGCCGTATTATGTACTTTCTCAATTTGTGCCATGGCGCACCTTTCAATAGGTGTGCAAGGTGCAAACACGGACAGAGTGCCATATTAGAAAGAATGTGCTGCCCTAGGCCAGCCATGAACTCGTGTTGCCCTCAGGGCAGCGCATTCAAGTGAAATACGGAGTGGCTGCTTTAACCCCAGTCCATGTTTCAAAGTGCAGGAGGCATGCCACCTGTACTTTGAACAGGGGAGAGGGATCCCATTTGCAGGCGAGTGCAGTGAGTGACTGCACCCACCTTCAGGCAAATGTCTGGACTATAGAACCCCCTTCCTCACCTCCAGTGGGATGCTTTTAAAGTCACATTGAAAGAGTGCCACCTTTTTGTGGGACAGTTTCAGTGGGCCTCCTAAGGCCTGTTTTTCTGTGTGCCCACATACATAATACGGCGCGGGTGCAGAGGCAAAGTCATTCCCTCAGTTGCATGGAGCCACGCTCTCATACAAATGAGGGCACACCTTCTCTTGACAGCACGAACACTGCATGTGCGCCAGCACTATCAGTATTACAGAAGACGATGCACAAGCATCTGAGGCTCCTTCTGTAATACCATTGTGCCCCAGGGGTGCGCACAACGGGTAAGCTATATATTCCCCAAGTATTTTTAGGACGGGTTATTAATTTTGAATTGGAGAAAGTGCTGCCCTGAGGACGCAGCTCAGGGCAAAAAACTAGGAATTCCACGCCCACGCCTGTTGTGCCACCCCCTCCCCAGGGCACAAAGTATAATAAGGCCCCTGGTGTCTTAAATCAGTGAACAGGGAGACTCCTCAGTGACCTTGCATGGTAATCAGTCCCAGTGGAGGAAAGAGACAGAATCTCCAGGGGACACCACTGGACAGAGCAGCATGGGGCTGCAAAGCCGCGCGGGCACCTTCCCTTCCTGCAGCGCGTGAAGGAGAGGACGGGGCTTGGCAGAGATGCTTGGGTGAGTGCATGCATGTCGGAGGGCAAGCTACCAGTTGAAGAAACATGTATTATAGAGGGGCTTCGCCACTGAGCAATAAGCTACATGCAGTCACCAGCGCACCTCCTACTGAGTGACTATCTGGATGTGAAGCACTCACCATTTCACAAATATGCACTGACAGTATAGGCACATTAGAAATGTGCACCTTAGACATTTTATTATCAAACAAGTATTTCATCAACCTCCCGTTTAATCCCTTACTATGTCAATCGGTTCGTTGTTTAACCATTTAAGATTCAACATCCTCGAATCCAATAAGTACTATCCTTTGAACTTTTGCTAAACATAATTACCCGCTCCCTGAGTGCCACTGATCAGCTGCGTTGGCACGCACATTGGCAGGGCCTTTTCATGCGTCTCCAGCTGCTGCCAGCTCTGAAGTTCCCTGCTCTCTGCTTCTTTCTGCATGGGCGCGCCTTCAGAGGGCAGATAGCAGGACTGGCCTCCTATGCTTTCTGCAAAAGCCGCAAATCCGTTCATGAGCGCGACATGCAAACCCATGAAAGTGATTCCACATCAACCAACCATGGGGCAATCAGCAAGGCGAGGCGATAGAATTATCTCCGCTTTTGCGGCCGTTTTTGTCCGAAAAGCGGCGATAATTCTATCGCCTAATTAGCAACTTGCGTTAGCGTAGGAATTCCTAACGCCCAGCTTTGCATCTCTAATGAGATGCAAAGTGGGCGTTCCTGACCTGACATGACCAGAGAAATGTCGCTAAGCGACATTTCTCCTATCATCAAGCCCCACGCTATGAAGCATGGCGGCAAGAAAAGTAGCGATAACCCCTGTTACCGCTACTTTCCTTACGCCTGCTTCAGGACTGACTGATCCATGATATCCTATGGAAGGTGGATATCATGGCTAAGTTTGTGAGTCCCTATCATCAAGCTAACGCCACATTGCATGAGATTATCGCTGGGTTTTCAGCGAGAATCTCATGTTAGGCAGTTAGCGCTAGGATTTTTATCGCTTTTGAGATAAGCGTTGCTAATAGCACACTATCTCGGCGATAAAAATCCACGACAGCCGGTGATAATTATCCTAGCGCTAAGTGCGCTTAGCGATAATTATCGCCGGTTGTTGCTGATATGCCTACATATCATTTACATTTATTCAGTTCTGTTTATTTAATTTGAGAGGGGTGTATAGTGCATTACAGCTTTTGCCTTCTATTATATTTTCAAAGTGAAATAGGCATTCTTTTCTCTCAAAATGTAAAAAAAAAATGCAATTGTTCCACGATGACATGTGTGGTGATCTGACCATGTGTCAAACAGGAGCGAGCGCCTTAGCAGAGGAGCCGCCCCGCCCCAAGGAGTTCAGTAAACTGAGGGGCATATTATCAAGCCAGGCGATAAAATTATCGCCGCTTTAGCGGCAGAAAACTGCCGCTAAAACGGCGATTATGGGCTTGATAATATGCTCTATGGAATTCCGATTGAAGCCCATGTTAGATGTGAAGGACGTCTAACCTGGGCTTCAATTGGAATTCCATAGAGCATATTATAAAGACCATTATCGCCGTTTTAGCGGCATTTTTCTTTCGCTAAAGCAGCGATAATTTTATCGCCTGGCTTGATAATATGCCCCCGAGTGTCTTTACATCAGATAATAGAAACAACTATGGGGCATGTTATCAAGCACGGCGTTAAAAATTATCGCCGGTTTAGTGGCAGAAAACTGCCGCTAAAACGGCGATAATGGGCTTGATAATATGCCCTTGAGAATTTGCATAGAAGCCCATGTTCTGGTGTCAACATGGGTTTCTATTGGAATTCTCTGTGCCATATTATCAAGCCCCTTATCGCCACTTTACCGGCAGTTTTCTGCCGCTAAAGCGGCGATAATTTTAACGCCGGACCTTGATAATATGCCCCTATATTCTACAGCTCTTAGAAACTCATAGCTTGCTTATGGCGCGCTATTTAAAATGGAAGCTATTTCATGAAACTTCCCGGCGGGACTTTCCCAAGGGGGCGAGTAGCATCATTCCGCCATTCCGATACATCAGAAGACTGACAGTATAAGGTCAACAGAGGGCTAACTTTGGAAAAGGCAGTTTTCTGCCGCTAAAGCGGCGATCATTTTATCGCCTGGCTTGATAATATGCCCCTGAGTGTCTTTACATCAGATAATAGAAACAACTATGGGGCATATTATCAAGCACGGCGTTAAAAATTATCGCCGGTTTAGCGGCAGAAAACTGCCGCTAAAACGGCGATAATAGGCTTGATAATATGCCCTTGAGAATTCCCATAGAAACCCATGTTCTGGTGTCAACATGGGTTCCTATTGGAATTCTTGGCGACATATTATCAAGCCCATTATCGCCATTTTACCGGCAGTTTTCTGCCGCTAAAGCGGCGATAATTTTAACGCCGGACCTTGATAATATGCCCCTATATTCTACAGCTCTTAGAAACTCCTAGCTTGCTTATGGCGCGCTATTTAAAATGGAAGCTATTTCATGAAACTTCCTGGTGGGACTTTCCCAAGGGGGCGAGTAGCATCATTCCGCCATTCCGATACATCAGAAGACTGACAGTATGAGGTCAACAGAGGGCTAACTTTGGAAAAATCTCAGGGGCAGATTTATAACGGACTTGCGCCACTTTTATGCCGCCGTTGCGTCACTTTTGTGACGCAGCGGCGGCGTAAACCCTGCGCCATGTTGCGCCCCATTTACAACGTGACGCATCTAGGGAGATGCGTCACGTTGTAAAGCTTGCGCCACATGTGGGCGTACCTGCACAGGGGGGGGGGCGTTCCGGCGCAGGAACGCCTCCGAAAAGTGGCTGAGTGAAATCTACAAGATTTCACTCAGTCACTTTTCCAGCCATGCTGCGTCAAAACCCTGCGCCTGCTTGATGCAGGAGTAAGGAATGACGCAGCATTGTAACAATAGGGCACCCCCGAGCCTTGCTGGAGCTGCGTTGCGCTTGCGACGCAACTCCAGCAATGCGCCAACCTTCCGCCATCAGATGCGTCACACATCTGTTTATCCTTGCGCCACAATGCGCTGCATTGTAAATGCGGCGCATCTATTGTGGCGCAAGGGTAAACTTTTGTGACGCTTCTTTCCTGGCGCATCCCTGCTGATTTGCAGGGATGCGCCAGGAAACATAAATCTGCCCCTCAATGTTTTAAATAGCGTTGAAGATGTACACCTTTCGTTTCAAAAACATGCATAGAGGGTAATAAAGGACAACGAGCCCGAGAAATTACCTTCAGGTGGTACATTAAACAGAGATAAAAATTCAAGTTTTCTAAAATTGTAAGTATACTGAATTTTAGTTTCCTGTGGAGTCAAGCATGGTCAGTTCTGCTCGCAGGATTAACAGTTATGTTATAGGAGCATCAAGGAAGTAAGAAGGAATGCGGATAGACCTTTCAGGAAGTCCCGCAGCGTGAAGTTTCAAGTCCTCATTTTATCATCCCTTCCACTTCTTTTTGATTGCAATGTTATTAACGAAGCGACACTGTCATCTACTGGCCGAAAAGAGAAATGCAGACCAAAAAGTTAAAGGCAACTGCATAATACATCATCAGCAAGGCATAATAATGTGTATTATTTTCTCAAAATAAAGGATCAGACTTCCACATAACAAGAGTTTGAGTAAAGTCACAATGAAACGATCATGAAACTTAGAATCAGCATGTTTGACCCGTCACACGTGGTTTTACTGGGAGGTTGCAGTAATAGAACTGCAGTTTAAAGAAAAGACTATTCCGAGTGCAGACTATCTGACATTAAAAGCATAGGAGATTTGGGGTAGGGGCTAGAGTGATAGAAATATAGTTTACAGATTAATTTAGAAAGGCGGAATTTTGTGCATTGAGGGAGCATACTATTTTGCCATATGCCAATTTTCTATGGCAGTATACAAGCGTATATTTTATCAACATATTTTTTCATTTTAATTACGGATCAGCAACATGAATCAATTTTTCAAGGTGGCCAAGGTATTTCCCAAAGAGGCTCATTTTCATGGAGCTCTTGAAGTTGTTGAAACAGAGACCTCGTCTGATTGATGCAGAGAATGAGTTTCCATTGCATCAGAAAACTTGTGTGGTGGAAGGTCTTTTCTTGAAACGATAGATCTGAAAGCAAAACGTTCCTTTACTTCTAACCGTGAAGGAGCCCCCCACTCCCGAAGGCCCCCCGCCCCCAAAATAGATGGACAGGTTGAGAGGCAGATATTCTGGGGGCATTTAGGTGCATGGTCTTGGATGTTACGATGTCTAATACTGCATTCTTGAGAGACATCCTTAAAGAAAAAGGACCATTGTGATGTTATCATAATCACTGGAATTAGAGATTGGGCGGGGGGCAGCAGCATGGTGAATAGTTTTGGTTCTCAAATGGTAAGGCTCGATTGTAGGCTCGATGTGGGCTTCTACGTCGAATTCTTATCTCTCATGAAGCCTAAGTATTTGGCTGATTCTACAATTTGAGGCTAAAAGTCTGTATTTTGGATCACAGTTATACAATTCTCCTTCATGGGGAAGTTTGGGTTTAGTGAGAGAAGGCAACATTTTGTTTTATTTAAATTTAGTTTTAGGTGTCTACTTTTCCCCTTTGTTTCTACGGTACTTGAGAAGGATGTCAGGAGTGAGTGATCAGAGTTTGAGGTTACTTTAATGTCTATGGGGCATATTATCAAGCCAGGCGATAAAATTATCGCCGCTTTAGCGGCAGAAAACTGCCGCTAAAGCGGCGATAATGGGCTTGGTAATATGCTCTATGGAATTCCAATTGATGCCCATGTTAGACGTCCTTCACATTTAACATGGGTTTCAATTGGAATTCCATAGAGCATATTATCAAGCCCATTATCGCCGCTTTAGCGGCAGTTTTCTGCCGCTAAAACGGCGATAATGTTATCGCCTGGCGTGTTAATATGTCCCTAACTGAGTATAACTGGTTGACTGGAGATGATAGTGTATCTCCAGTTTTGCAAGTGTGGCTCCGAAGGATTTAGCGTAAGTGGTAATTAGCAAAAGTGCCTGTATCCAGCCTCAGAGTACACCAGATGGACAGGTTCTCCAAGTTTTACTCAAAGAAGCCTCTTTGTAAAGGTAAGTCTCATCATTTTCAAGTCTTTATGCTAGTGTGCAGAAGCTTTCATGCTCCACCATGTCGAAACGAATCACTGGGTAGTTTTAATTTTTATTAAAAGAAACATTAGGCTATCGTTAACCACTGTTGCATTGGAGTTTCCAAGCAGAAATCTCATTGAATGTCAGCAAGAGGTTGTTATAAGAAACCACAGTTTTCCATGAGCCTCATGGCAAAAGCTATGCCCGTGATGGGGTGGTAGTTGTCATGACAGTTTTAGTCATCTGATTTTTTGAGGCCTGGCATATCAGTCATTAAAAGGATAGGACCTGTACCATGTTTGAGGGCATTTTTATGATTTCTAACAAATTAGTAATTAGGGTGTCTATTGTCAGATTAACAGCTATGGAATCTGCTGGCCTGCTCACCGTTTCAAAGTGTTTTATTATCATTTCAGACATAGGTTTGAAGTAGCTTAGTGATGAATTTTCTTTCTTGAAATTAGAGGGTTTCGTAGACGGAGTGCAACATTCCTGCCTGTCATAGTTTATTTTGCTTTTCAAAGCCGTCAAATTTGCTACTGTCTGTCTTGATCTTTTGTGTAATTATTAAAATAAGTACAAAACTAAGGGCCTGATTCCGAGATATCCTATCTACCATATTAGAAGTGCAGTATATCCTGTGTCACTCAAGGGAGGCTGTGGCAAAACAAAACTTTATTGACGCCTTTATTTGCCTCCAGAGACGCGTTTCGGCAATAATTGCCTTTATCAATCTGAAATAAACGAGTTTGCTAACAGTTCATGCAAGTAAAGTTCACTTCTGTAAAAATGAGGACAACACCCATTGTTACTTTAAACCTCCAAGCTGGCTCCCTGGTACACAAAATCTGCAGCTGGACAAGGAGTGCTGTCAGTATTTGAAGTTGTACATACCGCAAACACGGTGGCAGTTTTAAAAACAGTGCAATGAGTCTCCTTACGTAGGTCTTTTTCCCTAATTCCAGGGTTGCCACTCACCCTCGACTTCCCTGCTGTAAGCAAAACCCTGCTCCGGAATCCGGAATATATATATACATATATATATATATATATATATATGTATATATATATATATATATATATTACCTACTGGCGGTCGCCAGTAGGTAGTTATAGTTAGGACCACGTTTCCATAGGAAAACCTCAACATTCTATTTTGAATAACTTTGGCGCCGGTCGACGAATCCTCGTGAATTTCTCAAAATAGGTGGGGCGCTACGCTCCGCTCCTACCCTGAAAGTCTCGGGGGGATCCGTCAAGCGGGGGCTGAGATAAAAGGGGGGTCCCAAAACGCGTTTTTCCCATGCATTTTTCCATAGGACCTTTAGAACGAGCTACAGCCCGAACGGCTGAACAGAATTACTCAAAATTTGGCAGAGAGGTAGTCCCTAGGTCAAGGAAGTGCCTTTTGTAGGTTTGGTGTAAATGTGTTCAGTAGATTCTGAGAAAATAGCCTTTAAATCAATATATATATCTGAGCCCGCTTACGGTACGCTTACCGTACGCTTACGGTAAGCGTACGGTGGCGTGCGCGAGCGCGATTCTGATTGGCTCTTAGATCTTAGTAAACATTCGAATCGGCCGAAACCAGGAAGCGGCGGCCGCCATTTTCTCTCTCGCACTCTGAGGGGGGGGCTGTAAACAAAGGCAAAAAACATATAAAGGGGCTGTTTAGACAGCGCACATGCACATAGCCATGTTAGTTGAGTCATCAAAGATCCCCCAAGGCCAAAAACGGTAAATTTTTATTTTTTGAAAATTTCGCAGATTACGCTTACCGTACGCGTACGGTGCGCTTACGCTAAAAATTTTAATAAAAAAAAAAAAACACTCTCTGTGCATGGCATATTATTGTCATCACTTACAAATTAAATTTAACAGATTACCTATCACAAGGAAGCGCATAATATGTCCTCCATGTGCGCACGGTGCGGTCCCACCTTGCGTGTACGGCACTAACTGCGTAAAGTGGGCGCGCGGTGCGCGAAGCGCACCGCGCGCTCACTGTGCGCGCGCGGTGCGCGAAGCGCACCGTGCGCGCACGGAACGAACTGCGTTAAGTGGGCGTGCACGCCACGAATGGCGTAAAGTAACTTAGCATTTAAAAAACCGTACAAATTCACTGAAAAAACCATAGGTTTCACACACGTTATAGTTAGGAATTAGCATTTAAAAAACCTTGCAAATTCACTGAAAAAACCATAGGTTTCACACATGTTATAGTTAGCGGAAATTTTACTGATAAAAAACCAATGAAATTCCCCCGTTATAGTTAGTGCAGGCAACTATAACTCACGCGACCGCAATCTTCTGCTGATGACATATGTGTCTTTATGAAAAAAAAATATTTGTAATATATGTATAGCTAAAAATGTATGGAAGAAGACATGGGCAAATAAGTGTCTAAATACAGTATTAGCATCAGCAGAGGATTGCGGTCGCGTGAGTTATAGTTGCCTGCACTAACTATAACGGGGGAATTTCATTGGTTTTTTATCAGTAAAATTTCCGCTAACTATAACATGTGTGAAACCTATGGTTTTTTCAGTGAATTTGCAAGGTTTTTTAAATGCTAATTCCTAACTATAACGTGTGTGAAACCTATGGTTTTTTCAGTGAATATATATATATATATATATATATATATATATATATTCACTGAAAAAACCATAGGTTTCAGGGGCGTTATAGTTAGCTGGACATTTCCCTCGTACAAAACCCTAGAAATTCCCCTGTTATAGTTAGTTCAGCTAACTATAACGCGCGCCCCCGCAATGCACTGCTGATGACGTTACATATTACATCACTCATGATATGGTCAGTGACATCACTGATGACAGCACTGATGACATCTCAAATGACATCACTGATGACATCACTGATGATGTCATCCATGTGATAAATTAGTGCATCTTCTCACACCCTAATATAACCTTTGATACACCGACTCAAAATTTCAAACGGCCATTTTGACAACCATAGATACTCCAATACCAATAACTACACACCCACTCATTGACTTTTAGGTCTACATACATGTCCACTCACTGTTGAAAAACTACGAGGTCCAGAATTCTATGCTTTGAAATTGATGACATTAATAATCACATGAATAACAATGATTGTTTTTATTGGTTAATCTCAAAAGTGCAATGACAACCGTGATCAAGCTATCAGTGGATGGTGAAACGCGTTGGTTTGTCTTGAGACTGGATACCTGTTAAGACGAATAAAGAATTGGGACAAAACTTAGCAAAATGTGAGTGCGTGCTAATTGGTTTCCTGCCAGGGAACCGTTGGATGAATTTATGATGGCACAGATCGGCCTCAGCATCGCACCGGATAAAGAAGCGCCAGGGGCCCCCTGAACGGAGCAGAGGTGTGGAAATACGAAAATTTGGGGACCCGGTGAACGCCAGCTACTCGTGTTTGTCAGTGGATTTGCGGAACAGCGTTCAGCGCTCAAGACGGTGGAAACGGCAAGCTGACATCGGAGGGTGAAGGTAAGCTTTTTCCTACCGTATATTGCGCCCCGCTGTAGCGAACCACAACATACAAATCACATGAACTGTTGATCGAGCTGGTTATTTCCAATGTGAGAGTAGAGCAAACTGCACTGTTTAAAGACCGCAATACGGATACCCAACGGGAAGCAGCGGTTGACAAAGAATCAGCAGCAGAAGGAATCTCTTCTTATTTGGACAGTTCGCATAATCCCATCAATTGGAATGATTATTAAATATTAAGGACCTAATCCAGCTGACAATTTAAAGAAACATGGAGAAACGTGATGCTCAACGTCACAAATGCCTAAACTCCTTCTTTGATCAGGAAACACCGCTACAGGGTGCAAGCACAAAGGAAAGAAACAGTGATAATAAAACAATAGACACTCACAGTAAACTCAAAATGTGGGAGAGGTTAAGCAAGAAGTAGATCAATAAATGGTGGGAATTGACCTCACTGAAAAAATATCTGGAAGTACGGAGGGTCCCGAGAGGACTAAGAATATCACTAATGCCTAGCCAACAGGACGCAAGCAATGAATTATTGCAAGAATGGGGAGACTATGTTCTAAATTCCTCGTTAGGCCTAATATCGATTTTGATCAAACATATTGAAGTGGCATTATTGAAAATCAAAGAAGAATTACTTCAATTGGAAAAAGATCTAGCCTCTGTGGAAATGAACAGTGAAATGACCAAACTAAAGGAGGATCTAGAAAAGTATGTAGAAAAAGATGAGGAAGTGGTAAAGATGAGAAAGCAGTCCAAATTTCAGAGGGACAAAGAAGATTATGCGCAAGGACGCATATTTACATATGCCAAAAAATTTGATATATTCAAAAGCCAGGGCAGAGTGCCAATGGAGACACACAGTTCTTCGAGTGTTACATCTTTAACTTCAACAGGAGCGAGCGATAATGATGGAGAACTAAGTGGAGAACCAACGACAAGTAGTTTTTTAGGGGACATGAGACTAGTTCTTCAACAAAGATCGTGGGAACAAAACCAAAATCAATTTGTACCACACGGGGAAGGGGAAGAGGTCGCAGATGGACCCCCCGAACACCGGCATCAACGCCAAAAAACCAACAAGAAGAGGAAAAAGGAAAAACTGGACCCGAAGAAACAGGGACCAAAACCAGAAGTATGCGCCAGAAGACATCGAAATGAATTGGACGGATGACCCAGATGACAAGGAAGAATTAGTCATAATGAATCTTTCAAAACGCCCCCTATCTGACAACGACATATCGCTGTTGAAACATGGAATCAATTTCTGCCCGATCCAATCAATGGATTTAGCGCAAACACGGATTGACATGTATAAATACATACGAAAAATCAAACTTGCAAAAATCTTCAAGGAAAATCAAGAATTGGCAAAAACAACTGAAACACGGAGGAAAAAAATGCTACTTAATACAGAAGAACCTATTTTAAAAGTAACGGACATGCCAGCTCTCCTGACATTGGTCAATTTGGATATAACGGAACAAACAGACATCATGGAAGAATCTATGGTATGTCCACAGATGGGAGCAGGTTTAAGTGGAAAAAAAAAACCCTCACGATTCTACCCCCAATTGCCCCCAGGCAACAGAATTGACATCTTCCAAGAAGCAGTGGTACAGGAAATATACAAAATAAGAGGAACAAAGTTTCAAGACAATCTAAAACAAGAGGAAAGAATGGCTCTTAAAGAATTAATGGCAGATAAATCAATAACGATCAAAATGGCGGATAAAGGTGGAAACATCGTCATAATGAACACCGCGGATTATGTAACGGAAGCACACCTTCAATTAAGGAATAAAGAATATTACAGAAAATTGGAGAAGAACCCTACACAAATATTCAAAGAACATCTAGACAAGGAAATCCAAAGGTGGCAACTTTTGAATCTAATCGACGATGATGAAAGAAAATTCTTGAGCACAGATCATCCCAAAATGGCGAGAATATATTTCCTACCGAAAGTACATAAAAACCCAACAAAACCACCGGGCCGACCAATCGTGTCTGCAAAAGGTTCACTTATGGAACCGGTAGCGAATTACATTGATTATTTCCTGATGCCGTTGGTACTGAATCTAAACTCATATTTAAAGGATACTACGGATCTGTTAAGACACTTACAAGCACTTCCATGGCAAACTTCCAATATGTTAATTACAATGGACGTCACATCACTGTATACGAACATTGAAAATAATATTGGATTATCAGCATGCAGTTATTTTCTCAAAGACAGAGACATCAAATTCAAACAACACAACCAAATGTTAATGGACATGATCCAAATGTGCCTGACACAAAATGTATTTCTCTTTGGAGAGGAACTCTATATACAAACAAAGGGTTGTGCAATGGGGTTTTCTTTTAGCCCAGGATATGCCTGTCTCACCATGGGATGGTGGGAACAACAAGTAGCATGGCACCCTATAAATGACAAATATGTAAACAAAGTGATGAAATGGTTAAGATATATCGACGACCTACTAATAATATGGGACGGCACGAAACAGGAATTTGAGGAATATTTTAAAATTCTAAACTCATCAGATGCAAACATAAGATTTACATATAACATCAGTAAAGAAAGAATAATATTCCTGGACACGGAAATTTACATTGCCAACAATCAACTGGAAACAACATTGCACAGAAAAGAGACCTCAACAAATGCGACTTTACATGCAACCAGCTTTCATAAATCATCGGTTAAGGACAATATCCCATATGGTGAATTCCTTAGACTACGGAGAATCTGCTCAGAACAGAAGGAATGGGAAGAACATAGCAAAAAAACGGCAAAAAGGTTCAGACACCGGGGATATCAAAAAGGCATTATTCAAAAATGTTGGAAACGTGCGAATGAAAAGAGAAGACAAGACATCCTCGATGACAACCACCCAAGCACGAAAAAATCCAAATCAGAAGAACCAACAGTTAGATTGATCATGGATCACTCGAAGGAATCAACACAGATAGCGGACATCCTTCAAAAGAACTAGAAGATCCTACAATTGGATCCGGTTGTGAGTGAAATTATGGGCAAACATCCTAACATCACGTTTCGCCGAGCAAAGAACTTGAGAGACAAATTGATACACAGCCACCATCAAGATCATACCATCAAAAAAAAGGGTATTCAGTGGCTAAATACAAAGGGGTTTAAAAAGTGTCACAGTTGTAAAGTCTGCCAAATTGCCAAAAACATGACGGAAGTCGAACTACCCAACAACAAGAAATGGCAGATAAAAGAACTTATTACATGCAAAAGCCAATTTGTAGTATACGTGATTCAATGCCCATGTTCATTGAAGTATATAGGAAGCACGAAATGTGAACTCAAAAAGAGAATACTGGAACACATCAGAGCAACAATCAACAAAGACAGGAGCAGCGCAGTTGCCAAACACATGGGAACCAATCACGGAGGAGATTGGAAATCCCTGGTGTTTTATGCTCTGGAAACAATACCCCTACATGAAAGAAGGGAGATCGAGAAAAAAACTTGAGGCAAAGAGAATCACGGCAAATTCTCAATTTCAGGACCTTCACGCCATGGGGCCTCAATCAAAGTGAGGAACTGTATATTCATTTGTAGGTGATTTACTGACAAAAGGGGTGTTTAGGTAGATCCATTCGGGTTTTTTTACATATAAAAAATGTACCCAAAAAAAACATAAAACAATCTTTTTTCAAAACACATATAAAAAAAGCATAAAAAGACCTTCAAATAATTAATTTGCGACCACACAGATATAACCCTTTTCCCAAAAATCCAATTCAAAAAGTGGAATTGTAGCCCACTGGAGGGCAACCAATCAGTATAGATATCGACCCACTAGAGGGTTGTATTCTGGGTGGCAACCATCACCAGCGTCTGCATACAAAATACGCAGTACAGCAACCGGCTTTAAATCTGTTTGCGCAAACATTAAAAAGAGGGGGATAATCGGAAAATAAAGAACCCACAATACAAAGTTAACATGCAATGACACACAGCTAAGCGCTACCCTGCAGACATCATTAGAAAATGAAATTAAGCACAACAAACAAATATGAAAAGTCTTCTGACTAAATAAATACAATATGGATTGTAAGGCAAGGGTTATTCAAGTGATTACAAAACTGAGGAACCAAGTTTTTGCATGAATTGTTATTGACATGAGGTTGAAAAACTACAAGGTCCAGAATTCTATGCTTTGAAATTGATGACATTAATAATCACATGACTAACAATGATTGTTTTTATTGGTTAATCTCAAAAGTGCAATGACAACTGTGATCAAGCTATCAGTGGATGGTGAAACGCGTTGGCTTGTCTTGAGGCTGGATACCTGTTAAGACGAATAAAGAATTGGGACAAAACTTAGCAAAATGTGAGTGCGTGCTAATTGGTTTCCTGCCAGGGAACCGTTGGATGAATTTATGATGGCACAGCTCGGCCTCAGCATCGCACCGGATAAAGAAGCGCCAGGGGCCCCCTGAACGGAGATATATATATATATATATATATATATATATATATATATATATATATATATACATATATATATAATGTAACACAATCCCGATAATAATGGAGGCTGTCTGGCCGGGCGGTCCGTGCTGGGGCAATCGGCAGCCCCAAATATGTAACGCCAGCCAATTTCAAATCCGAAATCAAAGCACGGACACCGAGGAGAATTGTAATATGAGTCGGTTTAATCGCTGCAACCAAAACAACGCGTTTCAGCTTTCGCCTTGTTCACGTCAAGCGTACAGTGATTTGAATAAAGTTTAAGTATCTTACAAAATGATTGACACAAAGGAAGGGCCACTCAAAACATAAAGGTCAGGCTTAAGAAGAGTGGCAGCCATCTTAACACTGTAAAAGTTAAGTAAACAATGATACTGCTCAAACCATGTCAAACGATTTAGACAGAAATAAAGGTCAAAATCAAAACCAGACAAAGGAACAGAACAGCGCCCCAGTGGGCGTAATGCATCAATCCATAATGGATTAAATATATCACATAATGCCATAGATCCGTAATGTCTGCTTACAAATCAACCCAAGTTACAGATATAGCCCAAGTGGGCCAGAGCAGCACCCTATTGTCCATAGAGATAAAGTATGTACGTAACAACTTAATTACTTGAAATCCACAATGACCTGTTCTGCACTTCGTGGCCACTTCCTGAAAAAATACAATAAAATGTGTCAAAGTCTAAAATTACAGTTAACAGCAATCACAAAACATTTACTAAATGCACAAGACAAAGTAATTCTATTTAGTCTGCAGGTGTACAGATAATTCCTCACTAGAATTAAGCCCTCTAGGAGACATTGTATCAAAGTTCACTATGTATCTGGATTCAAGTTGTCTGAGCTGGAGTAATTTATTACCACCCCGTACATTGTCAAAAACTGCATCAATCACTACCATCCTAAGTGCTCCCTCATCCTGTTGATGTTGCTCAAAAAAGTGTCGGGCCACAGGGTACTGCCTGTTATTGTGGCGAATGGCCCTGACATGCTCAAGTACTCTCTTCTTAGCACGGTGGATAGTACTGCCTATGTATGCTTTTTTACATGGGCATGTCAGGGCATACACACAATACATGGTATTGCATGTGAGGGCTTTCCTGATCTTAAATTCCTTGCTCATGCTGGCAAATTGTACTCCAGTGCAGTCTGAGCTATTTTTACATGCGTTGCAGTTCTTGCAACATCGGAAACCCGGGCGGCCGCCCATATTAGGTTTAGGAGAGTCAGTAATTATGTTAGGGCTAAGCTCATCTCTGAGCGATTTACTTTTCTGAAAGGTGACTTGTGGATGGCTTTTAAGATGTTTCTGCAAGTTGCTATCAGTGAGCAGTACATGCCAATACTTGTTAAGAATATGGCGTACGTCTTGTGCTTGTCCTGAATATTTCGTGATAAAACGCAGATTATCAGGTTCCACTGAATGTTGACCAGGATGTAATAGGTCCCTACGTGCCACCTCATCCACTCTTTTACAGGCCTCTTTGATGGTTTTATTTTGATACCCTCTGTCTTTGAAACGTTGAATCATTATGTCTTTTTCCTTGAGGAAACTGTCTTCGGAGCTACAGTTGCGTTTCGCACGCAAGAGTTCTCCATAGGGAATGCTATACACTAGCTTTGGAGGGTGTGCACTGGATGCATTCAATATACTGTTCCCTGCAGTTTTCTTGCGATACAAATGAGTATGCATATATTGATCTTTGATTTCTACAACAATGTCAAGAAATTCCACAGAGGTCTTGCTGATGTTCGCAGTAAACACCAGATTATAAGAATTGTTGTTAAGCTTCTTCACAAATGCAGTAGCAGAGTCAGCATCACCTTTCCAAATAAGGAAAATATCGTCAATATATCGGAGCCACAGGACACAGTTGGTAAATTCCGCCATTTGCGAGACCACCTGCTCCTCCCACCAGCCCATAACTAAATTAGCATAGCTGGGGGTGAAGCAGGTGCCCATGGCCGTGCCCTGTGACTGCCGATAGATGACGTCATCAAATAAGAAGAAGTTGTTCATTAGGCAGAACTCAATCATAGCCAAAATCATCTGGGAGTGATTAAGAAGGGAAATAGATCGGGTTTTGAGAAAATGTTTCACCGCCTCCAGACCAAGCTGGTGTTTAATGCTGGTATAGAGACTGCCTACATCCAATGTCACCAGGGTATAATCAGCCTCCCAGTGTATACCATCAATTGTAGTAAGGAAGTGTGTTGTGTCTCGTAAATATGCCGGTAAGCTAACTACAAATGGTCGTAGGTAATGGTCGATGAAATGGGATGTGTTTTCTAACAGGGAGCCAATAGATGAAACAATCGGTCTCCCTGGAGGGTTAACAGAATCTTTATGTAACTTGGGAAGTAGGTATAGAACTGGGGTCCTGGGGTAGGGACATTTGAGATAGTTAAATTCTTCCCATTCTAATAGCCCCTTCTCTCTCCATTCCACCAACAATTCTCCATAGCTCCGATTAGATTGTAAGACTGCCCCTCTATTGGAGACTGAGTAACAAGACCGGTCCCCCAATTGTTTGTAGCCCTCACACAGATATGCAGCCTTATCCAAAACAACTACATTACCACCCTTATCCGATTGCCGGATAACGATAGTGTTATCAGCCGCAAGATTTTCTAAGGCTTTGATCTGATAACCACTGAGGTTTTTACTGCTGGTAGGAATTTTACTATACCTCAATTTCTTTAGTTCCTTAAGAACACCCCTCTCAAAGACCTCAATGGCATCACATTCAATGTTAGGCAAGAAAACTGATTTTGGCTTAAAACAACTACCCGGGTTAACATTAGGATCAATATCGTAATCTTCCACATTAACATCAGGAATATCCACATCAGATTCAGACATAGAGGACAATGCATGTAAAACCTCAATATCATCAATATTAAGATTACTCACAGGTACCCCAACATGCCTCAATTCCTGTTTGTTGTGTTTGGTGTCAAACCATTTCTTAAGTTTGAGTTTACGAGAGAAATAAAATAGATCAATCCTAGTTTGTACAAAGTTGAAGTTGGAAGTACGATAGTACTCGTTTAGAAAGATTAACCACAGTCATGGTTGCGTTGTTTTGCCCCTTGTCAGCATTCCCATTGGGCTTCCCATTTCTTTTCTTGCTCCTCTGTTTGGCCTGTTTGTTCCTCTTGTTTTTCCTCTCCCGCCTCGTCCTCTGCCTCTCTGCCCAGTTTGTTCCTGGTATTGTTCTGTCCGCCCTTGATTCAACATCTGGAATTGGGCTAAAAAATTACTTGATTTTTTGTGCACAGTTGGACCAGCATTACTCGAAGCTCCTGATGTGGATACATCCGACAGGTTACCGTCAGAGACATCACTCTCACTCATTTCCACAGCAGGTGTCGCCAATGGGAGGGAAATACCACCGTCTTTGTTGAAGAGATGATCGTATTTTTTGTGAAAGGTTAAGGTACGGCCAGATTGATAGTCTTTGTAATCCCTCAAAAACTTCCGTTGTTTTTTAGCCGGCTATATCTGTAACTTGGGTTGATTTGTAAGCAGACATTACGGATCTATGGCATTATGTGATATATTTAATCCATTATGGATTGATGCATTACGCCCACTGGGGCGCTGTTCTGTTCCTTTGTCTGGTTTTGATTTTGACCTTTATTTCTGTCTAAATCGTTTGACATGGTTTGAGCAGTATCATTGTTCACTTAACTTTTACAGTGTTAAGATGGCTGCCACTCTTCTTAAGCCTGACCTTTATGTTTTGAGTGGCCCTTCCTTTGTGTCAATCATTTTGTAAGATACTTAAACTTTATTCAAATCACTGTACGCTTGACGTGAACAAGGCGAAAGCTGAAACGCGTTGTTTTGGTTGCAGCGATTAAACCGACTCATATTGCAATTCTCCTCGGTGTCCGTGCTTTGATTTCGGATTTGAAATTGGCTGGCGTTACATATTTGGGGCTGCCGATTGCCCCAGCACGGACCGCCCGGCCAGACAGCCTCCATTATTATCGGGATTGTGTTACATTGTATCTATTATTCGGAGGCTGACCCCGTCTACCTTCTTCGAAAAGCTTCATTGCCACATACGAGCTTGGTGGCTTACTAAAAAGACGCGGCGGAGCAGTGGATCTTCGTGGGAATTTGTCATAAACAAAAGAAATACAGCGGACTCTTTACATCCTGGAGAGGCGGTTTTTCCTTGCTACGTGACCTGCGTTCGTGGTCGGCTGACTCGAACTGCTCCGGATAGCGAGGTACAATCCGGTCCTGGTTTTGACATTTCCATATTTCCCTTTGAAGAATCCAAGTGACGGGAAGGGAGCTGAACGATTATTGAGACTGAGCAGTCTCTCCTTTCAGCATTGGAGATTGCAGAAAGAACTTGGTTGATTATGGCTGCAGCCTTGGAAGCTAAGCGTAAGCTAACAGCGAACAAACATTTCTTTGCACAAGGCATTTCAAATGGTGATACAGCGAACCCAGTGACTAGTATCACTGAGGAAATTAAGATCCAGCAATTATACACACATTTGGAGAAATTACACAAGAAGGAACTGGCTAAGTGGTGGGAGGCGGAGTCTCTACAGAGATATATCGATGTAGCCCGGGTACCACGTGGACTGCGCATCTTTACCATACCAACGTATGAGGATCCCGACCCAGACATGTTGGAAGAGTGGTCCAACAACTCGGCGGCATGTTCAATGACGATGATGCGCATTCTAGTTAAATTTGCTCTAAAGGATCGGAGTAAATTACTGGCAGAAATTGATGTGGTATATGGTGAGCTGGAAAAACTGGTGGCGAAAGACACATTGGATACCTTTGTGAAGGCTCTGTTACTTCGTATGGATAAGTTGGAGGAAGAAATTACGGCTAAAAAACAACGGAAGTTTTTGAGGGATTACAAAGACTATCAATCTGGCCGTACCTTAACCTTTCACAAAAAATACGATCATCTCTTCAACAAAGACGGTGGTATTTCCCTCCCATTGGCGACACCTGCTGTGGAAATGAGTGAGAGTGATGTCTCTGACGGTAACCTGTCGGATGTATCCACATCAGGAGCTTCGAGTAATGCTGGTCCAACTGTGCACAAAAAATCAAGTAATTTTTTAGCCCAATTCCAGATGTTGAATCAAGGGCGGACAGAACAATACTAGGAACAAACTGGGCAGAGAGGCAGAGGACGAGGCGGGAGAGGAAAAACAAGAGGAACAAACAGGCCAAACAGAGGAGCAAGAAAAGAAATGGGAAGCCCAATGGGAATGCTGACAAGGGGCAAAACAACGCACCCATGACTGTGGTTAATCTTTCTAAACGAGTACTATCGGAGGATGAGAGAGATCTTCTTGGCCTAGGTTTGTCCTTCTGTCCTACTTCCAACTTCAACTTTGTACAAACTAGGATTGATCTATTTTATTTCTCTCGTAAACTCAAACTTAAGAAATGGTTTGACACCAAACACAACAAACAGGAATTGAGGCATGTTGGGGTACCTGTGAGTAATCTTAATATTGATGATATTGAGGTTTTACATGCATTGTCCTCTATGTCTGAATCTGATGTGGATATTCCTGATGTTAATGTGGAAGATTACGATATTGATCCTAATGTTAACCCGGGTAGTTGTTTTAAGCCAAAATCAGTTTTCTTGCCTAACATTGAATGTGATGCCATTGAGGTCTTTGAGAGGGGTGTTCTTAAGGAACTAAAGAAATTGAGGTATAGTAAAATTCCTACCAGCAGTAAAAACCTCAGTGGTTATCAGATCAAAGCCTTAGAAAATCTTGCGGCTGATAACACTATCGTTATCCGGCAATCGGATAAGGGTGGTAATGTAGTTGTTTTGGATAAGGCTGCATATCTGTGTGAGGGCTACAAACAATTGGGGGACCGGGCTTGTTACTCAGTCTCCAATAGAGGGGCAGTCTTACAATCTAATCGGAGCTATGGAGAATTGTTGGTGGAATGGAGAGAGAAGGGGCTATTAGAATGGGAAGAATTTAACTATCTCAAATGTCCCTACCCCAGGACCCCAGTTCGATACCTACTTCCCAAGTTACATAAAGATTCTGTTAACCCTCCAGGGAGACCGATTGTTTCATCTATTGGCTCCCTGTTAGAAAACACATCCCATTTCATCGACCATTACCTACGACCATTTGTAGTTAGCTTACCGGCATATTTACGATACACAACACACTTCCTTACTACAATTGATGGTATACACTGGGAGGCTGATTATACCCTGGTGACATTGGATGTAGGCAGTCTCTATACCAGCATTAAACTCCAGCTTGGTCTGGAGGCGGTGAAACATTTTCTCAAAACCCGATCCATTTCCCTTCTTAATCACTCCCAGATGATTTTGGCTATGATTGAGTTCTGCCTAATGAACAACTTCTTCTTATTTGATGACGTCATCTATCGGCAGTCACAGGGCACGGCCATGGGCACCTGCTTCGCCCCCAGCTATGCTAATTTAGTTATGGGCTGGTGGGAGGAGCAGGTGGTCTCGCAAATGGCGGAATTTACCAACTGTGTCCTGTGGCTCCGATATATTGACGATATTTTCCTTATTTGGAAAGGTGATGCTGACTCTGCTACTGCATTTGTGAAGAAGCTTAACAACAATTCTTATAATCTGGTGTTTACTGCGAACATCAGCAAGACCTCTGTGGAATTTCTTGACATTGTTGTAGAAATCAAAGATCAATATATGCATACTCATTTGTATCGCAAGAAAACTGCAGGGAACAGTATATTGAATGCATCCAGTGCACACCCTCCAAAGCTAGTGTATAGCATTCCCTATGGAGAACTCTTGCGTGCGAAACGCAACTGTAGCTCCGAAGACAGTTTCCTCAAGGAAAAAGACATAATGATTCAACGTTTCAAAGACAGAGGGTATCAAAATAAAACCATCAAAGAGGCCTGTAAAAGAGTGGATGAGGTGGCACGTAGGGACCTATTACATCCTGGTCAACATTCAGTGGAACCTGATAATCTGCGTTTTATCACGAAATATTCAGGACAAGCACAAGACGTACGCCATATTCTTAACAAGTATTGGCATGTACTGCTCACTGATAGCAACTTGCAGAAACATCTTAAAAGCCATCCACAAGTCACCTTTTAGAAAAGTAAATCGCTCAGAGATGAGCTTAGCCCTAACATAATTACTGACTCTCCTAAACCTAATATGGGCGGCCGCCCGGGTTTCCGATGTTGCAAGAACTGCAAAGCATGTAAAAATAGCTCAGACTGCACTGGAGTACAATTTGCCAGCATGAGCAAGGAATTTAAGATCAGGAAAGCCCTCACATGCAATACCATGTATTGTGTGTATGCCCTGACATGCCCATGTAAAAAAGCATACATAGGCAGTACTATCCACCGTGCTAAGAAGAGAGTACTTGAGCATGTCAGGGCCATTCGCCACAATAACAGGCAGTACCCTGTGGCCCGACACTTTTTTGAGCAACATCAACAGGATGAGGGAGCACTTAGGATGGTAGTGATTGATGCAGTTTTTGACAATGTACGGGGTGGTAATAAATTACTCCAGCTCAGACAACTTGAATCCAGATACATAGTGAACTTTGATACAATGTCTCCTAGAGGGCTTAATTCTAGTGAGGAATTATCTGTACACCTGCAGACTAAATAGAATTACTTTGTCTTGTGCATTTAGTAAATGTTTTGTGATTGCTGTTAACTGTAATTTTAGACTTTGACACATTTTATTGTATTTTTCAGGAAGTGGCCACGAAGTGCAGAACAGGTCATTGTGGATTTCAAGTAATTAAGTTGTTACGTACATACTTTATCTCTATGGACAATAGGGTGCTGCTCTGGCCCACTTGGGCTATATCTGTAACTTGGGTTGATTTGTAAGCAGACATTACGGATCTATGGCATTATGTGATATATTTAATCCATTATGGATTGATGCATTACGCCCACTGGGGCGCTGTTCTGTTCCTTTGTCTGGTTTTGATTTTGACCTTTATTTCTGTCTAAATCGTTTGACATGGTTTGAGCAGTATCATTGTTTACTTAACTTTTACAGTGTTAAGATGGCTGCCACTCTTCTTAAGCCTGACCTTTATGTTTTGAGTGGCCCTTCCTTTGTGTCAATCATTTTGTAAGATACTTAAACTTTATTCAAATCACTGTACGCTTGACGTGAACAAGGCGAAAGCTGAAACGCGTTGTTTTGGTTGCAGCGATTAAACCGACTCATATTGCAATTCTCCTCGGTGTCCGTGCTTTGATTTCGGATTTGAAATTGGCTGGCGTTACATATATATATATATATATATATATATTCACTGAAAAAACCATAGGTTTCAGGGGCGTTATAGTTAGCTGGACATTTCCCTCGTACAAAACCCTAGAAATTCCCCTGTTATAGTTAGTTCAGCTAACTATAACGCGCGCCCCCGCAATGCACTGCTGATGACGTTACATATTACATCACTCATGATATGCTCAGTGACATCACTGATGACAGCACTGATGACATCTCAAATGACATCACTGATGACATCACTGATGACGTCATCCATGTGATAAATTAGTGCATCTTCTCACACCCTAATATAACCTTGGATACACCGACTCAAAATTTCAAACGGCCATTTTGACAACCATAGATACTCCAATACCAATAACTACACACCCACTCATTGACTTTTAGGTCTACATACATGTCCACTCACTCACCTGTACAGTCACTCATACTTACAGTCACTCTGTGCATTTATACACCTATATAGACACTCACACACCGCCAATCATCCATTGAGGTACTGACACATCTAGTCAGTCATGCAAATAATTAATCACAGTCCAATGTACTCACCTATACAGTTAAACACACTCAAGTTAACTTACTCATAAAAATACTAACATATTCTGTGTCTTCCTGCAGAAAAACAAACAGCACATGACACAGATATCCTTGCACTATGGCGCATACAGCCACTCCCAAAATCACACACTCTCACATATAGATAGTTATATACTCTTACACACATATACACTGCGTTTCACATATGTAGTTGCTGACACATGTACAACTGAGATATACATTCAATCACTAACATACCCATACATACACTCACCCAACCATACAGTCCATCACAGATGCACTCTTAAAACCATGCACCCACTGAATCACCCACTCACACAGCTAGTCACAGAGTCACACACACCCTACCCACACAAACACTCAGGCACCCATACAGATACTCAGACAACCAATCAATAACCCATATAGACACTCATATAGCTATTCACAAAACCATGCAGCCACTTATACACCAACACACAGACACATACAGACATTCACACAGTTTAGTCACTAGTCTGCAGTAAGATACATTTAATGACTCACTTATAGAGTCAGTTACACACCTAGAAAATCATCCATTCACACACTTGTACACCCACTTATTTTTCAACAGGCCTTTCCCTATATATATTAAACATATTAAAACTGTTCAGAAACACATAATCAATGGATGATGTCATCAGTGATGTCATCAGTGATGTCATTTGAGATGTCATCAGTAACGTCATCAGTGATGTCACTGACCATGTCATGAGTGATGTAATATGTGACGTCATCAGCAGTGCATTGCGGGGGCGCGAGTTATAGTTAGCTGAACTAACTATAACAGGGGAATTTCTAGGGTTTTGTATGAGGGAAATGTCCAGCTAACTATAACGCCCCTGAAACCTATGGTTTTTTCAGTGAATTTCTAAGGTTTGTTAAATGCTAATTCCTAACTATAACGTGCCTGAAACCTATGGTTCTTTCAGTGAATTTCAAAGGTTTTTTAAATGCCAATTCCTAACTATAACGTGCATGAAACCTATGGTTTTTTCAGTGAATTTCAAAGGTTTTTTAAATGCTAATTCCTATCTATAACTTATCTCTAAAGATATCATGAAAAGCATTCTTTTTTAAAAGTAGGGTGCACATTAGTTTTGTGGAAAAGCATCTTTGTGATTGGTTAAGAAAAAGCAGTTTCAACGTGGAGTACATATCATAGGATAAAATTTGCTCTGCTCAACCACACCTGCTACTTGCATTTGGAAGGCACTGTTGGAACTTAAAACAATTGTGAACTTTTAACCTGCACGTGTCGTTAAATGTTCAAGAAAATGTTGCAAAAAAATATCGTTAAGTTTTAAAAAATTGATGAACTTTTAACCTGCACGTGTTGTAGAATGTTCTAGAAAGTGTATTGATAGAATACGTTGCACTTCTTACTTCTATGTGTTGTTGAATATTAAAAAAAAGTTCATATGGAAAATTAAAAAAGAAACCAATGGAGAAGTTTTGGAACCTAAAAGAATCAAGGAACTATTCTAATTTATTTTTTACATGTATTTATGTGTGCAGCAACAAAATTATAGACACAACAGCACTAGGAAGAGGAAGAAGCAGGGAGTGAGGGGAGGGGGGAGATGGGCAGAATGGCACACATGCACTATTAAGTACAACACACATATAGACTAACGATGGCCAAAATGAAACACACCAACAAGGAGCACAACTCACACAACCCACCAACATCACACCACTAAATGAGCATAGAAGTGAAAACCACGCTGCATTCATACAGGATGTGTACAAAGGCCAGTCGTTGGTGTTGTGGGATGTCTGCGACCGTGGTCATCATGGATGAGATGCCCAGCATGTGGCACGTGGTCGAGTTCACTGTGTGTTATGTTGCCAAACGGCTGCTCCTCCCTCCCACGAGCCCCCACACTTTTGTACAGTGCGCTGTTGTATCTCGTGCACTCGTACGGCACACCATTGTAATGCCTATTTGCGCATGTCCTGCTACATTCCAACTACCCCATCACAGTGCCGTTTGGAGGTGGTGCATGCCACTTTACAACATCGACTGCTGCGGCTCTTGTAGCAGACCACACCAGAACACAGAGACACACTTACCGCACTTCCTGTACACGGACATGTCCGAGACACCCCGTTCCCCTTGCCGGATAGGCACACCCCTGCACTGACCTGTGAACCCCAGACAGCACACGCCAGTTGTGCATGCAGGAGAATGCGTGCGTAGCTACACGTCCAGGCTCACTGCCAACGCTGAGGTGACAGCACGCTGTGATGTTGCAGGGCTCGTGCCTATCATGCTAAGACAATGACCACAGGGACACACTTACTAAGATGTGGGTTTGGGGGGCATTGGCAGTCCTGGAGTTGTTGAGATGAGTCTTCTGGCCCTCATGGGTATCCCTGTATCATGCTCATTGACTCTATGGCACCTGTGGGTGTTCTGGTGTGGCTCTTGGCTGTGTTCCCTTTCATGGTGCAGGTAGTTGTCCTGCTTAACACCAGCAGAAAGCAGGTGTAAAATCCCTGGTGCTAACGTGTCTTATCGACGGAATTTGTTTCGCATTGCAATTGGTGTGAAAGTTGTGATGTGATTTTTTTCATGTGCAGAACAATATACGAACTGAGCAGTGTATCTCGTCAAGATCCAGCACCTGACGCACTATTCCCAATCAATATAAATACAATGAGATCTCTTAATAGATTTTGTGTGTACACTGTAAGTGCAGCCAACACCTCAGTGCAATTCAATACAGGATTTTAGTGTTTAGAATAAATTGGAAAGGTGCACCTCGTGTCTTTTTGCACGAGAACGGCTAGTCTCCATTTCATTATCAGCACTTTAACGGAAGTAAAGTTGAGATAAATCTAACACACTATTCAGAAGTTGGTGCAAACTGCAGATATCACCAGTATTCCAGCGATAAGTGCCCCAAAAGTTAACACCATGGTGGACTCCATCAAATAACAGTAATAAGAACAAGAAAGAGTCACACAGCAGTTAAGAGAACAACCAAAAACATTATTAATGTTTTTTTTCAAACTTTATTTTTTATAATCATAAATATGTAAACGATAAACTATTTTCAAACTTTATTTTTTTATTAACATATATATGAACGATAAACCAATAAACAAAATGTAACAACAATAGTACAAAACAACAAGGCGGAACACTCCTGTGGAGACCATGGATGTCGACGACAGACCTGGAAAATCAGAAAGATTGTTAAAGAAAAACCAACATGGTATTCTCAACAAAGTACCACAAGAAACAAATCACAGATATATAACAAAATTTTAGAAGTTTAACTTACAAAAACTGTAAATGTTGCCACTTTAAAATATTTACTGAATCTGAGGAATTTTTTTGCAGAAGGCACCACGCCCACAACGTTTTTCTTCAGTGGTGAGGAAATTTTTTACTTTTCCCAAGGGGCAACAAAGACCAATGCCACCTTGATCACGTGCAAGATTTGCAAAAGAGTTCTCTCACGAGGGGATCCTAACAAGAAATACTCGTACGGCACGGCAAGTATGATAAAAAAACACCTAAGGACCCTTCATCCAAACAATCTTGCACGAGAAGAGTGCAAATTGATGAGAAACACTCCTATTCTGTATCTGTAAAAAAGAATCACAAATAAAGGTATATTAATAACTTTCAAAATTATACTATTCCATTACTGTACAAACACATTTTATATAAATACTGACTAAGAAACTATGTCCCTGAACCACAAGTGTGACGATAATTAAAACACTACATGCATAGTGCATACTACTTTGAAGCAGTTCATGCCCTAAAGCCTACTTCACTAAAACTCTACAGGCTAACTGACTAAGGGGCATATTTACAACAAGGCGATAAAAAATTATATCGCTATATTAGCAAGGCCAGGCTAACGCGTGAAACCTTGCTTTAGCGTGGGGATGTCTAACGCCCAGCTTTGCATCTCTAATGAGATGCAAAGTGGGCGTTCCTGACCTGACATGAAAGGAGAAATGTCGCTAAGCGACATTTCTCCTATCATCAAGCCCCACGCTATGAAGCATAGCGTCAGGAAAAGGAACTGACTAAATGTTATCGCTACTTTCCTAACACCTGCTTCAGGACTGACTTAGCCATGATATCCTATGGAAGGTGGATATCATGGCTAAGTTTGTGAGTCCCTATCAACTAGCTAACGTGAGATTATCGCTGGGATTCCAGCGATAATCTCACGTTAGCCAGTTAGCGCTAGAATTTTTATTGCTGATGAGATAAGCGTTGCTAATAGCACGCTATCTCAGCAATAAAAATCGGCGCTAGCCGGCGATAATTATCCAAGCGCTAAGTGCGCTCAGCGATGATTATCGCCAGTTGTTGTTGATATGCCCCTAAATGATTACAGTACTATAAGGAGACACACTGGGTGAGTGACAGGGTGTTTGCTAGTAGAGTATGAATACTAACTAGGGAATTGAAGGTGTGAAACACAACTGTGTAGGTGATTAGAGGACTGCATCCATACTGCATAGGCATTTCAAGCAGTCCATGTGCTAAGGCCTGGCTCACTGCATGACTACTTGGGTACTGACTGAATGATTAGAGTACAGCAAGGAGAGTGCCTAGGTGAATTTATAAGTGATAGGCTTTTCGCACATGGAATGGATTAGTACTTGGTACTGAATGGGTCACTAGAGGAGTGCAAAGGCAGTGACAAGTGCTGGACTGTATGGATACTGACTAGGAAATTGAAAGTGTGAAAGACAAGTGTCTAGGTGGTTAGAATACTGCATGCATAGTGCATAGGGGTTTGAAGCAGTCCATGTGCTAAGACCTGGCTCAGTGCATGAATACTTAGGCAGTGACTGAATCATTAGAGTACTGGAAAGAGAGTGTCTTTGTGAATTTATAAGTGTTTGGGTTTTGGCAGAGTGAATGGATTAGTACATGCTGTTGAATGGGTCTCTAGAGGACTGCAAAGGAAGTGACAGGGTGTTTCCTGGAAGTGTATGGATACTGACTAGAGAATTGAAGGTGTAAAAGACAAGTATATAGTATGTTAGAACACTACATGCATACTGCATAGACATTTGAAGCAATCTATTTGGTACTTAGAAACTGACTAAATCATCAGACTACTTCTAGGACAGTGCTTAGGTAAAACTTTTACATTTTCAGTTCTGCCACAGTGAACAGAATAGTACATGGTACTGCACCTTAGTGTCAAACCCTGACTCATTTTATCAATGCATAAGCAAATACTACCTTCTAATGCTACTAAAAATTGACAACATGACAGGTTTTAAAAGAGTTATCTGCTAAAAAATACACAATGTTACCAAATGCTTCTCTCACAGTGCTTCCCAAATGCACACAGAATCACAGTGGGATTCTAGACAACAACCACTATACCTAGGAGTTTACCAAAAATCATTCACTACTGTGGAAGTGGTAAGGGAACTGCACACAATCTTCATATTTCAGGACTGCACTTTTATGTCAAAGCCTGACTCATTTAATCAAAGCATAAGCAAAGACTGGCTTCTAATGCTACTAAAACTTGACAAAATGACCGGTTTTAAAACAGTTATCTGTCAGCAAATACACGATGTTACCAAATGCTTCTCTCACAATCCTTACCCAAATGCACACAGACTCACATTGTGATTTTAGACAAGCAACACTATCCTAGGAATTTACCAAAACTCATTCACTAGTCTGGAAGACTTAATGGTACTTCAGTGCTTCCCAAATACACACAGACTTACAGTGTGATTCTAGACAACAACCACTATCCTAGGAGTTTACCAAAACTCATTCACTAGTCTGGAAGAGTTAATGGTACTGCACACAATCTACATATTTAAGTACAGCACATCAGTGTCAAAGCATGACTCATTTAATCAACGCATAAGCAAAGACTGGATTCTAATGCTACTAAAACTTCACAACATGACAGGTTTTAAAACAGTTATCTGTCAGCAAATACATGATGTTACCAAATGCTTCTCTCACAGTGATCCCGAATACACACTAACTCACAGTTTGATTCTAGACAAGCACCACTATCCCTAGGAGTTTACCAAAACTCATTCACTACAGTGCAAGTGGTAAGGGAACTGCACACAATCTACATATTTCACGACTGCAATTTACTGCCAATGCCTGACTCATTTAATGAAAGCATAAGCCATAACTGTCTTCTAATGCTACCAAAACGTAACAACATGACATGTTTTAAAACAGTCATCTGTCAGCAAATACACGATGTTACCAAACACTTCTCTCACAGTGGTTCCCAAATGCTCACAGACTCACAGTGTGATTCTAGACAAGCACCACTATCCCTAGGAGTTTATCAAAAATCATTCACTACTGTGAAAGTGGTAAGGGAACTGCACACAATCTTCATTTTTCAGGACTGCACTTTTGTGTCAATGCCTGACTCATTTAATCAACGCATAAGCAATGACTGGCTTCTAATGCTACTAAAACTTGACAACATGACAGGTTTTAAAATAGTTATCTGTCAGCAAATACACAATGTTACCAAATGCTTCTCTCACAGTGGTTCCCAAATGCACACAGACTCACAGTGTGATTCTAGACAACAACCACTATACCTAGGAGTTTACCAAAAATCATTCATTACTGTGAAAGTGGTAAGGGAACTGCACACAATCTTCATATTTCAGGACTGCACTTTTGTGTCAAAGCCTGACTCATTTAATCAAACCATAAGCAAAGACTGGCTTCTAATGCTACTAAAACATGACAACATGACCAGTTTTAAAACAGTTATCTGTCAGCAAATACACGATGTTATCAAATGCTTCTCTCACAATCCTTATCCAAATGCACACAGACTCACAGTGTGATTTTAGACAATCAACACTATCCTAGGAGTTTATCAAAACTCATTCACTAGTCTAGAAGATTTAATGGTACTGAACACAATCTACATATTTAAGTATTACCATCCCTGGGAGGAAAAGGTGATGGCCCTGCTTCCGCCGGTGGGAGTACACGGAGTCGAAGGAGTTCGAGAGCCTGGTGAGTACACAAACTACTTACGTAACATGGGGGCAATGGCATCCACACCCCAAATACACCAAATGCACGCAACTACCCCCAAGCCCTCACTGGACACAACCACACTCAAAAACCACGCTCATGCCACTAACATGTCCATGCTCCATTCACCAAGCAAGGCCATGCCATGTCCCAGGCTACACGAACCACAAACCCAAGACTGGATGTCCGGGATGCTGGGAGGGTGGGCCTCACAAAACACATCGTGACACTCAGAAGCAGACACCAATGCCCTCAACCCATATGGCCTAGGTACATACCCATGCACCATGCCCAAGGCACAGAGACTGGCAAAGTACTGACAAGGTAGCTGACACTTGGCCCCGCTGTATGCAGCACAAGGCCCTCCTGTGACCACTGTACACTCAAACACCAACTCCACTAGCTCAGATATCTAGCACAGGAACTCACACTCACTGTCATGCCAGCATGCACCATGAGGGGACAGACACATCACCTGGGAGACCCAATGACAAATCAAACTACACACAACAGCAGGCCCGGTCACAACCCCCCCTTACACAAGCACACACCCCTGGGGCAGGCAACTGATTCATCCACTCTCACAATGGACATGTGACACAACAAGATCAATCCATAGCCAAATAAGCATTCTAGCCACAATTCTACAGGTCAAACACTCAGGAGAACATATAAATCTGTCCCCCGCAACATACCCATCCACAAGTGGACATTGAGAGGAATGCTAGGCACATCCAACTACCTGGAGGAACTGTGCCAACTTGAATATGTATGAAACATGGATGTCGCATGAAACAGCATTGACATTGTCTCTCTCTCACACACAGGGCAACGTCATGGATCTCCCCCCAACAATGGGGGGGAACAATCACAGTCCCAGGCTCGGCGTGAAGATGATCCCACCGGCACCGACGACTCTCACCACTCCGTGGATGACCCCGACCAACCTGGCCCCTCTGGTGCCCAAGCCCCTGAAGCACCTGCTTCAGGTACATCTGTGCCAACCACCACCCCCATTCCTGCCACATCCCAGGAGACACCCAGGAGCCCTGCTGGCACTGAACAACACAGCCAGTCTGACCAGGAGGGACAAGGTTCTCCGGGCACCCAGGAGGAGGCAGGCAACCCAGCAAATGCCATCCCTCAGGGGTCCCGTAGACCCGATGTGCCCACAACGGCAGGCCAGGCTCGTGTGGGCAGGGGTGGTGGGAGTGGAGGCAGGCGGAGGCGTGAACCTGACCAGCCAGCTGAGGGAACCGGTATGTCACACATACGCCACATCCTGGACACATACCGGCGTGACACCAGGGGCATCAGCCAGGTAGTGGGGAGCCTCACAGAGATGAAGGGGACCCTCGACGAGATGAAGAACCTGCAGGCCGAGCAACACGCCAGTCAACAACAACACCAAGGACGGATGGAGGCAAGACTGGGTGGGCTCCTGGCGATGCAAAGGGACATAAGCCATTCACTCCATTGGATCGCCGACAACATGGGAAACCGTCCCTGTGACACCAGGCGCAGACCAGCACCAGCCAGAGGGAGGGAGGAGGAGGAGGAGGATTCGTCCGACGGAGCGTCCCAAACATCGTCAAGGCCTGCCTCTGAGGGTCCCCGGAGGAAGGTGGGTCACCCACGGAAAAGACCGTGAGAGGCAGCGGACCATCCACATCTTCCAGGTCACCTGGCCTGGCACCTGGCCCTCTGGCGCAACAGTAGCACCACATCCAATGACATTCTCTGCCACATGGACTTGCTGGTCACAGTCTGACCAATGATGACCAACACTGTGGTCTGGACTCTGATGACTTCTAATGCCAAGGATACCATCTCCCCCTGTGAACTTTGGATTCCATGCACCCGGTAGAGCACCTCATTTTATCTACCAAAACACGTACCCCACCGCAAATAAAAATATTTATTTTGTATCATGAGATGGTGCAGTCATTTAGCATTAGTCCACAACATATGTGTGTGTAAATGTCAAACTATGCCTCAGTGTTGAACTAACTCCACCCATCCATACCAGCCTCAGGTGGCTGATGTTCAGCCATCCATCAATGGATCTCATGCATTCTTGATTATTTGAACTGGCAATGTCGGCGTCTTTGGTGAGGGTGAGGAGCACCTGGCTGTCAATGGCATACGAGCTGATGATGAAGTGCTGTGCGCATGTGATGGTGGTGAGGGGGGTCCTGGACACATTGTAGATTGACACGCTGAGAGATGATACCTGTGCCATGTGCCAGATGATAATGTCTCAACTGGAAATCATTCAAAGGCAAATTACAGAACAATAATGAAATCACAAGGGAAAGGACGGGAGACCACCAAGAAATTAGAAAAAAAGGGGTTTGTATTGCAGGTAGTTATAACAGCACTACGGTACAATAAAGGTACAAATGACCAAAAACACACATGTGAGCACTGGGCGTGCTAGTGATAGTGAACGGCGCAGTGAGCACAATAGGTGAAGACAGCGTGAACGGCGATAAATTGATAATGACAATATGGTCAAGATATGATTATGTACAATCAAATTTGAACAAATTTGTAAATGACCACAGAAAAAAGCCAAAGTTCTTTTGCTGGGGGTTGTCGACGGCGTTTCAGCCTGATTGATTCCAGGCCATCATCAGGACAATGGTCATAAATAAACGTGTGCTGTGGAGAGAGAGAAGAGAAAAAAGGGGGGGGGGGTGGGGTTGTGTTTTAGTTGTCTAAAAGAGAAAAGGCCCGAACGCATAGTCCAAGAAGAAGTGAAAAAGAGCTAATTACCTGGGCGTAAATTTCGTACACGAATTCCAAGGGTAGAGATAGACCAAGTTGTGAAACAATCGTAAATTCTAAAGGAGGAAGAGAGGGACGAAGGGGTCCGAGTTACTTAACCATGTAATCTCAAAGGGGTAGAGGGGGAAGTGAGGGACAAACAAATAATTACCAAAGTGTCAATGAATGCTGGACATCAAGGAGGAATGAGGCCAGGAAAAAACCGGAATTCGGGAGCCTGGCGTGGGCATCAAATCAAGCCTGGGGAGGGGAGGAGAGGCAGAGATTAGGGAAAGGAATTATAAATTAATTAATTGTTAGTGCCAAAGCGGAATCAAGAGGCGTCTTCTAGGTGGCCTGTTCTTACCTCGGGTGAAGTGACAGGGGACTAAATCGCTGGGGATCGCATGACTTGAAAGACAGGAACAAATCCTATGGACGGACGAATCAAACGTCCATGCCGGTGGCGGCACCCGCTATGAAAACATCGTTAAGAGCAACGTGTCACGTGATCGTAACAAGCCCGGGAGAGAACTAGACCTGTGACTAGCATGGGTTGAGCGGTGCCCCGGGGGAACAAGTTAAAAGGAAAACGGAGTGAAAGGCGGAAGTGAAAAAAAGGGGTGAAAAAAACGGGTGAAAAAAACACACCGAGAGTGGACGGTTCGAAACTAGAGTCAGCCACAATGGAGAGTAATAAACATTTTTTGTAATACATCAATTCAAAAATTAAAAATAATAATAACTGAGGTGGGGTAAAGGTTGGGGGGGGGGTCGGTTGGGTTGGGGAGTGAGTAGGGGGAGAGAGGGAGTGGTGGAAAGGAGTGGGTAGACAGCAAGAAGGGAGGGGTAGGGGGGGGGGGGGGAAAAGAGTGTTGGGTAGGGAAAGGAAGGAAAGAAGGATTGGGCAGGATAGCAAAATAACATACACAACGAACATTTTATAATACAAGTAAAAATTACAAATCATTTTGAATAACGTCATGTACGCAATAATCAAAAATAAATGAAGCAAAACATGGGAAGGGAGAGCAATGGGATTATAATAAAAGCAAAAAGACAAAACTAAAATATAATAACGGGCAACAAGATAATATATATTTGCTCAAGATTATATCAACTAGATATAAAAAAAAAAAAGGACCACGAGAAAGGAAGGGAAGGGAAAAGGGGGGAGGGGGGGGGGGGGCTGGGGGGGGGGGGGGTGGCAAGGGGGTGTGAGGAGAAGGAAGAAAGAGGGGGGGGGGGGGGGGGGACGTGTTCGGGGGAAAAGGGGAAGGAAAGGAGGGGCAAGGGTGGAAACACAAGGGAGGGAGAATGACAGCATGAAAGAATCAAACATTATAAACCAGATTCGGATTTAGCAACAGAGAGTTAAGATGTATTGGTGACTGTATTCCATTCATCTAAAGTGTTCAATCCATGATTGACTGAGTCACAGCGTGCGATCCAGCGGCATTCGCATTTATTCAGCAAGAGTTGAAGATTACCCCCTCGTAGTGGGAGTGTTGGATGATCAATTACTTGCCAAACCAAATCGGTTTCTGAGTGATTTTGTTCTTTGTAGTGTCCAACAAGAGGGGCAGTTTCAACATTACATCGTATGCGGCTTTGATGTTGGAAAATCCGTTGTTTTACCATCTGTGTTGTTTGGCCGATGTAAAGAAGATTGCAGGGACAACGGATGGCATAAATGACGTTGGTGGTTCGACAATTGGAGAAAGTTTTCAGTTGGTATGTTTGATCTGATGTTACAAAATCCTTGGTGTTAAACGTAAGATTGCAGGCTGCACAAGTTTGGCATTTGTAATGGCCTACAACTGGGGGAAGGCCCCAGAGGGTAGTTACAGATTGAATCTTCTTCTCTTTTATGGGCCACGTGATGGCATGGACCAGTTTATCTGACAAATTGGGGCCCCTTTTGTATGAAAACAGGGGGGGTTCTTTGAATTGGACATGAGTCCGAAGAAGCAACCAGTTTTTCTTGATCACTTTGCTGATCGAATTGCTTGAAGGGCTGTAGTTGGAAACAAAGGGGATACGCAAATTGCTTTTTTTCTCCGAAGGAGCAAGGAGGATCTCCCTGTGACAGTACCAGGCTCGTTTCTGGGCACGAGAGACAATGCGTTTTGGGTAACCTCTTGAGATCAGTTTTTCAGATAAAACAGCAGCTTCCCTGAAATAGTCCTTTCGCCATTTACAATTTCTTCGAATACGAAGGAACTGACCATAGGGTAAACCATCTCTTAGGCCTCTTGGGTGATAGCTGGAGTACATTAAGAGGGTGTTGCGTTCTGTGGGCTTGCGATAGAGATTAGTCCCTATGGATCCTTCTTCTGCATGCAACATAAGGTCAAGGAACGGAAGATCATTAATCCTAACATCACTGGTGAAAGTGAGATGTTTTTGAGAGTTGTTTAGCCAAGTCATAAAGGATACAAGGTGTTCCTGTGTACCACGCCAAAGTAGGAGAATGTCGTCTATGTAACGACGCCATAGATTAATCCTACTGAGGAAAGGATTCAAGGGGTTGAGAAAGACAGTGGTTTCCAAATGATGGACATACAGTATTGCAAAATTTGGAGCGAAGCAAGCTCCCATTGCTACACCTTTAATCTGTAGAAAAAAGGTGTCTTTGTATAAAAAATAATTGTTGGTAAGAGCAATGTGTAGCAAATCCATGAGGAATTCTGACGGGATGCGAGTGGGTCTAGGACGGGTGTCTAGAAGTGATCTTATGACAGTAAGGCCCTCTGAATGGGGTATGTTGGTGTATAAAGATTCAATATCTAAACCTACCATGAGATCATGGTTGCTGTCAAAGGAAAGATTTTCGATAATATTGATTAAGTGTGTGCTGTCCTTGATGAAAGTGTCTGTCAAAGGAACAAAGGTTTTTAGAAAGGAATCAATATATTTTCCTAAAGGCTCCAGTATGGAGCCGCAGCCAGATACTATAGGGCATCCCGGGGGGTTGGCAGAGTCCTTGTGGACTTTGGGTAGGACATAGATGACTGGTGTACGAGGGTGGGCATTATTTAGAAAAAGAAATTCTTTTTTGGAGATGATCTCCAAGTGTAAAGCTTGGGTAGTGACTGTCTGTATTTGTTTACGGATGTCTGGAAGGGGATCTCCTGGTAAAGGGCGGTAGTGGGCAGTGTTGTTAAGCTGTCGTAAGATCTCGGCATCATATTTATCTATGTCCATAATCACGATGCCGCCACCCTTGTCTGCTGGTTTTATGACTATCTGTGAGTTTTCGCTAAGGTTTTTAAGGGCGTGTTTCTCACAGATAGGTATATTATAAGGAACAAACTCATGTTGGGACTGTATTTCCTTGACTTCATGTAGGACTAGTCTCTCAAAAGTCAAGATTTCAGGTGGCATGGCGGAGGCTGGGGGAAGAAAAGTAGACGGGGGGTGAAATGGTTTTTCATAGGTCTGGGGTTGATCAATTTCATCCCTGAAAAAATACTTTAGACGAATACGTCTAAAGAACAGTAGTAGATCTTCCTGCAATTTGAAAAAATTACTACGATCTGTTGGAACAAAGGAGAGGCCCTTACTGAGAATAGAAATTTCTTCGGTGGACAGAATGTGTTTGGACAAATTGAAGATAGGAATAGGGGAAACCATAGGAGGCGAGGAAGTTTGTTCCACTGCAAGTGCAATAGATGATATAGAAGAATCCATTAGGGTTGTACAGTTCAAAGATCCTGTTGGTAGGACTGCTTGGGGATCTAAAAAATAGGTTGAAGATTGCATCTCAGTGTTTTGTTCGATATCCATGAGAGTCATCATTGTGGGCCCCATTTTTTTTTTTTTTTTTTATATCTTTTTTTTTTTTTTTTTTTTTTTTTTTTATATCTAGTTGATATAATCTTGAGCAAATATATATTATCTTGTTGCCCGTTATTATATTTTAGTTTTGTCTTTTTGCTTTTATTATAATCCCATTGCTCTCCCTTCCCATGTTTTGCTTCATTTATTTTTGATTATTGCGTACATGACGTTATTCAAAATGATTTGTAATTTTTACTTGTATTATAAAATGTTCGTTGTGTATGTTATTTTGCTATCCTGCCCAATCCTTCTTTCCTTCCTTTCCCTACCCAACACTCTTTTTCCCCCCCCCCCCCCCCCCTACCCCTCCCTTCTTGCTGTCTACCCACTCCTTTCCACCACTCCCTCTCTCCCCCTACTCACTCCCCAACCCAACCGACCCCCCCCCCAACCTTTACCCCACCTCAGTTATTATTATTTTTAATTTTTGAATTGATGTATTACAAAAAATGTTTATTACTCTCCATTGTGGCTGACTCTAGTTTCGAACCGTCCACTCTCGGTGTTTTTTTCACCCTTTTTTTCACTTCCGCCTTTCACTCCGTTTTCCTTTTAACTTGTTCCCCCGGGGCACCGCTCAACCCATGCTAGTCACAGGTCTAGTTCTCTCCCGGGCTTGTTCCGATCACGTGACACGTTGCTCTTAACGATGTTTTCATAGCGGGTGCCGCCACCGGCATGGACGTTTGATTCGTCCGTCCATAGGATTTGTTCCTGTCTTTCAAGTCATGCGATCCCCAGCGATTTAGTCCCCTGTCACTTCACCCGAGGTAAGAACAGGCCACCTAGAAGACGCCTCTTGATTCCGCTTTGGCACTAACAATTAATTAATTTATAATTCCTTTCCCTAATCTCTGCCTCTCCTCCCCTCCCCAGGCTTGATTTGATGCCCACGCCAGGCTCCCGAATTCCGGTTTTTTCCTGGCCTCATTCCTCCTTGATGTCCAGCATTCATTGACACTTTGGTAATTATTTGTTTGTCCCTCACTTCCCCCTCTACCCCTTTGAGATTACATGGTTAAGTAACTCGGACCCCTTCGTCCCTCTCTTCCTCCTTTAGAATTTACGATTGTTTCACAACTTGGTCTATCTCTACCCTTGGAATTCGTGTACGAAATTTACGCCCAGGTAATTAGCTCTTTTTCACTTCTTCTTGGACTATGCGTTCGGGCCTTTTCTCTTTTAGACAACTAAAACACAACCCCACCCCCCCCCCCCACCCCCCCCCCTTTTTTCTCTTCTCTCTCTCCACAGCACACGTTTATTTATGACCATTGTCCTGATGATGGCCTGGAATCAATCAGGCTGAAACGCCGTCGACAACCCCCAGCAAAAGAACTTTGGCTTTTTTCTGTGGTCATTTACAAATTTGTTCAAATTTGATTGTACATAATCATATCTTGACCATATTGTCATTATCAATTTATCGCCGTTCACGCTGTCTTCACCTATTGTGCTCACTGCGCCGTTCACTATCACTAGCACGCCCAGTGCTCACATGTGTGTTTTTGGTCATTTGTACCTTTATTGTACCGTAGTGCTGTTATAACTACCTGCAATACAAACCCCTTTTTTTCTAATTTCTTGGTGGTCTCCCGTCCTTTCCCTTGTGATTTCATTATTGTTCTGTAATTTGCCTTTGAATGATTTCCAGTTGAGACATTGTTGTTTTTGTTAAACATTATCGCCCGGTCTCTGCTGGGATAACGGGTCTACTCCTGTTGTTTGTTTCTATGTGCCAGATGATGACACCATACTACATGCAGAAGCCTTGAGTCCCACACACATGGCCTTGCTGGGGTACAGAGCCGGTGGGGAGTAGGAGGGACATGACCTGGTTGGTGTAACAGGGCCTGGAAGGCGTGGCAGCGCTGTGTAGGCAGTCGGAGTTGCACACTCATCATGCAAAGGTGTTGTGTGTGCGCTTAGTGTATGCCTGAGAGCAGTCGGTAGATATGCGGATGGACATTGCATGGAGGGTGGCTGCAACATCAGACTGTAGTGTGATGTGGGTCATGCAAGGACATGAGGGTCATGCAATGTGCACGTTGCATGTGCAGACGGTCCAGCCTTTGGCACCGCGTGGCCGCAACAGTGGCACAGACAAGCTGATGCCAGCAAAATGAATGGGTGGAGGGAGGAAGGGAGGAGCATCTTTGAGGCGTGTGTGTTGCCAAATCCGGAAACTCTGTGTGCCCTTGCTGCAGGGGCTGCAGTAGCAGGCGCCATGTCCTGGAAAATATGCCACAAGTTGCACACAAAGACAAGGATGTCAGAAAGGCCAACTGCAACAGGCGTATGTAAAGGAAGGAGTGTCCGATTTTCAATGGCACACCCCGAGACAATGGATGCACAATCACCAAAGATGACTGGCACCGGATCAGGAAACTGAAGGCCGAGCTGCGCACAGGAAACACACCCTCAGCAGGTGTTGAGGGCCCGTTGTGGGGACCAACATGGCCAAATACATACACAACCATGGACTTCATGCACAATAGAGATTCAAATCCATGAAGAACACCATGCATGTTGCTCATCTACACATAGACTCATATGCACAATCTTTGACAACTATGCCAGAGATGCCGCATGCACAGTGGCAAGAGACATGCATTAACATAGATGAGGCACCTTGGAGGGTGAGGAACACCTTTATTACTCAGGCCAACAGTAAGGGAAATGCATCAATATGAACAGACTCACAGGTCATTTGGCTGAACATGTGGGACCTACACTGGACACCCCCTTCACACCACAGATGCTGTAAATCCATTGAACTGGCACACAAGTGAAGGGGGTGAGCCAAACAACCCCTGCTGCACACGGAGAGGCTGCAATTCCCCATTGAGCCTCTTATGGGGATGTCCCACAGTATGTCCACCCGTAGCCTCCTGTATGTTTCAGAGTGAAGTTTCACACACATTGATGCCTTCCTCACAATCCACAATCCCATTACAGATGACTGTCACGTAGGGTGACTATCAAGTCATGGGAGTCATGCTACATGTCAGGTGCCCCATGGTAAGTCGACATGTATGCATAGTAACAAAACATGCACAGGAGCAGTGCCCACAAATTCCAAACAACTACCACTCCCAAAAAGCCTTGTTGCAATCCTACCCAAAGGAGAATTTTCACCATGTCCGTGCATGTAACGCTGATTCAGCACAGGTTGCAATACTCATGAGGAATAGCAGGAGCCCAATGATGCCACGAGCAGACAGCATGCACAAATACCTGGGGATGACAGACACACAAGAAGTCACTGAAAAGATACTCAACCGCATGCATGGTCATTGACTTTAAAGGAATAAGGTTGTCACCATGCTAGTTTTAAATTTACTGTTTTAGCCACAATGTGTGGAATGACATCATCACTCGAGTTACACATCAGAACACACCTCTAAGTCACTTAGCATACAGTCAGCTGGACACACACATCGCAACACATGCCACACAAGGCTAAAAGCGTGCACACTCAGACCCAGGGACTCACCATTATGAGAAGAAGTTGCGTATGAGCTGACTCCGGATGTCCTCCTCCTCATCCTCCTCCTCCTCACTTGCCTCGTGACCAAGCCCGTCATCCTCCACGGGTGGATGTTCCTGCTCATCCGGATCCAGGATGAGTGGCACAGCTTTCTCCACTGCCATGTTGTGCAGCATGCAGCACACGATGAAGATTTTGCAGACCTTGACTGGTGCATATGGGAGGGATCCGCCTGTCTTGTGAAGGCACCGGAATCGGCTCTTCAGGAGGCCAAACGTCCTCTCAATCACTCGCCTGGTCTGCCCATGGGTGTTGTTGTAACGGTGACCTGCAGCTGTTCTGGAGTTGCGGAGAGGCGTCATCAGCCATGGCATGTTGGGATAGCCAGAGTCCCCTACATGGAAACATCATGTGCAGAAGTGGGTCAGGAGATGCTGTAAGATACAAAGATACCACTAAATACAGGACAGAGTATACCCACCAGCAAGACATGCTCGTTCGTTGTGCAGCCGCAACATCATTTCGGGCACCCTGCTACGCCTCATGATGTAGGCATCGTGTGCTGACCCTGGAAAACGTGCACAGACATGGGAAATCAGCATGTTAGGTAGACACACCACAAGGGCATTAATGGAGTGATAATGTTTTCGGTTTCGATAGGCTACCTCCTGTGCCTGTGGTGGCACCAAAGCCACATGTGTCCCATCAATGGACCCAATTACATGGGGCATACCTCCCAGGGCATAGAACTCACCCTTGACACCTGTCAACTGCTCACGAGTCGGAAAATGGATGAATTCATCCAGGTGCTCCAACATGGCTTCCAAAACATCATGCAGGACACGGCTGAACATGGTCTGGGACATACCACCCACATCAGCTTTGGTGAATTGAAACGTACCGGTGGCAAAAAAATGTAGGGCTGCCATCACCTTCATCTTGGGGGTCAGCGCAGTAGGATAACTGTGTCGCGGTTGGAGGTGTGGTGCCAGCCTGTTTGTCAGGTCCTCAATTAACTGTTGGGTGAATCTGTAACGGCGTATGCAGTCACGTTCCCTCATGGCACCCAAGTCTGGCATTGGTCGGGGTAGAGGCGGTGCCCTGCAGAAATTTGGAAGGAATAACGAAGAGTGAGTACATCACAACACCAATGTCAATAAACTGAGCACATGTTCAACTGCTAATACACATCTGCGAAATACAGAGTCTGGTCTGTGCAATACATCCAGGACATGTATGCCAGCCAGATGAGACTCCTACGAAGAGCCAGCTACAACCGTTGATTGTCAAGTTCTACATTACATGCCCTGAAACAAGCTGTGGGCCAGTGTAAGTGAACAGCCAGAGACATCACAGAAGTGACATACATCCACATATCTGCATTTGAAGGATGTCATCTCATACAGACAGCTGGCGGCAAGCTAGACGCACAGGGCGCATGTCATTAAAAATTAGCAGCTCACACACATTGCGATGAAGGGGTACACGTGAAAAAAGAAAACACAGACATGGAGACGACGCAGATATGTCCTCATGTCAAAAGAACATGTTTGAAGCATCCAGACACACGTAACGTGTGAATCCACATGTGGTATGGTGTGCGTATATGTGTGACATGGCCATCTACGCACAGACACATGTTGGATGCAGCAACAGCAGATGCAGTTGACGGAACACCAACAGCAAGCTCATGGGAACACATGACACACATGACATAGTCACATCGGGCCACGCTGGTAGTGAGATGTCAGGTGTTAGTGTCCCTGTCCCTGGCATCAGGGGACAGTTGCGGGTGTTGGTGACTGTGCCATACCAGTGATGCAGTGCTTGACACGTTTGTACTACATGCACACATGTGCAAAATGTGAAGGGAAAGTGTGCCACATAGTGCCCCATCACACATGCCATCTGTCCACAGGTCATCACACATCTATTGTGCAAAAACATGAGGAGAAATGTGCCATATCACTGCCTGACACACATAGGCCCTGCACAAGAAGGACTGCACTGACAATGACTTGATGTTCAGCCTTGTGCGAGTGTGAGACCTCCATTCCTGTCCTGTGCACCTCCTATCACCAGTGGAAGATGTGAAACGCACCGTACACACGCTCTGAGGGCATGTGTACGGTACGTATCACTATATTGGTGTTGGCGTAGGAGTACGCGTGTGTGTAAGGACCGTACACACGTACGTGTACGACCAGTGTGTACACGGACGTGTACTACGGTAGTACACGTCCGTGTACACACTGGTCGCACATGTATGTGTACACAGTGGTCGTACACGTACGTGTACGACCAGTGTGTACACGTACGTGTACGACGAGTGTGTACACGTACGTGTACGACGAGTGTGTACACGTACGTGTACGACCAGTGTGTACAAGGACGTGTACTGCGGTAGTACACGTCCATGTACACACTGGTCGTACACGTACGTGTACGACCAGTGTGTACACGTACGTGTACGACCAGTGTGTACACGGACGTGTAATACCATAGTACACGTACGTGTACACAGTGGTCCTACACGTACTACGACCAGTGTGTACATGTACGTGTACGACCAGTGTGTACACGGATGTGTACTACGGTAGGACACATTCGTGTACACACTGGTTGTACACGTACGTGTACACACTGGTCGTACACGTACATGTACGACCACTGTGTACATGTACGTGTACAACCACTGTGTACATGGACGTGTACTACCGTAGTACACGTCCGTGTACACACTGGTCGTACACGTACGTGTACGACCAGTGTGTACACGTACATGTCAAACGCACTGTGCAACTGGTGCCGTAGGGGTACGTGTCAAACGCACCGTACCTGTGTGTGGATTGTAAAATTACATAGGGGACACATGAGGGACAAGTATTATGGCCTAAATGCATGCTGGTTGTCATGGAGACCGAGTTTCCAGTTAAAAATATGGAGACAATATACAATGTTGCAAAGTGGCTGTTGACTTGACATGATGCTCAAATTTTGAACCATGCAAAGGCACTCACTGGTGTATGTTTAAAGGGATTGGAGGAAACGTAGGATGCAAATGAATCTGACCAATGACTCTGTACTCCTGTAAATGAAACAGCCCAGCAAGGCAGATATAAGGCAGCCAGAACCCATGAGAGGGCACTTGCCTGCACAACACTTCATTGGACACCACTACTGCTGTCATTGCTTCCTCTGTCACCATGTCCAGGTCTGTGGAGTGGGCCCAGCCATTCACCCAGGAGGAGAATGGGGCGTTGCTGGACGTCATCCTCCCACAGTACCCCAGCCTGTATGGGAGACCAGGGGAGCAGGTGAGTGCTGACTCCACTAGCTTTGACTGTGCCCCTTTTTTGTGACTGTCACTTCTGGCATTGTGTCCAGGTGTGACAGACATGCAATGTTGTTTAGAGTGGGTCCCGGGGGGGGAATGCCTTATGTCTCCCATGCAGAGCATGATGTAGTTCATGTCTGCACTCCTCACTTGCATTGTGCTTACTGTGACAATCACTGCATGGTGCATGGCACATTCAGCCTGGCTAATCCTTTTGGGCATTTTTGTTCTATAGTCCTGATGTGATTCTGTGGTCCCCCGGTTTGACAGGTGACTGTACCCACAGATGTGTGTGAGTTGAGTGGAGCTGTGGTGAGAGTGTCCAAATGATGTGTATGCCCCCTCGACATTGATGTGTGTGAATGTTCCTTGTCATGTGGGTGAGTGTCTATGTGGAGTGTTGCACCACAGCTGCATGGAGGAGGCATATGCTCTACCCATCTGATGTGAGAAGGAAGCCGTGCTGTGTATCTGATGTGCTGCGCTAGCCCCACACCTGTGACACCCCCCAGGCAAGTGGCACATGTGCAGAGTGAGGTTTGTATCCGCTGTTGCCAATGGCAGGTGATTGATCTGTGCCTGTGTGTGTCTGTCTACTCTGCTGAGGTTGCGTCAGTGGCCTGGGGCATGTGACTGCTTTGAGGTGCTGCCCATCATCCTTGTGTTGCTTGTGATGCACAGTGTGAGCCATGATCAGTGAGTGTGTCGCACCCCTCATGCCACCTGTGTACTTTCAATGCCATGTAGTGCATTTGGACTTCCCCAGAGGCTAATTTCCCTATGACAAAGGTGCTATTAGTTGGCTTCATACTATGCCCTGTTCAAAAAAGCAAAGATGTTCAAATGTGTGTCTCTGTGACATGGAGCAGGTGTAGTGATGTTGTCTCACTTTGTCATCCTTACAGGTAACCGCCTACGAGAAGGGGAGAATTTGGAAGCGGGCCGTCAGGGCCGTGATGTCGGTGGAGGGTCGGTGTCGGTGCCTACCCCAAGTGAGGAAACGCTGGCAGGACATCCGGTGCTGAACCAGGAGGATCGCCCGGGTCCTGCTGGGGGACTCACCTTCACGCCCCCACGGCGGGCGTCGACGACTGACCCACCAGATGAAGCGTGTCCTGGCAGTGGTCTTCCCTGACATGGATAGGCAGTTACAGGAGAGACAGCAGCAAGGAGGGGGTAGGTACATGTGTGTTTGTTGTGTGTCACCAACTTTTGGAAGTGCTCAGTCCCCTGGATACACTGCCAGGGTTTATATGTGCAGTGCATATCCTGTTCCCACAAGTTAACCGGTGCTGTTCTTCTTCCCTTACCCTCCTTGACATGTGTTCCCTGGTCTGTGTGTAATCACTCTTGCACATGGTCATCTAGGCTACCAGTTAATCCAAGTGCACAATGCTTGCTGCATCATGTGTGGGGGTGGTCTGTGACATGTGCTGGTATCTTGCCTGTGCCCTGTCCTGTTCAGTCATTTGGGGGTCCATAATTGTTGGCACTGATGCTGAGTCTCAACATAGGAGTGTGAGGCTTAAAATGAACAGACTTACAGCATGCATGACCAATGTTGTGATCTCAGACATGATGTGCATGAGTTGGAGATATGCATAGTGCCGGGACGGTTGCTCCTGTTGCAGTCAGATCATTCCAGGACCATGGAGCAGTGTGCCCACTACTGTCCCCTGAGACACCTTTTCCTAGGAATCATGTGTGTCATCCAACACTGTGGACATTCTCGGTGTGTTCAGCATAGGTTGGCCTCTGTGGCATTGTTCCCTGGCCTCATTTGTATTTATGTAAAGTGTGCTACATGTGTCCACTGTACAGGGTGACCCCATTTGGCTTGTGCATACTCACAGTGGCCAGTGCCTGTGTGTCTATGTACAACTATCTGATGATGGTTGTTTGTCACTAATATGTGTGGTCAGCCTCACGAGGTGAGGTTGAGTACATTTAGGAGTTCTTGATGCACATTTTAGTAAACCCAGATTAGGAGGTGTAAGTACTTGCTCTGTCTAAATCACATTGTCTCAGGTAGGGGGGGTTTGTGCAGGCAAGGCCTACATGTCCAAACCTTATGT